>NC_092376.1:86607451-87343691 GCF_030028105.1 Mobula birostris | reverse complement strand
CTACAAACCATGCGAAAATGTCCTCTCCATCTCTACACATCCTGAGGAAATGTCCTCTTCACATCTACACATCATGAGTAAATGTCCTCTTCACATCAACACATCCTGAGGAAATTTCCTCTCCACATCTACACACCATGAGTATATGTCATCCCCATGTCCTGACATCATGTGGAAATGTCCTCTTCATATCTACACACCATGAGGAAATGTCCTCTCCACATCTACACACCATGAGGAAATGTCCTCTCCATGCCTACACGTCATGAGAAAATGTTCTCTTCATATCCACATAGGGTGAGGAAAAGTCCTCTTCTCATCTACTCATCATGAGGAAATGTCCTCTGCACATCTACACACCATGAGGCAATGTCCTCTCCATGTCTACACATCATGAGGAAATGTCCTCTCCATGTCTACACACCATGAGGCAATGTCCTCTCCATGTCTACACAACATCAGGAAATGTCCTCCTCACATCTACACAACATGAGTAAATGTCCTATCCATGTCTGCACTTCATGAGGAAATGTCCTCTCCTTGTCTACACAACATGTGGAAATGTCCTCTTCACATCTACACAGGATGAGGAAATGTCCTCTCCACGTATACACATCATGAAGAAATGTCCTCTTCACATCTACACATCATGAGGAAATGTCCCCTTCACATCTGCACATCATGAGGAAATGCCCTCTCCATTTCAACTCATAATTAGGAAATGTCCTCTTCACATCTACACACCATGAGGAAATGTTCTCTCCATGTCTACACATCATGAGGAAATGTCCTCTCCATGTCTACATACAATGAGGAAATGTCCCCTTAACATCTACACTTCATGAGGAAATATCCTCTCCATCTCTACACATCATGAGGAAAAGTCCTCTCCATGTCTACACATCATGAGGAAATGTCCTCTCCATGTCTACACACCATGAGGCAATGTCCTCTCCATGTCTACACACCATGAGGAAATGTCCACTCCACATCTACACACCATGTGGAAATGTCCTCTCCACATCTACACACCATGAGAAAATGTCCTCTCCATGTCTACACATCATGAGGAAATGTCCTCTTCACATCTACACACCATGAGGAAATGTCCTCTCCATGCCTCCACATCATGAGAAATGTCCTCTCCATGTCTACACATCCTGAAGAAATGTCCTCTACACTTCTACACACCATGAGGAAATGTCCTCTCCATGTCTACACATCATGAGGAAATCACCTCTCCACATCTGCACACCATGAGAAAATGTCCTCTCCATGTCTACACACCATGAGGAAATGTCTGCTTCACATCTACACACCATGAGGAAATGTCCTCTCCATGTGTACACATCATGAAGAAATGTCCTCCTCATATCTACACAGGATGAGGAAATGTCCCCTTCACATTTACACATCATTAGAAAATGTCCCCTTCACATCTACACATCATGAGGAAATGCCCTCTCCATGTCTACACATCGTGAGGAAATGTCCTCTTTACATCTACACACCATGTGAAAATGTCCTCTTAACATCTGTACATCATGAGGAAATGAAGTCTCCCTGTCAACACATCATGAGGAAAAGTCCTCTCCATTTCTACACATCATGACGAAATGTCCTCACACTGTCTACACAGGGTGAGGAAATGTCCCCTTCATTTCTGCACAGTGTGAGGAAATGTCTTCACATCTACACATCATGAGGAAATTTCCTCTCCATGTCTACATATCATGAGGAAATGTCCTCTCCATTTCTACACAGCATGAGGAAATGTCCTCTTCACATCTACACACCATGAGGAAATGTTCTCTCCATGTCTACACACCATGAGGAAATGTCCTCTTCACATCTACACATCATGAGTAAATGTCCTCTTCACATCTACACATCATGAGGAAATGTCCCCTTCACATCTACACAACAAGAGAAACTGACCTCTCCACATCTACACATCATGAGGAAATGACCTCTCCACATAAAGACCATGAGGAAATGTCCTCTCCATGTCTACAGTTCAGGAGGAAATGTCCTCTTTATATCTACACTCTATGACAAAATATCCTCGCCACATCTACACATCATGAGGAAATGTCCTCTCCATGTCTACACAACATCAGGACATGTCCTCCTCACATCTACACAACATGAGTGAATGTCCTATCCATGTCTGCACTTCATGAGGAAATGTCCTCTCCTTGTCTACACAACATGTGGAAATGTCCTCTTCACATCTACACAGGATGAGGAAATGTCCTCTCCACGTATACACATCATGAAGAAATGTCCTCTTCACATCTACACATCATGAGGAAATGTCCCCTTCACATCTGCACATCATGAGGAAATGCCCTCTCCATTTCAACTCATAATTAGGAAATGTCCTCTTCACATCTGCACACCATGAGGAAATGTTCTCTCCATGTCTACACATCATGAGGAAATGTCCTCTCCATGTCTACATACAATGAGGAAATGTCCCTTAACATCTACACTTCATGAGGAAATATCCTCTCCATCTCTACACATCATGAGGAAAAGTCCTCTCCATGTCTACACATCATGAGGAAATGTCCTCTCCATGTCTACACACCATGAGGCAATGTCGTCTCCATGTCTACACACCATGAGGAAATGTCCACTCCACATCTACACACCATGAGGAAATGTCCTCTCCACATCTACACACCATGAGAAAATGTCCTCTCCATGTCTACACATCATGAGGAAATGTCCTCTTCACATCTACACACCATGAGGAAATGTCCTCTCCATGCCTCCACATCATGAGAAATATCCTCTCCATGTCTACACATCCTGAAGAAATGTCCTCTACACATCTACACACCATGAGGAAATGTCCTCTCCATGTCTACAAATCATGAGGAAATCACCTCTCCACATCTGCACACCATGAGAAAATGTCCTCTCCATGTCTACACACCATGAGGAAATGTCTGCTTCACATCTACACACCATGAGGAAATGTCCTCTCCATGTGTACACATCATGAGGAAATGTCCTCCTCATATCTACACAGGATGAGGAAATGTCCCCTTCACATTTACACATCATTAGAAAATGTCCCCTTCACATCTACACATCATGAGGAAATGCCCTCTCCATGTCTACACATCGTGAGGAAATGTCCTCTTTACATCTACACACCATGTGAAAATGTCCTCTTAACATCTGTACATCATGAGGAAATGAAGTCTCCATGTCATCACATCATGAGGAAATGTCTGCTTCACATCTACACACCATGAGGAAATGTCCTCTCCATGTGTACACATCATGAGGAAATGTCCTCCTCATATCTACACAGGATGAGCAAATGTCCCGTTCACATTTACATATCATTAGAAAATGTCCCCTTCACATCTACACATCATGAGGAAATGCCCTCTCCATGTCTACACATCGTGCGGAAATGTCCTCTTTACATCTACACACCATGTGAAAATGTCCTCTTAACATCTGTACATCATGAGGAAATGAAGTCTCCATTTCTACACATCATGAGGAAATTTCCCCTTCACATATACACATCATGACGAAATATCCTCACACTGTCTACACAGGGTGAGGAAATGTCCCCTTCATTTCTGCACAGTGTGAGGAAATGTCTTCACATCTACACATCATGAGGAAATTTCCTCTCCATGTCTACATATCATGAGGAAATGTCCTCTCCATTTCTACACAGCATGAGGAAATGTCCTCTTCACATCTACACACCATGAGGAAATGTTCTCTCCATGTCTACACATCATGAGGAAATGTCCTCTCCATGTCTACATACAATGAGGAAATGTCCCCTTAACATCTACACTTCATGAGGAAATATCCTCTCCATCTCTACATATCATGAGGAAATGTCCTCTCCATGTCTACACATCCTGAAGAAATGTCCTCTACACATCTACACACCATGAGGAAATGTCCTCTCCATGTCTACACATCATGAGGAAATCTCCTCTCCACATCTGCACACCATGAGAAAATGTCCTCTCCATGTCTACACATCATGAGGAAATGTCTGCTTCACATCTACACATCATGAGGAAATCTCCTCTCCACATCTGCACAACATGAGAAAATGTCCTCTCCATGTCTACACATCATGAGGAAATGTCTGCTTCACATCTACACACCATGAGGAAATGTCCTCTCCATGTGTACACATCATGAGGAAATGTCCTCCTCACATCTACACAGGATGAGGAAATGTCCCCTTCACATTTACACATCATTAGAAAATGTCCCCTTCACATCTACACATCATGAGGAAATGCCCTCTCCATGTCTACACATCGTGAGGAAATGTCCTCTTCACATCTACACACCATGTGAAAATGTCCTCTTAACATCTGTACATCATGAGGAAATGAAGTCTCCATGTCAACACATCATGAGGAAATGTCCTCTCCATTTCTACACATCATGAGGAAATTTCCCCTTCACATATACACATCATGACGAAATGTCCTCACCCTGTCTACACAGGGTGAGGAAATGTCCCCTTCATCTCTGCACAGTGTGAGGAAATGTCTTCACATCTACACATCATGAGGAAATTTCCTCTCCATGTCTACATATCATGAGGAAATGTCCTCTCCATTTCTACACAGCATGAGGAAATGTCCTCTTCACATCTACACATGATGAGGAAATCCCCTCTCCACATCTACACATCATGAGGAAATGTCCTCTCCACATCTACAAACCATGCGAAAATGTCCTCTCCATCTCTACACATCCTGAGGAAATGTCCTCTTCACATCTACACATCATGAGTAAATGTCCTCTTCACATCAACACATCCTGAGGAAATTTCCTCTCCACATCTACACACCATGAGTATATGTCATCCCCATGTCCTGACATCATGTGGAAATGTCCTCTTCATATCTACACACCATGAGGAAATGTCCTCTCCACATCTACACACCATGAGGAAATGTCCTCTCCATGCCTACACGTCATGAGAAAATGTTCTCTTCATATCCACATAGGGTGAGGAAAAGTCCTCTTCTCATCTACTCATCATGAGGAAATGTCCTCTGCACATCTACACACCATGAGGCAATGTCCTCTCCATGTCTACACATCATGAGGAAATGTCCTCTCCATGTCTACACACCATGAGGCAATGTCCTCTCCATGTCTACACAACATCAGGAAATGTCCTCCTCACATCTACACAACATGAGTAAATGTCCTATCCATGTCTGCACTTCATGAGGAAATGTCCTCTCCTTGTCTACACAACATGTGGAAATGTCCTCTTCACATCTACACAGGATGAGGAAATGTCCTCTCCACGTATACACATCATGAAGAAATGTCCTCTTCACATCTACACATCATGAGGAAATGTCCCCTTCACATCTGCACATCATGAGGAAATGCCCTCTCCATTTCAACTCATAATTAGGAAATGTCCTCTTCACATCTACACACCATGAGGAAATGTTCTCTCCATGTCTACACATCATGAGGAAATGTCCTCTCCATGTCTACATACAATGAGGAAATGTCCCCTTAACATCTACACTTCATGAGGAAATATCCTCTCCATCTCTACACATCATGAGGAAAAGTCCTCTCCATGTCTACACATCATGAGGAAATGTCCTCTCCATGTCTACACACCATGAGGCAATGTCCTCTCCATGTCTACACACCATGAGGAAATGTCCACTCCACATCTACACACCATGTGGAAATGTCCTCTCCACATCTACACACCATGAGAAAATGTCCTCTCCATGTCTACACATCATGAGGAAATGTCCTCTTCACATCTACACACCATGAGGAAATGTCCTCTCCATGCCTCCACATCATGAGAAATGTCCTCTCCATGTCTACACATCCTGAAGAAATGTCCTCTACACTTCTACACACCATGAGGAAATGTCCTCTCCATGTCTACACATCATGAGGAAATCACCTCTCCACATCTGCACACCATGAGAAAATGTCCTCTCCATGTCTACACACCATGAGGAAATGTCTGCTTCACATCTACACACCATGAGGAAATGTCCTCTCCATGTGTACACATCATGAAGAAATGTCCTCCTCATATCTACACAGGATGAGGAAATGTCCCCTTCACATTTACACATCATTAGAAAATGTCCCCTTCACATCTACACATCATGAGGAAATGCCCTCTCCATGTCTACACATCGTGAGGAAATGTCCTCTTTACATCTACACACCATGTGAAAATGTCCTCTTAACATCTGTACATCATGAGGAAATGAAGTCTCCCTGTCAACACATCATGAGGAAAAGTCCTCTCCATTTCTACACATCATGACGAAATGTCCTCACACTGTCTACACAGGGTGAGGAAATGTCCCCTTCATTTCTGCACAGTGTGAGGAAATGTCTTCACATCTACACATCATGAGGAAATTTCCTCTCCATGTCTACATATCATGAGGAAATGTCCTCTCCATTTCTACACAGCATGAGGAAATGTCCTCTTCACATCTACACACCATGAGGAAATGTTCTCTCCATGTCTACACACCATGAGGAAATGTCCTCTTCACATCTACACATCATGAGTAAATGTCCTCTTCACATCTACACATCATGAGGAAATGTCCCCTTCACATCTACACAACAAGAGAAACTGACCTCTCCACATCTACACATCATGAGGAAATGACCTCTCCACATAAAGACCATGAGGAAATGTCCTCTCCATGTCTACAGTTCAGGAGGAAATGTCCTCTTTATATCTACACTCTATGACAAAATATCCTCGCCACATCTACACATCATGAGGAAATGTCCTCTCCATGTCTACACAACATCAGGACATGTCCTCCTCACATCTACACAACATGAGTGAATGTCCTATCCATGTCTGCACTTCATGAGGAAATGTCCTCTCCTTGTCTACACAACATGTGGAAATGTCCTCTTCACATCTACACAGGATGAGGAAATGTCCTCTCCACGTATACACATCATGAAGAAATGTCCTCTTCACATCTACACATCATGAGGAAATGTCCCCTTCACATCTGCACATCATGAGGAAATGCCCTCTCCATTTCAACTCATAATTAGGAAATGTCCTCTTCACATCTGCACACCATGAGGAAATGTTCTCTCCATGTCTACACATCATGAGGAAATGTCCTCTCCATGTCTACATACAATGAGGAAATGTCCCCTTAACATCTACACTTCATGAGGAAATATCCTCTCCATCTCTACACATCATGAGGAAAAGTCCTCTCCATGTCTACACATCATGAGGAAATGTCCTCTCCATGTCTACACACCATGAGGCAATGTCGTCTCCATGTCTACACACCATGAGGAAATGTCCACTCCACATCTACACACCATGAGGAAATGTCCTCTCCACATCTACACACCATGAGAAAATGTCCTCTCCATGTCTACACATCATGAGGAAATGTCCTCTTCACATCTACACACCATGAGGAAATGTCCTCTCCATGCCTCCACATCATGAGAAATATCCTCTCCATGTCTACACATCCTGAAGAAATGTCCTCTACACATCTACACACCATGAGGAAATGTCCTCTCCATGTCTACAAATCATGAGGAAATCACCTCTCCACATCTGCACACCATGAGAAAATGTCCTCTCCATGTCTACACACCATGAGGAAATGTCTGCTTCACATCTACACACCATGAGGAAATGTCCTCTCCATGTGTACACATCATGAGGAAATGTCCTCCTCATATCTACACAGGATGAGGAAATGTCCCCTTCACATTTACACATCATTAGAAAATGTCCCCTTCACATCTACACATCATGAGGAAATGCCCTCTCCATGTCTACACATCGTGAGGAAATGTCCTCTTTACATCTACACACCATGTGAAAATGTCCTCTTAACATCTGTACATCATGAGGAAATGAAGTCTCCATGTCATCACATCATGAGGAAATGTCTGCTTCACATCTACACACCATGAGGAAATGTCCTCTCCATGTGTACACATCATGAGGAAATGTCCTCCTCATATCTACACAGGATGAGCAAATGTCCCGTTCACATTTACATATCATTAGAAAATGTCCCCTTCACATCTACACATCATGAGGAAATGCCCTCTCCATGTCTACACATCGTGCGGAAATGTCCTCTTTACATCTACACACCATGTGAAAATGTCCTCTTAACATCTGTACATCATGAGGAAATGAAGTCTCCATTTCTACACATCATGAGGAAATTTCCCCTTCACATATACACATCATGACGAAATATCCTCACACTGTCTACACAGGGTGAGGAAATGTCCCCTTCATTTCTGCACAGTGTGAGGAAATGTCTTCACATCTACACATCATGAGGAAATTTCCTCTCCATGTCTACATATCATGAGGAAATGTCCTCTCCATTTCTACACAGCATGAGGAAATGTCCTCTTCACATCTACACACCATGAGGAAATGTTCTCTCCATGTCTACACATCATGAGGAAATGTCCTCTCCATGTCTACATACAATGAGGAAATGTCCCCTTAACATCTACACTTCATGAGGAAATATCCTCTCCATCTCTACATATCATGAGGAAATGTCCTCTCCATGTCTACACATCCTGAAGAAATGTCCTCTACACATCTACACACCATGAGGAAATGTCCTCTCCATGTCTACACATCATGAGGAAATCTCCTCTCCACATCTGCACACCATGAGAAAATGTCCTCTCCATGTCTACACATCATGAGGAAATGTCTGCTTCACATCTACACATCATGAGGAAATCTCCTCTCCACATCTGCACAACATGAGAAAATGTCCTCTCCATGTCTACACATCATGAGGAAATGTCTGCTTCACATCTACACACCATGAGGAAATGTCCTCTCCATGTGTACACATCATGAGGAAATGTCCTCCTCACATCTACACAGGATGAGGAAATGTCCCCTTCACATTTACACATCATTAGAAAATGTCCCCTTCACATCTACACATCATGAGGAAATGCCCTCTCCATGTCTACACATCGTGAGGAAATGTCCTCTTCACATCTACACACCATGTGAAAATGTCCTCTTAACATCTGTACATCATGAGGAAATGAAGTCTCCATGTCAACACATCATGAGGAAATGTCCTCTCCATTTCTACACATCATGAGGAAATTTCCCCTTCACATATACACATCATGACGAAATGTCCTCACCCTGTCTACACAGGGTGAGGAAATGTCCCCTTCATCTCTGCACAGTGTGAGGAAATGTCTTCACATCTACACATCATGAGGAAATTTCCTCTCCATGTCTACATATCATGAGGAAATGTCCTCTCCATTTCTACACAGCATGAGGAAATGTCCTCTTCACATCTACACATGATGAGGAAATCCCCTCTCCACATCTACACATCATGAGGAAATGTCCTCTCCACATCTACAAACCATGCGAAAATGTCCTCTCCATCTCTACACATCCTGAGGAAATGTCCTCTTCACATCTACACATCATGAGTAAATGTCCTCTTCACATCTACACATCCTGAGGAAATTTCCTCTCCACATCTACACACCATGAGTATATGTCATCCCCATGTCCTGACATCATGTGGAAATGTCCTCTTCATATCTACACACCATGAGGAAATGTCCTCTCCACATCTACACACCATGAGGAAATGTCCTCTCCATGCCTACACGTCATGAGAAAATGTTCTCTTCATATCCACATAGGGTGAGGAAAAGTCCTCTTCTCATCTACTCATCATGAGGAAATGTCCTCTGCACATCTACACATAATGAGGAAATGACCTCTTTACATCTACACATTATGAGAATATGTCCTCTCCATGTCCATATATCATAATGAAATGTCCTCTCAACATCAACACGTCATGAGGAAATGTCCTCCCCATGTCTACACATTATGAAGAAATGTCCTCTTCACATCTACACAGGACTAGGAAATGTCCTCTACATGTCTACACATCATGACGAAATATCCTCTTCACATCTACACATCATGAGGAAATGTCCTCTCCACATCTACACATCATGAGGAAATGTCCTCTCCACATCTACACACCATGAGGAAATTCCTCTCCATGTCTACACATCATGAAGAAGTGTCCTCTTCATATCTACACACCAGGAGGAAATGTCTTCTCCATGTCTGCATGTCATGAGGAAATGTCATCTTCGTATTTACAAAGAGTGAGGAAATATCCTCTTCACATCTGCACATCATGAGGAAATGCCCTCTCCATGTCTAAACATCATGAGGAAATATCCTCTCCATATCTACGCATCATGAGTAAATGTCCTTTTCACATCTGCACATCATGAAGAAATGTCCTCTACATGTCTACACATCATGAGGAAATGTTCTCTCCATGTCTACACATCATGAGGAAATGTCCTCTCCATGTCTACATACAATGAGGAAATGTCCCCTTAACATCTACACTTCATGAGGAAATATCCTCTCCATCTCTACATATCATGAGGAAATGTCCTCTCCATGTCTACACATCCTGAAGAAATGTCCTCTACACATCTACACACCATGAGGAAATGTCCTCTCCATGTCTACACATCATGAGGAAATCTCCTCTCCACATCTGCACACCATGAGAAAATGTCCTCTCCATGTCTACACATCATGAGGAAATGTCTGCTTCACATCTACACATCATGAGGAAATCTCCTCTCCACATCTGCACAACATGAGAAAATGTCCTCTCCATGTCTACACATCATGAGGAAATGTCTGCTTCACATCTACACACCATGAGGAAATGTCCTCTCCATGTGTACACATCATGAGGAAATGTCCTCCTCACATCTACACAGGATGAGGAAATGTCCCCTTCACATTTACACATCATTAGAAAATGTCCCCTTCACATCTACACATCATGAGGAAATGCCCTCTCCATGTCTACACATCGTGAGGAAATGTCCTCTTCACATCTACACACCATGTGAAAATGTCCTCTTAACATCTGTACATCATGAGGAAATGAAGTCTCCATGTCAACACATCATGAGGAAATGTCCTCTCCATTTCTACACATCATGAGGAAATTTCCCCTTCACATATACACATCATGACGAAATGTCCTCACCCTGTCTACACAGGGTGAGGAAATGTCCCCTTCATCTCTGCACAGTGTGAGGAAATGTCTTCACATCTACACATCATGAGGAAATTTCCTCTCCATGTCTACATATCATGAGGAAATGTCCTCTCCATTTCTACACAGCATGAGGAAATGTCCTCTTCACATCTACACATGATGAGGAAATCCCCTCTCCACATCTACACATCATGAGGAAATGTCCTCTCCACATCTACAAACCATGCGAAAATGTCCTCTCCATCTCTACACATCCTGAGGAAATGTCCTCTTCACATCTACACATCATGAGTAAATGTCCTCTTCACATCTACACATCCTGAGGAAATTTCCTCTCCACATCTACACACCATGAGTATATGTCATCCCCATGTCCTGACATCATGTGGAAATGTCCTCTTCATATCTACACACCATGAGGAAATGTCCTCTCCACATCTACACACCATGAGGAAATGTCCTCTCCATGCCTACACGTCATGAGAAAATGTTCTCTTCATATCCACATAGGGTGAGGAAAAGTCCTCTTCTCATCTACTCATCATGAGGAAATGTCCTCTGCACATCTACACATAATGAGGAAATGACCTCTTTACATCTACACATTATGAGAATATGTCCTCTCCATGTCCATATATCATAATGAAATGTCCTCTCAACATCAACACGTCATGAGGAAATGTCCTCCCCATGTCTACACATTATGAAGAAATGTCCTCTTCACATCTACACAGGACTAGGAAATGTCCTCTACATGTCTACACATCATGACGAAATATCCTCTTCACATCTACACATCATGAGGAAATGTCCTCTCCACATCTACACATCATGAGGAAATGTCCTCTCCACATCTACACACCATGAGGAAATTCCTCTCCATGTCTACACATCATGAAGAAGTGTCCTCTTCATATCTACACACCAGGAGGAAATGTCTTCTCCATGTCTGCATGTCATGAGGAAATGTCATCTTCGTATTTACAAAGAGTGAGGAAATATCCTCTTCACATCTGCACATCATGAGGAAATGCCCTCTCCATGTCTAAACATCATGAGGAAATATCCTCTCCATATCTACGCATCATGAGTAAATGTCCTTTTCACATCTGCACATCATGAAGAAATGTCCTCTACATGTCTACACATCATGAGGAAATGTTTTCTCCATGTCTGCACACCATGAGTAAATGTCATCTTCACATCTACACACCAAGAAAAAATGTCCTCTTCACATCTACACATCATGAGGAAATGTCCCCTCCATGCCTGCACATCATGAGGAAATGTCCTCTCCACGTCTACACATCATGAGGAAATGTCCCCTTCACATCTACACATCATGATCAAATGACCTCTCCACATCTACCCATCATGGCGAAATGCCCTCTCCGCATCTACACACCATGAGGAAATGTCCTCTCCATGTCTACACTTCAGTAGGAAATGTCCTCTTTCTATCTACACACTATGAAGAAATGTCCTCTCCACATCTACACATCATGAGGAAATGTCCTCTCCATGTCTACACTTCATGAGGAAATGTCCTCCTCACATCTACACACCATGAGGAAATGTCCTCTCCATGTCTGCACATCATGAGGAAATGTCCTCTCCATGTCTACACAGGGTGAGGAAATGTCCTCTTTATATCTACACTCTATGAAGAAATGTCCTCTCCACATCTACACACCATGAGGAAATGTCCTCTCCATGCCTGAATATCATGAGGAAATATCTTCTCCATGTCAACACATCATGATGAAATGTCCTCTCCATGTCTACACAGGGTGAGGAAATGTCCTCTTTATATCTACACTTTATGAAGAAATGTCCTCTCCACATCTACACACCATGAGGAAATGTCCACTCCTTGTCTACACATCATGAGGAAATGTCCTCTCCACATCTACACATCATGAGGAAATGTCCTCTCCACATCTACACACCATGAGGAAATGTCCTCTCCTTGTCTACACAACATGTGGAAATGTCCTCCTCACATCTACACAGTATGAGAAATGTCCTCTCCACGTCTACACATCATGAGGAAATGTCCTCTTCACATCTACACATCATGAGGAAATGTCCTCTCCATATCTACACATCATGAGGAAATGTCCTCTTCACATCTACACACCATGAGGAAATGTCCACTCAATGTCTACACATCATGAGAAAATGTCCTCCTCACATCTACACAGGATGAGGAAATGTCCCCTTCACATTTACACATCATGAGAAAATGTCCTCTTAACATCTGTACATCATGAGGAAATGAACTCTCCATGTCAACACAACCTGAGGAAATGTCCTCTCCATTTCTACACATCATTGGGAAATGTTTTCTCCACATCTACACACCATGAGGAAATGTCCCCTTCACATTTACACATCATGAGAAAATGTCCCTTCACATCTGCACATCATGAGGAAACGCCCTCTCCATGTCTACACATCATGAGGAAATGTCCTCTTCACATCTACACACCATGAGAAAATGTCCTCTTAACATCTGTACATCATGAGGAAATGAAATCTCCATGTCAACACAACCTGAGGAAATGTCCTCTCCATTTCTACACATCATGAAGAAATGTTTTCTCCACATCTACAAACCATGAGGAAATGTCCTCTCACTGTCTACACATCAATAGGTAATGTCCTCTTCACATCTACACAGGATGAGGAAATGTCCTCTCCATGTCTACACACCACGAGGAAATATCCCCTTCACATATACACATCATGACGAAATGTCCTCTCCATGTCTACACAGGGTGAGGAAATTTCCCCTTCATATCTACACAGTGTGAGGAAATGTCTTCACATCTACACATCATGAGTAAATTTCCTCTCCATGTCTACATATCATGAGGAAATGTCCTCTCCATTTCTACACAGCATGGGGAAATGTCCTCTTCACATCTACACATGATGAGGAAATCCCCTCTCCACATCTACACAGCATGAGGAAATGTCCTCTCCACATCTACACACCATGAGAAAATGTCCACTCCATCTCTACACATCCTGAGGAAATGTCCTCTTCACATCTACACATCATGAGTAAATGTCCTCTTCACATCGACACATCATGAGGAAATTTCCTCTCCACATCTACACACCATGAGTATATGTCATCCCCATGTCCTGACATCATGTGGAAATGTCCTCTTCATATCTACACACCATGAGGAAATGTCCTCTCCACATCTACACACCATGAGGAAATGTCCTCCCCATGCCTACACGTCATGAGAAAATATCCTCTTCATATCTACATAGGGTGAGGAAATGTCCTCTTCTCATCAACTCATCATGAGGAAATGTCCTCTGCACGTCTACACATAATGAGGAAATGACCTCTTTACATCTACACATCATGAGAATATGTCCTCTCCATGTCTACACAGGGTGAGGAATTGTCCCCTTCATATCTACACAGTGTGAGGAAATGACTTCACATCTACACATCATGAGTAAATTTCCTCTCCATGTCTACATATCATGAGGAAATGTCCTCTCCATTTCTACACAGCATGAGGAAATGTCCTCCCCACATCTACACACCATGAGAAAATGTCCACTCCATCTCTACACATCCTGAGGAAATGTCCTCTTCACATCTACACATCATGAGTAAATGTCCTCTTCACATCTACACATCATGAGGAAATTTCCTCTCCACATCTACACACAATGAGTATATGTCATCCCCATGTCCTGACATCATGTGGAAATGTCCTCTTTATATCTACACACCATGAGGAAATGTCCTCTCCACATCGACACACCATGAGGAAATGTCCTCCCCATGCCTACACGTCATGAGAAAATATCCTCTTCATATCTACATAGGGTGAGGAAATGTCCTCTTCTCATCAACTCATCATGAGGAAATGTCCTCTGCACATCTACACATAATGAGGAAATGACCTCTTTACATCTACACATCATGAGAATATGTCCTCTCCATGTCTACATATCATAATGAAATGTCCTCTCAACATCTACACGTCATGAGGAAATGTCCTCCCCATGTCTACACATTATGAGGAAATGTACTCTCCACATCTACACACCATGAGGAAATGTTCTCTCCATGTCTACACATCATGAGGAAGTGTCCTCTTCATATCTACACACCATGAGGAAATGTCCTCTCCATGTCTGCATGTCATGAGGAAATGTCATCTTCATATCTACAAAGTGTGAGGAAATGTCCTCTTCACATCTGCACATCATGAGAAAATGCCCTCTCCGTGTCTAATCATCATGAGGACATGTCCTCTCCAGATCTACACATCATGATCAAATGACCTCTCCACATCTACCCATCATGAGGAAATGCCCTCTCCACATCTACACACCATGAGGAAATGTCCTCTCCATGTCTACACTTCAGAAGGAAATGTCCTCTTTATATCGACACACTATGAAAAAATGTCCTCTCCACACCTACACATCATGAGGAAATGTCCTCTCCATGACTACACTTCATGAGGAAATGTCCTCCTCACATCTACACACCATGCCTGCACATCATGAGGAAATGTCCTCTCCATGTCTACACAGGGTGAGGAAATGTCCTCTTTATATCTACACTCTATGAAGAAATGTCCTCTCCACATCTACATACCATGAGGAAATGTCCTCTCCATGCCTGCACATCATGAGGAAATGTCCTCTCCAAATCTACACATCATGATGAAATGTCCTCTCCATGTCTACACAGGGTTATGTCCTCTTTATATCTACACTCTGTGAAGAAATGTCCTCTCCACATCTACACACCATGAGGAAATGTCCTCTCCTTGTCTACACATCATGAGGAAATGTGCTCTTCACATCTACACATCATGAGGAAATGTCCCCTCCATGTCTACACATCATGAGGAAATGTGCTCTTCACATCTACACATCATGACGAAATGTCCCCTTCACATCTACACATCATGATAAAATGACCTCTCCACATCTACCCATCATGAGGAAATGTCCTCTCCACATCTACACACCATGAGGAAATGTCCTCTCCATGTCTACACTTTAGGAGGAAATGTCCTCTTTATATCTACACACTATGAAGAAATGTCCTCTCCACATCTACACATCATGAGGAAATGTCCTCTCCATGTCTACACTTCATGAGGAACTGTCCTCCTCACATCTGCACACCATGAGGAAATGTCCTCTCCATGCCTGCACATCATGAGGAAATGTCCTCTCCTTCTCTACACATTATGAGGAAATGTGCTCTTCACATCTACACATCATGAGGAAATGTCCCCTCCATGTCTACACATCATGAGGAAATGTGCTCTTCACATCTACACATCATGAGGAAATGTCCTCTTCACATCTACACATCATGATCGAATGACCTCTCCACATCTACCCATCATGAGGAAATGCCCTCTCCACATCTACACACCATGAGGAAATGTCCTCTCCATGTCTACACATCAGGAGGAACATTCCTCCTCACATCTGCACACCATGAGGAAATGTCCTCTCCATGCCTGCACATCATGAGGAAATGTCCTCTCCATGTCTACACATCATGATGAAATGTCCTCTCCATGTCTACACAGGGTGAGGAAATGTCCTCTTTATATCTACACACTATGAAGAAATGTCCTCTCCACATCTACACACCATGAGGAAATGTCTTCTCCATGCCTGCACATCATGAGTAAATGTCCTCTCCATGTCAACTCATCATGATGAAATGTCCTCTCCATGTCTACACAGGGTGAGGAAATGTCCTCTTTATATCTACACACTATGAAGAAATGTCCTCTCCACATCTACACACCATGAGGAAATGTCCTCTCCTTGTCTACACATCATGAGGAAATGTCCCCTTCATATCTACACATCATGACGAAATACCCTCTCCATATCTAATCATAATTAGGAAATGTCCTCTCCATTTCTACCCATCATGAGGAAATGGCCTCTTCACATCTACACAGGACTAGGAAATGTCCTCTACATGTCTACACATCATGACGAAATATCCTCTTCACATCTACACATCATGAGGAAATGTTCTCTCCACATCTACACATCATGAGGAAATGTCCTCTCCACATCTACACACCATGAGGAAATGTCCTCTCCTTGTCTACACAACATGTGGAATTGTCCTCTTCACATCTACACATCATGAGGAAACGTCCTCTTCACATCTACACACCATGACGAAATGTCCTCTGCACATCTGCACATCATGAGGAAATGTCCTCTTCACATCTACACATCATGAGGAAATGTTCTCTCCACATCTACACATCATGAGGAAATGTCCTCTCCACATCTGCACACCATGAGGAAATGTCCTCTCCTTGTCTACACAACATGTGGAAATGTCCTCTTCACATCTACACAGTATGAGGAAATGTCCTCTCCACGTCTACACATAATGAGGAAATGTCCTCTTCACATCTACACATCATGAGGAAATGTCCCCTTCATATCTACACATCATGAGGAAAAGCCCTCTCCATTTCTACTCATAATTAGGAAATCTCCTCTCCATGTCTACCCATCATGAGGAAATATCCTCTTCACATCTACACTGGAATAGGAAATGTCCTCTACATGTCTACACATTATGACGAAATATCCTCTTCACATCTACACATCATGAGGAAATGTCCTCTCCACGTCTACACATTATGAGGAAATGTCCTCTCCATGTCTACACATCATGAGGAAGTGTTCTCTTCAGATCTACACACCATGTGGAAATGTCCTCTCCATGTCTGCATGTCATGAGGAAATGTAATCTTCATATCTACAAACTGTGAGGAAATGTCCTCTTCACATCTGCACATCATGAGGAAATGCCCTCTCCATGTCTACACATCATGAGGAAATGTCCTCTCCATATCTACGCATCATGAGGAAATGTCCTCTTCAGATCTGCACATCATGAGGAAATGTCCTCTACATGTCTACACATCATGAGGAAATGTTCTCTCCATGTCTGCACACCATGAGTAAATGTCATTTTCACATCTACACACCATGAGGAAACGTCCTCTCCATGTCTACACATCATGAGGATATGTCCTCTCCATGTCTACATACCATGAGGAAATGTCCCCTTAACATCTACACTTCATGAGAAAATATCCTCTCCATCTCTACACATCATGACGAAAATTCCTCTCCATGTCTACACATCATGAGGAAATGTCCTCTCCATGTCTACACACCATGAGGCAATGTCCTCTCCATGTCTACACACCATGAGGAAATGTCCTCTCCATGTCTACACATCATGAGGAAATGTCCTCTCCACATCTACACACCATGAGAAAATGTCCTCTCCATGTCTACACATCATGAGGAAATGTCCTCTTCACATCTACACACCATGAGGAAATGTACTCTCCATGCCTCCACATCATGAGAAATGTCCTCTCCACATCTAAACATAATGAGGAAATGTCCTATTTACATCTACACATCTTGTGAATATGTCCTCTCCATGTCTACACATCATGACGAAATGTCCTCTCCACATCTACACACCATGAGGAAATGTCCTCTCCATGACTACACATCATGAGGAAATGTCCTCCTCACATCTACACAGGATGAGGAAATGTCCCCTTCACATTTACACATCATGAGAAAATGTCCCCTTCACATCTGCACATCATGAGGAAATGCCCTCTCCATGTCTACACATCGTGAGGAAATGTCCTCTTCACATCTACACACCATGAGAAAATGTCCTCTTAACATCTGTACATCGAGGAAATGCCCTCTCCATTTCTACACATCATGAGGAAATGTCCTCTCCACATCTACACACCATGAAGAAATGTCCTCTCACTGCCTACACATCAATAGGTAATGTCCTCTTCACATCTACACAGGATGAGGAAATGTCCTCTCCATGTCTACACACCACGAGGAAATGTCTCCTTCACACATACACATCATGACGAAATGTCCTCTCCATGTCTACACAGGGTGAGGAAATGTCCCCTTCATATCTGCACAGTGTGAGGAAATGTCTTCACATCTACACATCATGAGGAAATTTCCTCTCCATGTCTACATATCATGAGGAAATGTCCTCTCCATTTCTACACAGCATGAGGAATTGTCCTCTTCACATCTACACATGATGAGGAAATCCCCTCTCCACATTTACACATCATGAGAAAATGTCCTCTCCACATCTACACACCATGAGAAAATGTCCTCTCCATCTCTACACATCCTGAGGAAATGTCCTCTTCACATCTACACATCATGAGTAAATGTCCTCTTCACATCTACACATCATGAGGAAATTTCCTCTCCACATCTACACACCATGAGTATATGTCATCCCCATGTCCTGACATCATGTGGAAATGTCCTCTTTATATCTACACACCATGAGGAAATGTCCTCTCCACATCTACACACCATGAGGAAATGTCCTCTCCATGCCTACACGTCATGAGAAAATGTCCTCTTCATATCTACATAGGGTGAGGAAATGTCCTCTTCTCATCTACTCATCATGAGGAAATGTCCTCTGCACATCTACACATAATGAGGAAATGACCTCTTTACATCTATACATCATGAGAATATGTCCTCTCCATGTCTACATATCATAATGAAATGTCCTCTCAACATCTACACGTCATGAGGAAATGTTCTCCCCATGTCTACACATTATGAGGAAATGTACTCTCCACATCTACACACCATGAGGAACTGTTCTCTCCATGTCTACACATCATGAGGAAGTGTCCTCTTCACATCTACACATCATGAGTAAATGTCCTCTTCACATCTACACATCATGAGGAAATTTCCTCTCCACATCTACACACCATGAGTATATGTCATCCCCATGTCCTGACATCATGTGGAAATGTCCTCTTTATATCTACACACCATGAGGAAATGTCCTCTCCATGTCTACATATCATAATGAAATGTCCTCTCAACATCTACACGTCATGAGGAAATGTTCTCCCCATGTCTACACATTATGAGGAAATGTACTCTCCACATCTACACACCATGAGGAAATGTTCTCTCCATGTCTACACATCATGGGGAAGTGTCCTCTTAATATCTACACACCATGAGGAAATGTCCTCTCCATGTCTGCATGTCATGAGGAAATGTCATCTTCATATCTACAAACTGTGAGGAAATGTCCTCTTCACATCTGCACCTCATGAGGAAATGCCCTCTCCGTGTCTACACATCATGAGGAAATGTCCTCTCCATATCTACGCATCATGAGGAAATGTCCTCTTCACATCTGCACATCATGAGGAAATGTCCTCTACATGTCAACACATCATGAGGAAATGTTCTCTCCATGTCTGCACACCATGAGTAAATGTCATTTTCACATCTACACACCATGAGGATATGACCCCTCCATGTCTACACATCATGAGGAAATGTGCTCTTCACATCTACACATCATGAGGAAATGCCCTCTCCACATCTACATACCATGAGGAAATGTCCTCTCCATGTCTACACTTCAGGAGGAAATGTCCTCTTTATATCTACACACTATGAAAAAATGTCCTCTCCACACCTGCACATCATGAGGAAATGTCCTCTCCTTGACTACACTTCATGGGGAAATGTCCTCCTCACATCTACACACCATGAGGAAATGTCCCCTTCACATCTACACATCATGATGAAATGTCCTCTCCATGTCTACACATCATGAGGAAATGTCCTCTTCACATCTACACACCATGAGGAAATGTCCCCTTCACATCTACACATCATGAGGTAATGTCCTCTCCATGTCTACACAGGGTGAGGAAATGTCCTCTTCACATCAACACATCATGAGGAAATGTCCTCTTCATGTCTACACATCATGAGGAAATGTCCTCTCCACGTCTACACACCATGAGGAAATGTCCTCTCCATGCCTACACGTCATGAGGAAATGTCCTCTTCATATCTACACAGTGTGAAGAAATGACCTCTTCACATCTACACATCATGAGGAAATGTCCTCACCATGTCTACACATCATGAGGAAATGTCCTCTCCACATCTACGCATCATGAAGAATTGTCCTCTTCACATCTACACATAATGAGGAAACATCCTCTTCACATCTACACACCATGACGAAATGTCCTCTTCACATCTGCACATCATGAGGAAATGTCCTCTTCACATCTACACATCATGAGGAAATGTCCTCTCCCTGCCTACACATCATGAGGAAATGTCCTCTCCACATCTACACATCATGAGGAAATGTCCTCTTCATGTCTACACATCATGAGGGAATGTCCTCTCTACATCTACGTATCATGAGGAATTGTCCTCTTCACATCTACACATCATGAGGAAACATCTTCTTCACATCTACACATCATGAGCATATGTCCTCTTCACATCTACACATCATGAGGAAATGTCCTCTCCACGCCTACACGTCATGAGGAAATGTCCTCTTCATATCTACACAGGGTGAAGAAATGTCCTCTTCACATCTATACATCATGAGGAAATGTCCTCACCATGTCGACACATCATGAGGAAATGTCCTCTTCACATCTGCACATCATGAGGAAATGTGCTCTTCACATCTACACATCATGAGGAAATGTCCTCTCCATGTCTACACATCATCAGGAAATGTCCTCTTCACATCTACACATCATGAGGAAATGTCCTCACCATGTCTACACATCATGAGGAAATGTCCTCTCCACATCCACGCACCATGAGGAAATGTCCTCTCCATGCCTACACATCATGAGGAAACGTCCTCTTCACATCTACACACCATGACGAAATGTCCTCTTCACATCTGCACATCATGAGGAAATGTCCTCTTCACATCTACACATCATGAGGAAATGTCCTCTCCATGTCTACACACCATGAGGAAATGTCCTCTCTACATCTACTTATCATGAGAATTGTGTTCTTCACATCTACACATCATGAGGAAACGTCCTCTTCACATCTACACACCATGACGAAATGTCCTCTGCACATCTGCACATCATGAGGAAATGTCCTCTCCATGTCTACACATCATGAGGAAATGTCCTGTACACATCTACACACCATGAGGAAATGTCCTCTCCATGTCTACACATCATGCGGAAATGTCCTCTTCACATCTGCACATCATGAGGAAATGTCCTCTTCACATCTACACATCATGAGGAAGGGTCCTCTCCATGCCTGCACATCATGAGGAAATGTCCTCTCCATGTCTTCACATCATGAGGAAATGTCCTCTTCACATCTACACAGGATGAGGAAATCTCCCATTCACATTTACACATCATGTGAAAATGTCCCCTTCACATCTACACATCATGAGGAAATGCCCTCTCCATGTCTACACATCGTGAGGAAATGTCTTCTTCACATCTACACACCATGAGAAAATGTCCTCTTAACATCTGTACATCATGAGGAAATGAACTCTCCATGTCAACACATCATGAGGAAATGTCCTCTTCATATTTACACAGGGTGAGGAAATGTCCTCCCCATGCCTACACATCATCTGAAAATGTCCTCTCCACATCTACACACCATGAGGAAATGTCCTCTCACTGTCCACACATCATTACGTAATGTCCTCTTCACATCTACACAGGATGAGGAAATGTCCTCTCCATGTCTACACACCACGAGGAAATGTCCCCTTCACATATACACATCATGACGAAATGTCCTCTCCATGTGTACACAGGGTGACGAAATCTCCCCTTCATATCTACACAGTGTGAGGAAATGTCTTCACATCTACACATCATGAGGAAATTTCCTTTCCATGTCTACATATCATGAGGAAATGTCCTCTCCATTTCTACACAGCATGAGGAAATGCCCTCTTCACATCTACACATGATGAGGAAATCCCCTCTCCACATCTACACATCATGAGGAAATGTCCTCTCCACATCTACACACCATGAGGAAATGTCTTCTCCATCTCTACACATCCTGAGGAAATGTCCTCTTCATATCTACACACCATGAGGAAAGGTCCTCTCCACATCTACACACCATGAGGAAATGTCCTCTCCATGCCTACACGTCAAGAGAAAATGTCCTCTTCATATCTACATAGGGTGAGGAAATGTCCTCTTCTCATCTACTCATCATGAGGAAATGTCCTCTGCACATCTACACATAATGAGGAAATGACCTCTTTACATCTACACATCATGAGAATATGTCCTCTCCATGTCTACATATCATAATGAAATGTCCTCTCAACATCTACACGTCATGAGGAAATGTCCTCCCCATGTCTACACATTATGAGGAAATGTACTCTCCACATCTACACACCATGAGGAAATGTCAGCTTCATATCTACAAAGTGTGAGGAAATGTCCTCTTCACATCTGCACATCATGAGGAAATGCCCTCTCCATGTCTGCACATCATGAGGAAATGTCCCCTCCATATCTACGCATCATGAGGCAATGTCCTCTTCATATCTGCACATCATGAGGAAATGTCCTCTACATGTCTACACATCATGAGGAAATGTCCCCTCCATGTCTACACATCATAAGGAAATGTGCTCTTCACATCTACACATCATGAGGAAATTTTCCCCTTCACATCTACACATCATGATAAAATGACCTCTTCACATCTACCCATCATGAGGAAATGACCTCTCCACATCTACACATCATGAGGAAATGTCCTCTCCATGTCTACACATCATGAGGAAATGTCCTCTCCACATCTACACATCATGAGGAAATGTCCTCTCCATGTCTACACATCATGAGGAAACGTCCTCTTCACATCTACACACCATGACGAAATGTCCTCTGCACATCTGCACATCCTGAGGAAATGTCCTCTCCATGTCTACACATCATGAGGAAATGTCCTCTTTACATCTGCACATCTTGAGGAAATGTCCTCTTCACATCTACACACCATGGGGAAATGTCCTCTTCACATCTACACACCATGAGGAAATGTCCCCTTCACATCTACACATCATGATAAAATGTCCTCTCCATGGCTACACAGGATGAGGAAATGTCCTCTTGACATCTACACATCATGAGGAAATGTCCTCTCCATGTCTACACATCATGAGGAAATGACCTCTCCATTTCTACACACCATGAGGAAATGTCCTCTTCACATCTACACATCATGAGGAAATGACCTCTCCATGTCTACACATCATGAGCCACAAGATCTTACTTCCTTCAGTAAGTCACGTCCCACGTTTTCTGAATTGCAAAAAGGATTTGTTTTAAAACAATAAACTAATTTTAAAAATGACAAGAACATTGGTCAAATAACCCAGTGGCAGTTATGGAGTGTTATTACACAAACATTGTCATAGACACAGCACTTAAACAGGTCCTTCAGCACACTGAGTTGCTGCTGAGCAGCGAGCACAAGTATTTACACTAATACTACCCTCACATCTTTTATTGCCCCAAAATCTGAAGGCCCAGGCAGGCAGCAATCCTGAACTCAAAATCTAACGCAAGCCACTAACCAGTATATCCATCAACGTTGTTACATTTATTCAAAAATATCTCATTAATCTCTTGAATTTTAGGCTAAACAATGAATGTACAAACTCTATTGAACATTAAATGTTCAACTTTTGAGGTTTCGCCTAGTGTTGTCCAGATCCAACATCCCCAATATCCATTCCTTCTAATAAATATCACTGTATTGCAGTCAGACTCTGGCTACTTGAGTATATTTATTTTCTTACTCTGACACGTCACTGAAGCTGAATGACACATTCACACAATTACTCACTTGAAATTCTACTCATCAGCACAGACTTATGGCCTTCTGCTCGAAATAGCTCAACGCCACATCACCCAGTCGATATGCTCACTGACCTATCAGCAAAACAAATTGTTTGTCAGATACTCAGAAAGTAATTCTTTTGTCTCAATTTAAGGCCATTATTCTAATGACAAGGAATGCTTTACCATTTTTAACACAAGAAGTTCTGTGGATGCTGGAGATCTTGAGGAACGAGATGCTGGAGGAACTCAGCAGGTCAGGAAGAATCAGTGGAGAGGAATAAACAGTTGATGTAAGTAGGAAGGAGGGCTGAAGGAAGAAGCCAGGAGGTGATGTGTGGAAGAGGTAAAGAAATGAAGAATAAGGAATCTGATAGGAGGGGTCAATGGACCACGGGAGAAAGGGGAAGAGAAGGGGCACCAGGAAGAGGTGATACGCATGTGAGGAGAAGAGAAGGGGTAATAGGGGAATCAGAATGGGAAATGAAAAAGAGAGAAAAAGGGGAGGAGGGAGAAATGACCAGAAGTTAGAAAAATCGGTGTTTATATCATCAGCTTGATGGCTACACAAGTTGAACATGCGTTGTTGCTCCTCCAATATATGACCATAAGGCATAGGAGCAGAATTCGGCCATTTGGCCCATCAAGTCCGCTCTAGCAATCTATCATCTCTCTCAACCCTATTGGCCTGCCTTCTCCCCGTAGCCTTCGATGTCCTGGTTAATCAAGGACCCATCATCCTCTACCTTAAGCATAACCATTGACTTGACCTGCACAGCCATCTGTGGCAATGAATTCCACAGATTCTCCACCGTCTGGATAAAGGAATTTTTCCTCTTTTCCGTTCTAAATGGGTGTCCCTCAGTTCTGAGGCTGTGTCCTCTGGCCCGATACCCCCCACTAGAGGAATTATCCTCTGCACATCCACTTTATCCAGTCCTTTCAAAATTCAATAGGTTGCAATGAGATCTTCCCTCATTCTTTAAATTCTAGCGAGTACAGGGCCAGAGCTATCAAACGTTCCTCATATGTTAACCCTTTCATTCCTGGGATCATTCCTGTGACCCTCCTCTGGACCCAGCCCAATGCCAGCACATCTTTTCTTAAATAAGGGGCCCAAAACTGCATATGATACTCCAAGTACGGTCTGACCAATGCCTCATAAAGCCTCAGCATTACATCCTTGCTTTTAGATTCCAGTCCTCTCAAAATTAATGCTAATATTGCATTTGCCTTCCTTACCACCATCTCAGTCTGAAAGTTAACCTTTAGGGAATTCCGCATGAGGACTCCCAAGCCCCTCTGCACCTCTGATTTTTCGATTTTCTCCCCATTTAGAAGATAGTCAAATTTCTTCTGCCAATTTCTTCTTCATGACCATGCACTTCCTCGATTTATATTCCAACATGAGTGAATCCTCATTGTGGCAGTAGAGAAGGACATGGACTGACATGTTAGAATGCTAAAGGGAAGTTAAATTGAAATGGGCAGCCCCTGAGAAATCCCGCCTTCTGTGCTGGATGAAGGTGATCAATGAAGCAATCCCCAATCAATGGAGGGTTTGATGATGATGGTGATGATGATGGTGTCGAGACTAGTGCTTGACTTGTATTTCAGTGAGGGAGGGTTGCGCAGCGTCAGCCTCACTCTCTCTTCCCAATTCCCATTTGGATCCAGTGGCAAGACGAGAGTCGAGACGGCTGGAGATGGGACTAGGCGCAGTGGATGACCAGGACGTCTTCTGTGTCTTGTACTGCTCTATACGTTCCACGACGCTTGCACAGACCGCCTTCTTGACCGTTGGACCTTCCATAGGTCTCATCCGCTCAATCTGCGGAGTCTGTCTTCACATGCTGGGATAGACAACTCCCTACCTCACCGAGAGTTTAAGACCCGTGGGCTACCCTCACCTGGTTTAGCCGGCTTGTCAAAGCCATTGCCCGGGGTGTGGCCACTGTCGCATGCAAACAGCTACGAGGAGCCACAGATGAGAGCTGAGTTCCAGTTGGGGACCAAAGGTGGACAAACCACCCTGAGAAGGACGTGACATGTTCCCCCACCAGAGGTGCTACCCCTCCCTGACGCCCCATACACCCCAAATGGAGGGTTTACAATGTAGACGAAGCAATCCCCAATCAATGAAGGGTTTACAATATAAAGGAAGCACCAGACACAGTGGATGATTGCAACAGATTTGCAGGTGAAGTGTCACTCACCTGGAAGGACTGTTTGAGGCCCTGAATAGTGGTGAGGGAGTAGGTGTAGCACTTGTTTCCTTTGCAAGGGATAGTTTCCAAGAGGGAGATCAGTGGGAAGGAATGCGTAGACAAGGGAGTTATATAGAGTACGATACATGTGAGGTGGAGAGATGGGGGGGGGGTGTTTGGGTGGGAGGGAAAAATGTGCTTAGTGCTAGGATCCCACCATAGATGGCAGAGGTTACGAAGAATGATGTGCTGGATTCCAACTCTTTTCGGGTGATAGGTGAGGACAATGGTCATAGTTATGACAGTGGGAGGATGGGGTGAGGGCACATGTGCAGGAAATGGAGGAGATGTGGGTGAGGGAAGTATCAATGGTGGTAGAAGGGAAATGCCTTTGTTGAAGAAGGAGGACACCACAGATATTGCGGAATAGAAAGCCTTATCCTGAGAACAAATGTGGTGGTGGCAGAGGAACCGAGAGAAAGGAAAAACATGTAACAGGACAGGAATAGATATAGTAAAGTCAGCTGTGAGACTCAATAGATTTATAAAAGATACATGTAGATCATCTGTCTCCAGAAATGGACCCAGGGAGATTGAGAAAGGGGAGAGAAGTATTTGAGATGGACATTTTTAAAGGAGCCTTTTCCTTGATTTTATAGTGTACTCTTTTTTCACTAAATATGCGTTGAGTAAAGTGTTAACACCCACTCCAAATTTTATGAAATAAGCAGACAAGAAAGTAACATCTTGCCATTGAGCAGACTAATTCATGAAGCAGAGCTCTCTGCCACCCTGCATAAACCATAGCTTCTGCATCACTGCTGAGGGGACCAGCAGGAAGCAGTGAACACCTGAACAACCAGCAGAGTGGGAGTAAAGGCTGAGGTGTAGAAAAACATGGCAGAGGGTTAGAAGGTTCAGAGAGCTCCCCTGGGGATCTCTCGTCATGATCTGCCTAATCCACTCCCATACCATGGACAATTCCCAGCCACTGATCTTTGCTGTCAGTTACAAATGATTATAAAAAAGATCACAATTTGTGAAAGGATCACTCAGTAATCATCTAAGATTATTTTACATAACAAACTCTGCCCATGAAATGAAGCTGGCAGATGTGGTACGCAGGATATTGGTGTGATGTTGCCGGCTTTTAACTGCATTCTCAATACTGAACCTCAAGTGATGTGTTTTTCACTCGATTGTGAATTAATAATGAAGATTGTTTGTTTTCCCCCTAAATCTCTAACTTCTATTGGCAGTGGAGAAAATGTGTAACGGACAATAAATTACATACAAAACACTCAAATGGCTTTGAGCAAATATCAGTCACACCAAGCTGAATATTGCACAGAGGTACCCAGGCCAGTTTAACAATATCTGTTAATCAACCTGGAAATAATCATTAGCGCAACCTGCCGCGGGAAAACTGTCTTAAATACACAATTGAGCTTTGAAAGTATGGACAAATAAATCTACTATCAAGATAGATGCTTCCTTTGGTCAATAGAATGTGTCCCTCTGGACATAGGCTAGCCCAAAGCTGCAACCTCACTTAATCATCCCTTACTCTGTTCAACTACGTACAATTAAAATTTAATAATGTATTAAGGTGAAACTTTGACCAAATTGCATTAAATTTCTCAAACTAGATTGTCATCATTAAAATACAATTTTGCCTTTGGACTAGAATCACACAGACATCATGAAGAATGTCCATGGTAATATATTTTTCAGCTTGACTGTGGATAATCATCTGTCATTCACAGGGTAGCAGCCAAAGTGGCACTCAACCCAGGAGAAACGATCTCAGGGTTGTATGTGGTGACATGTATGTACTCTGATAATAATTTTGAACTTTGAACTTTTACTAAAAGAACAAAGTAGAAACTATTTATTCACTAATATGACTCTTTTATATTTCGGTACCACTTTCACCAGTATCACTACAAGGGAATTTCAAACAGTAAAAAAGTTTTATGTAAAATTTCAAATGGTTCATGAGGAACCATTTTTTAGAACGGAACTCATTCTTGAATGTCAGACGGATGATAAAAGTAATTTTCCTTTTTATTTCAGTATTAAATAGTAATGTTCAGACCTCATCATAATGATAGTGATGAGGCTGCAGAATTATCTATATTGAACAGTACCTTGCTGTACAAGGTCTCCTTTCATCAGATTTCATATGATAAAATACCAATCTTTTTCTCATTCATTTACAATAATTGTCTGGGAACAGGCTGAGTTATAAATATCAATTTCTATTTGCAAGTTGTCAGTTTATGCCTTTGTGTAGATAATGTTCTTCATGAGAGTGCAGGACTGAGGGAGTGCTGCCCTGCTGTGGGTGCCACCTGCTGCACTTTGAATCACGTCACCATTTCACGTTGCATGTCAGTGATAATAAACCTGATTCTGATTCTGACTATCTTCTCTCAGGTAGAAATAAATGACCCCGTGACAATATTTCGATAAGGAATGATTCCTGGTACTTTGGTCAATGTTTATCCTACAGCCAACATCACTAAAGCTGATGGCACCTGTGGAAGCTTGCTGTTTACAAGTTGTCACAGTTCACACTACAGTATCCACACCAAAATGTTTCATTTGTGTAATGCATCCTGGGATACCCAGAAAGGGACATGAATGGTGCCATAGAATTGCTGCTCTTTCTTTCTTTAGAATTAATACCAGATATCTTAACCCATCAATGTAACAAATAACTACTGTTGCTAATTTGAAGTTTCACTATTCCCCAACAAAAAATGGTTAAAAAGGATTAACAGTTCTAAAGAGGATAGAAAATAAATGATGCTTCAACTGGTTGTTAGCCAAAGGACAGAAGTTGAAGGTAAGTGGCAGCAAGACCAGAGGAGAGAAGAGGGGGCCGTTATTTTATGTTGTTTTGATCTGGAAAGTGTTGTAGCAACAAATTAAATACATACTTGATACAACTTTGAAGATGGCTATTCAGCCCATTGTGTAATGCCAGCTTCCATCAATTCCCTTTGGCGATTGATTTCCCTGGAACCACGCTACTTAATTTCTCTGAGATGCCATCATTCTGCCTTTGGTGCTTTTGCCACACACCTACGTTAGGGGTATGTTATGTACCACAGCCCAGAGTACCCCTGGGAAGCCCACACGGTGACAAGAAGAACAGGCAACCCATCAGAGCTAGCTCCTCAGGTCAGCATTAAACCAACATAACTGAAACTGCAAGAAGTGCATGCATTCGAGAAGCTCTGGAACTAATTGTTCCTTCAGAGAAACAGTGCAGTCCTTTGATGGTGAATGAAGAGCATTGTGGTGCTGCCTTAATTAGAAAAATTCCAAAAAATCCACAGTAATTTCTCAAGTATTTAGGTTATTGTCAATGACATAAATGATACAGTATCTCTACCAGCTAGAAGATGTTCAATTTGATCAAAAGGGAAGAATTAACAAATTCCACCCATGAGCATTCTTTTAACAGGAAAATGAATTACCGTAAAATTAATTTAATGTTAGAATCATTCAATTTCACAAGTCTTATGTCCAATCTCAAAATGTGTCAGTGCAGGTTCCCTCAGGCATAACAAGAAACAACAACAGTGTTAATCTACATTGGCCATCAACCTGAACATTAGCTGTTTCTCCCCAGCAGGTACTGAGGCGGCACAGTAGTGTAGTGGTTAGCACATGGCTTTACAGTACTGCACCAGCATCCTGCTCCAGTTCCCTGCAAGGAGTTTGTACATTTTCCCCATCACTGTGTGGGTTTCCTCGGGGTGCTCAGGTTTCCTCCCACAAGTGCTGGTTGGTAGGTTAACTAGTTATTGGAAATTAGGCTAGGGTTAAATCAGGGGATTGCTGGGTGGCGTGGCTCGAAGGGCTGCTTCTCAATAAATGTAAATACCGACGTACAAATTCACAAGGAAGTGAAAGTAATATCATCCCTTAGAAACTTTAGCAATATACAGTATTCAAAATACAGAACATCAGCACAGCAAGCTTCTTTAACTCACAGCAATCCTATATTCAGTAAACAATAAATGGTTTTAAAAAAAATTAATAGTATGTAAATTACCATAATAGTCATCTTTAATAATAATCTTACTTTGTATTGCAAGCAGATGCTACGTTTATGATCAGAATTGTCAAAATAATGCAGCATTCATAAATTTAAAAAATGATTAAGCAATTAAATATTTCAAATTCAACATTCAGACAGTCAGCCATGGTGCTTACTGCATTGATCAATAAGATATGCAGATCAATTTTGTATTGACATGGTGGTTGGGTGAGGTGAAAAATAAATGAGAGAAAAATGGCATTAATGTTGAAAAGTAAACCCCAGGGGTAATGGAGAAAGTTTTAAATATGAGCAATGTTACAGACAAGGTAAATATGGATTTACATAAAGCATTATCAATCTGTGAGATTCAGCAAGCCACAGGCAAAATCATTTTGAATATAAACAGTTTTATTTTTGAGAATAATTTGGTCAGTTTCATATCCGCCCATGCTTGGTATTTTTTCATCTCCATCTATGCTGGCAGTCTAGTATGCCCCATTCAAGTATAAAGAGTGTAACCAACTTCCAGGAATACTTCTTGACAAGTGTACTGCTCTTAATTTAGGACTTAAAGCATTCCAAGGTGTTGATGTTATATTTAGGAAGTATCCTACACAGCCATTAAGAATGACAGTTCAGTATGGTAGCCATGAGAAAATGTCAAATCCAATGCTTTGATTGCTAAAGGTTTTGCTTCTGGAAGAAATTTCCCATTACAGCTTACTTTTTTCCTGATAACATTATATTTTCCCCTTTTACCTCACTGTAAAGCACCAGTCATTTCCTAGATTTCAATATGAATTTTATGATTAAGGAGACAACTCAGAAGACTGTTGCACTCATGAGAGGTATATAAACTAATATCTGATTTCTGATGGAAGGTCTCGGCCTAAAACAGCGACTGCTTATTTCTATCCATAGATGCTACCTGACCTGCTGAGTTCCTCCAGCATTTTGTGTGCGTTATTCTGCATTTCCAGCATCTGCAGAATCTCTTGTGTTTTGGATATATCATTGCTGTCTTGTTTGTTACGTTTATAACCTTATCAAATCTCAGGATAGTTTGTAACTCCCTCTGAACCCACAATTCAATTCAAACAGGCTGTGCGTCAGTAACTCCCTGTGCCACCTTGCCTACAAATGTGGCTCTAGAATTCTGTCCCCAAGGACTACACCGTGGAGATGCCACAGGGTCATCTTCTTGCTTTAATGACAAACAGTAGCTGTTCATTGTTTCATTGGGAAAACAATGAGATATGCAGAAAAAAATGCATACACATCTCAGAAAATAAAAATCAAATTTCCATGTCACCAACATAACGAACAATAGGTTATCTCCACAGCACCAGCTTAGTGTGCTTATTTAAAGGCAGAGCATATCTAGGACAAAAACAGCATACAGGAAGAATTCAACAGGCCAAGCAGTATTTGTAGAGGCAAAAGATGTATGTAAACATTTTGCAATGCACCCTACGTCAGACTGAAAGGGATTAGGAAAAGTTGCCAGGGTAGATCTGGCTGGCTCCATCTCACCAAGAGCCTCTCCCGATCTCTCCACTAGCCTCTCTCTATCTCTCCACACTGGCCTCTCTCTATCTCTCCACTAGCATCTCTCTATCTGCCCACTAGCCTCTCTCTATCTCTCCACACTGGCCTCTCTCTATCTCTCCACACTGGCCTCTCTCTATCTCTCCATTAGCCTCTCTCTATCTCTCCACTAGCCTCTCTCTATCTCTCCACACTGGCCTCTCTCTATCTGCCCACTAGCCTCTCTCTATCTCTCCACTAGCATCTCTCTATCTCTCCACACTGGCCTCTCTCTATCTCTCCACTAGCCTCTCTCTATCTCTCCACTAGCATCTCTCTATCTGCCCACTAGCCTCTCTCTATCTCTCCACTAGCCTCTATCTCCCCACTGGCCTCTCTCTATCTCCCTACTGGCCTCTCTCTATCTCTCCACTAGCCTCTCTCTATCTCTCCACTAGCCTCTCTCTATCTCCCCACTGGCCTCTCTCTATCTGCCCACTAGCCTCTCTCTATCTGCCCACTGGCCTCTGTCTATCTCTCCACTAGCCTCTCTCTATCTCTCCACTAGCCTCTCTCTATCTCTCCACACTGGCCTCTCTCTATCTGCCCACTAGCCTCTCTCTATCTCTCCACTAGCCTCTCTCTATCTCTCCACACTGGCCTCTCTCTATCTCTCCACTAGCATCTCTCTATCTGCCCACTAGCCTCTCTCTATCTCTCCACACTGGCCTCTCTCTATCTCTCCACACTGGCCTCTCTCTATCTCTCCATTAGCCTCTCTCTATCTCTCCACTAGCCTCTCTCTATCTCTCCACACTGGCCTCTCTCTATCTGCCCACTAGCCTCTCTCTATCTCTCCACTAGCCTCTCTCTATCTCTCCACACTGGCCTCTCTCTATCTCTCCACTAGCCTCTCTCTATCTCTCCACTAGCATCTCTCTATCTGCCCACTAGCCTCTCTCTATCTCTCCACTAGCCTCTATCTCCCCACTGGCCTCTCTCTATCTCCCTACTGGCCTCTCTCTATCTCTCCACTAGCCTCTCTCTATCTCTCCACTAGCCTCTCTCTATCTCCCCACTGGCCTCTCTCTATCTGCCCACTAGCCTCTCTCTATCTGCCCACTGGCCTCTCTCTATCTCTCCACTAGCCTCTCTCTATCTCTCCACTAGCCTCTCTCTATCTCTCCACACTGGCCTCTCTCTATCTGCCCACTAGCCTCTCTCTATCTCTCCACTAGCCTCTCTCTATCTCTCCACACTGGCCTCTCTCTATCTCTCCACTAGCCTCTCTCTATCTCTCCACTAGCATCTCTCTATCTGCCCACTAGCCTCTCTCTATCTCTCCACTAGCCTCTATCTCCCCACTGGCCTCTCTCTATCTCCCTACTGGCCTCTCTCTATCTCTCCACTAGCCTCTCTCTATCTCTCCACTAGCCTCTCTCTATCTCTCCACTAGCCTCTCTCTATCTCTCCACACTGGCCTCTCTCTATCTGCCCACTAGCCTCTCTCTATCTCTCCACTAGCCTCTCTCTATCTCTCCACACTGGCCTCTCTCTATCTCTCCACTAGCCTCTCTCTATCTCTCCACTAGCATCTCTCTATCTGCCCACTAGCCTCTCTCTATCTCTCCACACTGGCCTCTCTCTATCTCTCCACTCTGGCCTCTCTCTATCCCTCCACTAGCCTCTCTCTATCTCTCCACTAGCCTCTCTCTATCTCTCCACACTGGCCTCTCTCTATCTTTCCACTAGCCTCTCTCTATCTCTCCACTAGCATCTCTCTATCTGCCCACTAGCCTCTCTCTATCTCTCCACTAGCCTCTCTCTATCTCTCCACACTGGCCTCTCTCTATCTCTCCACTAGCCTCTATCTCCCCACTGGCCTCTCTCTATCTCCCTACTGGCCTCTCTCTATCTCTCCACTAGCCTCTCTCTATCTCTCCACTAGCCTCTCTCTATCTCCCCACTGGCCTCTCTCTATCTGCCCACTAGCCTCTCTCTATCTGCCCACTGGCCTCTCCCTTTCTGGTTTCACTTACCACCACCAACCTCTGTGACACTCCCCTACATATCACTGTACGTGGTTAATTGTTCCTCTTCCCTTTCTGTCCTGGGGCAGGATCTCAACACAGATCTTTAACTGATACTTCGTGGATGTTGTTTGATCCACGGAATTCATCCAGAATTCTGTTTTGGTTCTAGAGCTCAGCATCTGCAGTCTCTTTTGTCTTCAGAAAATCTCCCGATCTTCTATTTGCATTGAAAAATAAAGAAATACCCAAGTACATAGATGGTATTGAGTTAGTTGACAACATTCTACATTTTGTATTGCCAAAGAAGACTTCATGACAAGAGCAAAGCTGATTTGACAGCTTAAGCAGATAAAAGCATTTTCACTATATTTAGTGCTAAGTGAAGCAGTTTTGTAAGTTTACTAACAAAGTGTCTCACCTGTGTACAAAGAAGGTGTAGTAACAAGCGTGTAGTATCGCAGCAAAAATATGCCAAGTGCTTTGGCAGTCAAATGAGGCTGTACCATAAAATGCAAAGTTTACCTGGAATTATGATACCAATTACTCATCTCCGAGATACATTTTGAAGTGTGTCAGGAATTTTTTACACACAGAAAGTTGGCTGAGGTGTGGAATGATCTGCAGTAAATTGTGCAACACTACTTTTCATAAGAATGAAGCAAGGGGCAACATCACAAAACTCTGTTTTTGTTTTCTGGATGATCCATGCCTTTAAAGATATTTTTGGCCATGCAGCCTTCGGGCATTTGTGTGGGAATTGTGAATTTGCAAGATGCTGAAATTAAGTGAACTCTGCTGAAGAACTAAGGCGAAGGGAACTTGTCATAAAAATGAACTTCAAAGATAAGATTAATTGAACGGCAAGGTGTTGACAGTGTCAGTGCACAATGAGATTGCTTCAACAATTGGACTTTGAATGTGACACATACATTGAGCAAACTAAAAGCCAGCCATTGAGTTATTTTCAGAATTTGATCACAATCTTTAGATTATATGCATCAAATCAAGTAAAGAGAAAGCCTTTAGCTGGAAGAATCATCAGAGTTTATGCTGCAACTCTCTTATTTCGACACATGGAGCTGCGTCTGAAACTGTTCATATGATCAATAAGCAATGCCCTGTGTTGTGCCTCAAACCTAACACACACACAAATATCAGTGCCACCCTACCCAATGTAGTTGCTGCTAAAATTAATCACTTACATACAGAACTAATTAGTGATCACTCAGCATAGAGTCAGGCAGTTTCATTTTAACAGGTACAATGATGAAGCTAAAATATGCAAGACTCATTCTAGGTTATAATATTGGAGACAATCATGACACTGACATCCACTGTCCACTGACAGCTGGACACTTCCCTTTTGGTCATTTCATCCTTCACACGTAGTACTCGAATGCCCTGCCCTGCCCTGCTCTTCAGTTCCCCCATTTCTTCAAACATTGACAGTCTCAACTTCTCAGTGAAATCCTCACTTTCCTTCCAAATGTTATGTTCACCACCAGTAAGGCAATGATCTCCAGCCAGCTTAGCATCTCCCCCTCGGGCCATTACTCTGGCCCCATCTGGGTGTCTGATGGACAAATTAACTGCACCCTCACCAATGTCCTAGACTGTTATAAGAGAATCACTTCCTTTTCTCCTCCAAACACTCCCCCCTACCATCCAGTCTTGATTTCAGTGACGTACAGGGCCTGCAAGTTCAGAACACACAGAGACCTCGGTGAGACTATCTGTTGTGCTATATCAGCTTCTACTTTGTCCGATGAGCAAAATTCTCCAAGATCATTCCACTTTCTCACTTAATTAAGGGAGAGTATTCCCTCCCATATTGACTTGGTTTCCAGAAGAGTAGGCATGCAGATTACAAAGAACAATAAATGCATGTCTTACATATTTTAATACGACAGCCCCATCTGGAGCACTGGGATATCCAATGAAATGCTGGAGAAAAGCTTATTCGTGATATTTTGCTGTATTACCGAAGACAATATTCCCACAAAGGCAGGGTGCCCAAGGAAGACTAAACTGCACGGATCTGGTAAGAAGGAGCAAAGCACTCCTTAGCTCTAAGAGGCAGTTATTTGTGTCACATACAGGTGGAACATGGCAGACTCCACAGAGAGTAAACAAATCATGAAGCTATCTAGATATGTAGTATTGACCATGAGAAATTTTATTTCTTGGATGCAGAACAGTTGGACACTTTCAGAGTGATAACCCTGATAATTCACATAGAGATCGGGAATCAAATACTTAGCCAATTGGATGTGATATTTAGCCAATTGGATGTGATATTTTGCCAATTGGGTAGAATATTTAGCCAATTGAGTACAATATGTTAACAATATTTAGCCAAATGAGTGCAATATTTTGCCTATTGTAACCTTGAGAAGGTTATAATCTTCATAACTCTAAACTCCAGCGTTAACTGATGATCTTGATTCAAAGAGAAGATGAAATGTCTGTTCTAAAGTGATGACCATCAATGCAGTCTCTGATGTAGTGGGGAACCACAAACTGTGATATATGATATAAGTAAGTGAGAGGACAAGCAGAACTCCAAAGGAACAACAGTTCTAGGATCTGTGCCTGGGTGTTTGGGGACCTTCTTGCAAGCGGTCACAGTTCTCTGTCACTAATGCGTTACTCGTACAGGAGGTAGGAGCAGGTCTATTCTGTCATTGGTCAGGAAGGAAAGATCTGGAGGCATTTTCCGTCCTTCACGATCTCTGAGTAATTTTGCCTTGCTAGTGACCACTGTCATCCAGCTCCCTCCTACAACTCATGGAAAAGTGATGATAAATGAGCAGTAACAATGCAGATCACTCAAATGACTTCCAGCTGCTGTGGCCCCAAGCAGTCTCCCAACACTGTGCAGAACACTGGTCATTCAATACAAATAAATGAGATAGCACATCAGGGAGAACTGGAAATAGAGAACAAGGAAGGACACGAGAATGAATGTATTCGAATATCTCCGACACCCACTATTTTAGCCCAAAACATCACTTGAATGAAGTGTGGGAGAAGGCAGTGTGAATTCTTCTCTGATATAGTGTCAATATATTCAGAAAATGAGCAATAGAGATTGTTAAAAAAGCAAATGGTGAAAAGCAAATGAAGGTGGAATTTTGAAACAGTGAAATGAGGTTTTAGGTTTGCAACATTATTGAACTCAAAACGGAGATGCTTTTTCAGCAATAATCCCTCTTTGATGAGACTTGTAATTGCTTCTCGGCAAATTATTTTGCATATCTCTTGCCATGATGACATAGTTAACACTTTGCAAAAGGAACATAGTTTGGTAACATAGCAACTGAGCTATAGTCATACGTGAGATCATTCTAATAAGGACCCTTCACCACAGAATGTAATTACAGATTTGCAACTTGAAAGTTTTACCATAACAGTACACAGCAAACAGCACAAAAGACAGCCTTAATTTAGCAAGGGAAGGGCTACACGAGCAGAAAAGGATTTAGAAGATGCTCAATTATGCTTCAGTCTCCACAATGAGTCTGCCAGGGACAACTAAAGTCAGCAAAATATGATTTCTGAAATGCGAGTTTGGCAGTAAATTTTATAGAGATCATAGGGACACTGAATTTTGTGGGAATATGTTCATCGGTTTGCTGCCCTGATTGGAGCTTGACTTCTGTAACTCCTGAGGCACCTTGACTTTCTTTGCTCAACAACAGCCTGAATTTATATGAAACTTCAATGTAGAGTATGCGATAAGACAGCAAGAAGAAAGACTAAAGAGTGAGAAATTACAAGATATCAATAAAAAATTGTTGAACAAATAGGATTCCACATGTTTCTTAAGAAGAAGACTGAAGTGGATGGAAATCTAGAAACACAGGACAAAGTCTTAAGTCTCTGCTGTCTATTATGTAAGGGTCTTCAGGGAAGGCGAGAAGCAAGGGACTAACATGGTTATGTATTAAATGCAAACTGAAAGGGTGTAGGAAGATGGAAGATGGGCGATAGAGGAGGTGGCAGATACAGAATTGATTAAGGCTGTAGAGATATCTGAAGTCACCAATAAGAATTTTGAATTGGTGAAGCTGGCAATTTCATCCTTCATGTTGCAGGCCAGTGAAGACAGGGGCAGAAGTGTGGCATTCTATTCTGTAAGGTCATGGCTAATCTGTCACCTACTGTAGCTTCACAGATGTGCTTTTGGTTGATACCTCTCAATAAAAATCTGTCAACTTCAGATTTAAAATTTACAACTGACTGGCATCAATTGTCATTTCCAGAAGATTGTTCTTAACTTCGTACTTATGCTTCTAAATGGCCTAATATTAGTTATTAACCGGTACTTTGTGTACTCTTGACCCACCTGCTTCTCTCTATTGTTCCGTCTAAAGTATTCATGGTTTTAAATACCTCGAACAGTTCTCTGTGTCGTCTGTTCCAAGGAAAACAGCCTTAGCTTCACAGTCTCTTCACACACTGCAAGTAGAGTCACTCAATGCTACCATCAGTTTGGCGACTCTCTACTGCACTATTTCCAAGGCATTTATACTTTTCTTAAATGTTACACAAATTCTTGATACAATGCACAGTATGGATAAACCAAAGTGTGTAATGATTCATTATGATTTCCTCGGTCTTACATGTCCTGTCCCAAGTCCCATGTGCTTCTCTCAACATGTCCTGACATTTCCAACTCTAAATTTCTAAAACGCTTTAAACATAAACCATTTCAGAATAGTGACTCCTATGTAACGCTTCACATTTCCCAGTATTAAATTTCATCATCCAACTGGTTGTCCATTCTATCAGCCTCTCTATTTTGTTTTGAAGTCTATCATTCACATGCTCAGAATTCATTGGATCTCCAAGATCTGTATCAACTGAAAATTTGCAAATCATGCTCTATGCATACATCACCAAGCTATATATATATACTGTCCTGCCTTCTTTGTAATTGCATCAATATGTTGGGGCGAGGGTAGTTCTTCAAAGATGTTGATTCCCAGGTGCTTGAAACTGCTCACCCTTTCCACTGCAGATCCCTTGATGAAGAGAAACGTGACATTTGCACTTCTCCAGTGGCTGGGCACCATGTCTGAATCTACAGGTGTTTGGAAGGTAATGGCAGAGGCCTCTACAATTTGCTCCCTTATTCTCTTAAGAATCAAGGATGCATCCTGAGCAGATCAGATGATTTATTTACAACTAATGTTGGCCTTTCTAGTCCCACTTCTTTATCAATACTCATCACGTCCAAAATCTTAGCTCTTCCCCAGACTCCAGTAGCATATTTTTTTCTTGGTACAGACTGCTGGCAAAGAAACATTTCGCTTCTAGTCATTCCTTTAGTAAACATGCTTTCTGTTCTCCTGCTTTCCTGCTTGCAAGTCTATCGAATATTTTTGGGTTTGCTTTTAAATTTACTGCCAGTCATGCTCTTGCTTTCTCTTTCTCTTGATTGATTCCTTTACATAAATCCCTCTGAACTTTTTGTTCACAGTTGTGTTAACAACCTGACAACAGTCATATGATCTTCTCAGTTTGATTTTATTTTCCACTTTCTGTTCAGCTGAGGACTCTGTCTTAAATTTCCCTCCCATTCTTTTTGATCAGAATGTACTTACACTGTAGAGCATTTGACCTCGGTAATCTTAAAGGCCTTTATTGACCAAATATAATCATGCCTGTCAGACTTTGATTTCAATTTCTTTGAACTAGAAACATTTTCATCCCATTAAAACTGGTCCTTCTCCTACTGTGTATTTGAGCCTTGGAGAGGTCAAAATACTTTTGCATTGTTTCCATTAAAATCCATATCACATTATGCTTACTGTTTCCTAGGTGTTCCCCATCTGACATTTGCCATTCTTCACATGGCTTATTTCTCAGAATAAGCTCAGCAAGACCAGCTTGCTTAATGGGTTGAAACATACTGGCTGATAAAGTTCTCTGAAAGTACTTCAAAATGCCTTTCCCCTTTACTTCTTTATTTATCAATGTCTGTTTGGCTGGTTGATGTTCTTCATAATAGGAACATCGTGTTCTGCAACAGAATGTCCTTATACTATAAGATTAGATGTAAGAGTAATGGACCAGACTTGATTAGTAGGCTACTATTTCATGAGCATTTATTCAATAGTGATCATAACATGAAATCATTACATATATCACTGAAAGTTTGTTTCAATATTGCTCTCCAATAATTTTCCCATTCATTGGAACTCCATGAAATAATTCCAGTCATGTGATCACAACTGTATATTTTCTTAATTCTCAACAGATTGTTTCTGTCCTTAATTATTCCAGAACAGTCTCCCTCACCAATACTGTAATGTTTTCCGTATTTAATGACTCTTGTTTTACCCTCTCTATACTCCCTGTTTGTCATGACATCATAATCCCATGGATTAATTGGACCTGTAGCCCATCCACTGTGCTTCGCTAATTACACTGGACAACCAAGATTTTGCTTCCTGGATACCTTCAGGTGTATCTTATGAATTTTGGGCTACTGATCATGAAAATCACCCATGAAATTTCCCTATCACACACCATTTTTTGAATCACTTATGCTTATTATTTCAATTCATAATTCAAGTCAATTAAAATGTTGCCTACAATGTAAACTGGAAAACTTCCTATCTTGTCCAGGCATGCTTGGACATGCTTGGGTGGTGCAGCTGCTACATGGCAGGACAGGTTTTAGTAATAATTATTGGGTTCATGACTGTAAGGAAGGAATATGCTATCACCAGGCACAAACATTTCTATGAAGGATTTTGATATTTGAGACAGATGCTTCTCAGAATAACTGATGCCAAGATTAAGGAAAGCATTTTTGTTGGTCCACAAATCAAACAGGTCATCAATGACAGGCAATTTGAAGAATTTCTAGTTGGACCGGAGAAAATCACATGGAAGGCATTCAAGGAAGTTGTTGACATTTTTCTCGGCATCTACAGAGCACCAATCTACATGCAGCTGGTTGAAAGTATGCTTCAAGCATATAAAATCATGAAATGCAATACGTCACTAAAGATTCATTTTCTGCATTCCCATTTAGACTTCTTTCCTGCAAATCTTGGTGCTGTTAGTGACGGGCATGGTGAAAGGTTTCACCATGACATTGCAGTCATGGAGAAAAGATACCAGGGTAACTGGAATCCATCAATGCTGGAGAATTATTGTTGAACACTTAAGTGAGAAGCCTCAGACACTGAGTACAAATGAAAATCATTAACATAATATTTTTAACTTATCGCAAAGCATCAGCACCATTATGCAATTATATTCAATAAATTCATTATATTCATTAAAAGTTAATTTGTTGTTTCTCCAAGTTCCTATGTGATACAAGTATTCTGAAATTATATTTGTGTTTATCTTCAAGCAGTCTATCATAAACAAAAAAAATTCTGAGGAAGCAACACTTTTGAAAAAACTTTGTTGTCCAGTGTTATTTGCATTTATGTACCTGCTAAGTTTAATACAAACCAGCCCCCTTTTTATTTCTGGGACATTTTGTTGCAGGAATCCACGTAGTCAAATGACTTGTCACCGATCAGAGGTGAACTCATTCATCAATCTCAATCCACATGGAAGTTAAAAGCAGATAATAGAAACATTTTGAAAGATGATAACGGACTGAATTGAGTACAATACTGAATGCAACTGGCTGACATTTGAGCTTGTGGAGTTTGCAAATGATGAAGGCTGGGAACATAGCGGAAAAATGTGAAATTAAGTGATGCAGATGAAGACATGCAGGAGAGAGACAAAGACAGTCATAATGGTCTTGCAGCTCTTAATGGGATGTTGGCTTCACTGATTAGGAAGGTAATAATTTCCTAATCCTTGTTGTTGTGAAAAGGTAATAATGGAACATGTAAAATCCAGTAGTCCTTCAAACGTAATTGAGCCAATTGATTTGGCTCTGGTGTTATTTATAGGCCAAGCAAGACATGGTCAGACAACTTATTTCAGTGATAAACATTACTGTACCAGTAGGGCTTGTGACAACTGAGAACTTTATAGCTATTGAAGCACTCCGGGGTGGGGGGAGGGAGGTGGGGGTTGACAGCTCGCTCCAGCATTCCTAGTGACCAGCACTTGTTTTAAAATCCTTTAGTGGGATTATAATGGGGTGTTCAAGCTCATTGATCGTTGCATTTTGGCTTGGGTTACACAGTTAGCTGTGGGTCACCCTGACTGTAACTGGGGTGTGTGAAGCAAGGGAAGAGGAGGCTGTGCATCCCAGTGAGGAGAAATGCAGTGGAACACGAGGTGTGGCTCACCAATATCCGAGAGTCCTGCGTCATTGGCCTGGACCAGCTGTCCCACTGGGCAGTCCGTGTGGATGTGTCGGGGTCAACACTCTGTCTCGGTACTGAGGGTGTGGCTCTCTGGCAGGACAGCTCCAGAAAGCAATCCCACTGGGGGCAGCAACCACCGCTGGTTTCACAGCGGCCCGCAGCAGTGCGACACACCCGACAGCTGCCCAATGCAACACAGCTGAACCACAGGCAAGGGATGGTGATGGCCATTCTGGTGACAGCCAGTGACCATGTCCCTACCATGGACCAGCGGCTGCACAGTGAACAGGTGAGCGATCCTGTGCTGACCCAGGTGAGGGAATGGCTGAGTGTGGGACGACGGCCGGAGTGGGCAGAGGGTCCCACCTGGACCAGGAGACCAAGGCCCTGTACTCACCGTGGGGAACACTGGAGATCCACGATGGGATGCTGTTTCGGCGGTGGCAGTTGTCTGACAGTGACAGACATCTCCAGCAGCTGGTGGTCCCCTGGGGGCTCTGCGCCACGGTGCTGTGGTCAGTGCACGGGCTGGAGGAGGCCAGACATCTTGGAGTTGCAAAGACATTGGACAGGCTGTGTGAATGCTTCTACTGGCCTGGGTACAGGCCAGACATGGAGCTGTTTGTGCACTGCTGTGACGTTTGCAAATCCCAGAAGGGACTGGGCTGCCAGTCTGGGGTGCCAATGCATCAGTACACAGTAAGGGCCCCAGTATGTGTCCACTGCCCCTCCCAGAAGAAGGGACTATCCCCCAGGATTGGAAGCCACTGGAAGGGGCCGGGAGGGGTACTCGACCTCATCTCCGATGTGGTGTACTGGGTGCGGTTGCCTGAGCAGCAGAAGCCAGTGTACTGCACTGGAACTAGCTGGCACAGTGTCAGCTCTCAGCCCCTCCACCGACCCATCGAGGCTGAAGGAAGGAAGTGACACTCTGAGTGCCCTGCATCTTGCCTCACCAAATGGTGCCTCCCATGGAGGGTGTGGGGGCCACGGACACCCCACAGCGCCCTGGCAGCGCCGGCAACCACCATCGGGTCGTTTGGTATTTGTCGTGGACTCTGGGGTGCTGAGGACGACCAACCCCTCAAGTGGGAGCAATGTAGTGCTCCAGGGGGGTGGGGGCATGGTCAACAGCACACTCCAGCATTCCTAGTGACCAGCACTATTTATTGTTTTTGTTTTAAAATGCGATCATAGGCCTATGGTGGGATGTTCAACTTCATTTATTGTTACATTTTAGCTTGGTTCATACAGTTATTCGCTTGTGTGTTTGTGGGTGACCCTGACTGTAACCGGGGTGTGTAATAATCCCCCCCACCCCATCTGTGTGTGGCTGAGCGTGTTCTCTCCCTGGGTCATACCGCCCAGACTGTTTTTGTGTTGGTCACAATAAAAATAGTTGTTGAGTTAAACGAGCTTTTCTCATGTGTCATCATAGACCAAATGCTCACCAGGCTATTTTTACTGATCAACCAGACTTTTGAAAACTGAACCAAAGTTGCTGTTGGAGGACTTGGCAGAGGTTCTACTGAACTATATTCTTGCTGCTGCATAATTTGTAGCATCCATAAGGTTAATCAGTGCCTCTGTTCAACTGTTCATTAACCAAGTTACAAGAATATGTTGAGCTGAGCCCCTGTCCACACATTGTGGTGCATTGGGCAGCAATCTTGCCACTTCCGTAACAATTGTCTGTTTTTTCTATGAGGTGGAGTTGTTAGCTCGACACTCAACCCCGCAGGAATGGAAAATGTGCAAGGAGTTGGCCACATTGGCACCTTGAACCTCTCGTCTCGAAATCCAGTGCAGATGCCAGTACAACACTGGCCAGCTAACAAAAATAGAGCTACCACCAAAACATGAGTTATTAAAGCCAGTCAACACTCAAATAACAGCAATGGCTCATGTAGAAACTTAAAAAGACACAATGCATAGTCTTTAAAGGTATGTTCACACTTGCGCGTGCGCAGACACACACACGCGCGCGGGGTTCTTAAAGATACACAGTATACACACTTTTGCAATCTTGTCTTGCAAATTGGATACACTTCTACAACTTGGATAGGTCAGCACGATGTTGCACACAAGTTATCATTAGTTGTTCAACATCAAATCCTAACTAAAGTTCATTAGTGGGTGTACCTTGCATCTGAAACTACAACATTGTATTAAGAAACACATTAGTAACTTGTTAAAAATTATTTGGAATAAACTAGAAATGTTGGTCTTGCCTGCGACATCAACAGCTCTTACATTAAAAAAAAGCTCAACATATAAAACTACTAGAATAAAATACTTACTATAATCCAGTGACAAAAAATATGGTTATTACTAGGTGCCAAGAAATGCTTTAATCTCTGGATGGTTGACTAACCCTCTTGCTTTATATAAAATCTCAAAGTGCAGCATCCTCTTTGTCAAGTATTCCATGAACTTTTAATTTTTGCATATACACAGTTTCCTGTCTATGTAACGACATACACTCCCGCCATTCCAGTTTGTTCTTCAGTCAACACCCAACAATAACGCCTTCACCTATGCATTTGGCCAGTTGCCAAGATGCATAGTCTAATCAACCAGTCGCTCAATTGCTTCCTCAATCTCTCTTTTTCACTAAACATTCTCAGGCATCTGAATAACAAAAACAATTGCGTCTGGCAAACCAGTTTCTCATCCACCCAGCCTAGTAACTGCCATATCTGGGTGAACCACCGGAAAGTTGGTATCATGTATACTACTGGGACTGTAGTGTAAACTATGTTGTAATTTCAATGAAAGATATCTAAATAGTCACAACAGAAATATAGTCAGGATACATAACGTTGTTGAAGTGACAAAATCTTTGCTTCTACTTACAGTATATTTAAGATTGCATAACAGAATCAGAATTAGAATTAGGTTTATTATCACTGACATATGTCTGGAAATTTGTTGTTTTCTGGCAGCAGAACAGTGCAATGCAGTGCAGTGCAGGTTAAGAAGGCATATGGTGCACTGGCCTTCATCAATTGTGGGATTGAGTTTAAGAGCCAAGAGGTAATGTTGCAGCTATATAGGACCCTGGTCAGACCCCACTTGGAGGTGCTCAATTCTGGTCACCTCACGACAGGAAGGATGTGGAAACCATAGAAAGGGTGCAGAGGAGATTTACAAGGATGTTGCCTGGACTGGGGAGCATGCCTTATGAGAATACGTTGAGTGAACTCAGCCTTTTCTCCTTGGAGCGACGGAGGATGAGAGGTGACCTGATAGAGGTGTACAAGATAATGAGAGGCATTGATCGTGTGGATAGTCAGAGGCTTTTCCCCAGGGCTGAAATGGTTAACATGAGAGGGCACAGTTTTAAGGTGCTTGGAAGAAAGTACAGAGGAGATATCAGGGGTAAGTTTTTTTTGCAGAGAGTGGTGAGTGCGTGGAATGGTCTGCCGGCGGCGGTGGTGGAGGCGGAAATGATAGGGTCTTTGAAGTGACTCTTGGATGGATACATGGAGCTTAGAAAAATAGAGGGCTATGGCTAAAGCCTAGGTAGTTCTAAGGTAGGGACATGTTCAGCACAGCTTTGTGGGCCAAAGGGCCTGTATTGTGCTTTAGGTTTTCTATGCTTCTATGTTTCTATAAAATTTCCTACAAATTTTGATAAGAAACACGTATTAAAAAAGATAAATAGTGAAAAGTAGGGTTCTGCTCAGAGATATGATGGTGGAGGGGGAGAAGATGTTGAGAGGGTGCCTCCAGGCTCCTATTCCTCACATCAATGCATCAGGCCCAAGGTAGGTCCTCTGAGATGTTGACACCCAAGAGCTGGAAGCTGCTCACCCTTTCCACTTGCTGACCCCTCAATGAGAGCTGGAGTGTACTCTCCAGACGTCCCTTTCCTGAAGGAAGGCTTTTATCAGACTCTTTGCCAGATCCCTAAGAATGATAAGATCCTTTTGCTTGGGGACTTCAACGTTAGGTTGGGACAGAACAACAGGATATGGAGTGGAGTGCTAGGTAGGCATGGTATTGGCAAGGTGAATGCAAATGGCATGAGGCTACTTACTCTTTGCTCTGAGCATAACCAACACCATCTTCCAGCAGAAGGCAAAATATAAGACCTCGTGGATGCACCCTCGCTCTAAACATTGGCACATGATCGACTTCATCATTGTGAGACGTAGTGACATCAAGGATGTTCTCATCACCCATGCCATGAGAGGTGCAGAGTGCTGGACTGACCACCGTATGATTGTGGCCAAGCTCCATATAAAAGTGTATCCCCCCCTTGCAGCTGTAAAAACCCAATAAAAAGTGGCTAGATTGCAACCGCCTGAGAAATACAGAAGCAAGAAGTGAGTTTCGACACATCCTAGCTGAGAAACTAAGGGAGCTGGAACCTTGTCTGAGCTCAGAAAATACCATGGAACAACAGTGGACCTATATCAGCTCTGCGCTCCATGAGGCAGCAGCCCAATCCATCGGCCATAAGAGCGGAACCACCAAGACTGGTTTGAAGATAATTCAGAGACCATCCACAACTTGCTTAAGGACATGCACAAAGCACACTGGGCAACTTTAGACAACCCTTCATCCACCAGCATCAGACAGCATTGGCAGGCAGCTCAGACGAAAGTGCAAAAGGCAATACGGGCCATACAAAATGAGTGGTGGACTGAAAAGGCACATGAAATCCAGTCCCTTGTCAATAATAATGACATGCATAATTTTTACAATGCTGTCAAAACCATCTACCGCCCAATAAATCGATGCGTTACTCCCTTGAAAACAACAGATGGTCTAACACTTCTGAAGAATCAGAATACCATTCTGCTGAGGTGGACTGAGCATTTTAACACCCTGCTTAATCAGGACTCTGACGCAGACCCCACCATCCTGAACGAACTGCCTGAACTTCCTCCTATCCACGACCTCAGTTTACCACCATCCTTCCAGGAGGTTCTATCAGCTGTCCATACCCTTAAGAACAACAAGTCCCCTGGCACTGACAATATCCTTGCTGAGTTACTGAGGAACGGAGGGCATATCAGGTGGGAGGAGAAGATGGCAGCGCGATGCAGCGCGCACAGCTCTCCAGTGAAAATGTAATCATACCTGTTAAATAGGGGCCGTGGACAATTCTGATTTGATGGAGACAGACATGAAAGCACAGAGGAACATCCGGAGAAATTTCTGAAATGCCAATTCGTTGTCACTGTTACTGGTCGATCAAGAATCTTCCAGAGGGAAGGCCCCGAAATCCCCAGCTTTGCCTGCTGCTGGCGACCGAGCTGAGGTCGAATCGTTCAGATAGAGATGGTGCTCGGTACTCGGTGTCGGAGGGCTGATCGGAGGCTTGAAGTTTTTCGGACAACTCCGAGTCGGACTGTGGTCGGGCATGGCAGGGAGAGTTTTCTTCCTTCTCCCGTCTGCATGAGATGTGGGACATTCGAGAGACTTTGAACTTTTTTACTGTGCCATGGCCTGTTCTTCATCAAGTTATGGTATTGTGGCACTGTTGTAACTATGTGTTATAATTATGTGGTTTTTGTTAGTTTTTCATTCTTGGTCTGTCCTGTGTTTCTGTGATATCACACCAGAGGAATATTGTATCATTTCTTAATGCATGCATCACTAAATGACAATAAAAGAGGACTGCGTGTCCTCATAATCTAATCTAATCCAAAATGTGTATGCACACCCTCTACCAGTACATCACCAAGGCCTGGACTGATGAGAACATCCCACAGCAATGGAGAAATGCAAACAAGAGTGACAAGGCCATCTGCGGCAATAGTAGGAGCATATCACTCCTTTCTGTTGCTGGAAAGGTCCTGGCTAAGGTGATGCTTCAGAGACTCATCAGCAACATCACGGAGTCAATGCTGCCTGAATCGCAGTGTAGATTTAGGAAGAACAGGAGCACGATCGACATGATCTTCACAGCCCAGCAGCTTCAGGAAAAGTGCCAGGAACAACATCAGGACCTGTTTATGGCCTTTGTCGACCTCTCCAAAATATTCAACACTGTGTAATGAGAGCTCTTATGGGATGTCCTCCGTAGGTTTGGCTGTCCCAATAAATTTGTTAACGTCCTCCGCCAGTTCCACGCTGGGATGACTGCTAGGGTGACCATAGGAGGACAAGAGTCCGAGCCCTTCCTTGTACACATGGGGGTGAGGCAGGGGTGTGTGCTAGCGCCAGTGCTCTTTAACACCTTCCTCTTGTGTGTTACCAAGCTTCTCCACAACGAGACTGAAGACAGCAGCAGAGTGGCAGTGGACGTCAGATTAGATGGTAACCTCTTTGACATCAGGAGGCTCCGCACAACCACCAAACTCCATAGAGAGCGGGTCCTGGAGCTGCAGTTTGCAGACGACTGTGCTCTTGTGGCCTGTAGTCCAGAGGATCTTCAGACTGTCCTTGCTGTGGCAGTGAGGGCGTACAGCAGGATGGGGCTGACTGTCAATACCACCAAGACAGAAGTGGTTTGCCAGTGGAGTACCAGTGTCCCACCCACTCTACCTGCCTTCACTGTTGGTGATGAAAAGCTGTCAGTAGTGCCATCTTTCAAATATCTGGGGAGCATTCTCTCTGAGGATAGCGGCAATGACAACGACATCCAGAGCCGCATTAAACAGGCATCAGCTGCCTTTCAGAGACTTCGGCGTAGAGTCTTGTAGAACGGGAGCCTTTGTCCCTCCACAAAGGTCACGGTATACCAAGCGGTCTGTGTCACCACCCTCCTTTATAGCTGTGAAGCTTGGGTAACCTACAGCCGTCACATCAAGTCCTTGGAGCGTTTCCACATCAGCTGCCTCCAGCGTATCCTGGGAATTCCCTGGCGTGAGCGGGTGCCTCACACTGAAATACTTGTAAAGACCAACTGCAGGAGTATTGAGGCCATGGTCACCCAGTGTCAGCTGCAGTAGCTGGGGCACGTGATAAGGATGCCCCCATGTCGGCTACCCCGCAGAGCGTTACACGGCCAGCAACATCGTAGTCGACGCTCAGCTGGAAGGCCAAAGAAACGTTTTTAAGATCAGATGAAGAATGCTTTAAGGAAATGCAAGATCAGACCCAAGGACCTGGAGGAGGTTGTTGCTGCTGACCGTACCACTTGGCAACGGCTGTGTAGGGACGGGGTTCGTATTCTGGAGATGGAAAGAACAACCAGAAGACAGCAGAAGAGAGCCAGGAGAAATGCAGCCATGGTTGCCACCACTACCACATATACATGTCCCACCTGCAACAGAGCTTGTGGGTCCAGGATAGGACTGTATAGTCATCAAAGATCTCACCGTTAAAGGAGATCTGTCTGACACAATGATTTTCCATTTCTACTTGCTTAACCCAAATGTAACATGTCAATTAATGAAACAATATTGAAATCAAATTCTGTTCTCTATAATTTGGCCAGAATGATTGCAATAATATGTAAGATTTACCTCTGCAGAAGGATATTAAGATCTTGGTCACAGTGGCTGAGGAACTGGTGCAGGATAGGGTTTCAGGTTCTTAGATATTTGGAGCCTCTTCTGGGACAGGGGTGACCTACGTGTAACTCTCACTTCGGCAAGTGGCTTCATCTAAGGGATCATACTTTAACTTTATACTTTATTGTCACCAAACAATTGGTACTAGAATGTACAATCATCACAGCGATATTTGAGCCTGCGCTTCCCACTCCCTGGATTACAAATATTAAATATTAAAAATAGTAAAAAAATAGTAAATATTAAAAATCTAAATTATAAATCATAAATAGAAAATAGAAAAATGGAAAGTAAGGTAGTGCAAAAAAACTGAGAGGCAGGTCCGGATATTTGGGGGGTACGGCCCAGATCCAGGTCAGGATCCGTTCAGCAGTCTTATCACAGTTGGAAAGAAGCTGTTCCCAAACCTGGCCGTACGAGTCTTCAAGCTCTTGAACCTTCTCCTGGAGGGAAGAGGGACGAAAAGTGTGCTGGCTGGGTGGGTCATGTCCTTGACTATCCTGGCAGCACTGCTCCGACAGCATACAGTGTAAAGTGAGTCCACGGATGGAAGACTGGTTTGTGTGATGTGCTGCGCCGTGTTCACGATCTTCTGCAGCTTCTTTCGGTCTTGGACAGGACAACTTCCATACCAGGTTGTGTTGCACCCTAGAAGAATGCTTTCTACGGTGCATCTATAAAAATTAGTGAGGGTTTTCGGGGACAGGCCAAGTTTCTTTAGTTTTCTCAGGAAGTAAAGGCACTGGTGGGCCTTCTTGGCAGTGAACTCTGCTTGGTTGGACAAAGTCAGGTCAATTTGTGATATTGACCCCGAGGAACTTAAAGCTTTTGACCTGTTCCACTTGCGCACCAGCAATGTAAATTGGGTCGTGCGGTCCGCTACTCCTTCTGAAGTCAACAACCAATTCCTTCGTCTTGCTGACGTTAAGGTTATTGTCTTCGCACCATGCCATCAGGTTCTTAATTTCCTCTCCGTACTCAAACTCATCATTACCCGAGATAAATTGTTGTGTCATCAGCAAACTTATATATTGAGTTTGATGGAAACTTGGCTACACAATCATGGGTGTACAGTGAGTACAGCAGGGGGCTGAGTACACAGCCCCCAGCCCGGCCAAACGTAAGAAATCTCATTAGGGTGGATGCTGCATGATGTGTCCCCTGTTACAAATCTGTAACACGAAATAACAAACAAATACACAATATGCAATTAAACGATTGAGCTTTATAATTCTTAATTTGACTATAGGGTCAGTAAAGAAAAAGGCCCATTCTCATAAAACAGTCTAACGTGCAAACGTTGGAGTTCGCTGATAAGGCCGTTCATCCACCATCGACCTCTCCGATCGTCTCTGACCTTCGGACCCTCGCTCCAAGTCCACTCCGTCCGGCGGTCTACCAACCTTCTCCATCTGCATCTTCTCTCCTCACCTCTCCCTGGCAAAAGACTGCAAAATTCCTGCTCCCAGACACACAGGAAAGTACAGCATCCCTCTCATTGGCTAACATGTCCCATTATCTCTAGTCATAACCCAAACATTGCTGCTACAGAGAAACTATTACCTCAGAAGTGGCCAGCTGGTAGCGCAGTGAGATCAGCACCGGACTCTGGAGCAAAGGTTCCCAAGTTCAAATCCAGGTCAGGCCACCCCCAAGCACGCTTTCCATCTATGCCGGGTTGAGCGTGGAGATAGCCACTTGGGTAGCTCAACACAAGGGTCGAGTCAGGAACATTCATAACATGACCCGGTTAATCCTGACACCACGTGCCAGACAAGAATGGCGGAATATCTGGTACGACACGCTTAAAAAAAAACCTCAGCAGTGAAACCTTACAGTGTGCTACATACTCAAGAGGGATGAGTTGCACCTAAATGGAGGGAACCAATATCCTGGCCAGCTTTGCTAGTACTACTCAGGAGGGTTTAAACTAGCTTAGAATGGGCATGGGAACCAGTCCATCATGTCCAATGTGGATGAATTTAGGTGCCATGGCCTGCAAAGGAGACAGGAGCACAATAATAGACACAATGGAGCAGATGGATTGAAGTGCATGCATTTTAATGCTGAGAGTATTAATGGTGATGGTGATGAACTTAGAGTATGGAAGTATGATGCTATGGTCATAACAGAGACTTAGTTGAGAGGATGGATGCTTAGTGTTCCAGAGTTTTGATGCTTTGGAAAAGGTAGAGAAGGAGGTAAGTGAGGATGGGCGTGAATGTGGAGGAGCTGTATTATTAATCAGGGACAATATCACAGCTGCACCTAGAGAGCATATAGTGGTGATTCATTCTCTGAGTCTATATGATTAGAACTCTAAAACAAGCAAGCTGCAATCAGTCTTAACAGATTAATTGACATCCTCTGGGACACTGGAACAGATAGACAAGCCAGTTAGGGGAAGACGTAAACACAGAAAGGTTGGTGTACTGGGTGACTTCAACTGCACTAATATAATGCAAGAGATTTAGATGGGGCAGCATTTCTTCAGAGAGTTTCTTAGATCAATATGTCAGTAGTCCAATAAGAGACATACTGGACCTGGTGATGGGTAACAAAGAGCCTGGCCAAATGACTGACCTTTCACTGGGAAACCAGATGCAGAACAGTTTACAACTCCTCACAAACATGAGAAGATCTGCAGATGCTGGAAATCCAAGGCCAAGACCCTTTATCAGGAGATCCTTCAACAGCCCTGATGAAGGGTCTCGGCCTGGAATGTCAACTGTTTATTGCATATGATTAAAGGATTATATCAATGAATCTGAATTTGACTGTAGTAAAGAAAAGAACGAAAAAATGGAAACATAGAAACATAGAAAATAGGTGCAGGAGTAGGCCATTCGGCCCTTCGAGCCTGCACCACCATTTATTATGATCATGGCTGATCATCCAACTCAGAACACCGCCCCAGCCTTCCCTCCATAACCCCTGATCCCTTTAGCCACAAGGGCCATATCTAACTCCCTCTTAAATATAGCCAATGAACTGGCCTCAACTGTTTCCTGTGGCAGAGAATTCCACAGATCCACCACTCTCTGTGTGAAGAAGTTTTTTCTCATCTCGGTCCTAAAAGGCTTCCCCTTTATCCTCAAACTGTGACCCCTCATTCTGGACTTCCCCAACATTGGGAACAATCTTCCTGCATCTAGCCTGTCCAATCCCTTTAGGATTTTATACGTTTCAATCAGATCCCCCCTCAATCTTCTAAATTCCAACGAGTATAAGCCTAGTTCATCCAGTCTTTCATCATATGAAAGTCCTGCCATCCCAGGAATCAATCCGGTGAAACTTCTTTGTACTCCCTCTATGGCAAGGATGTCTTTCCTCAGATTAGGGGACCAAAACTGCACACAATACTCCAGGTGTGGCCTCACCAAGGCCTTGTACAACTGCAGTAGTACCTCCCTGCTCCTGTACTCGAATCCTCTTGCTATAAATGCCAGCATACCGTTTGCCTTTTTCACCGCCTGCTGTACCTGCATGCCCACTTTCAATGACTGATATATAACGACACCCAGGTCTCGTTGCACCTCCCCTTTTCCTAATCAGCCACCATTCAGATAATAATCTGTTTTCCTGTTTTTGCCAGCAAAGTGGATAACTTCACACTTATCCACATTAAATTGCATCTGCCATGAATTTGCCCACTCACCTAACCTATCCAAGTCACCCTGCATCCTTTTAGCATCCTCCTCACAGCTAACACTGCCGCCCAGCTTCATGTCATCCGCAAACTTAGAGATGCTGCATTTAATTCCCTCATCCAAGTCATTAATATATATTGTAAACAACTGGGGTCCCAGCACTGAGCCTTGCGGTACCCCACTAGTCACTGCCTGCCATTCTGAAAAGGTCCCGTTTATTCCCACTCTTTTCTTCCTGTCTGCCAACCAACTCTCTATCCACATCAATACCTTACCCCCAATACCATGTGCTTTAAGTTTGCACACTAATCTCCTGTGTGGGGCCTTGTCAAAAGCCTTTTGAAAATCCAAATATACCACATCCACTGGTTCTCCCCTATTCACTCTACTAGTTCCATCCTCAAAAAATTCTATGAGATTCGTCAGACATGATTTTCCTTTCACAAATCCATGCTGACTTTGTCCGATGATATCACCGCTTTCCAAATGTGCTGCTATCACATCTTTGATAACTGACTCTAGCAGTTTCCCCACCACCGATGTTAGGCTAACCGGTCCATAATTCCCTGGTTTCTCTCTCCCTCCTTTTCTAAAAAGTGGGGTTACATTAGCCACCCTCCAATCCTCAGGAACTAGTCCAGAATCTAAAGAGTTTTGAAAAATTATCACTAATGCATCCACTATTTCTTGGGCTACTTCCTAAAGCACTCTGGGATGCAGACCATCTGGCCCTGGGGATTTATCCGCCTTTAATCCCTTCAATTTACCTAACACCACTTCCCTACTAATATGTATTTCGCTCAGTTCCTCCATCTCACTGGACCCTCTGTCCCCTACTACTTCCAGAAGGTTATTTATGTCCTCCTTAGTGAAGGCAGAACCAAAGAAATTATTCAATTGGTCTGCCATGTCCTTGCTCCCCATAATCAATTCACCTGTTTCCGTCTGTAGGGGACCTACATTTGCATTAACCAATCTTTTTCTTTTCACATATCTATAAAAGCTTTTACAGTCAGTTTTTATGCTCCCTGCCAGTTTTCTCTCATAATCCTTTTTCCCTTTCCTAATTAAGCCCTTTGTCCTCCTCTGCTGAACTCTGAATTTCTCCCAGTCTTCAGGTGAGTCATTTTTTCTGGCTAATTTGTATGCTTCTTCTTTGGAATTGATACTATCCCTAATTTCTCTTGTCAGCCACGGGTGCACTACCTTCCCTGATTTATTCTTCTGCCAAACTGGGATAAACAATTGTTGCAGTTCATCCATGCGATCTTTAAATGCTTGCCATTGCATATCCACCGTCAATCCTTTAAGTGTCATTTGCCAGTCTATCTTAGCTAATTCACGTCTCATACCTTCAAAGTTACCCTTCATTAAGTTCAGAACCTTTGTTTCTGAATTAACTTTGTTTCTGAATTAATGAAAAAGTCAAATGTGCACAAGTTGGAGCTCAAATAGCCACTGATCCTTAATCGATCTGGCACCTGGCTTTGTTGAATCTTGGTCCCACTCCGGGTCGAATCCTACAACCTCTTTTCTCCTGCGTCTTCCCTCTTCATCTCCTCTTGAATAAAAGCTCCAAGCCCAAACTTAGGGTCCCTCACCAGAGAAACCTCCCCTTAATTCGACCAGCCTAATTGGATAGCACACATTTCTCCTCATTTCTTATCTTCAACTACAACCCAGACAAGCTGAAAACAGAACGGACTGCTCTTACAGAAATGCTAATTGAAATACATACAGTATAACAGTAAAAATATGAACCAGAAAATTACACATGATTTTAATCTATTCAATATACATCCACTGTAATTGAGTTACTTATTTATTATTATTATCTTCTTTTCTTCTGTATTATGTATTACATTGAACTGCTGCTGCCATGTTAACAAATTTCACGACACATGCTGGTGATAATATATCTTATTCTGATATATATATAACTTGAAATGTAAGTGTGGACAGTCCGGTGATTTATGTTTGCAGACAACATGAAATTTGGCGGAGTTGTGAATAATGAAGTACGGACTCAAAGGACATACATTAGCAGAATAGAGATCAGGTGGAAATTTGGGTGGGGGAAATGGCAGATGGAATTTAATCTGGATACATGTGAGGTGATGCATTTGGTAGTTCAAATGCAAGAGGAAAGTATGTAATAAATGTCTGGATCTTTAGGTATACAGAAGGATGTTGAAGCGCAAGCTCCTAGCTTCCTGGAAGTAGCAACACGATCAGATGCGGTGATAAAGAACAGTTTGGCGTGCTTGCCTTCAGTTGTCAGGGCACTGAGGCGAAATGTTAGGAAATCATGCTGCAGCTGTATCAAATTTTGTTTAGACCAGTATTGTCTGCAGTTATGGTCAGAACACTATAGGAAGGAGGTGGAGGTTTTGGAGAGGGTTCACAGGGATGTTGTCTAAATTGGAGTGGTGTTAGCCATAAGGAGAGGTCAGATTATTTTATCTGGAACGTCAGAATTTGGAGTGTGATCTGCACAAAGTTTATAAAATTATAAGAGGCATAGATAATGCAGAATTGGAGTCTACACTGCAGTGTCAAATACTGGAGGGTGAAGGTTTAAGGAAAGAGAAGAATGTCTTAAGGAACTTTGCAGGGCAAGATTTTTTTATATGCAGGGGGTGGCTGGTACCTGGAACATGCAGCCATGGGGCGGGGGGGTGCAGCAACTTAACAGGAGGCAGTTAGATAAAAACATGAATAAGCAGTGAATAGAGAGCTTTGGACCATGTGCAGACAGATAGGTTTACATTAGACTGGCCTAATGGGTGATAGAAACATGAGAGGGCTGAAAGGCCTGTTCCTGGGATAAACTGTTCTGTGTTCTGTGTGTGAATCGTGTATCTCTCAAGGCAAAGGCATTATTATCTCATTTCATTCTGTTTCTATTATCCCATAATACTCAGCTCACTATTACAGAACAGTACACAATGCAGCCCTTCAGCTTAACCATTTAAGACAATATAATTTGATGGCATCTCAAGTCTCAGGTATGGAACAATCCAAAACATAAAAATACCAAGATTTTTTATGGCTTTGAAGTACCATAAGCTACAGTTCACTACAAAGGAATCTAACACTTCTTTAACACTCTTGTGGTTGACTCAGCTTAAATTATGTTTATTCAAAATTAATTTTTTTCAGGAGAAATCTTACCTCTTGGCACAAAACATAAAAGCAAGAAAATGCGTAGCAGCAAGTTATAATTGCTATGAGAGATTATTCAGTTGTTGCTGAGAGGGAACATGAACTTCAGTCAGCTGCACTTGGGGCTGAATTTGTACTTGTAGGAGTCTGGATGTGGGGTGTTGAAATTTAAAACTGACAGTGTTGGGAAGTTAACTTCAACCCACTAACTTCCACATTTAATCTGAACACATTAAGTTGTGTGTAAGCAAAGCCCCTGGGAAGGGTAGATTGTCAGTTTCAATGTGTTTATCACTCAGTTAGTGCAATATTTATGGGGCTTTTTTGATATTAACTGTGGCTCAATGCATTGCTTCAGCTTCCTCACACTCACAAGTGAAATCAATCCAAGACAACAGCAGCACCAGAGGAGGCTGAAGAATTGACTAGGAGATTTATTAAGAAGCAGTGGGACTTCTAAATTGTATGCTTGAAAGCTTCCGAGAAATGTTTTGGTTTCAAAGCTTGTGCTTAGAATTGACTTTGGAAACTCTGGAAGTTATTTTCTAAGCTTTAGGCTTTACTAAATGTGATCTACAATGATCAAAGTTGTGTGAATTGGATAACTTTCAAAGACATTATTATCCCATTTTATTCTGTTTATTTAGCTCACTTCAGTATTACAGCACAGTACACAAGATTAATCATTTAAAGCTCGTGTACGGAACAATCTGAAACATGAAAATACCAAGAATTGTTATGGCGTTATCAGATTTATCAGGTCATCATTGGTTTGTGTTTCAGTTAAAAAGTGAAGGACTGACTTCCACACAGTCCTCAAATTCACTTGATCCATCTCTGCCTCCTCTGTCCCCTTTCTATATCTTTGTGTCTCTATGCCAGGAGACACCTTCTTCAAATCCACTATCTCCAAGAGCTACCTCAACTACACCTCCTCCTGTTCTGTCACTTGTAAGGATGCATTCCTTTTTCTGAGATTCCACATATCTTAGAAAGAGGTAACATAGAATCAGAAGATGTAGAATAATTGTGGCTAGAGTTAAGGAACTGCTAGGGTAAAAAGACCCCGATGGAAGGCCTCCGAACATTAGCAAAGATATGCTCTACAAATTACAATGGGAGGTTTTAAAATGCAGGGTTGAGTTTCTGGGAACTATTCAGAAGGTGCAGGATGAATACAAAGAAGAAGAAGTATTCTAAAGGTAAGATGACAAAACTGTGGCTTGCAAGGGAAGAAAAGTCAAAACTAACATAAAAGCAAAAGAGAGGGCATATAATGGAATAAAAATTAGTGGGAAGTTTGAGGATTGGGAAGGTTTTAAAATCCAACAGAAGGCAACTAAAAGATCACAAGGAAGGAAAAGATGAAATGCAAAGGTAAGCTAGTCAATGATATCAAAGAAAATACCAAAAGATTTTTCAAATATATAAAGAGTAAAAAAGAGATCAGAGTGGATATTGGACTGGTGGAAAATGATGCTGGAGATGTAGTAATAGGGGACAGGGAAATGATGGATGAACTTCATAAGCATTTTGCAACAGTATTCACTGTGGAAGACACAGCAGTATGCCAGAAGTTGGAGATGAAGTGAGTACATTTGCTATTACCAGGGAGAAGGTGTTTGGGAAGCTAAAAGTTCTGAAGATAGATAGTCACCTCAACCAGATGGACTACACCCCAGGGTTCTGAAAGGGGTGGCTGAAGAGAGTGTGGAGACATTAGTAATGATTTTTAAAGAATCACTAGATTATGGCATGATTCTGGATGAATGGAAAATTGCAAATGTCACTCCACTCTTCAAGAAGGGAGCAAAGAAGAAGAAAAAAACATTATAGGCCAGTTAGTCTGGCCTCAGTGGTTGGAAAGATGTTGTTGATTGTTGATAGATAGATACTTTATTGATCCTAAAGGAAATTACAGTGTCACAGTAGCATTACAAGTGCACAGATATAACTATTAGAAGAGAAGTAGAAAGAATAAAACAAAGAGGTTGAGGTTTTGAGATACTTGAAGGCACATGGCAAAATAGGTCAAAGTCTGTGTGGTTTCCTTAAGCAAAAATCTAGCCTGAAAATTCTGCTGAAATTCTTTGGGAAAACAACCAGCAGGTGTATATAGGAGAATCAGAAGACGTTGTGTACTTGGATTTTCGAAAGGCCTTTGACAAATTGCCACACAAGAGACTGCTAAACAATATATGAGCCCATGGTATTACAGAAAGGATTCTAGAATGGATAGAGGAAATGGCTGACTTGCAGGAGACAAGGAGTGGGAATAAAGGAAACCTTTTCTGATTGGCTGCCAGTGAATGGTAGTATTCCACAGGGGTCGGATAACTGCTTCTTGTTATATTGTATGTCAATGATTTGGATTACAGAATTGATGGTTTTGTGGCCAAGTTTGCAGATGATGTGAAGTTAGTTGGAGGGGCAGGTAGTGTTGAGGAAACAGAAAGACTCAGATTTGGAGAATGGACAAAGAACAGGCAGGTGGAATATATTTTCAGGAAGTGTTTGGTCATACACTTTGATAGAGGAACAAAAGCACAGACTATTTTCTAAACGGGGAGAAAATTCAAAAATCAGAGGTTCAAGGAGACTTGGGAGTCCTTGTGCAGCATCCCCTAAAGGTTAGCTTGCAGGTAGAGTCAGTGGTGATGAAGTCAAATGGACTGTTAGCATTCATTTTGAGAGGGCTGGAATATGAAAACAGGGATATAATGCTGAGGCTTTATAAGACACTACTGAGCTTCACTTGGAGTACTGAAAGCAGTTTTGGGTTGTTTGTGCTGACATTGGAGAGGGTTCAGAGGAAGTTCACAAGAATGATTCCAGGAATGAAAGGCCTATCATATGAGGAATGTTTGACGGCTTAAGGTCTGTACTCGCCGGAATTTAAGAGAATGGGCGGGTGATCTTATTGAAACTTATTGAATGTTGAAAGTGGATGTTTCCTATAGAGGGGGAGTCTAGGACCAGAGGTCACCACCTCAGAATGGAAGGATATCCATTTGGAGTTTCTCTTCTGCAATTCAGCTCGTCTGGACTTCACCAAGTGGGCCAGAGCTGTAATATAATCTAAGTGGTCTGTCAAATGCTCAACTGAGCAAATTTTTGGTAAGTAAGCGCCGCTTAAGACATAGGACATAGGAGCATAATAAGGCCATCTCGTCCATCAAGTCTGCACCATTCCATCAGGACTAATTATTATTCCTCTCAACGTCATTCTCCTGCCTTCTCCCCATAACCTTTGACATCCTGACTAATCAAGAAACTATCAGCCTCTACATTAAATACACCCAATTACTTGGCCTCCAAAGTGGCAATGAATTCCACAGATTCACCACCCTCTGACTAAAGAAATTCCTCCTCATCACTGTTCCTTGTATTCTAATGCTATGTCCTCTGGTCTTAGACTACATCACTATAAAAAACATTCCCTCCATGTCCACTCTGTCTAGGCCTTTCAATATTCAGCAGGTTTCAATGACATTCCCTCTCATTTTCAAAATTCCAGCGAGTACTGCCCAGGTCATCAAGCTCTCCTCATATATTAACACTTTCTTTCCTTGGATAATTCTTGTGAACCTCCTCTGGATCCTCTCCATTGTGACATTCCATCATTTTATTGATGATAAAGAATAGAGAAGGGTTCAAATTCTGCTAACTGATTTTATCCTTTGTGTGAGCAACAGCATATGGGCCAATATGTCATGATGCTCACCCGTCCTTCTGTGCTGGTATCGCTTGAATGTTTTCAACATTGTACCTGGCAGAATGGCAATAAGCTGAAAACCTTCAGCCATGCATTTTTGGAGTCGCCACCAGTCTTATTCCATTCATCAGGAAGAGTGATGGGCATCCGTTCAACATTTAATTCCTCGTGTTTTCTATCCATCTTCTTTTTGCAAAGCCTCTAAATATTGAGATTGAAATGGATCAATCCTTGTTGTCTATCTCCCACGGTTAATCTATTGGGAATGCATTAACGTAACATGTTAATACAGCAGCTGGTTTGGAACATCAACGACAGTCACACTGAAATAATGCTGAGTTCCTCGCTTGCCATCTGGCCTCTCCCCCTCACCCAGCGCACTATGCCAGTCTTTTGAAGCTAACAGAGAAAACATTGAAATAACTTTATGATGAACGTACAGTGATGAGATCACAGATCTAAACTAAGTACTGCCTTTAATAAATAAGTCCATGACTTGATCACAGAAAATAAATGACAAGCAACATTACTGAACAATTTTTAATGTTCTTAATAATTAACCATGCATTCTCTTTCATTCTTACATTGCTGGTGAATGGTTTAAGTAGTGTTCTACCCTGTACTCTTTACATTCCTTAAAGCCAAGAGAACTGTTTCCACTCATGTGCGCCCTGGGGTGATACACTCCTACAACAATCAGGAGACATCCTTATCATATCCTTCTCACCCCTATACAACCCTGTAAGAACCCTCTATGGTCTTTCTTCTGAATTTATTTCTAAAATGCACGAGATTCTGCAGATGCTGGAAATCCAAAGCAACACACACAAAATGCTGGAGGAACTCAGCAAGTCAGACAACATCCATGGGAATGAATAAACAGTCAACATTTCGGGCCAAAACCCAGTCCTGATGAAGCGTCTCCAGAATGTTGTGTGTTTTGCACTTGTTTCTGTGTAGCGTTGGTCTAGTTGCAGAGTTTCATTCAATGTTGTTAGGCATGTAGCAAGAATCAAAGATCAAAAATATCTTCATTTAGTATAAATGAACTGCTCAACTTAGAACCGTAGCTGTTGGAGGAAGTTTTCTAAGGGTGGGCATATAATATTAGGACTGTGAAAAATGTTAAAATCAAAGTAACAAATAGACAATAGACAATAGGTGCAGAAGTAGACCATTCGGCCCTTCGAGCCTGCACCGCCATTCTGAGATCATAGCTGATCATCTACTATCAATACCCGGTTCCTGTCTTGTCCACATAACCCTTGATTCCCCTATCCATAAGATACCTATCTAGCTCCTTCTTGAAAGCATCCAGAGAATTGGCCTCCACTGCCTTCTGAGGCAGCACGTTCCACACTTCCACAACTCTCTGGGAGAAGAAGTTCCTCCTCAACTCTGTCCTAAATGACCTACCCCTTATTCTTAAATCATGCCCTCTGGTACTGGACTCTCCCAGCATCTAGAACATATTTCCTGCCTCTATCTTGTCCAATCCCTTAATAATCTTATATGTCTCAATCAGATCCCCCCTCAATCTCCTTAATTCCAGCGTGTACAAGCCCAGTCTCTCTAACCTCTCTGCATAAGACAGTCTGGACATCCCAGGAATTAACCTAGTGAACCTACGCTGCACCTCCTCCACAGCCAGGAAGTCCTTCCTTAACCCTGGAGACCAAAACTGCACACAATACTCCAGGTGTGATCTCACCAGGGCCCTGTACAAATGCAAAAGGATTTCCTTGCTCTTGTACTCAATTCCCTTTGTAATAAAGGCCAACATTCCATTAGCCTTCTTCACTGCCTGCTGCACTTGCTCATTCACCTTCAGAAACTGATGAACAAGTACTCCTAGATCTCTTTGTATTTCTCCCTTACCTAACTCCACACCATTCAGATAATAATCTGCCTTCCTGTTCTTGCTCCCAAAGTGAATAACCTCACACTTATTCACATTAAACGCCATCTGCCAAGTTTCTGCCCACTCATCCAGTCTATCCAAGTCACCTTGAATTCTCCAAACATCCTCATCACATGTCACACTGCCACCCAGCTTAGTATCATCAGCAAACTTGCTGATGTTATTCACAATGCCTTCCTCTAAATCATTGACGTAAATCGTAAACAGCTGTGGTCCCAATACCGAGCCCTGTGGCACCCCACTAGTCACCACCTGCCATTCCGAGGAACACCCATTCACTGCCACTCTTTACTTTATATCTGCCAACCAGTTTTCTATCCATGTCAATATCCTCCCCCCAATGCCATGAGATCTGATTTTACCCACCAATCTCCTATGTGGTACCTTATCAAATGCCGTCTGAAAGTCATGGTACACCACATCCACTGGATCTCCCACGTCTATCTTCCTGGTTACATCCTCGAAAAACTCCAATAGATTAGTCAAGCATGATTTGCCCTTGGTAGATCCATGCTGGCTCGGCCCAATCCTATCACTGCTATCAAGATATGCCGCTATTTCATCTTTAATAATGGACTCTAGCATCTTCCCCACTACTGATGTTAGGCTAACAGGGCGATAGTTCTCTGTTTTCTCCCTCCCTCCTTTCTTAAAAAGTGGGATAACATCAGCCATTCGCCAATCCTCAGGAACTGATCCTGAATCTAAGGAACATTGGAAAATGATCACCAATGCTTCCGCAATTTCCAGAACCACCTCCTTTAGTACCCTAGGATGCAGACCATTTTGACCTGGGGATTTGTTAGCCTTCAGTCCCTTCAGTCTACTCATCACCGTTTCCTTCCTAATGTCAATCTGTTTCAGTTCCTCTGTTACCCTATGTCCTTGGCCCATCCGTACATCTGGGAGATTGCTTGTGTCTTCCCTAGTGAAGACAGATAAAAGTACTTACTAAATTCGTCTGCATTTCTCTGTTTCCCATAACAATTTCTCCCAATTCATTCTTCAAGTGCCCAACATTGTTCTTAAGTATCTTCCTTCTCTTCACATACCTAAAAAAATTTTTGCTGTCCTCCTTTATATGACTAGCTAGCTTGCGTTCATACCTCATTTTTTCTCCCTGTATAGCCTTTTTAGTTAAGTTCTGTTGCTCCTTAAAAATTTCCCAATCATCTATCCTCCCACTCACCTTAGCTCTGTTGTACTTCTTTTTTAATGCTACGCTATCTCTGACTTCCTTTGTCAACCACTGTGGCCACTTTCCCCCCTTTGAATCCTTCCTTCTCCGGGGGATGAACTGATTTTGCACCTTGTGCATTATTCCCAAGAATACCTGCCATTGCTGTTCCACTGTCTTTTCTGCTAGGATATCCGACCAGTCAACTTTGGCCAGCTCCTCCCTCATGGCTCCATAGTCTCCTTTGTTCAACTGTAATACTGACACTTCTGATCTGCCCTTATCCTTCTCAACTTGCAGATAAAAACTTATCATATTATGGTCACTACCTCCTAATGGCTTCTTTACTTCAAGATCACTTATCAAATCCTGTTCATTGCACAACACTAAATCCAGAATAGCCTTATCCCTGGTCGGCTCTCGTACAAGCTGCTCCAAAAATGCATCCCGTAGGCACTCTACAAGCCCCCTATCCTGGGGTCCAGTACCAACCTGATTTTCCCAGTTCACCTGCATGTTGAAATCCCCCATAACTACTGCGACATTTCCTTTGCCACATGCCATTGTTAACTCCCTATTCAACTTGCACCCAATATCCATGCTACTGTTTGGGGGCCTGTAGATATCACCTATTAGGGTCTTTTTGCCCTCACTGTTCCTCAGTTCTATCCACACTGACTCTACTTCTCCTGATTTTATGTCCCCCCTTGCAAGGGACTGAATCTCATACTTCACCAACAGGGCCACCCCACCCCCTCTGTCCACCTTTCTGCGGTCCCTTTGATAGCACGTATACCCTTGTACATTCAATTCCCAGGTCTGATCCCCCTGTAGACATGTCTCTGTTATCCCAACAACATCATAGTTACCCATTCGCACCTGAGCTTCAAGCTCATCCGCCTTATTTCTGACACTTCATGCATTCAGGTATAGAATTTTTAACCCATTTCTCCTCTCTCTGTTTAAATCGCTGCCTATTGTGCATAACCCAGCTCCCCGAACTCTCACCGGGCTATACGCCCCTTGAATTTTTCTGTCCTTCTTAAATTTACTTACTCTTTTAACTCCATGCTCCGTCAGACAATCCCTCTGCACATGTATCCTCCTTACACTCGTTCCCCCTCACCTTTCTCTATTTCACACTTAATATTCCGGAACCGTGTAATCCCCACCTGTCCTTTATACTTCATCTCGCTATCCTCTCTCACATTCTGGATCCCTGTCCCCTGCAAATTTAGTTTAAACCCCCCGAAGCAGCACTAGTACCCCTCCAGTTCAGGTGTAAACCGTCCCGTCGGAACAGATCCCACCTTCCCTGGAACAAAGCCCAATTATCTAAAAACCTGAAGCCCTCCCTCCTGCACCATCCTCTCAGCCACGTATTGGTCTGTATAATCCTTCTGTTCTTCGCCTCACTCGCACGTGGCACAGGTAGCAATCCTGAGATTGTTACCCTGGAGGTCCTGCCCTTCAGCTTCACACCTAACTCCCTGAACTCACTACGCAGGACCTCCTCACTCTTCCTACCCACATCGTTGGTCCCTACATTGACCACAACATCTGGATTCTTGCCCTCCCTCTCAAGAATAACCTGCACCCGATCTGTGATGTCCCGGACCCCGGCACCAGGGAGGCAACATACCATCCAAGACTCCCGATCTCCCCCACAAAATCTCCTATCTGCCCCCTGACTACAGAATCCCCTATCACTACCGCTGTCCTCTCTTCCCTCCTCCCTTTCTGTGTCGAGGGTCCAACCTCAGTGCCAGAGACAGGACCACTGCAATATGTTCCTGGTAGGTCATCCCCACCAACAGTATCCAAAACGGTATACTTATTGTTGATGGGAATGGCCACAGGGGTGCTCTGCTCTCTCTGCCTACTCCCCCTCCATCTCCTGGCAGTCACCCAGTTACCTACCTACCGTCTTTTCGGTGTGACTACCTCCCGATAACTCTTACCTATCTCTGTCTCTGCCTCCTGAGTGATCCATAGTTCATCCAACTCCAGCTCCAATTCCCTACCTCGCTCTGATAGGAGCTGCAGCTGGATGCACCTTCTGCAGGTGTGGTCATCAGGGACAACTGTGTTGACCCTGACCTCCCACGTACTGCATACGGAGCACACCACTGCTCTAACTATCTCCCCCATTACCTGATCCCAGATTAATCAGAATAAATGAAAAAGTACCTACCGACCTTACCTTTTCTCCTCAGCAAGCACGTACTCAGGCTCACTGATTACCTCTCACCGAAGACCCCCTTACGCCGAAGCCCAGCACTCTGCTCCCGCGCACTCCGCTGCCCGCACCTGAAAGTGGGCCTCTTTTTAAACTCTGCGCTCGCCGCTGACGTCACCCGCGCCTGCGCAGTTTTACCTTCCTCCTCAGGTAATGCCTAGGTAATCCCGATCTTCCTCGGCCTACCTACAACAGCTGATCCTCGGATCCTCTGATCTCCAGTCGTCCATCGACCTCGAGCACTCCTTGCTCCCGCACCGACGCGGGACCGATTTCAAAGATTTCAAAGTATTGAGGGCAGGAAGCTGAGATTGGTGCAAAAGGCAAATGTACAAAACAGATTTATAAACTGAAGCATTAAGAAGGTTATTGTATGACCAGTGTACAAGACAGAGTGTGTTAAGGTAGGGCAACTGAGCTTTGGTTTAGCATATAACTATCTACGTTTGTAGGAAAGAATATTGGAGGCAAGCAGAAAATTGAAGCAGTCACATGAAGACATCAAACAAATGAGGCTTTCAAGAAATGATGAACTGAGGGAAGGTAAAATCAGGCAACCATGCAAATGTGGATTAGTGATGGAGCAGATATGCAGATGAAAATTCAGCTTTGTCCTGCAATTGAACAGAAAACTATGAATGATCAGTAAGGTTTGGCTGGTCCCAAAAAGAATAGATTCAATTCATCTCGTAGTTAGAGGAAATGTCTGCTGGTCTAATATGGGAAATCAAATTAAACTGGAAAATTAGTTTATCACTGTCACATGTACCAACGTCTAGTGGATTTTTTGCATACAGCTCAATCATTACAACAGTGCATTAAGGTGAAACAATAACAGGATGCAGAACGAACAGCGGTGCAGGTGGACAATTAGGGACAAGATCAGACCGAGGTAGGTTCTGAATTCGCCCTGTACGTTTGTGAAGGAATTACTCTTCAACTCACCAACTACAAAGCACTTTGCCTCACTGCATCGGCAACAGTTTTGTACTCAAGATAAATCTCCAGATTAAAGCAGGCCCAGAGTGCTAAAGGTGCAGCCAGGACATGAACAAGATTTAAAACATGATGTTGTCAATGCTCATGTTTGCTATAATGTCAGAAGAATCCTACCGGTTGGCAGGTCAAGTTCGAATCCTCCTAGTTGGCAGCCAGTCTCTGAGGGAGGAAGGTGACAATGTAGTTGTGGAAGTGAGTAGTAATTGCTGGCATGCATGGTGCAGTTGAATGAGGAAGGAACATTGGCAAGGTTGAGGGTTTTCATTTGAATAATGGTATCTAGGGGAACTCGGAAAGACGTCTGTAATTTGGGGATTCAATAAATTCTGCCTTGGCTTCATTAAGAACCTGTCGTATATGTCTGTAATGCAAGTAAATCACTTGTGGATACTTGCCGAAGGGTTAAGCGATGTAATTCCCCACAGCTGCAAACGAAGGCAACAATTAACACAGACTTGGGGGGAAGGTACTGAAACAAAAATTACCACAGATTGGGGGGGAGTACTGAGACAACAATTACCACTGATTGGGGGGGGGGGGTACTAGGACAGAAATTACCACTGATTCCGGGGTTACTGAGTCAACAATTACCATTGATTGGGGTGTTACTGAGTCAACAATTACCACTGATTGGGGTATTACGAAGACCACACTTACGACTGATTGGGGGGAGTACTGAGACAACAATTTCCACTCTTTGGGGGGGGATATACTAGGACAAAAATTACCACTGATTCTGGGGTTACTGAGTCAACAATTACCACTGATTGGGGTATTACGAAGACCACACTTACGACTGATTGGGGGGGGGTTCTGAGACAACAATTACCACTGATTGGGTGGATACTGAGACAACGATTACCACTGATTGGGGATTACTAAGACAACAATTACCACTGATTGAGGGGGTTACTGAGACAACAATTCCTACTGATTGGGGGGGTTACAAAGACAATAATTCCTACTGATTGGGGGGGGAGTTACTGAGACAATAATTCCTACTGATTGGGGGGGGAGTTACTGAGATGACAATTACCACAGATTCAGGGTTACTGAGACAACTATTGCCACTGATAGGGTGTTACTAAGACAACAATTACCACTGATTGGTGGGGAGTGGGTGCTACTAAGACAACAATTACCACTGATTGGGTGGATACAGAGACAACGATTACCACTGATTGGGGATTACTAAGACAACAATTACCACTGATTGAGGGGGTTACTGAGACAATAATTCCTACTGATTGGGGGGGGAGTTACTGAGACGACAATTACCACAGATTCAGGGTTACTGAGACAACTATTGCCACTGATAGGGTGTTACTAAGACAACAATTACCACTGATTGGTGGGGAGTGGGTGCTATTAAGACAACAATTACCACTGATTGGGGGGTTACTGAGACAACAATTAGCACTGATTGGAGTGTTACTGAGACATCAATTACAACTGATTGGAGTGTTACTGAGACAGCAATTACAACTGATTGGGGTTTACTGAGACAACAATTACCACTTATTGGGGTGTTACTGAGTCAACAATTACCACAGATAGTAGGGTACTGAGACAACAATTACATCGGATTAGGGGGTTATTGTGACAACAATTACTAGTGATTGTGGGGGTCTTACTGAGACAACAGTTACCTCTGATTGGAGAGGTGTTACTGAGACAATTACTACTGATTGGGTGGATACTGAGACAACAATTATCACTGATTGCGGGGGTTACTGAGACAACAATTACCACTGATTGGGGGGGGGGGGTTACTGAGACAACAATTACCACTGATTGGGGGAGTTACTGATTCAAAAATTAACACTGATTGGGTGTTACTGAGTCAACAATTACCACTGATTGGGGGGAGGTGTTTACTGAGACTACAATTACCACTGATTGGGGCATTACTGAGTCAACAATTACCACTGATTGGGGGGAGGTGTTTACTGAGACAACAATTGCCACTGATTGGGGCATTACTGAGATAACAGTTACCTCTGATTGCGGGGGGTACTGAGACAATTACCACAGATTGGGGGTGGGTTACAGAGACAACAATTACCACTGATTGTGGGGGTTATTGAGACAACTATTACTACTGATTGGAGTTACTTAGACAACGATGACCACTGATTGGGGGGGGGTATTACTGAGACAATAATTACCACTGATTGGGGGGATTACTGAGACAACTATTACCACTGATTGGAGTTACTGAGACAATGATGACCACTGATTGGGGAGGGGTGGTATTACTGAGACAATAATTACCACTGATTGGGGCGTTTACTGAGACAACAATTACCACTGATTGGCTGGGGGTTACTGAGACAGCAATTACCACTGCGTGGGGGGATACTGAGACAACAATTACCACAGATGGGGGGGGTGTTACTGAGTCAACAATAAACGCTGATTTTGAGGGGTTACTGAGACAACAATTACCAATGATTAGGGGGTTACTGAGATAACAATTCGCACTGACTGGGTGGGGGGTTGTACTGAGACAACAATTACCGCTGATTGGCGGGGGGTACTGAGACAAAAGTTAACACTGATTGAGGGGGTTACTAAGACAACAATTACTACTGATTGTGAGGTGTTACTGAGACAACAATTACCACTGATTCGGGAGAGATGGTTACTGAGACAAAAATTAACACTGAGTGGAGGGTGTGGTTACTGAGACAACAACTACCACTGATTGGGTTGTTACGAAGACAACAATTACGACTGATTGGGGGGGGTACTGAGACAACAATTACCACTGACTGGGGGTGGGGTTACTGAGACAATTACCACTGATTCGGGTACTGAGACAGCAATTAATCGTAACTGGGGGGGAACTGAGACAACAATAAGCACTGATTGTGGTGGGGTTACTGAGACTACAATTACCACTGCGTGGGGGGATACTGAGACAACAATTACCACAGATGGGGGGGGTGTTACTGAGTCAACAATAAACGCTGATTTTGAGGGGGTTACTGAGACAACAATTACCAATGATTGGGGGGTTACTGAGATAACAATTCACACTGACTGGGTGGGGGGTTGTACTGAGACAACAATTACCGCTGATTGGCGGGGGGTACTGAGACAAAAGTTAACACTGATTGAGGGGGTTACTAAGACAACAATTACTACTGATTGTGGGGTGTTACTGAGACAACAATTACCACTGATTCGGGAGGGATGGTTACTGAGACAAAAATTACCATTGATTGGGGTGGATTACTGAGACAACAATTACCACTGATTGGGGGGGGTGTACTGAGACAACAATTACCACTGATGTGGCGGCGGGGAGGTACTGAGACAACAATTACCCCTGATTGTGGGTTACTGAGACAACAATTACCACTGATGAGGTTACTGAGACAATGATTGCCACTAATTGGGGTTACTGAGGCAAAGATTACCACTGATTGGGTGGGGGATTTACTGAGACAATAATTACCACTGATTGGGGGGATTATTCAGACAACAATTACCACTGATTGGGGTGTACAGGGACAAAAATTGCCACTGATTGGGGGTACTGAGACAACAACTGCCACTGATTGGTGTTAATGAGGCAACGATTACCACTGATGGGGAGGGGCATTTACTGAGACAACAATTACCACTGATTGGTGGGGGGGTTACTGAAACAACAATTACCACTGATTGGGGTAGGTTACTGAGAGAACAACTGCCACTGATTGGGGTTTACTGAGACAGCAATTACCACTGCTTGGAGGTGTTACTGAGACAACTATGACCACTGATTGGGGTTACTTAGACAACGATGACCACTGATTGGGGGGGGGGGTTGTTACTGAGACAATAATTACCACTGATGGGGGGATGTTACTGAGACAGTAATACCACTGATTGGGGGGGTGTTACTGAGACAACAATAACCACTGATTGGGGGAGTTATTGAGACAACAGTTACCTCTGATTGGGGGTCACTGAGACAACAATTACTCTGATTGTGGGGGGTGGGGGGTTACTGAGACAACAATTACCACTGATTGGGGGTTACCGAGACAACAGTTACCATTGATAGGGGTGGGTTACTGAGACAACTATTACCACTGATTGGGGGGGGTGTATTGAGACAACAATTACCACTGATTCCACTGATGCAGGGGGGGTGGGTACTGGGACAACAATGACCCCTGATTGTGGGTTACTGAGGCAACAATTACCACTGATTGGGTTTACTGAGGCAACGATTACCACTGATTGGGTGGGGGGGGGTTACTGAGATAATAATTGCCACTGATTTGGGGGATTACTGAGACAATAATTACCACTGATTGGGGTGTTTACTGAGACAACAATTATCACTGATTTGGGTGGGTTATCCAGACAACAATTAACACTGATTGGGGGGTGTTACTGAGACAACAGTTAACACTGATTGGGGGGGGTGTTACTGAGACAACAATTACCCCTGATTGGGGGAGTTACTGATTCAAAAATTAACACTGATTGGGTGTTACTGAGTCAACAATTACCACTGATTGGGGGGAGGTGTTTACTGAGACTACAATTACCACTGATTGGGGCATTACTGAGTCAACAATTACCACTGATTGGGGGGAGGTGTTTACTGAGACAACAATTGCCACTGATTACTGATTGGGGCATTACTGAGATAAGTTACCTCTGATTGCGGGGGGTAGTGAGATAATTACCACAGATTGGGGGTGGGTTACAGAGACAACAATTACCACTGATTCTGGGGGTTATTGAGACAACTATTACCACTGATTGGAGTTACTTAGACAACGATGACCACTGATTGGGGGGGGTATTACTGAGACAATAATTACCACTGATTGGGGGATTACTGAGACAACTATTACCACTGATTGGAGTTACTGAGACAATGATGACCACTGATTGGGGGGGGGGGTATTACTGAGACAATAATTACCACTGATTGGGGGGGTTACTGAGACAATAATTACCACTGATTGGGGCGTTTACTGAGACAACAATTACCACTGATTGGGGGGTGTTACTGAGACAACAATTAACACTGATTGGGGGGGGTGTTACTGAGACAACAATTACCCCTGATTGGGGGAGTTACTGATTCAAAAATTAACACTGATTGGGTGTTACTGAGTCAACAATTACCACTGATTGGGGGGAGGTGTTTACTGAGACTACAATTACCACTGATTGGGGCATTACTGAGTCAACAATTACCACTGATTGGGGGGAGGTGTTTACTGAGACAACAATTGCCACTGATTGGGGCATTACTGAGATAAGTTACCTCTGATTGCGGGGGGTAGTGAGATAATTACCACAGATTGGGGGTGGGTTACAGAGACAACAATTCCCACTGATTCTGGGGGTTATTGAGACAACTATTACCACTGATTGGAGTTACTTAGACAACGATGACCACTGATTGGGGGGGGGGTATTACTGAGACAATAATTACCACTGATTGGGGGATTACTGAGACAACTATTACCACTGATTGGAGTTACTGAGACAATGATGACCACTGATTGGGGGGGGGGTATTACTGAGACAATAATTACCACTGATTGGGGGGGGTTACTGAGACAATAATTACCACTGATTGGGGCGTTTACTGAGACAACAATTACCACTGATTGGCTGGGGGTTACTGAGACAGCAATTACCACTGCGTGGGGGGATACTGAGACAACAATTACCACAGATGGGGGGGGTGTTACTGAGTCAACAATAAACGCTGATTTTGAGGGGGTTACTGAGACAACAATTACCAATGATTGGGGGGTTACTGAGATAACAATTCGCACTGACTGGGTGGGAGGTTGTACTGAGACAACAATTACCTCTTATTGGTGTGTTACTGAGACAACAATTACCACTGATTGGCGGGGGGTACTGACACAAATGTTAACACTGATTGAGGGGGTTACTAAGACAACAATTACTACTGATTGTGAGGTGTTACTGAGACAACAATTACCACTGATTCGGGAGGGATGGTTACTGAGACAAAAATTAACACTGAGTGGAGGGTGTGGTTACTGAGACAACAACTACCACTGATTGGGGGGGTTACTGAGACAACAATTACCACTGATTGGGGTGTTACGAAGACAACAATTACGACTGATTGGGGGGGGGTACTGAGACAACAATTACCACTGACTGGGGGTGGGGTTACTGAGACAATTACCACTGATTCGGGTACTGAGACAGCAATTAATCGTAACTGGGGGGGAACTGAGACAACAATAAGCACTGATTGTGGTGGGGTTACTGAGACTACAATTACCACTGATTGGGGTGTTACTGAGACAACAATTACCACAGATGGGGGGGGTGTTTACTGAAACAACAATTACCACTGAATGGGGTGTTACTGAGACAATAATTAGCACTGATTGGCGTGTTACTGAGACAACAATTACTACTGATTGGGGGGGGGGGGGGTACTGAGACAACAATTCCACTGATTGGCGGGGAGTTACTGATTCAAAAATTAACACTGATTGGGTGGATACTGAGACAATTACCACTGATTGGGGAGTTACTGAGTCAACAATTACCACTGATTGGGGTGTTACGAAGACAATAATTACGACTGATTGGTGGGGGTAACTGAGACAACAATTTCCACTGATTGGGGGGGTTACTAAGACAACAATTACCACTGATTGGGGTGTTACGAAGACAATAATTACGACTGATTGGGGGGGTACTGAGACAACAATTACCACTGACTGGGGGTGGGGTTACTGAGACAATTACCACTGATTCGGGTACTGAGACAGCAATTAATCGTAACTGGGGGGGAGCTGAGACAACAATAAGCACTGATTGTGGTGGGGTTACTGAGACTACAATTACCACTGATTGGGATGGGTTACTGAGACAATAATTACCACTGATTGGGGTTACTGAGACTTCAATTAGCACTGGTTGGGGGGTACAGAGACAACAATTACCATTGATTTGGGGTTACTGAGACAGCAATTACCACTGATTGGGGGTTACTGAGACTACAGCTACCACTGATTGGGGGGTTTACTGAGACAACTATTACCACTGTGGGGTTACTGAGGCAACGATTAACACTGATTGGGGGGGGTACTGAGACAAAAATTACCATTGATTGGGGTGGATTACTGAGACAACAATTACCACTGATTGGGGGGGGGTTTACTGAGACAATAATTACCACTGATTGGGGGGATTATTCAGACAACAATTACCACTGATTGGGGTGTACAGGGACAAAAATTGCCACTGATTGGGGGTACTGAGACAACAACTGCCACTGATTGGTGTTAATGAGGCAACGATTACCACTGATGGGGAGGGGCGTTTACAGAGACAACAATTACCACTGATTGGTGGGGGGGGGGTTACTGAAACAACAATTACCACTGATTGGGGGGGGGGTGTTACTGAGACAACAATTAACACTGATTGAGGTGTGTACTGATACAATAATTACCACTGATTGGGGGGGTTGCTACTGAGAGAGCAATTACCACTGATTGGTGGGGGAGTTACTGAGACAAAAATTACCACTGATTGGGTGGTTGCTGAGACAACAATTACCACTGATTGGGTGGTTGCTGAGACAACTATTACCACTGATTGGGGGGTTACTTTGACAACGATCACCACTGATTTTGGGGGGTTACTGAGACAACAATTATCACTGATTGGGGTAGGTTACTGAGAGAACAACTACCACTGATTGGGGTTTACTGAGACAGCAATTACCACTGCTTGGGGGTGTTACTGAGACAACTATGACCACTGATTGGGGTTACTTAGACAACGATGACCACTGATGGGGGGGGGTTGTTACTGAGACAATAATTACCACTGATGGGGGGATGTTACTGAGACAGTAATTACCACTGATTGGGGGGGTGTTACTGAGACAACAATAACCACTGATTGGGGGAGTTATTGAGACAACAATTACCACTGATTGGGGGGTACTGAGACAACAATAACCACTAATTGGGGTGTTACTGAGACAACGGTTACCACTGATTGGAGGGGTTACTGAGACAACAATTACAACTGATTGGGGTTACTGAGGCAACGATTATCACTGATTGGGTGGGGGGGGGTTACTGAGATAATAATTACCACTGATTTGGGGGATTACTGAGACAATAATTACCACTGATTGGGGTGTTTACTGAGACAACAATTATCACTGATTTGGGTGGGTTATCCAGACAACAATTACCACTGATTGGGGGTACAGAGACAACAATTACCACTGATTGGGGGTACTGAGATGACAATAAGCACTAATTGGGGTTAATGAGGCAACGATTGCCACTGATTCGGGGTGGGGGTTTACTGAGACAACAATTACCACTGATTGGGGGATTAATGAGAAACAATTAACACTGATTGGGGGGGTGTTACTGAGACAACAATTAACACTGATTGGGGGGTGTTACTGAGACAACAATTAACACTGATTGGGGGGGGTGTTACTGAGACAACAATTACCCCTGATTGGGGGGGTTGTTGCTGAGAGAGCATTTACCACTGATTGGGTGTTACTGAGACAACAATTACCACAGTTTGTGGGGGGGTTACCAAGACAGCAATTATCTCTGATTGGTGGTTACTGAGACAACAATTACCACTGATTGGGGTTTACTGAGACAACAATTACCACTGATTGGGGTTTACTGAGACAGCAATTATCACTGATTGGGGTGATGTTTACTGAGACAACAATTAGCACTGATTGAGGTTTACTGAGACAACTATTACTACTGATTGGGCGGGGTGGGGGGAGGTTCTGAGCAACAATTACCTCTTACTGAGGGCGGGTGCACTTGTGTTCCACAGCCTTCTTTTCCCAACCACACTCCCATACTTCCAGTCCTGACAGCTGTTTGCCAGTTGTAGGCAGGAGTTTGAAATACTCAATCAAGGCATAAGTTGAATTATTTTAATCAATCATTATTTCTCTCTTAATTCACTCAATCAAGATGAAGAACTATGAAGCAACATGGTACGCTGACACACACATTTCCCGATTTCACGGGTTGCACACCGAGTTGGATTTATGTTGGGTGTTCAACAACCAGCTCAATGGCTTGATTGCTTTAACCTTTGGCATTTCCAGACAACATAGTCATAACTGCAGTATCATTTACCTGTTGGAGTTAGGTGATAATGATAACTTTTGCCATATCTGAGTTGTTGATAATAAACCTGTTATAGCACCCTGTTTACAATTAACTTTATCATTTGCCTGTAAATGAATAAAATTTCTATCCTGTTTCAATTGAACTTTTGCACATTTCAAAGCATGGAGTGGAACTTGACACTTTGTTAAATAAGCTTCTCCCTTTTGAACAACCACCAGGCAACAACGGACGTATGCCTCATGGTTGTGCATAACATAACAGCGTCGCAGAAACGAGCACTGGATAGCTACCACTTTTAACTTTGCTAATCCACATAAAACCAAGATCCGCTTCTGATACTCTGCCTAATTCTGCCTCCATATTAATGTTCTCTTTGTCTCAGTTCATCCAGTTTCAAATGTGTTCCAATTCGTCCAGTTTCAAATGTGTTCCAACGCAATTACCTGATTGGCCTTTTGTGTTCAATCCTCTTTATCGAGGATGACCTGGACAGATCTATAATGCCCTGACTCACCCCTAATCCCATTCCATATTTTTCCTGAGGTAGTTATTCAATGAAACATGTTTTGTCTAGACTATGATCATTGCAAATAGCAGCCTTTAATTTGCCTTTGGGAGCTGTGCTTTAGAACAGTCTGTACAACTTCATGTTTTCTGCGGTATCCTGAAGGATTCGGCAAACTGGACTTACGAGAATGCAGGTGTGGCCATGGGGATCATTGTAGGGTTGAAACTTAGGGCTGGAATGAAGCAGTGGGTCCCGGGTCCAAGAGTGAAAAATGAACGATGTTTCGCCAATTTAACACCAAGCCAGATGAAGGCATCGAGGCCAAAGGTTCTGTTCACTGCACCGTTAGGCTTTAGTCACCTTAGTATCAAATGGGCCCCATGTCTGTACATTCACTTTTGAAGGCTCTGCAGTTCATGTTCTGTATATTATTTGTTTATTTTTGTTATTGCTTGCATGGTTTGCTTTTTTCAACATTGGATATTTCATGATCTTTGTGGTGTGGGTTTTTTATGGATTCTTATGTGTTTGTTTTGAGGCTGTCTGCAAGAAGATGAATCGCAAGAATGTATATAGTACAATGCCTTGGTGAGACCACACCTGGAGTATTGTGTGCAGTTTTGGTCCCCTAATCTGAGGAAAGACATCCTTGCCATAGAGGGAGTACAAAGAAGGTTCACCAGATTGATTCCTGGGATGGCAGGACTTTCATATGAAGAAAGACTGGATGAACTGGGCTTATACCCGTTGGAATTTAGAAGATTGAGGGGGGATCTGATTGAACCGTATAAAATCCTAAAGAGATTGGACAGGCTAGATGCAGGAAGATTGTTCCCGATGTTGGGGAATTCTAGAACAAGGGGTCACAGTTTGAGGATAAAGGGGAAGCCTTTTAGGACCGAGATTAGGAAAAACTTCTTCACACAGAGAGTGGTGAATCTGTGGAATTCTCTGCCACAGGAAACAGTTGAGGCCAGTTCATTGGCTATATTTAAGAGGGAGTTAGATATGGCCCTTGCGGCTACGGGGATCAGGGGGTATGGAGGGAAGGCTGGGGCAGGGTTCTGAGTTGGATAATCAACCATGATCATAATAAATGGCGGTGCAGGCTCGAAGGGCCGAATGGCCTACTCCTGCACCTATTTTCTATGTTTCTATGTTTCTATGTATACATACTTTGATAAATGCACGTTGAACAAAATGTTCATCTTTGGTTTCAAACCTTGCCCATCCAAATCTGAATTTTCTTCAATACTGCACCAGAAACATTTGTGTTTATTTATTTATTTGTGATTTTCTGTTTATTTGTGAAATTTTGATCATGCTTTCATGTAATCATTTCATAATTGATAACTGTGTCCTGAGTTGTCACAGGCCGAGGCTCTAGACCACTGTCCCCATATCTCTTCACATTCAATCTTTACAAAGTTCCTTGAAATAAACCATCTTCACCAAGTGTGTGATATCCTGTCTTGTAACCTGCCGTCAAATTTTGTTTAATAAGATTCCTCTGGTGATATCTAGGATGTTTTACCTTATTAAAGATGCTACATAATTATAAATAATTGTTGATAATAAAGCTTCGCTTCTGAAGTCTCATGAAATTGTTGAGGACAGATTCGAAAAATGGGAATAATGGACAAGTAGGAAAATCCTGATCGTAGTTCCATTATCCTGGACATCAAATTGTTCATATCTTTTCAGTATTTTATTGAAAAATTAAGCTATTTTTTAGTCCCTAAGCAATTTAAGTCGCAGCTTTGACCTTAAGAAAATAGGTTTCTGCATTAGAACAGTGGCTACAATTCAGAAGTATAATTGGCTGTAAAGTAGTTTGGACTTTCCTGAGATTGTGAGCTATATGACTATATAAATGTCATTATTTTTTCCCCAAGCTATTTGCAAGGAATGCATTTCACTTACTGTAATTTATTGTCCTATAAATGAAGCTAAGCACAAACGCAAGATGTCAGGCCTGCTGTTGCTCCAGTAAATACATAAATGACCCTCTGGATCAAAAGTTGGAAATGAATATTCCAGCATATTAGTCCTTTATTTCATTTGCGACCATATGCCGAGTATTCCATTCATAGTCAAGACATGCCATTACAAAAAACAGCTGTGTGCTGTTAGGCCTGGGAGAGGATGCAATGCTCAGTGCATGGGAGAGGAGGCAATGCTCAGTGTATAGGAGAGGACGCAATTCTCAATGCATGGGAGAGGACGCAATTCTCAATGCATGGGAGAGGACACAATTCTCAATGCATGGGAAGAGGACGCAATGCTCTGTGCATGGGAAGAGGACGCAATGCTCGGTGCATGGGAGAGGATGCAATGCGTGTATGGGAGAGGACGCAATGCTCAGTGCATGGGTGAGGACGCAATTCTCAATGCATGGGAGAGGACGCAATGCTCTGTGCATGGGAAGAGGACACAATTCTCAATGCATGGGAGAGGAGGTGATGCTCCGTGCATGGGAGAAGACGCAATGCTCCGCGTATGGGAGAGGACACAATGCTCTATGCATGGGAAGAGGATGCAATGCTATGTGCATGGGAAGAGGATGCAATTCTCAATGCATGGGAGAGGACGCAATGCTCTGTGCATGGGAAGAGGACGCAATGCTCTGTGCATATGAAGAGGACTCAATTCTCAATACATGGGAGAGGACGCAATGCTCTGTGCATGGAAAGAGGATGCAATGCTCAGTGCATGGGAAGAGGATGCAATTCTCAATGCACAGGAGAGGAGGCGATGCTCAGTGCATGGGAGAGGACACAATGCTCTGTGCATGGGAAGAGGACGCAATTCTCAATGCATGGGAGAGGAGGCGATGCTCTGTGCATGGGAGAGGACACAATGCTCCGTGCATGGGAGAGGACGCAATGCTCCGTGTATGGGAAGAGGACGCAATTCTCAATGCATGGGAGAGGAGGCGATGCTCAGTGCATGGGAGAGAACGCAATGCTCAGTGCATGGGAGAGGAGGCGATGCTCAGTGCATGGGAGAGGAGGCGATGCTCCGTGCATGAGAGAGGAGGCGATGCTCAGTGCATGGGAGAGGGTGCAATGCTCAGTGCATGGGAGAGGGTGCGATGCTCAGTGCATGGGAGAGGAGGCGATGCTCAGTGCATGGGAGAGGGTGCAATGCTCAGTGCATGGGAGAGGGTGCAATGCTCAGTGCATGGGAGAGGAGGCGATGCTCAGTGCATGGGAGAGGGTGCAATGCTCAGTGCATGGGAGAGGAGGCGATGCTCAGTGCATGGGAGAGGGTGCAATGCTCAGTGCATGGGAGAGGGCGCAATGCTCAGTGCATGGGAGAGGAGGCGATGCTCAGTGCATGGGAGAGGAGGCGATGCTCAGTGCATGGGAGAGGGTGCAATGCTCGGTGCATGGGAGAGGAGGCGATGCTCAGTGCATGGGAGAGGGTGCAATGCTCAGTGCATGGGAGAGGGCGCAATGCTCAGTGCATGGGAGAGGAGGCGATGCTCAGTGCATGGGAGAGAACGCTGCTCATATTATTTAGTTAAAGAGAGATTGTATATAGAGTGGCATGCAAAAGTCTATATTGTACAAATGTTCAAGTGCTGAACTTCTTAAAATAAGACACATTGGCAGAAATGGACCTCAAAGCCTAAGGCAAGATGCAAATGAGGTTGTCAATAATTTCTTTAAACAGCTTAAAAATGGCCAGTATATGCACTTGTTGGAAAATGGAGGGCTGGTTAGTTAATTTAGCTTATTTGGAAATCAGCCTACCAACACCTGCTGAAAGCTTAGATCAGCAAGATGGAGTTTGAGTTTGAGTAAAAGAATGTACTGAGAAGATGGAAAAGAAAGAATAAAAAGACTAGTACAAAAAAGAAACAAAGGCAGAAGTTTATTGAGTTGAAGGACAGACTAAGTATCAGAATCATATATCTGCCTGTAGGAATCGGCTGTGATACAGTACATATCACAAAAATTAAATGTATCCTACCAGCCAGATCAATAAAAGATGAAGAAACAATCTTGTATGTGCAAAAACACAAAACCAATAAGTGGATTGAGTGTGGCACATCTCATGGATGCATACTTACCCTGCTCTCTCTAAACTCATCTCTGTGTGGCTAGGCACAGCTCAAATGCCATCTATAAATGTGCCAATGACACAAAAGCTGTTGCCAGAATCTCAAATGGTGGCAAGGAGGCAGACAGTGCAGACAGGTCATCTGGTTGAGTGATGTTGCAACAACAACAACCTTGCACTCAACATCAGTAAGACCAAGGGATTTCTGGAAGGGGAAGTCGAGGGAACAAACACCAGGCCTCATCAAGGAATCAGCAGTTTCAAGTTCCTGGATGTCAACATCTCTGAAGATCTATCCTAGGCACAACGTATTACTGCAGTTATACAGAAGACATGTTAGCAGCTATCTTTCAATTGGAGTTTGAGGTGATTTTGTATGACACCAAAGACCCTAGCAAATTTCTATAGATGTGGCTGAGGGATTAGAGCAGGGGGCAGAGATTCAGGTTTCTGGATCATTGGGACCTTTTTTGGGGCAGGTGTGACCTGTACGAAACAGACGGGTTGCACTTGAATCCTGGGGGACCAATATCCTGGCTGGGAGGTTTGCAAAGGCTATTGAGGAGAGTTTAAACTAGAATCGCTGGGGGGTGGGAACTGAACTGAAGTGACGGAAGAAAGCGAGGTTAGCTCACAAATAGAGAAAGCTTGGAGACAGTGTAAAAGGGAGGATAGGCAGATGAGAGAGAAAGGATGCACTCAGACCGATGATTTGAGATGTGTCTATTTTAATGCGAGGAGTATTATGAATAAAGCGGAGGGACAAAGCTGATGTATAGAGCCAAATATTTCAATTTCCTGTATTGCTCTTACGTTCTTGTACTTGGTTGGAGGCGCCAAGGGTCCAATATTTTTAATGCCTTTGATAGCCAAGATTCCATGTGAGTTACTACTGGCACTACTGGTTCCTTGTTCTTGCCTCTACAGGGGCATATCGCTCCTGGCTCTACTTTTGTGACATCAAACCATGACGAAAACCATTAAAGAATTGGGGCGGGGGGAGTAGATCAAGGCTGGGTAAAAATCAGACAAGTAGGTGAAGAGAACATCGGTCAACGATGAGAGAGTTGGGGGAAAATAGAGTGGGGGAGAGAAAACTGAGGTGAGGAAATGGTGGGGATAGATGAAATGGCAGGGTGACAGAAGTTCAGTGAATAAGGGTGTTCATGTGAAGGAGGAGCTGAGGCTGATCGTCAATGAGAAATGTTACGAGAACCAGGAATTGTTGTTATTCAGACAATGTGACGGAGAACAACTTTACTGAGTCCCAGGTACATTCAGACTCTTTAATACTCTTCAAGAACAGGAGCTATGTTTGATGCCAGTGTTATTTATGTATTACGCAATGTGATAAAATCAGACAAGTGCCATCTCTCACTCATTGATTGCCACATGGCACTGACAGCCTCTGTGTGCAGGGGTGATGCATGGAAAGTGATGAGAGGAAACTAGCAGGGTGGGAAGCATAGTGGGTACAATACATTGTGTAAAAGGAATAGCTCCCAACGGTGGACAGTATAGTGGGTACGATACGTTGTGTTAAAGGAATAGCTCCCAACGGTGGACAGTATAGTGGGTACGATACGTTGTGTTAAAGGACCGGGTTCCATGCTGTATGGAACTAATGCTCCATGGAAGATATGTACCTAACCCAACCTAACTCTGTCCTGTTCAGAGTTTTTATGTAAATTGCAATCACGTTGCACATAAAAGTTTTATTTATGTGGTGGAACTTATTGGCCACAGTTCCCGAAGTAACTCAGTGACCCTGTCACTGGAATACTGAGTTATCAGTGCATTTAAAGTTGAGTTCATCATCATGTTGATAAAGGAAGACTCACAATATAACTGTAAAGACAGCAGCAAATGTCAACTTTAAAAAAAATTACTCTCAAATGTGATATGAATGACGACTAATTAGAAATCAGGCCGCAGACTATACTGGGAAAATCAAAAAACACTTTGGATATTCATACTTGCAAGGCTGGAGCTGTTAGGAATTGGAAATGAGGAAAACACAAGAGTGGAAGTGGGGAAAATTCTTGCTTTTATTTATAGACCAAGGGTCTGTTTGTTGTTTTGAGGATTTTGTTATCAGCACTTCTGATTGCTGAGTGTTTATTTTCACAGCTTTGCTGTGAACAGCAGGACTGACAGGCTGAGTCTTCCCAACAGTCAGCCTGCGAGGATTTGCAAGCCAAGGCACTCAACCCACAATTAGTTCGCCTCTGATGTAGAGTTGCCGGGAGTAAGAAAACAGTTCGTTAAAATAGCACCAAAGCACTGTGGCCTCTGTGGCAGTCTTCTAGTTGAGCTGCAGGCTATTCTCATCTGCTTCAGCCAATTAATGAAACATTCCTTTTAACTCAGGGTGGGGTGTGCGGCAATGGATGAAAACATGCACAGAGAAAGCTCAGGAGAAAGGAGGTTTCACAGGTGCTGCTGAAGTCTATAAACTGGTTGTGACAACACTAAACCTAATATCACTGCAAAGAAAGCATTCATTTTGAATTTATGTTTAAATTAATAACCAGACATTAGCCATACTATGTTAACGTCTGACAGTTGGTAGGAACACTACAGATACAACATTTTTCACTAGTCTGTCACATATTTGCATTAAGTCATAACAGGAAGTTAAATCCAAAGTATAACAACCAGTGAATTGTCGGCTCAGTCAACGGGTTCAGCTCAGAGCACTCATTCCTTTTCAGTCTTTGACAGTCAGCTGATATAGAATAATTTGTGTGTAAATGGAAATAAGTTACAGGGAAAGTAGTGGCAGAGTGGAAATGATGGAACTGGTGTGAGAGCTGACGCAATGTCCTCTTTCTAGGTTGTGGTGCAGGAGGGAAAGAGGGAGAAGAGGGGAGCGGTAGTGATAGGGGTCTCAATAGTCAGAGGAACAGACAGGAGATTCTGTGGACATGAACGGGTCACCCGGATGGTATGTTGCCTCCCAGGTGCCCGGGTCAGGGATGTCTCAGATCATGTCCACAGCATTTGGAGGAAGATGGAGAGCAGCCATATATCTTGGTACATATTCGTACCATTGACAGAGGAAGAAAAACCAAAGAGGTCCTGAAGAGAGAATTTAGAGAGCGAGGCAGAAAGCTGAGAAGCAGGACCTCCAGAGTAGTAACTTCTGGATTGCTGCCTGTGCCACGTGCCAGTGAGAGTAGAAACAGGATGCTGTGGCAGATGAATGCACGGCTGAGAAGCTGGTGCAGGGTACAGGGCTTCAGGTTCTTGGATCATTGGGATCTCTTCTGGGAGAGATATCACCTGCACAAAAGGGACGTGTTGAACCTGAACCTGAGGGGGACCAATATTCTCATGGGCAGGTTTGTTAGAGCTGTTGGGGAGGGTTTAAGCTAATTTGGCAGGTGGGGAGAGGAAACCAGAGTGAAAGGATTCAGGATAGGGCAAATGGTAAGAAAGTAAAGATAGCGTGCAGTCAGACTGTCAGGAAGGGCAGGCAGATGATAGGACAAAATTTGGTGAGTATCAGAGGTGCAGGATCAAAAAGGGTAGCAAATACAGTACTCAGAGTGTTATATCTCAATGCATGGAGTGTAAAAAATAAGGTGGATGATCACGTTGCACCATTACAGATTGCCAGGTATGACGTTGTGACCATCACTGAATCGTGGCTGAAGGATGGTTGTAGTTGGGAGCTGAATGTCCAAGGTTACACGTTGTATCGGAGGGATAGGAAGGTAGGCAGAGAGGTAGCGTGGATCTATGGTAAAGAATGGCATCAAATCAATAGAAAGATGTGACATAGGATTGGAAGATGTTGAATCCTTGCATGTTGAGTTAAGAAACTGCAAAGGTAAAAAGACTCTGTTGGCAGTTATATACAGGCCTCCCAACAGTAGCCAGGATGTGGATCACAGATTACAACAGGAAATAAATAGACAAGGCATGTCAAAAGGGCAATGTTATTATAATCATGGGAGATTTTACATGCAGGTCGATTGGGTGTATTTAAGGCAGGGCTTGATAGGTTCTTGATTGGACATGGTATCAATGATTACTGGGAGAAGGCCAGGGAGCGGGGCTGAGGAGGGGAAAAGGATCAGCCATGATTGAATGGCAGAGCAGACTCGATGGGCCAATGGCCTAATTCTGTTCTTATGTCTTATGGTCTTACTAATGCCAGACAGAGGACTTGTTATTACCTGTGACTTTATTAAAGAAAAGAGAATACCCTGGTAGTATTTTAATCTCACTGGCAATATCATTTCCCACATGTTTGGCAGCCTCCACGTACTTTAGATCAGAAGCCAATCAAATGTGAGCACAAGCAGTGTTTGCACATACACCACTTGGCACCAAGAGAGGAAGTAAGGTCAAGCAAGGGGTCGTAGTGCAAGGATGGATAGAGAAACAAATGCAGATTATCTGCCCAAATCGTAAATTAGGGCTTGATCTCACAAGTTTCTTCTGAAGATACATCGACTGTTCGCAGTAATAACCTAGAAATGATCAGATCTTCATGGCGTGGGCCAGAATAGGATTGGGGATGAGGAGGCATAGTTGAAGGGGATGGTAAAAGAAAACTCCTGCAATCTTGCTTGTTTGTTTATATTAAAACTTTGCCCTTCTTCCTATGTTGAAATCCAGGGCAATAACTTTCTTACATCTACATGAGAAGTTCCTTTATGTTGGACCAGGTTGTATTGGTCATTTTCTGTGGTCACTGCTCATTTTAGAGTAAAATTATTGCACTGGAATATTGTGCTCAGTTAGTTTCTTCAAGTTTTTTCCCTTCAACAATCTATCTTAACTTACTCAGAACTGCCTCCTGGATATCTGTCTGCATGTTTGGGCTTGTATAAGAGCAGCAAACTGGGATCTGACACCTGGTGAATAATCAGCCAGGCAGTTCTGATCCTATCACATGAGATTACACAGAGCAAAGACATTGAGGGAGGGTGTCAGTGTCAGTGGATTCAATGGCAAATTGGGGGAGAAAAAATTAAGGCAACAAAGCAGAGCATGAAGTGAGAAATAAAGATTTGACTTTTTTAATGAAATTTCCAGAAGCTATTCACAAATGTAAATAATGAGATTCTATACTTATAATGATTTACTTTCTGGTCAAGAGAGACCAACTGGTGATAGTTAATAGTGAGTGTTAGAGTGAGTTTTTTTGGGTAGATGATTTGTTTACACTTAAATGACTTTGGCCACCAGACTTCTATTTGACAAAGTACTGTGCATTGAGTCCACAACAAAACGCTTCCTAAAAAGGTGTGAATACCAGATGCTTCTGGCCCCTTAGTTTGATCTGATGCTGTAGTTTCGAAGACAGTATTACCTATACATTATAAATATTAATTGCCTTCTATGTTAGCATGGGAAATGCTAATTAACTGTATCGTAGGCTTAACTTACATTCCTAAAGGCTGTGGAGACTACTAGACAGGTATATGGAGGAATTTAAGGTGGAGGCTTATATGGGAGGCAGGGTTTGAGGGTCGGCACAACATTTTGGGCCGAAGGGCCTGTACTGTGCTGTACTATTCTATGTTCTATGTGCTATACCAACCCAGACATGTTGGTGTCGGAAGGAAAGGATGGTGTGATATTTTGTATGTAGCTTCAATAGGAAGCATTCTCTATGCATTGTCTGTAACTTTTTAAGTAGCGATTGCCTTTGTGGTTAGCATATAAATATCGAGCCCACATTGAGCTAGCAGACCTTTCTGCGGAAAGAGTCTCCGTCCGTAAGATGCCTGTTGTACTTTGTTGTGTCAAATAAGGAAGCTGCTTTGTATCTACCAGTGACTCTGTCTCTCTGGTGATTTCATCCACGCTACAACAGTGAAGAGGAACAATAGTTCTCTGTGTGCCTGCTGCAATTCCCCTCCCTACATGTGTCAGCAATGTTGACATTTCAAAGTGCATTTGTTATCAATGTATAAATTATACAACCTTGAGATTCATCCACTTACAGGCAGTCACAAAACAAGAAACCAGAAAGATCTCAATTTAAAAAAGACCAACACCCAATGTGCAGAGAGAATAAAATCAAATCAAATCCAATCATACAAGCAATAAAGCATTCAGAACAAAATTGAGTCCGTTAACCCGAAGCCGGGATCAGCTGGAGTAGCCCATAGTGTCTGTCTCAGTCTATCACACAGAGGCAAGTCATGGTGAAGCTTGCAGACACTAGGTCAGGAGCAGCCTGATGACGTGGCCAAGAAGAGTGGAGTAAAGTGGTACAGAGCAGAACCAGCTCCACCCTCGCCTCCAGTCCCGACACCTTGCATTTGGCCAGGTGAGGGGTGGACACCAGGATATGAAAGGCCTGAACATCGTACAACTGCTCATCAGCTAACCTCAGACAATGTTCTAATGCTGGACTCCAATTCGAGCAACTTGTCTAGGTTAGAAAGAGCGCAGACATACTATTTCCATTCATAGAGCAGAAACATTTCCATTCAGAAGAGAACTGGCTGTGGTGGACATGGCAAATTTTCGTTAAAATAATTGCTTTAATTTATGCTTTTAATAATAAAAAGCTTTTAATTTCAAGTGCTCAGAATTTTTATGAAATTACTTTTAATATATCCTATAATTTTTATTTTTAATTAATATGTTATTAATTATATTAGTAATTACATTAAATCTATATTAATCATTTTTTGAATATAGAGAGTTGTACACTACAACTCAGCCACTATATCAATGACACCCTGTGCAATCTACATTAACCATATTTGCACCCATCTTTGCTGCCAGGTCCACACCCTCTTCACAGTTCACCGTCCACTTCTCTCAGCAGATTACTGTTGCACAAATCTTGGCAAGTTGCCCCATCCCCATTGCTCAGTCCATCCTTGTTCCTGGCTCATTCTACATGGTCTGGTCGACATCTGCTTGACCTCCATCCTGCCTGAATTTATCAAAACAAATCTTGTGATGCATTTTAAACATCCATGTTTTCGACAGCTTTGACAGCTTTCTAAGCTTGGGGTGTGGCTCACACACATACTGAAGTTGTTCCCAGCTATTTCATGAGTAAGGCTTTTCTTTCACAACCACCGCCCTACGCCCCCCCCCACCAGATTATGGGAAAATTAAATTAAACATTAAGCCATGTCCTAAAAGCCATGTTAAATTTAATATAGCATTTTCAGGAATCTAACAGTGGAGAGGCATGAACGATCCACAGACCTTTGACGATTCACAATTAGCAGATTTGCCCTTGTTGGAAGAGCCATTCATATTGACAAATATTGCTCAGCAAAGCCTGTCTCATTGAACATTCTCAATCACGAATTTCACAGTGGGACCCACTGATGCACAAACCACAGTTTCTTTTTACTTCTGCACTAAATCTCTTACATTAAACTTCATAAATATATCCTAAAACTTCTTGGCTCCTTGTCTCTGGTTCTACCCATTATGTACCTTCCCCAAATAAAACATTGATCGAATTGCACCATTGCCTGGTATACTCAAATGAAGTAGCTTTAATCTCAAACATTTTCCTCTGGGCATGTACTTATTAATGCCACGCAGCTTCCTAGTAGCTCAGCATCACCCCTTCTCAACCCTGTTTGCACTTAAATGACATGTTTCCTTGATTTGGAGATGCAGCTCAACCCTGGAGTGTTTATCCATTACATTAATATTTGAACATGGTAATTAAATGTTGGATCTCAGATAAACTGAAGTAGAAAATAGTCTACAATAAAAGAGAAAATTTCCTTTATGAAGTCCTTCAAGAGAGGAAGTGGTAGATGTAGTTTGGATTAACACTGAAGGCCTATCCAACAACAGTGAAACACCATGCATTCCCCTGCATGCAACATGCACTCAGTACTGAAATAATAGCCATGAGCTCTCTGACTTTGGAAGGCATCTGGTTATTTCAATACAACTACTTGTATGCTAGCAGTGTTTGTCTTAAGGGTGCCCAAAATATAATAAATGATGAAAGAATAAACCATATTTCCATCACACCTTTCAAACTCCAGACATCCCAAAGCTATTTCCACTCCATAGTGATACTTTTAAAGAATAGACCCTTTTAGAATGAAGGTCACATCGAAGCCTATTTGTGCACAGCATGATCCAACATGCAACAGTGTGTAACTGCCAAGATCGTCTCTTCAGTGATGTTGCTGAGTGATAAATATCAGACAAATCTCTTGCTTCTACTCAAAGGAGTACCATGGGCTCTTCCACATGGCAAAGCAGGAAGGATTAAGTTTTAATAATTCCTGCAAAAAGAGCTGCCTAGAAATTCTGTCACTGAGTATTGTATTTTGTGGGGCAGGACATGATAGCACAGGTTTTCAGTCTGATTCATCCTTCAGCCAAATTCTTCTCATCATGATGCACTCCAGCATAAATGACACATTTTCACCATAGGTGGCCAATGTAATAAAGTTAATCTCTGAGCAACACTTGTCTGGAACGTTGTCAAAAGGCTATGTCACATGGTTCCAGACTGGATAGGATGTTTATCAATCATCGAGGAGCAATGTTTTCATCAGCAATTTCCTTGTGTTCGCTGACCGATTAACAGAGCAGAACAGCAGAATAACTGGTGTTTTCTTACAATGTAGGAGGCCAACCCATAGAACAATCACATGGATCACATTCCCCCACAATATATTCTCTCGCACTCACCCATCTCTTCCAGAATGGTTGTCCAATCCAGCCTCTATTGAGGAGTAACATTCAGGAGCCGACAAGCTACCAACAGTCAACTAGCAATGAAGTGTCAAAGGAATTTAGTGTGGTCACATGGAGAACCCTCAAACTTCATACAGATAGGACCCAAGGACAGGATTGAATATGAGTCACTGATCTGTGAGGAAGCAGAACTTCTGATGTGCCACTGTGCCTCTCCTGAAAGCTAAATGACATTTCCAAACCCTGAGGCTTAAAACAAAACAGAAAATGTAGGAAACTGAGCAAGTCAGGCAGTGGTTGTGTAAAAAGAAACAGTTCATGTTTCGGGTCTGGGACCCTTAGTCAGAATGTAGAAAGAGAGAAAACAAGTCAGTCCAGGTAACAGGGAAAGTGGAGGAAAGAACTGGATGAGCAAACAGAACATTTTACGTTCGCTAACTTAATGTGGCAGTTCAAGGACATTTAAGATCAGATTATTCTTTAATACGTTGCTAAAGGTAAGGCTGTGGGACCTGCCTAGCAGGTCAGACTACACACTAGTAGAAAACAAAATTGAGCCAAAATGCAGGCAAGTCGAAATTGTCAGTTCTGATAAGGCAGGAAAAAAAGATGGAATAACCTACAGTTGGAAAAATTAATTCTGAGTCTTGAAGGCTAAGATGTGCTCAGACAGAAAATAATGTGTTGCTTCTCAAGCTATTACACTGCAGGAGTCCCAGATCAAAGGGTCAGCAGGAATGGGACAGGGAATTAAAGTGACCATCAAACTAAAGCTCAGAGTCACTCCTGTGGACAGAGCAGATGTGCTCCTCAAACTGATCACCAAATCAAAAGTTAGCTTTGCTAATGTAGAGGAGGCCACATCATGAACTCCGAGTGCAGAACACTAGACTGGAAGAAGTGCAAGTGAATCACTGCTTCACCTGGAAAGAATGTTTGGGTCACTGGATGATGGGAAGGGGAAAGGTTAAAGGGCATGTGTTGCTCCTCCTGTGGTTGTATGGGTAAAATACCATTAGATTGGAAGTGGAAGGTGAGGATGGAAGAGCATACCTTGGAGCTAGGAAAAGAGCAATCTCTTCAAAATGTTGAAAGGGTGGGAGAAGAGAATAGGTCACTAGTGGTACTTCTGAAAGATGATCTGTTGAATATGGAGGCTGTTAAGATGGAAGTAAGGACAAGAAGAGTTCTGTTCTTTCTCTGAGCAGGAGGAGAAGAATGAAAAGGTGGTGGAAATAGATGAGAAGTGGTCAGGGGATCTGTTCACTACGGTTGAGGGGAACGCCTGGTTCAGGAGGAAGGAAGGTATTTCACAGATACTTCCAAAGAACCCCTCATCACTGGAGCAAAGGGCAAAGGAGACACGGGAAATGGGAGGATAGCATGGAGTCCTTTCAATAAGCAAAGCAGGAGGAAGCTCCAGCATTGGTTTATCTGGTCTTACCTGATCAGATACAGTCCCTTTGTTCCACTCCTATCTCTCCCACACTCACTGCTATTGAAATTTAACCTTCTTTCTCTTTTTCAGTTTTCAGAATCTGAATCAGCTTTCTTCGTCATTGCATCATTATGTTGTACACAGGAGTAACCTTCAGGAGCCTGAAGCTGCTCACACTTTCCACTGCTGATCCCTCGATGAGGACTGGTGTGTGTTCCTCGACTTCCTGTTCTTGAAGTCCACGATCTATTCCTTGGTTTTATTGACAAGGTGGTTCTTGGGACACCACTCAACGAGTGACCTATCTCACTCCTGTAGGCCTCTTCAGCACCATCTGAAATTCTGCCAACAACAGTTGTGTTCTCAGCAATTTTGATGAAGTCTCTGGCCTGAAATATTAACTGCTTCCCTTTTCACAGACGGGTTCTGACCTATCAATTGCTTGCAACACTTTTTGTTTTTTATTTCAGATTTCAAGCATCTGTAAACTGTTTTCGATTTTTATTTTTACTTCCATGTTTTGCTTTGGAGTGTTTGTCAATGGAATTAATGCTGAACAGAATAGATTACCAATTATAGAAACACTGGCAACCCAGCGGTGCGGTGGGATATTGTGCTAGATAAGTTTTGAACCTGCAGCGAGTTGCTGTGCAAAGGCTCCCAATTGAGAAGCCAAGATAGCAACAATTTAACCAAACTGATTACGTAGTTTGACATTGAGCATGAGAGTCAGGAAGTCATGTTGTAGCTATATAAGACTTAGGATAGGTCACACGAAGTAGTTTATACAATTCTAATTAACTCATTACAGGAAGGATGTGGAGGCTTTGGAGGCGGTACAGAGCAGGGGTGGGGGGTATACCAGGATGCTGCCTGGGTTAGAAGTTATGAGCTATAAAGGGAGGTAGGGTAAACATGGACTATTTCCTCTAGAGGGTTGGAGGCTGAGGAGAGACCTGGTAGAAGATTATGAGAGGTATAGAAAGGACACATACTCATAATCTTTTTTCTGGGGTAGAAATGTCAGATGCAAGTAGATATTAATTCAAGAAAAGAGGGGGAAAATTAAGGGAGACATACAAGACAAGTTTATTTTTTTATACAGAAAATGAAAGGTGCCTGGATTGAGCTATGACTTACCCCTGAGAGGGGTGAGTGATGAAAGCAGGTATAAGGAAATGGGCTATTATTTTCCCCTGGGAGGGATGAGTGATGAAAGCAGGTATAAGGAAATATGATAGACGAAAGAATATCCAGGGGATGGAGGGATATAGATCATGTGCAGACAGAAGATATTAAGTTTAATTTGACATTGTATCTAGCATGGGCATCATAGGCCAAATGGCCTGTTCCTGTCCTGTATTGATCTACGTTCTATTGCCATTATCACCCAAGAGCCAGCAGTTTGAAATTCTCAGATATTGATTTGTCACCGTTATGGAGTTCTATAGAATGCATACAGCACACTTTCAGAAGCTGCAATACAATCAATCTCACTGCCCCATCCTTTCCTCACAGTCCTGAAAAGATTCCATTTGTAATTCATTTCCAACAGTGAATCAGAAAATACCAGGGAAAAAAATGTTATTCTCCTCCTTATTTCAGGTTTCCAGCATCTGCAGCAATTTGCTGTAAGATGTTTAATTTCATTTTGGATGTACAGTCTTTCTTCCCTTGTGTAACTGTATTTAATATTTCACTAATATTGGAAATATATTGTTTGATTAATTATTCCTTGTTGTTTACATAATTCAATATGGGTTACACATGAGAAGTACAAATAATATGTGTCTGCCTCACTGAAGGAAGGAAACTAAGTACACACATTTTCCCAGGCTCCTGTGCTTTTACACTTGATTAATTTCTGGAGTTACAAAACATAACAAGGAAGCTTTAAAACCAACCTGAGACAATTACCCACCTGTTGAAGCACGGCACATTTTAGCTTTGGAAGGGGAGAGAGACAGTCAAGTTTTAAAAAAGGCAGATATTGGACATAATTCAGGGTTCACAAAACAGTGAGAACTAGATGATTATAAATAAATAAATACATAAATAAATAGATAGATAAATAAATACCACAGGCGTCTCCCCCTTTTCGAACGTTCGCTTTACGAAACCTCAATGTTACGAAAGACCTACATTAGTTCCCTGTTTTCGCTAACAGAAGGTGTTTTCACTGTTATGAAGAAAGGCAGCGCGCAAAAAAAAAGTAGTGTGGGAAAAAAAAAGCAGCGCATGATAAAAAATCAGTGCCTGATAAAAGGCTGCGTCCTGAGCAGCTGCTCTCCCCCGGATTCGGAACAGCATTCTTGCCGGCATTGCTTAAACACGTGCCTGTGAGCATCCGTTAGCAAGATGAGTTCTAATGTATCCGAAGAGCCTAAAAGAGCTCGTAAGGGTGTTACACTTAGTGTAAAACTAGACATAATTAAGCGTTTCACACGTGGTGAACGAGGTAAAGACAAAGTGAGTTTGGCTTGTGGAAGTTGACGAAGATGATGTTGAAGAGGTTTTGGCATCGCATGACCAAGAACTGATAGATGAAGAGCTGATGCAATTGGAAGAGGAAAGGATAACAATCGAAACCTCAGTAACCCACCACCCCAAACCCGAGCCGCAGACAGATACCGATCCGTGGAGAATGCAGCGGTAGCCAGGAGGCACCCAGCACATCTTTAAGAAAAAAGCCGAAATAAACATGCTAATTAATTAGGTGCCACCCGGCACGTAATTGTCGGCCTAGATCAGAAGCGATTGCCGATTGCGTCACCTCTGATCTTGGCCGACATTTACATGCCGGACGGCACCTAATTAATTAGAATGTTTGTTTATTTCGGCTTTTTTCTTAAAGATGTGCTGGATGCCTTCCGGCTACCACTGTACCCCTGCATTCTTCGCGGATCGGTATTGGTCGGCGGCGGGGAGGTTGGGGCCACTGCACCACCCAACCTGCGACGACTCAGCCTAACACACCATCATCACTGTGCTCGGCACTGTCTTCCCAATTCCGGTAGGTGATACTACACTGTACATACATTATTTCTACTTTATATAGGCTGTGTTTTTTTACGTGTTATTTGGCATGATTTGGCAGCTTCATAGCTTAATGGTTACCGGAAAGAGTGTTTCTGCTGAGAGCGCTTGCGTGAGATTTTCTGCAGATGGCGCTTGCACGGTGTTTCTGCCGATGGCACTTGCGTGAGATTTTCGCTCCGGAGAACAGTGCCGGCAATGATTATGGAAAAGTATTTCTACTTTATATAGGCTGTGTATTTATTATATCATTCCTGCTTTTACTATATGTTACTGTTATTTTAGGTTTTATGTGTTATTTGGCATGATTTGGTAGGTTATGTTTGGATTTGCGAACACTCACAAAATTTTCCCATATAAAGAAACGGTAATTGCTTCTTCGCTTTACGACGTTCTGGCTTACGAACCGTTTCATAGGAACGCTCTACCTTCGGATGGCGGGGGAAACCTATAGATAAATAAAATGCAAAAATGGCTGGTTACATCGAACAGATAGTGTGTTCAATTGCACGGCAGATAACTGGATGATATGTACTCAACAAATTGAGCAGTGTTTTGAAACAAAAGAAGTAACCAATGAAAAGCAAATGCCAGTGTTACTGAGTGCAATAGGTGGTGAGCAAACAGTTTGCTTAGATGCTTAACTGCTCCAACCAAACCAACCGAAATAAGGTTTGCTATCGTGAAAGTAATGCAGGAACATTTAGAACAGAAACTACTCTTGATTGCAGAGCAGGGAAGAAGAAAAAGATAAAAAGTCAAGTTGCAGTTTCAAAAAGAGCACTAATCTGCATCCTGTTGATGAAAAGTCTGACAGTGATGTGAGTGATACAGGACTGTGTAGCCTTGAGATTTATATGTGAAAACTAACAATAGACAAGTAACACACATCAAAGTTGCTGGTGAACACAGCAGGCCAGGCACCATCTCTAGGGAGAGGTACAGTCGATGTTTCGGCCGAGACCCTTCATCAGGACTAACTGAAGGAAGAGCTAGTGACGAAGGGTCTCGGCCCGAAACGTCAACTGTACCTCTTCCTAGAGATGCTGCCTGGCCTGCTGCGTTCACCAGCAACTTTGATGTGTGTTGCTTGAATTTCCAGCATCTGCAGAATTCCTCGTGTTTGCGTTTTTAAATAGACAGGTAATATGGCTTACACCAGAAGTGAATCACAAATGAATTAAAATGGAATTGGACACTGGCTCAGCTGTTTACATTCCACAAAATAAGTATGAATGGCATTTCAAAGATACTGAAATGAAGCCTGCAGATGTCCCAATAAGAACTTATACTGGAGAAAAGAAGCCACATTAGGCTTTTATGTGGTAAAAAAACAGGAGGGCCAGCATTGTGGGGCATGATTGGCTGAAACAACTACAACTTGATTGAAAGTCCAACCACTATTTACAGGCCACATCCCCTGCAACAGAGTCAACAGAAAGTGAATTAAGAAGGTACTGGATGATACCACAGCAGTGTTCAAGGATGGCATTGGAAAACCCAAACATGTCACGGGTAAAATAGCGTTAAATGAAAATGCCGCGCCCAAGTTTTACAAGGTCCATCTGATTCCTTATACCATCTGTGATAAAGTAACCAATGAGCTAAATCCCATGGAGACTGAAGGAATTCTTTCCAAGGGGGCCCATGGGCAATGCAAGTGGTCCCAGTAGTCAAGAAGAATGGGTCTTTCAGGATATGTGGTGATTTTAAGGTCACCATCAACCCAGTACTGAGAGTAGATCAATACCCTCTGCCCAGGATAGAGGATATCTTTGCAAATCTTTCTGGAGGAAAATACTTCAGTAAAGTGGATTTAGCCGAGGTTGACCTACAGATGGAGAAGGAAGAAGAGTCCAAAGTGTTTCTTATCATAAGCACTCACAAAGGCTTTTATCACAATAAAAGGCTTGTACTTGGAGTAGCATCTGCACCTGCACTCTGGTGGAAAGCCATGGACCAAGTGCTACAAGGCTGCAGTGTTACCTGGATGACATCATCGTTACTGGTGGGATGTCAAGGAACACCTTTGAATTCTCAAGATGAGCGTTAAAAAGATTAGAAGATTATGGCCTCAGAACATGACACAAGTGCGAATTCTTTAAACCAAGCATCACCTACTGTGGGCGCACCATTGACGCACAAGCATTACACAAGCTGTTCTGAGAAAATTCAAGCAGTGTGGATGCCTCACAGCCAAAGTGTGTGTCACATTTCTGGTCCTTGTCAGGATTTGTCAATTACTGTAACAGGTTCCTGCCAAACCTAGCTACTGGTCCCTTGAACTCATTACCAAAGATCGGGGTTGTGTGTCACCATCAGGTTGTGTGTAGAACCCAGGTATGTGGGCATCAAGTACCACTATGTGCCCAGGTTCTACCTGTCGCCCTGGCTACGAAGGATGGGTCTGGCCCCACTCCTGCGCAATGCCCCAGTCAGCTGGTCATTGTCGTCATACCTGTCCTTCGTAGAAAAGTTCTTCCAGGAGAACGCCTTTGACCACAGGGCCATCAGGCAGTAATGTCCTGCAGGCACTGCAGGAGAAGGACGTGATGGACACAGTGGGGTGGTTCCATGAACAGACTGTCCAGTTCATCTGGCACAATGCCTCATAGCCAGATTTCACCAACAGGCACCAGGACCTCGCCTGACTGGCGGTAAGAGGGGCCCGGAACATCGTCTCCGCACCCCACTGCCCACGGGAGGACTGCAGTGAGGAGGAGTTTGTGACCCACCTCTTTGCACACTGTCAGTTCGCAAAGAAGGTGTGGAGGAGGATGGACGGGCTAGTGTCACGTTTCATCCCCAGCAGTAACAGAGGACTCTCTGATCTACGGGCTGTTCCTGGGGACGCATACGGAGACCAACATCCGGTGCTGCTGGCAGATCATCAACTCGGTGAAAGACGCTCTTTGGTCGGCCCGAAACTTGATGATCTACCAGCACATGGAGGTGTCCGTGGGAGAATGCTGCCGACTGGCACATTCTCGGCTGCAGGAGTACGTGCTGAGGGACGCACTGAAGCTCGGTGCAGCCACCGCAAGGGCCCGGTGGGGAAGGACCACAGTATAGGTTTCTTCACCCGCTGGAGTGGGAGGGGTCGGGTGGCAGGGAGTATACCCCTCAATATTGATGTGGTAAGGTGAACAAATGGAGTGCCACGTGGGTGGCCATAAGTATGGATATGTATAGACTATGATGGAAACATATGTAAAGGATGGGAAGTTATTGAATGGTTTATTGTATATAATTTTATTTTTGAATAAAGTATATTTTGAAATTTTAAAAAAATTACCAAGGATCGGGAAGAAATTAAATAGACAAAGTAGTGTGAGGTAGACAAAGGAAATGGTAATGTCAGACATTGCACTCACTCACACTTTATTGTCACTGGCACTTTTAGTTAATGTCCGACATTGCACTCGCACTTTATGATCCACACTGTCCAGTGAAGCTTGCATGCGATGCCTTGCCTTCTGGTATAGGTGCAGTCATGTCACATGTTATGCCAGATGCTTACATGTTATAGGTAAGAGTTCCCTTAGCCTTTGCATCATATTCCCTTAATGCCACAGAGAATAATTACACAAAGACTGACAGAGAGACCTTGGCAAAACTAAAGAAAATCTGCAGATGCTGGAAATCTAAGCAATACACACAAAATGCTGGAGGAACTTAGCAAGCCAAGCAGCATCTAGCAAAAGAATACAGTCAACATTTTGGGCCAAAACCCTTCGGCAGGACTGGTCTACACAGGTGACCATCCTGTACTTCCCTACGCTACATCGACGACTGCACGGTGCTGCTTCCTGCACCCATGCTGAACTCGTTGACTTCATCCTTTGCCTCCAACTTCCATCCTGCCCTCAAACTTACCTGGTACATTTCCGACACCTCCCTCCCTTTCTCGTTCTCTCTGTCTCTATCTCTGGAGGCAGTTTATCCACCAATGTCTATTATAAACCCACAGACTCTCACAGCTATTTGGACTATAACTCACCCCACCCTGTTATTTATAAATTGCCATCCCCTTAATTCACCGCATCTGCTCCCAGGATGAGGCTTTTCATTCTAGAACAAAGGAGATGTCGTCCTTCTTCAAAGAAAGGAGCTTCCCATCCTCCACCATCAACACTGCCCTCAACCGCATCTCTTCCATTTCACACTCGCCTGCTCTTATCCCATCTTCCCGCCACCCTACCAGGGAGAGGGTTCTTCTTCTCCTCACCTACCATCTCACCAGCCTCCACATCCAGAACATAGTTCTCAACACTTCTACCATTTCTAATGGGACTCCACCACCAGGCACATCTTTCCCTCTTCCCCACTTTCTGCTTTCCGCTGGGATTGCTCCCTACACAACTCCCTTGTCCATTCGTCCCTCACCACTGTCCCTCCTGACACTTATCCTTGCAAGCGGAATAAGTGCTACATGTGCCCCTACACCTCCTCCCTCACCACAATCCACTGGGACACCGCTTCACTGAGAACCTATGCTCCATCTGCCAGAAAAAGTGGGATCTCCCAGTGGCCACCCATTTTAATTCCACTTCCCAGTCCCATTCGGATATGTCCAGCCATGGCCTCCTCTACCGTCGTGATGAGGCCATACTCAGGTTGCAGTAACAACACCATATGTTCCACTTGAGTATCCTCCAACCTGATGGCATGAACATCGATTTCTCAAACTTCTGGTAATGCCCCACAACCCCCTTTCACCATTTCCCATCCCTTTTTCCCAAGCTCACCTTAACTCAATGCCCACCCATCACCTTCCTCTGGTGCTCCTCCCCCTTTTCATTTTTCCATGGCCTTCTGTCTCTTTCACCAATCAACTTACCAGCTCTTTACTTCATCCCTCCCTCTCCAAGTTTCACCTATCACCTGGTGTTTCTCTCTCTCCCCTCCCCTCACCTTTTAAATCTACTCGTCAGCTTTTTTTTCTCCAGTCCTGCCGAAGGGTTTCAGCCTGAAACATTGACTGTACTCTTTTACTAGATGCTGCCCGGCCTGCTGAGTTCCTCCAGTGTCTTGTGAGAGGCCTTGAGTTTGGTTTGGGGTGTAAAGCATTTCAACCTGTACCAGTATGGGAGAGAGTAACCCTCATTACTGATCTTCAACCATGGTGTCCATTTTCAATCCACAGAAGTGTGTTCCACTAACAGCAGCAGAAGTGGGCTCTTTTTCTTGGAGGACACAATTACAAGATTGAATTCAAGAGGGTGACTAATCATGGAAATGCTGATAAATTATTCCATTTTATACTTTATTGTCGCCAAACAATTGATACTAGAATGTACAATCATCACAGCGATATTTGATTCTGCGCTTCCCACTCCCTGGATTACAAATCAATAGTAAATATTAAAAATTTAAATTGTAAATCATAAATAGAAAATAGAAAAATTGAAAGTAAGGTAGTGCAAAAAAACCGAGAAACAGGTCCGGATATTTGGAGGGTACGGCCCAGGTCCGGGTCAGGATCCATTCAGCAGTCTTATCACAGTTGGAAAGAAGCTGTTCCCAAATCTGGCCGTATGAGTCTTCAAGCTCCTGAGCCTTCTCCCGGAGAATTGTTCCATTTACCCTTGAAAAAGGAAATACGTGAAAAATTACAAAACAGGACACTGCACTTGACGTATTCTCCAATAAATCTCCCTTTTATTTTAGAGATGACCCAAAAGAAATCCAGAACAGACTCCACAGTGTTTCCAGTATACAGGGTGAACCAAAATGGCTGGAATCTGCAGAAGAAATTGTTAGAGAAGAAAGATGTCCACAGTTGTCAGAACCACTTCCTACGCTCCCAGAGTCAATTCTTACAACCACTACAGAACTGGCTCCAGATCTAAGATTGTTTCACAGCCATGTTTCACCTGTATACCTGCTGTTGAAGAGATGGCCACAGGGTACTCTGCACTGGCTTTTAACCCTTTCACTCTCCTGACTGTCACCCAATCTGCTGTGTCCTGAACCTCTCTGTATGTCCTGTCTATCACCCCTTCAGCCTCCTGACTGATTCAGAGATCATCCAGTTCCAGCTCCTACTCCTTAACATGGTCTGTTAGAAGCTGCAGCTGTTGTCATCAGGGACACTGGAGGTCTCCCTGCATTCCCACATCCTGAAAGAAAAGCACTCAACTACCCTGCCTGGCATCCCCACTGCTCTGAGGTGAGAGGGCCTCTGCTGGACAGAGCTGACCATGGTTATTGCACCCTAGCTGTCTACATACACAAGCCTGGGCAGTACGATATGGACAGCAAGCTCCCCACCTCCGAACATCTGATGAACCCAAAGGAACGGCAGAGACCGATACAGCCTGGCACCAGCAGTGTCTCAGGAATCACCAGTCAACATTGAACTCAATGTAGTACTGCCATTGGGACTCCAGCTTCGAATTTTTGCCTCAAAGTTTACTCCCGAAGCCTTCCTCATGAGTGAATATAGCCACCAGGCTACGGAGGTTTGCCTGGATGAACTTCCAACCAGGTCTGATGAGCCCCATCTGCCCGAAGTGACTGGTTTTAAGGTACCAGTAACCCCACGTTGCCCCTTCTCCAGTCAGTAGAAATGGTTCTGCTGGGTTTAGTAGCTAAGCCACACCTGAGGGCCAGGAGCTGGACTTGGTCATCAGAGGCTGTTTGAGGTGCACACCATCGGGAGCATTTAATAGGTAGTGGGAGCTTGTCCCCATTACCACCCACAGCTATAACAACTTTGAGGACCCATCCCTACTGCTCTAACTGTGTAATTATAAAAAAGGAAGCAATAAATAAACTGAAAAATATCTACCTACAACTTCTCATCTTCTCTTACTCAAGCCTTTCCTCACTAAAACCTCAAAGTGCTAAAGCCTCAAAATCCTCACTCTAGCACTCTCCACTCCAACAATGGCCACTCTGCTTGCCCCTGCCAAGTTTTAACTTCCCCTTGCTAATGAATCTCCATCTCTGACTGGCTGGTGTTCGAATGCTAAAACTTCCATGAAGCGCATCTCTTTAATGTGCACTCCCCGAACTGCCGAGCCACTTCTCTCACTGTTCAAACGCAAAGCAATTAATTTTTGGAGTTACAAGATATAAAACTTTGCTCTTGTACATCGGTTGTAAAAATTGTGCAAACAGTATCCTCGACCACAATAAATATATATTACATTAAGTTCAGGTACCTGTTAAGAATATTTACTGAATTCAATAAATGCACAATGCAATGTGGTACTTAATGCCGGTTTTCAAAGCTAGTGATGGCATGCTTGCCTTTTATTAGTCAAGATATTGAATACAAAAGTCAGGAAGTTATGTTTTAGCTTTATAAGACTCTAGTTAGGCCAGATTTAGAATATTGCATGTGTTTTGGTTGTTACATTATAGGAAGGATATCAAACATTTAGAAAGGGTGTAGAAGAGTTTTACCAGGATGTGACTAAACACATTGATGAGTGTTGAGCTGTAGATGTAGTGTATATGGATTTTAGCAAGGCATTTGATAAGGTACCCCATGCAAGACTTATTGAGAAAGTAAGGAGGCATGGGATCCAAGGGGACTTTGCTTTGTGGATCCAGAACTGGCTTGCTCACAGAAAGCAAGGAGTGGTTGTAGATGGGTCATATTCTGCATGGAGGCCAGTGACCAGTGGTGTGCCTCGGGGATATGTTCTGGGACCCCTACTCTTTGTGATATTTATAAATAACTTGGATGAGGAACTGGAGGGATGGGTTGGTAAATTTGCTGACGACACAAAGGTTGGGGTGTTGTGGATAGTGTGGAGGGCTGTCAGAGGTTACAGCGGGACATTGATAGGATATAACATAGGGCTGAGATGTGGCAGATGGAGTTCAACCCAGATAAGTGCGAGGTGGTTCATTTTGGTAGGTCAAATATGATGGGAGAATATAGTATTAATGGCAAGATTCTTGGCAGTGTCAGAGGATCAGAGGAACCTTGGGGTCCGAGTCCATAAGACACTCAAAGCTGCTATGCAGATTGACTCTGTGGTTAAGAAAGCATACGGCGTATTGGCCTTCATCAATCGTGGGATTGAGTTTAAGAGCCGAGAGGTAATGTTGCAGCTATATAGGACCCTGGTCAGACCCCACTTGGAGTACTGTGCTCAGTTCTAGTCGCCTCACTACAGGAAGGGTGTCGAAGCCATAAAAAGGGTGCAGAGGAGATTTACAAGGATGTTGCCTGGATTGGGAAGCATGCCTTATGAGAATAGGTTGAGTGAACTCGGCCTTTTCTCCTTGGAGTGACAGAGGATAAGAGGTGACCTGATATAGGGGTACAAGATAATGAGAGGCATTGATTGTGTGGATAGTCAGAGGATTTTTCCCAGGGCTGAAATGGCTAGCACGAGAGGGCATAATTTTAAGGTGCTTGGAAGTAGGTACAGAAGAGATTTCAGGGGTAAGGTTTTTTTACACAGAGAGTGGTGAGTGCGCGGAACATACTGTCGGCGGCGGTGGTGGAGGCAGAAATGATAGGGTCTTTTAAGAGACTCCTGGATGGATACATGGAGCTGAGAAAAATAGAGGGATATGGGTAAGCCTAGGTAGTTCTAAGGTAAAGCACAGGTTTGGCACAGCTTTGTGGGCCGAAGGGCCTGTATTGTTCTGTAGGTTTTCTATGTTTCTATGTTTCTATGAATTAGAAGGAATGTGCTATAACAAGAAGTTGGACAAACATGGGTTATTTTCTCTGGAGCTGCTGAGGCTGAGGAGAGATCTCATCGAGGTTCATAAGATTATGAGAAACATAGATAGAATAAACAGACAGTATCGTTTTCCCAAGGCTGCAATTTTTAATACTACAGGACATGCATTTAAGGTGAGAGGGGTTAAGTTCAAAGAAGATATAAGGGACTAGTTTTTTACACGCAGTGGTGGGTGCCTAGAATGCACTGCCAGAGGTGTTGGTAGAGGCAGATGTATTAAGGATTTTTAAGAGATACTGAGAGAGAACCATGAATGTGAGAGAAATGAAAGGAAATGGACATTGTGTGGACAAAAAGGATTAGTTTAGTTGGCTATTTGATTCCCAATTCAATTTGTTTGTCTCAGCATTGTGTGCCAAAGGGCCTGTTCCTGTACTGTACTCTTCTATGTTCTAGAAACAGTACTTTTGTTTAATTATAGGTCTTAAATAAAACCTCAGATCAATTTTGCCAACAGCAATTTTGCCCTTGATTCTCTACAGGTTAAGATGTGAATAGTCAAATCAAAGAGGTGCACAGAGCAATGAAAATAAGAACTTTAACCTGTCACCATGACAAGTCCATTAATCAAATACTTTAATTTTGCCAACTAGAGTGCTTCGTCACTTAGACCCAATGAATTAGAACAGCCAGTTTATAATAAGAAAAGCAAAAAGTAAATTGCTCATAAATCGTCATTAATGTTCACAAAGCACTAACAATTCCTAAGCTATAAACAGTACCCCAAGTACTGTAATCGTGGTGAGCTATTCCTTTGCAAGAGAGTGAGTGAATGTTCTGTTTCAATGTGCACAATACTCATGAGAAGCTTCTACTACATCCAGAACAACAAAGTATAGGCTTTGAGATATCTATGCACCAGAATGACAAATAGAAATGGCACTTACACACTAAGTACTATAACTCCTTTCCTAAAGCGCTATTTTTGAGAAATAGGAAATCTTAATTACCCATACTATTATCAGTGTCGTGGTAGCCTGTGATTATAAACACACGTATTGGGAGAGGCATGTAGAATTAGCAAACTCTGAGAGGGGACTCTGTTTATGTTAGCTGTCGGATATCTTGGGCCATGCTTTTGCTTGCACTACAGATGATCTGATATACAACCTGCCATGCTGAAAGAGCAATAATATATTCTGTTGTGTTGGCATTACAATCCACCCTCTTTCTGGAGACAACCACAATATAGTTAATTTACTGGGACAGATACAAAGATTATGAGTGATATCTTCAGCAAAGCAAATGAATGCGATGGCTGAGATACCATCCATGCAAGCCATGTTTCACCAGAAAATGGTCCTTGTGAAAGTACCATGAGCGGGAACCCCCGTGACAACTGGGTAACGATCCTGATTGTGTTCGTGTACCTTTACAACATCTGTACGTTCTCTCCGAGCTGCCGACAGGACCAAAAGCAGCCATTGATTAATTAGAGATTTGAACAACATTGAATGATAACTCTTCTGACCTTTGAGTTCCAGGAAAATACAGTATAAAGTAACTCCGTAAATGGACTTACTCAATTATTCCTACCAGTTATTCCTCCAAAATTTTAATTTCTAGCCTATAGTAACTTACAAGGTTCTGCTAATATTATTGTGCATTTTGCCTCAAGTATAGACACGTGCAACTGAAGGTGAATAAAATGGCAATAATTGGAGAAGAATGGGAAGGTGTGGTATCGGACAATGGACAGGAAAGAAAATTGGTGACAATTGAAATTGAACAGGAAAGTTCTAAAAGTGGCCTTCCAGCCCACAGTATTGTGCCAAACTAATTAAGCTAAGGATGCCTAATTAAGCTAATCACTGCACATGGTCCATATTCCTCCAATCCTTGCACATTCATCCACCTATCTTAGAGCCTTTTAAATGCCTCCATGATATTTGCCTCCACCACACTCCTAGTAACGCATTCCAGGTACCCACAACTCAGAGTAAAAAACTGATACTGCACATCTCCTTTGAACTTACCTGCCCCCACCTTAAATGCATACCCTCTAGAATTAAAGATCTTGACCCTGGGAAAAAAGATATTGGCTGTCTACCCTGTCTGTGCTTCTTATAAGCTTATAAACTTCTATCAGGACGTTCCTCAACCTCCACTGCCCTAGAGAAATTAACCCTAGTTTGTCCGAGCTCTCCTGAAGCACATACCTCTAATCCAGGTAGCATTTTGATTATATCTGATAAAACAGCTCTAGTTTTCCCATCCTCTCCTTTTTTGTACATGGTCTCTATGGAGACAGCATCTTCGTGAATGACATCCACTGTCATGAAGTGCTCAGAGAAGCTGGTCATGGCACACGTCAACCCCGGCCTCCCAGACAACTGACGCACTGCAACTTGCCTGCTGCTGTAAGAGATTCACAGCAGGCACTGTGTCCCTGGTGCTGCACTCTGCTCAGTAGCAAATGGACAGTAAAGACACCCATGATAGACTATTGTTTAATGATTCCAGTAAGGATAGGCAGCAAAACCTCCACCACCAGTGCCCTTCGTCCTCAGCTCCCCAAACACCACGACATTACTCTATATACGCTCACAACTACATGGACAGTTTCTGTTCTATTTCCCTCGACAAGTTTGCAGATGATATCAACGCTGTGGCCTAAATCTCAAATAATAATGAGTCGGAGTACAGAGAGCCTGGTGACATGGCGTCATGTCAGCAACCTTTCCCTCAATGTCAGCAAAACTGAAGAGCTGATCGTTGACTTCAGGAAGGGGCTAAACACCCTGCAGTTTAATCAAAAGTGATAAGGTCAAGAGATTTGAAAGTTTTGAGTTCCAGGAGTGAATATTATCAATAATCTGTATTGTTCCAACCACATGGTGAAGAAAATGCACGAGTATCTCCACTTCAGAAGGAAGATTAAAAAGACGTCACGTCCAGTTTTTATAGATTCATCACAGAAAGCAGCCTATCTTGGCTGGGTACTGCTGCTGTTCTGTCCTAGCCTGTAAGAAACTGCAGAAAGTTGTGCACACAGCTCAGAAACGAGTTTCCCCTCGATAGATTCTTTCTACATTCGTCACTGCCTCAGTAAAACTACCAACCCTGGGGATTCTCACATCTCACTCCTCCCATCAGGCAGAAGCTTGAAAGTGCGTCCCACCAGGTTCAAGAGCAGCTTCAGTCGCACTGTTATCAGACTGCTGAACGGTCCCCTTGTATGCTGAGCTGGGCTCGTGACATCACAACTGCCTTGAACCTTATTGCCTGCCTGCTCTGCACTTTCTCTGTAACAGTAACACTGAATTCTGCTATTGTTTCCCTTGTACTACCTCAAATCACAATTGTAATGAACTGATCTGTATGGATGGCAAACAAAACAAGGTTTTTCAAAGTATTTCAGTGCATGTGCCAAAAGCAAACCAATTTACCGATTTATCAATGTGTTGAACCTTAGGGTAAATTGGAAGGCATTATGAATGGGAAGGTGTCATAACCGAGGGTGAATGGGAAATATTGTAGCTGAGGATGAACAACAAGATGCTGTACTTAGACCATAAGATATTGGAGCAGCAGTCAACCATTTGGCCCATCGAGTCTGCTCCACCATTTAATCATGGGCTGAACCAATTCTTCCAGTCATCCCCACTCCTCTGCTTTCACCCCATACCCTTCAATGCCCTGGCTAATCAAGAATCTTAAATACACCCAATGACTTGGCCTCCACAGCCATTCGTGGCAACAAATTCCACAGATTTACCACCCTCTGACTAAAGTAATTTCACCACATCAAGATAATGAGATAATGATGATGTACAAGATAATGAGAGGCATTGACCATGTGGATAGTCGGAGGATTTTTCCCAGGGCTGAAATGGCTAGCAGGAGAGGGCATAGTTTTAAGGTGCTTGGAAGTAGGTACAGAGGAGATATCAGGGGTAAGTTTTTTTTGCAGAGAGTGGTGAGTGCGTGGAATGGTCTGCCGGCGGCGGTGGTGGAGGCAGAAATGATAGGGTCTTTGAAGAGACTCCTGGATGGCTACATGGAGCTTAGAAAAATAGAGGGCTATGGCTAAAGCCTAGGTAGTTCTAAGGTAGGGACATGTTCAGCACAGCTTTGTGGGCTGAAGGGCCTGTATTGTGCTGTAGGTTTTCTATGTTTCTATGTTTCTCAGTTTTAAAAGGACGTCCTTCAATCCTGAAATCGTGCCCTCTTGTCCTACAATCTCCTACCATGGGAAATATCTTCGCCATATCTAATTTGTTCATGCCTTTTAATATTTGGAATAGTTCTATGAGCTCCCCTGCGCCCCCCCCCATTCTCCTGAACTCCAGGGAATACAGCCCAAGAGCTGCTGGACGTTCCTCATAAGGTAACCCTTTCATTCTTGGAATCATTCTCGTGAATCTTCTCTGAACCCCCTCTAATGTTAGTATATTCTTTCTAAAATAAGGAGTCCAAAACTGCACACAATACTCCAAGTGTGGTCTCACAAGTGCCTTATAGAGCCTCAACATCACATCCCTGCTCTTATATTCTATACCTCTACAAATGAATGCCAACATTGCCTTTGCCTTCTGCATAACCGTTAACCTGGAGGGAGGTTAACTTTTAGGGTATCGTGCATAAGGACTCCCAAATGCCTTTGCATATCTGCATTTTGAATTCTCTCCCCATCTAAATAATAGCCTGCCCATTTATTTTTTCCACCAAAGTGCATGACCATACACTTTCCAACACTGTATTTCATTTACCACTTTTTTGCCCGTTCCCCTAAACTATCTAAGTCTCTCTGCAGGCTCTCTGTTTCCTCAACACTACCCATTCCTCCACTTATCTTTGTATCACCAGCAAACTTAGCCACAAATCCATCAATAGCATAGACCAAATCATTGACATACATCATAAAAAGCAGCAGTCCCAACACCAACCCTTGTGGAAATCCACTGATAACCGGCAACCAGCCAGAATATGATCCTTTTATTCCCACTCTCCATTTTCTGCCAACCAGCCAAAGCTTCACCCACGCTAGTAACTTCCCTGGAATTCCACGTGCTCTTATCTTGCTAAGCAGCCTCATGTGCAGTACCTTGTCGAAGGCCTTCTGAAAATCCAAGTACACCACGTCTACTGCATCTCCTTTGTCAACCCTGCTTGTAATTTTCTCAAAGAATTTCAGTAGGTTAGTCAGGCAGGAATTTTCTTTCAGTAAACCATCTTGGCTTTGGCCTATCTTGTCATGTGCCTCCAGGTGCTCTGTAATCTCATCCCTAACAATCAATTTCAACAACTTCCCAACCACTGATGTCAGGCTAACAGGTCTATAGTTTCCTTTCTGCTGCCTCTCATCCTTCTTAAATAGCGGAGTAACATTTGCAATTTTCCAATCATCTGGTACAATGCCAGAATCTATTGATTCTTGAAAGATCTTCGTTAATGCCTCCGCAATGTCTCCAGCTACTTCCTTCAGAACCTGACGGTGCATTCCATCAGGTCCGGGAGATCTATCCACCCTCAGACCATTAAGCTCCTGACACCTTCTCAGTTGTAATTTTCACTGCACACACTTCACTTCCCTGACACTCTTGAATGTCCGGTAACTGCAGACATCTTCCATTGTGAAGACTGATGCAAAATATGCATTCAGTTCCTCTGCCATCTCTGCATCTCTCATTACAATATCTCCAGCATCATTTTGTATTGGTCCTATATCTACCTTCAACACTCTTTTACCTCTTATATACTTAAAAAGGCTTTTAGTATCTTCTTTGATAATAGTTGCCAACTTGCTTTCATAATTTACCTTTTCTTTCCGCATGACCTTCTTAGTTTCCTTCTGCGACTTTTTAAAAGCTTCCCAGTCCTCTGGCTGAAAGGGAAGATATTGATGAGGATGGATAGGAAGGTGGTGTAACGGAGGGTTAAACCAATTGTGCTGTATCTGAAGGTGACTGGGAAGGAGAGTAGGAAGGTGACTGGAAAGGTGAATGGAAAGGTGACTGGGAAGGTGAATGGAAAAGTGACTGGCAAGGTGAATGGGAAAGTGACTGGGAAGGTGAATGGAAAGGTGACTGGGAAGGAGAATGGAAAGGTGAGAGGGAAGGTGAATGGGAAAGTGACTGGGAAGGTGAATGGAAAGGTGACTAGGAAGGAGAATGGAAAGGTGACTGGGAAGGAGAATGGAAAGGTGAGAGGGAAAGTGAATGGGAAAGTGACTGGGAAGGTGAATGGAAAGGTGCGAGGGAAGGTGAATGGGAAAGTGACTGGGAAGGTGAATGGAAAGGTGAGAGGGAAGGTGAATGGGAAAGTGACTGGGAAGGTGAATGGAAAGGTGACTGGAAAGGTGAATGGAAAGGTGAGAGGGAAGGTGAATGGGAAAGTGACTGGGAAGGTGAATGGAAAGGTGACTGGGAAGGAGAATGGAAAGGTGAGAGGGAAGGTGAATGGGAAAGTGACTGGGAAGGTGAATGGAAAGGTCCTTCCTAGCGTGTTGCACCAGACAGTCAGCCATTCTTGTCTGGCGCATAGTGTCAGGGTTGGTCTCCTTTCGGATTAACTAGGTCACGATATGAACATTCCTGACTTGACCCTTGTTTTTTACGAGGCCAAGTGGCGGATGGAAAGTGTGCTCGAGGGGTGGCCCGACTTGGGTTCGAACTTGGGAGCCTTCACTCCAAAGTCCAACACTGATGCCACTGCACCACCAGCTGGCCTAATGGGAAGGGAATGGGAAGGGAATGGGAAGGTGACTGGGAATGGAATGGGAAGGTGAATGGGAAGGGAATGGGAAGGTGAATGGGAAGGGAATGGGAAGGTGTGGGGGGGGTGAATGGGAAGGTGAATGGGAAGGTGAATGGGAAGCGAATGGGAAGGGAATGGGAAGGTGACTGGGAAGGGAATGGGAAGGTGAATGGGAAGGGAATGGGAAGGTGAACAGGAAGGGGAATGGGAAGGTGACTGCGAAGGTGAATGGGAAGATGAATGGGAAGATGAATGGGAAGGTGACTGGGAAGATGAATGGGAAGGTGAATGGGAAGGGGAATGGGAAGGTGAATGGAAATGGAATGGGAAGGGAAATGGGAAGGTGAATGGAAAGGTGAATGGAAAGGTGAATGGGAAGGTGTGGGGGGGTGAATGGGAAGGTGAATGGGAAGGTGAATGGGAAGCGAATGGGACGGGAATGGGAAGGTGACTGGGAAGGGAATGGGAAGGTGAATGGGAAGGGAATGGGAAGGTGAATGGGAAGGGAATGGGAAGGGAATGGGAAGGTGACTGGGAAAGGAATGGGAAGATGAATGGGAAGGTGAATGGGATGGTGAGAGGGAAGGTGAATGGGAAGGTCAATGTGAAGGTGAATGGGAAGGTCAATGGGAAGGTGAATGGGAAGGTGAACAGGAAGGGGAATGGGAAGGTGATCGCGAAGGTGAATGGGAAGGTGAATGGGAAGATGAATGGGAAGGTGACTGGGAAGATGGATGGGAAGGTGAATGGGAAGGGGAATGGGAAGGTGAATGGAAATGGAATGGGAAGGAAAATGGGAAGGTGAATGGAAAGGTGAATGGAAAGGTGAATGGGAAGGTGAACGGGGAGGTGAATGGGAAGGTGTGGGGGGGTGAATGGGAAGGTGAATGGGAAGGTGAATGGGAAGCGAATGGGAAGGGAATGGGAAGGTGACTGGGAAGGGAATGGGAAGGTGAATGGGAAGGGAATGGGAAGGGAATGGGAAGGTGTGGGGGGGGGTGAATGGGAAGGTGAATGGGAAGGGAATGGGAAGGTGACTGGGAAGGGAATGGGAAGATGAATGGGAAGGTGAATGGGATGGTGAGAGGGAAGGTGAATGGGAAGGTCAACGTGAAGGTGAATGGGAAGGTGAATGGGAAGGTGAATGGGAAGGTGAACAGGAAGGGGAATGGGAAGGTGACTGCGAAGGTGAATGGGAAGATGAATGGGAAGGTGACTGGGAAGATGAATGGGAAGGTGAATGGGAAGGGGAATGGGAAGGTGAATGGAAATGGAATGGGAAGGGAAATGGGAAGGTGAATGGAAAGGTGAATGGGAAGGTGAATGGGAAGGGGAATGGAAAGGTGAATGGGAAGGTGAACGGGAAGATGAGAGGGAAGGTGAACGGGAAGGGGAACGGGAAGGGGAACGGAAAGGTGAATGGGAAGGTGAATGGGAAGGTGAATGGGAAGGTGAGAGAGAAGGTGAACGGGAAGGTGAATGGAAAGGTGAACGGGAAGGTGAATGGGAAGGTGAAAGGGAAGGTGAATGGGAAGGTGAATGGGAAGATGAATGGGAAGGTGAATGGGAAGGGGAATGGGAAGGTGAGAGGGAAGGTGAATGGGAAGTTCTCAGAGGGAAGGTGACTGGGAAGGTGTGAGAGGGAAGGTGGTGGTCCCAAGAGGAAATGGGAATGTGCAACAACAGCAGTGGAAACAAGGCACTCGGAAGAACAAAATTAACTGAATATAATAGGAATAAATATGTACAGAATATGTCTGAGTGCAGGAAATATTATCCTCGTGAGAAACAGTTGCCTATTGTTATTTGTTGATGAGGTTCTAAAGAACATTTACAGTTAATATTCTTGCTTTGCAGCCACACAATTTATAACCCAGCATTTTCATTGATAGAAAGGAGGGAGGGAGAGAGGGAGGGGGGAGTGGACGGGAGGGAATGTCAACTCAGACCATGAGGGGCCTGCGTCGGGCATTTTCATGCCTTACAAGGTGCAGTTTGGAGGTCTGTGTGGGGCACCACTCCTCGCACAGACACTAGAGCAATGTATGGTTAAGAGACAAACACGCTGCCACAGCTGAGGCTCGAACTAGCGACCTTCAGATCACTAGACAGACGTCTTAACCACTTGGCCACATGTTGATAGAAAGGTGTGCAAGATAGTTAGAAATTGAGACCGTGATCTGGTATGGCAACTAAATGTGCGGGAACAGAAAGATCTGCAGCCAGTACTGAACTCTACCCAATACATCGTGAGCATATTCCTAGTACCGACAGGAGGCACTGCCTCAACAAGACCGCATCCAGCATCAAAGTTCTTCACCAGCCAGGTCATGCCAACTGTTTCGGAACTACCATCAGGTAGGAGCTACAGAAGCCTGCAGTCCCACACCAGCAGGTTCAAGAACAGCTACTTCACTTCAATCATTGGTTCTTAAACCAACTGACAAAACCGTAATCAGCACGACAGCTTGGCAACATTATGACCAATCTGAATACTTTGCACTAAAATGCACTTTTGTTGTGATTTTTCCTGTAAAATTGCATCTAATGTATGTTTAATTTAAGTTTTTCTCATGAATGCTGCTTGTACAATGCTCTGTACCTGTGAGGCTGCTGAAAGCAAGCGTTTCATTGCCGCCTGACATACACACACTTGTGCAGGTGACAATAAACTTGACTTTGACTTTGAATCTGATTAAATGTCCTTTATGTTTCTCAAGAGATCAGTTGAATCACTTTTGAGCAAAATGACAAGTTATTACACACTTAGTGAAAATGAATAAAGTTGAAAATAACAACCAATCAGTAATTAAGGGAACTTTAATTTCTGGAGCAATAACAAAGTTTAGATAGTGTAAATGAAACAATAGAATAAAAAGAACATGCAGTGAAGTGGACAGAGGCATGAGAAGCGCTAGGGTGGGCTGCCAAACATTAAGATCAGCCCAGGTTTCATTTTGTTATTGAACTGGAGGAGGGAATTGAGAACCTTGTAATTCACAGCTGAGCAAATTATCCAGTATCTGTTCATTCAACCCTGGAAAATTCTCCTTTTTCCCTCTTAATCCTATTTAAAAACAACTTGCAGTCAAGAATAAATCTGAAGAAAATTAAAACACTCAAACTTATAACCAAGGGAGAAAAAGTCCATCTGCAATACAGCGAGAAAATCACAGCGAGCAAAGTGGCCAATTAGCATCGTAAGTGTGAGAAAACGTAGCTCACTCAGGTTCAGCAATTGAGTACGGAAGGCATCGATTCATGGCAGTTTGGCATTTGAACATTGGCCAATCAGGATTGCTTGGCAAAAACGAATAAAAGTAAGGCAAGGGAAAGCAGAGCGTTCTTTGTTGGAGTGGACAATGTTAGAATGGTTATTTGAGGTTTTAGCTCTTTGAGGCCTCAGCAAGGAGAAGTTTGAGTGAGGGAAGGTGAGAAAACTGTAGATTCTTTTTTCAGTTTATTTATTGTTTTCTTCTTTATATTTGCACAGTCAGAATGCCAGGTAAGATAGTTGAACCTTCCTCCTGTGGGATGTAGGAAGGCTGAGATGCTTCTAATATCCCAGCCGACTTCACCTGCAAGAAGTGCATCCCACTGCAGCTTCTAACACTCCACATTAAAGAGCTGTAGCTGGAACTGGATGAAATCTGGATTATTCGGGAGGCTGAAGAAGGAGTGATAGATAGGACATATAGAGAGGTAGTTACACCCAAGGTGAAGGACACAGGAAACTGAGTGACAGTCAGGAAGGGGAAAGGGGTTAAGGAGCCTGTGCAGAGTACCCCTGTGGCCATCCCCCCCCAAGAACAGGTATATCACTTTAGATACTGTCAGGGGGATGACCTAACAGAGGACAGTCACAGTGGTCAGGTCTCTGGCACTAAGTCTGGCTCTGTGACTCAGAAGGGAAAGTGGGAGAAGAGGAGGTGATAAGGGATTCATTAGTTATGAAAACAGAAAGGAGGTTTTGTGGACGAGAACAAGATTCCTTGATGGTAGGTTGCCTTCTGGGAGCTCGGGTCCAGGACATCTTAAATCAAGTCCTCAGTATTCTTAATTGGGAGGGTGAGCAGCTAGAGATCATGGTCCATACAGGTACCGATGGCATAGCTAGGAAGGGTGATGAGGTTCTACAAAGTAGGTTCAGGGAGATAGGCGCTACGTTAAAGTACAGGATCTCCAGGGTTGTGATCTCTATGTGTGCAAGCAGCCAGTTACAGTTGCTCCCTTTAGTTTCTTACTTTTAATCTTTTTAACTTAAGTTATTTGTTGTATTTTTTTTCTCATGGTAACACATTGAAGCTGCACCCTCTCTAACATGCTGGTGGAGAAGGTTTTATTTGGCTTTTTGCGCTGGAAATAGTTACAGTTGGACATGTCTCGTTAGCGTGGCAGCAGGATGGTCACATTGTTTATTACAGAGACCAGCTGATTACGCTTATGCTGGCCAGTTTAGTGAACAGAGCGGCGGACACCCCAGCTGAAATCTGGAGGAAACACACAGAGGATGCAGAGGGGGGACCAAAAAGGCGAGGGAAGAGGACCGGGTCGAGACAACAGAGGCTTATGGAGAAGAGAAGTTATAAGCCGTGTCTCCCCTCTCTCATCACGAGAAATGTGAGATCGCTGGGTAATAAAATGGACAAATTGACGGCGCTTGTCAGGAGTCAGAGAACATTTCGGGAGAGCAGTGTCATGTGTTTTACTGAGACATGGCCAACCTGACGTCGGCGTGTAACATCATTTACACCGTCATAGCCAGATTACAAACCCAGCACCCGAGTGCCCTCATTACCATCTCGGGTGACTTCAACCAGGTTACCATGGCTAGAACACTGCCCAACTTCACGCAGTATGTGAGCTGTACAACCAGAGGGGAGAGGACTCTGGATTTGATGTACGCTAACGTTAAGGATGCATACAGCTCCTCTCTCCTCCCCCCACTGGGAAGGTCAGATCACAACCTGGTGCACCTAAAACCCTGCTACATGCCTCTGGTGAAGCGTAAACTTGCAACCTCGAGGACAGTGAGGAAATGGTCGGAGGAGGCTTATGGGGCGCTCCAGGGTTGTTTTGAGGTGACAGACTGGCAGGCACTCTGTGAGCCACATGGAGAGGATATTGATGGGCTCACAGCGTGCATCACTGATTACATCACCTTCTGTGTGGATTGCAATGTTCCGACAAGAACTGTCCTTTGTTATTCAAATAACAAGCCATGGGTAACAAAGGACATTAAGGACATCCTGACCACTAAAAAGAGGGCGTTTAGAGCTGGATATAGGGAGGAGCTGTGGGCAATACAGAGGGACCTGAAAACCAGGATCAGGGAGGCTATAGATAGGTACAGGAGGAAGCTTGAGTGGAAACTCCAGCAAAACAACATGAGAGAGGTCTGGAGGGGGTTGAGGACCATCACTGGGTTCTGACAAACTAGCAACAGAGGAGCTGAAGGCAGTGTGGACAGGGCCAACGAACTTAACCTGTTCTTTAACAGATTTGACATTGTGACCCCTGCCCATCCCCCACATGAGCCATCTGTTGTCAGCCCCCAACCAACACATATTCCACTCTCCCCTCCTACCCCTCCTCACAGTCTCCCACCCTGCCCTCACGACTATACCCCTTCCCCACACGAAACCACTACGGTGGGCTTCACAGCTGAACAGGTGAGAAAACAGCTGAAACGTCTCAACCCAAGCAAGACTGCAGGACCGGATGGTGTCAGTACCAGGGTGCTCAAAGCCTGTGCCCCTCAGCTATGTGGAGTACTTTGCCATGTATTCAACCTGAGCCTGAGGCTCTAGAGGGTCCCTGTACTATGGAAGACGTCCTGCCTCGTCCCTGTGCCGAAGACGCCACGCCCCAGCGGCCTCAATGACTACAGACCAGTGGCATTGACCTCCCACACCATGAAGACCCTGGAGAGACTTGCTCTGCAGCTGCTCCGGCCTACGGTCAGATCCCCTCCAGTTCGCCTACCAGCCCCAACTAGGAGTTGAGGATGCCATCGTCTACCTGCTGAACCGTGTCTACGCCCACCTGGACAAGCCAGCGAGCACTGTGAGAGTCATGTTTTTTGACTTCTCCAGTGCGTTCAACACCATCCGCCCTGCTCTACTGGGGGAGAAGCTGACAGCGATGCAGGTGGATGCTTTCCTGGTGTCATGGATTCTTGATTACCTGACTGGCAGACCACAGTACGAGAGCCTGCAACACTGTGTGTCTGACAGAGTGATCAGCAGCACTGGGTCTCCACAGGGGACTGTCTTGTCTCCCTTTCTCTTCACCATTTACACCTCGGACTTCAACTACTACACAGAGTCTTGTCATCTTCGGAAGTTTTCGGATGATTCTGCCATAGTTGGATGCATCAGCAAGGGAGATGAGGTTGAGTACAGGGCTACAGTAGGAAACTTTGTCACATGGTGTGATCAGCGTTATCTGCAGCTTAATGTGAAAAAGACTAAGGAGCTGGTGGTAGACCTGAGGAGAGCTAAGGTATTGGTAACCCCTGTTTCCATCCAGGGGGTCAGTGTGGAGGATTACAAATACCTGGGGATACGAATTGGCAATAAACTGGACTGGTCAAAGAACACTGAGGCTGTCTACAAGAAGGGTCAGAGCCGTCTACATTTCCTAAGGAGACTGAGGTCCTTTAACATCTGCCGGACGATGCTGAGGATGTTCTACGTGTCTGTGGTGGCCAGTGCTATTATGTTTGCTGTTGTGTGCTGGGGCAGCAGGCTGAGGGTAGCAGACACCAACAGAATCAACGAACTCATCCGTAAGGCCAGTGATGTTGTAGGGATGGAACTGGAGAACTGGACTCTCTGATGGTGGTGTCTGAAAAGAGGATGGTGTCCAAGTTGCATGCCATTTTGGACAATGTCTCCCATCCACTACATAATGTACTGGTTGGGCACAGGAGTACATTCAGCCAGAGACTCATTCCACCGAGATGCAACACAGAGCGTCATAGGAAGTCATTCCTGCCTGTGGCCATCAAACTTTACAACTCCTCCCTTGGAGGGTCAGACACCCTAAGCCAATAGGCTGGTCCTGGACTTTTTCCTGGCGTAATTTACATATTACTATTTAACTATTTATGGTTTTATTACTATTCCTAATTATTTATGGTGCAACTGTAATGAAAACCAGTTTCCCCCAGGATCACTAAAGTATGACTATGACTATGACTATGACTATTTCAGGATTGCTAGCTGCGTTGCATGCTAGAGAGGCTAGAAAAAGGAAGTTCATACAGTTTAACACATTGCTAAAGAGTTAGTGTAGGAGGGAGGGCATCAGATTTTTGGATCATTGGACTCTCTTCCAGGTAAGGTAGGACATGTACAGAAGAGACAGTTTGCACCTGAACTGGAAGGAGCTAATATCCTAGCGGGAAGGCTGCTAGTGTTGCAATGAGGGCATTTAAACTGGAGTTGCAGGGGTATGGGAATCAGAGTGCCAGAACAGATAGTGCGCAAATTGTGGAGCCAGACATTGTTAGGACCTCAGACAAAGTCAGGAATCAGAAGGTTGAACCACAAACAAGAGAAAAACTGCAGACGCAGCGCGCACAGATCTCCGGTGAAATGATATCGTATCTGTTAAATAGGGGCCGTGGACAATTCTGATTTGATGAAGACAGACGTGAGAAGCAGAGGAACATCTGGAGAAATTTCTGGAATGCCTTGTTCGCTGCTGTTGTTACTGTGTGATCGAGAATCTCCGAAGGGTAGGCCCCAAAATCCCCGGCTTTGCCTGCTGCTGGCGACCAGGGCTGAGGTTGAAACATTCGGATAGAGATGGTGCTTGATACTCGGTGTCGGAGGGCTGATCAGAGCTTGAAATTTTCTGACGACTCAGAGTCGGACTGTGGTCGGGCATGGCAGGGAGAGTTTTCTTCCTTCTCCCGTCTGCGTGAGATGTGGGACTTTCGAGAAACTTTGAACTTTTTACTGTGGCATGGCCTGTTCTTCATCAAGTTATGGTATTGTTGCACTGTTGTAACTATATGTTATAATTACGTGGTTTTTGTTAGTTTTTCAGTCTTGGTCTGTCCTGTGTTTCTGTGATATGACACCGGGGGAATATTGTATCATTTCTTAATGCATGCATTACTAAATGACAATAAAAGAGGACTGTGTGTCCTCATAATCTAATCTAATCTAATCTATGCTGGAAATCCAAGCAACACACTCAAAATGCTGGAGGAACTCAACAGGCCAGGCAGTGTCTATGGAAATGAGTACAGTCAAAATTTTTGACTGAAACCCTTCAGCAGGACTGTTTCTATGGAAGAGAACAAGATTCTATGTACAAGAACCAAAAGGTTAATCACGGTGCAGCTAGTCTTCTGAGCTGCATATATTTCAATGGAAGAAGTATCGCAGGAAAAGCAGATGAGCTCAGAGCATGGATCAACACATGGAATTATGATACAGCAACTGTACAGAGTACATGGCGAGGCCACAGCTGAAGTACTGCATGCAGTCCCTACTTGAGGAAGAATATACTGGCATTGGAGGCGATGCAGAGGAGGTTCACCAGGCTGATTCCAGAGATGAGGAGGTTAGACTGAGGAGAGTTTGAGTCGCCTGGGACTGTACTCACTGGAAGACAGAAGAACGAGAGGAGATCTTATAGAAACATATAAAATTATGAAAGGGTTAGATAAGATAAAGGCAGGAAAGTTGTTTCCAATGGTAGGTGAGACTAGAACTAGAGGACATAGCCTCTAGATTCGGGGGGAGTAAATTTAGGATGGAAATGAGGAGAAACTACTTTCCCAAAGAGTGGAGTATCTGTGGAATTCTCTGCCCAATGAAGCAGTGGAGGCTGTCTCAGTAAATATATTTAAGACAAGGTTGGATAGAGTTTTGCAAGGTAGGGGAATTAAGGGTTATGGGGAAAAGGCAGGTAGGTTGAGATGAGTCCATGGTCAGATCAGCCATGATGTTATTGAATGGTGGAACAGGCTCGACAGGCCAGATGGCCGACTCCTGCTCCTATTTCTTATGTTCTTATGTTATTATGATATTGTAGCCATTAGTGAGACTAGAGAGACTATTATAAAGAACTTCAGGGTGTATAGTAAGTGATTTTAACTTTCCATATAAAGGAATTGATGGGATAGAGTTTGTCAACTGTGTTCAAAAAGTTTCCTTCATTGGTACACAGATGTACCAATGAGAGAGTGTGCGATACTTGATCTCCGATTAGGGAATGAGACAGGGCAAGTGACCAAAGTTTGTGTAGGGGAACACTTTGCACCTCGTGATCATAATGCCACTAGTTTCAAGGTAAATATGAAAAAAGATGGGTCTGATCCACAGGTTGGTATTCTAAATTGGAGTAAGGCCAATTTTAATTGTATCAGAAAGGACCTGGCTAGTGTGATTTGGGACAGGGTGTTTTCCGGTAAAGTCGTACTTGGCAAAGGGAGGCCTTCAGAACTGAAATTTTGAGATTACAAAGCTTGTCTGTGCCTGTCAGAATAAAAGGTAAAGATAATAGGTTGAGGAAACATTGGATTTCAAGAGATATTGAGGCCCAGGTTGAAGAAAAAAATAGAGGCGCTGAGCAGGTATAGGCATGAAAGAACAAATGAGGTGCTTATGGAGGAGAAGGCATGCAAGACAGCACTTGGGAAAGAAATCAGGAGGGCTAAAAGGAGTCATGAGGTTGCCCTAGCAGACAAGGTGAAGGAGAATCCTAAGGGATTCTTTGGATATGTTAAGTGTAAAGGGATTGCAAGGGACAAAGCTGGTCCTCCGAAAGTTCTTAACGGTAATCCATGCGTGGAGCTGAAAAGGATGGGGGAGATCTTAAATGGATTTTTTTGCATCTGTATTTACTTGGGAGATGGACACGGGTCTATAGAAATGAGACAAAATAACAGTGAGATCATGGACCCTGTACAGATTACAGAGGACGTGTTTGTTGTTTGAAGTAAATCAGGGTGGACAAATCAGTAGGGCCTGAGAAAGTGTTCTCTCGGACCCTATGGCAGGCTAATGCAGAAATAGCGGGGGCCCTAGCAGAGATATTTAAATCATCCCTAGCGACAGGTGAGGTACCAGAAGGTTGGAAGATAGCCGATTGTGCTGTACTTCTCTATGATACTAATTGAACGAGGCAATTAAATTGAACCAAATAGCTAAGACATTTTATTTCAAATGTTAACAGATTTTAGCTGGGCCTAAAAGTGTAACAAAGTTTGCACATCTCATTGAAAAGCTGAACAAATGACAGAAAGGCAGATTGTAGAAAGCAGCCTGGGAAAAGAGTACAAACAGAGAGGCGCTTAGTGTTGCTGCTCTGCCAGTCGATGTGATCCTGATTGATAGGTAACTTCAACACCCTCTCCAGCACAGTCTCTAAATCCTCTACTTCCCTTAATAGGCAAAATGTTTCATCAATCTTTGTGCTGAAACTGTTCAGCTAATGTGGATTCACAGCCTTTTTGTACAGAGAATTCTAATAATTCACTCTGGTCTGCCTGAACAAATTTTTTCTCATGTCTCTCCCAAAAGGCCAACCTCTTATTGAGAGACTCTGGTGGCCTAGTTCTGGATTCTAAACTTAAAAAACCATTAACCCTGCCTCTATCCTGTCAAGCCCCTTAAGAATTTTGTTTCTTTCAATGTGAACACCTCATTCTCCTTTGATTCAATGCTACAGTTTCCTATCCTATCAGATTCCATCATCTTCCACCCATTGTTGCTTCCACCTATCACTCCCAGCTTTTGGCATGATTTCCACTCAATCCTACCCCATTCGACTGGCTCCACCCGTCACCTGCCAGTGTTTGCCTCACCCCTTCCTTCCACATGTTTATGCAGCTTATCTCCTCACTAGCTCTCAGCCGAAGCTGAAACGTTGACTGATTATTTCACTCCATAGATGCTGACAGAGTCGCTGAGTTCCTCCAGCATGTGTGTTGCTCCAGATTCCAGCATCCGCGATCTCTGCTGTCTCCTTCAAGACTAGGCCCAATCTGCTTGTATACGCAGGCCCTCCGTTGGTCAGGGGTGACCATCCCAGCTGTCTACATGATATCCAAGCCAGGGCAGTGCAATATGGAGAACAAGAGGCTATTTGAGATGAACACCATTGCAAGCATGTTGTAAGTAGTGGGAGCTTATTCCCACTACCACCCCCAGCTAAAACGATCTTAAGGATCTCCTGTATAACAAATCTGACAAACAAGACTCCTTTCCGAGGAGCGTTTAATGCATTTCCAGGATTTAGCTAATTTAAGGACTCCATAGAAATCTACAGGGCCTTCTCAGTAAACACAGTAGAAATCATTATACCACTTTATAATACATAATATGCAAACTGTACAGTGAAAAGATGACACATCATCGTGTGAAATCTAGTCCACTGTAACAATCATTCATAGAACAAGAAACGATCACAATGTCTGTGCTGACCTTGATGCTAGAATGCATTGTCCAAAAATCAAAATGTAAGGATTCAACAGCTCTTAAAGTTGAATTTTGGCAATTTTTGCTGATTGCTGTTCAATATCACAGCAAGTGTGAACATAATAAGGACTCCTTGGAAACATTACAGTCTATAGTAAAAAATGATTCAGTAAACTATTTGCTTTCTAGAAACATAGAATCACTCTCCAAAATACACTGTAAGTGCATTTTGAAATGATTGACTGTGGGTAATCGAGTGGTCATGTTTTTGCACAAGCAATACAAAATACATTGCCTGGATTAATACATATTGCCACGTACGAGTGCCAAAGTAACCTCCTTACAATATGGCACTCTGATTAACATCCATTTAATGCTTTTTCATTAATAGATTCAGAAATATTTCAGCATAGGAACCAATTTGTTCCTGCATAGCAAAATATCTCCAGTGCTGCATATAAAAATTGCAAGCAACATGGCTTACTGTGTTATCCAGATGGCTCACCTGCAAAGTGATGTGTATGTTTAACACTTGGATATCACTTCAAAATTTAACATGTATGTTCTTTGTATATGCTTACAAGCAAAAGTCACACCTAACAGATGGGAACATATGAACTGGAAGAGATGTTTCCAATAGTCCTTACTGATTTCCTTTAAAATATTACTATGGAGGTTGTACTCTGGGGGGGGGGGAGTGACAAGCAAGAAATAATATCAGAACAGAAAGATTTTACAGTTATACAGACCCCTTCCTAAGCGTTTTGCTATCAGTCAAAAATATTTGAAGTCTAATCATTATTGTAAGGTATAAAACACGGGAGCCATTTCTATGTGGCAAAATCCCAATTTCAAAAAATATATAAATGAACACATTAACTTAGAAAATAGCAATTTAACAAATCACGAAACCACACCATCTGGCAGAGTGATAACCAACGATTCATGCGATTCTATAGGTCATGGAGAATAGTTAATAAAACTGTAGCTACCTCATTAAATACAACTGGAATTCAGAAAGGTGAGAGATCATTCAGTGAGGTCCTTGTCACAGGAGCACCTGCAATACTGAAAGGGAAAACAAAAAGTGTTTACATGTAGGAGATATTTCATTAAACATTGAATGCACCCACTCAAAATTCTCATGAAGTAATGACCTGTAACTCAAAAAGCTATAATTCATTAACAAGTTTAATGTTGGTTAATTCCAAAATTAGAATTCTCTGCAAATTTCAGGACATACTTGCACTGAGAACAATCATAGAAAACATTTTATGGAAATCCAATCAAAGAATAGGCAAAGATTTCACATATGATTTATTCTAGAATGGTCACTAGAACTGATTGTAAACTTTGCAAAGATTTTTACAGCCTGAACAATCTGATAATAACTCTTTTTAAGCTGGTCTAATGGAAATATTTCTTCAAAGTTTAATCTGAAATGAGGTGGAATTTTCAGTTGGGTAAGTAAAGGAGCACTGTGCCATAAGCAGCATTTGTTTCTTCGACATTTTCCAATAGTCATTTCTTAAAGATGCAATGAAGCACTAAAAGGATTTATTTCTTCAGCTCAAACATCTGGAGATTATTCTATCCTGGAATAAATCCACAAAGTGTTTTGATGGCACACAGAATTGGAGCAGCTCCCAAATCTGCCTTTGATATGAATAACAAGGGATGCCAGTGTGACAAAGAGTGGGTGCCAGAGTCAATTGATATCTCAGCCATGTGCAATGCAAGCCATTAATGCAGGGCCAGGTTTCACCAGAGCTTAACGAAGTATCTAGTTCCAAAGTGTTACAGTAAATGAATTGCAAACCAACTTTGTACAGTCATTTATAACCATCAACAAGACCTTGGTAAAATGAAACTTTTGATTTTTTAAAACGTGATAAGGGTTTTCTTGAGATATTTTGTTTCTTGCAATACAGAATACATTTCTTGTGACAGAGATGATTATTTCAGTGCAATGGAATGATAATAATATTGTAACAGTATTTAGTTTGCAGAAAACACACTTGCTAGTCAGCAACATTAGGGAAAATACACACAAATACATTTGAGAAGCCGTGTCTTCAGATCGCTTCCAATAACTGGCTATGGAGTGAGCCCTTCCTGCAATTATGGCTTCTAGACTGTGCCCATATCAGTGCAATTGCCAGTTCATTAATAAAGTTAGTTTATACGATCTCACTCTTCCTCTAAGCATTGCGCCAACAATGGAGCTAATCTCTATTGCATTTCATGCAGAATTTAGCTTCATTACAGATGCATTAAATATACATTAGCATCTTGTCTTTGGAACATTCATTTTTTTGTCATTGTGGAATACACCAGATTCATTTTGCAAGCCAATTCAATACGCATTTTGTAATAATGGAAGCAGTCCAGCATTTGGTTTTCCTCTTCACTTGGTCTGCTAATAGCTGAGCTCAGTTCAGCATCAAAAAATGCAGTTAACTACTTAAGGCCCTCGATTTTTCTCAGTGCTGATGAGTCAAAGATACGTTCTTTACATCTGAAAACTGTACTATGCTCTGCTGCAGTGATAATCTTGACACTTCCTGAGGCAAGATTGCCAAATTAGAGGAAGGGAACGTCAGTATTTCACCAAACTCTTTTACAGATAATGACACCATTTGGCAAATTGGGTCCATGTCGCTCCCCAGAGGAATAATACAATATTTGTTTCCAGTTTTCTTTTTGTTCATGTGCACCTGAAACCTATTCCTTCAGATCACCTCAGGTTCCCCCAACAATTGGGATGGCATGGTGGCATAGTGGTTAGCACAACGCTTTACAGTGCAGGCAACCTGGGTTCAATACCTGTCACTGCTGTCACTGCCGATTTCCTCCCACAGTCGTAGGACATGCTGGTCATAAGGTTAATTGGTTATTGTAAATCGTCCTGTAATTAAACTGACATTGAGACTGGGGGATGGCCGGCCTCGAAGGCCTGGAAGGGCCTGCTCCACAATGAATTGCAATAACTAAATAAATTATTGTCCATTAACTCCCTTTTGCTGCTTTTTCTTAACATTAAGCTGCAATAAATTATCATTTACCGTGATAAGAAACCTATCCTGGGTATATGGGAGGAACCAGGAACTCCTCTTTTGACAAGTCAATGAGGCAATGAGCAAACTCCATGCAAACAAGCATGCATATTGAACCAAGAGCCGGGAGTTGTGGGGCTGCATCTCTCTGTCATCCCAGACAGGAATTGTAATTCTATGCCAATAATGACATTGCCCATCAGAAGTCAATCTATTTGGCTGACAAATCAGTAAATAATGTACATGTGAGTGTGTAGACAACACTGGTAACTCAGGAATGGTTATCTCACTGCCCAACAGGAAGCCCTGGCTCAACGCAGAGGTATGCCCTCTACTAAAAGCCCTGGAAGCTGCCTTCAGGTCGAGTAACAGAACAGCTCTCAGAGCAGTGAGGAGGAACCTCAACATCAGCACCAAGAGGGCATACGCTGCCTGTGCACAGAAAATTCCAAAACACTTGTCTGAGAGTGATCCCTGACGTATGAGGCTGGACATCAAGGGCATCACTGACCACACCAGGGAAGGCAGAGTTGACTGTCTAGTGTAGCCTCCTTGCCTGATACTCTAATCCAGGGGTCTCCAACCTTTTTTGCACCGTAGACCGGTTTAATATTGACAATATTCTGGCTGACAGGCCAACGGGGCGGGGGGGGGGGGGGGTACGTTCGAGTAGGGTTAAACTCACCTCAACATGTCTTTTACAGTTAGGGTAGCCAACTTTCTCACTCCCAAATAAGGGACAAAAGTAGCAGTCAAATATGGGACCCTTTACCCCAGGGAAGATTACCATGACCATGAAACCTTGCACGGGCACCTGTGTGCGCATGCTTGACGTGCACATGCACGTATGTGCCAATTTTTTTCCCCACAAATCGGTTTTGCCTTCACCTTCCCAACTACAATGTACGTACATTATTTCTACTATATACAGGCTGTGTATTTATCATATCATTCCTGCTTTTACTATATGTTAGTGTTATTTATTTTCGGTTTTATATGTTATTTGGTATGATTTGGTAGGTTATTTTTTGGGTCTGGGAACACTCAAAAATTCTTCCCACATAAATTAATGGTAATTGCTTCTTCGCTTCACGCCATTTTGGCACGAAAGGTTTCATAGGATCGCTCTGCCTTAGCAGGGGAAATACGGGACAAACCAATTTAGCCCAATATACGGGATGTCCCAGCAAATACCAGACAGTTGGCAACCCTAAGTTCAAGTTCAACAGCGCAAGACAGGAAAGGTGCAGCTGACTCATATCGTTTCCTCACGGCCCGGTAGCGCATGCTTTGTGGCCCGGTATCGGTCCGCAGCCCGGTGGTTGGGGACCCCTGCTCTAATCAACTCATATGCACACTTGGAGACATGCAACACAACACTGGCCACTAAAGCTAACCCCCACCTGTCCCTGGTGAGCAGCCACTGTCTGTAACAGTGGCAGATGTGAGAAAGGCTCTTTCGAGGGTAAACCCCCAGAAGGCGGCAGGGCTAGACAACATACTAAGCCGAGTACTTAGGGAGAGTGCACACCTGCTGATTGGCGTCTTCACGGACATCTTCAACACTTCACTCACTCAGACTGTTGTCCCCGCATGCTTCAAACCAGTCTCCGTCGTCCCTGTACCAAGGAACTTTACACCTTTAGAACTAAATGACTACCAGCTGGTGGCACTGATTCCAATCATCATGAAGTGCTTTGAATGGCTGGTAATGGCAGAAATCAAAGACTCCATTCCTGCCACACTGGGCGCTCACCAATATGCTTACCGACAAAACCGCTCGACAACAGACGCCATAGCATCTGTCATGCACCTGGCCCTGACATACTGAGAAAACAAGGACACTTATGTCAGAGTGCGGTTTCTGGATTTCAGTTCAGCCTTCAGCACTACTGTCCCACAGACCGTGGTGAACAAACTCCTACTCCTCAGTCTAAAATTGTATAACTGCGTGTTGGACTTCCCAACCCTTGCACCTCAGATAGACAGCATGCAGTACCGCTACTCCCCCACCCCTCCTCATCATCTTTGACCCAGGGCCTGTGTGCTGAGCCCACTGCTGTACACTGCTCACAGCCAAACACCGATACAATCACCGTCAACTTCACTGATGACACAGCAGTGCTGGGCTCATCAGCAACGTTGAGACCGTCAACAGAGAGGAGGTAGAAGAGCTCGAGGCCTGGTGCCAAGCAAATAATCTCTTCCTCGATGTCAACAAGACAAAGGAGGTGGTTAACAACTTCGAGAGGACTCACATCATTCACACCCTCCTTTACATCTGTGGCACAGCTGTGAAAACTGCGAGCAGTTTCATACTTCAGGGAGTTCACATCACACACAACCCCTCATGGTCCCAGAACACATCCTACACAGTCAGGAAAGCTCACCAATGCCTCTGCTTTCCAAGGAGGCTGAGGAGAGCTGGACTTCACACATCCAGTCGCATGTCATTCTACAGACGTGCAGCTGCATTACTGCTCGATTAGGATGCTGCTCTGCACTGGACAGCAAGGCTCTGCAACGCACAGTCAAAGCTGCCTAACGCATCAGTGGCACCAGCCCGCGCACCATCAAAAACATATACACAGAAAAAGGCAAGCAACATCAGGAAGAACCCTGTCACATCCTGTTCATGCTTCTTCATCCCACTCCCGTCAGGGAGGAGGCTAAGCAGCATCCACGCCAGGACCACTAGACTCAAAAACAACACACATCAAAGTTGCTGGTGAACGCAGCAGGCCAGGCAGCATCTCTAGGAAGAGGTACAGTCGACGTTTCACGCCAAGACCCTTCGTCAGGACTAACTGAGTAAGAGATTTGAAAGTGGGAGGGGGAGGGGGAGGTCGAAAATGATAGGAGAAGACAGGAGGGGGAGGGATGGAGCCAAGAGCTGGACAGGTGATTGGTAAAAGGGATACGAGAGGATCATGGGACAGGAGGCCCAGGGAGAAAGACAAGGGGGGGGGGAACCCCGAAGATGGGCAAGGGGTATACTCAGAGGGACACAGGGAGAAAAAGGAGAGAGAGAGAAAGAATTTGTGTATAAAAATAAGTAACAGATGGGGTACGAGGGGGAGGTGGGGCATTAGCGGAAGTTAGAGAAGTCGATGTTCATGCCATCAGGTTGGAGGCTACCCAGACGGAATATAAAGTGTTGTTCCTCCAACCTGAGTGTGGCTTCATCTTTACAGTAGAGGAGGTCGTGGATAGACATGTCAGAATGGGAATGGGATATGGAATTAAAATGTGTGGCCACTGGGAGATCCTGCTTTCTCTGGCGGTCAGAGCATAGGTGGTCAGCGAAATGATATCCCAGTCTGCGTCGGGTCTCGCCAATATATAGAAGGCCACATCGGGAGCACCGGACACAGTATATCACCCCAGCCGACTCACAGGTGAAGTCTCTCCTCACCTGGAAGGACTGTTTGGGGCCCTGAATGGTGGTAAGGGAGGAGGTGTAAGGGCATGTGTAGTACTTGTTCCGCTTACAAGGATAAGTGCCAGGAGGGAGATCAGTGGGGAGGGATGGGGGGGACGAATGGACAAGGGAGTCGCGTAGGGAGCGATCCCTGTGGAAAGCAGAGAGGGGGGGGAGGGAAAGATGTGCTTAGTGGTGGGATCCCGTTGGAGGTGGCAGAAGTTAGGTGGCGCCAGAGAAAGCAGGATCTCCCAGTGGCCACACATTTTAATTCCACATCCCATTCCCATTCTGACATGTCCATCCACGACCTTCTCTACTGTAAAGATAAGCCACACTCAGGTTGGAGGAACAACACTTTATATTCCGTCTGGGTAGCCTCCAACCTGATGGCATGAACATTGACTTCTCTAACTTCTGCTAATGCCCCACCTCCCCCTCGTACCCCATCTGTTATTTATTTTTATACACACATTCTTTCTCTCACTCTCCTTTTTCTCCCTCTGTCCCTCTGACTATACCCTTTGCCCATCCTCTGGTCCCCCCCCCCTTGTCTTTCTCCCCGGACCTCCTGTCCCATTATCCTCTCATATCCCCTTTGCCAATCACCTGTCCAGCTCTTGGCTCCATCCCTCCCCCTCCTGTCTTCTCCCATCATTTTGGATCTCCCCCTCCCCCTCCCACTTCCAAATCTCTTACTAGCTCTTCTTTCAGTTAGTCCTGACGAAGTGCCTCGGCCTGAAACGTCGACTGCACCTCTTCCTATAGATGCTGCCTGACCTGCTGCGTTCACCAGCAACGTTGATGTGTGTTGCTTGAATTTCCAGCATCTGCAGAATTCCTGTTGTTTGAGACTCAAAAACAGTTCCTTTCCCCAAGTAGTAAGGCTGATCATCACCTCCACCCACTATCTCCATCGTTACCTTTTTACTTCCTGTCAGTCACCTTATGTACAGTCCAGCATCATTTTATGGACATCCAATCAGTGTATGTACTCGATCTATTTTATGTATTTATATTTATTGTGGTTTTTTATTATTGTGTTCTTTGTTTTCTGTGGGTTTTTTGTGTTTCATTTGATCCAAAGTAACAATCATTTTGTTGTCCTTACACTTATGTACAGGAAATGACATTAAACTATCTTGAATTTTGAACCTTAAACAATCTTAAATAATGTAAGAATTGGCGGGAGGAGAGAGAGCAGCGTGCCGCGCATGCGCAGCCCTCCGGTGAAAAATGATATTGTATCCTTTAAATAGGGGCCGTGGACAATTCTGATTTGATGGAGACAGACGTGAAAGCACAGAGGAACATCTGGAGAAATTTCTGAAACGCTCGTTCGCTGCTGTTGTTACTGCGCAATCGAGAATCTTCTGGAGGGAATCATTTGGACAGAGATGGCGCTCAGTACTCGGTGTCGGAGAGCTGATCAGAGGCTTGAAGTTTTCGGATGACTCAGAGTCGGACTGTGGTGGGGCATGGCAAGGAGAGTTTTTCTTCCTTCTCCCGTCTGAGTGAGATGTGGGACATTTGAGAGACTTTGAACTTTTTACTGTGCTCATGGACTTCTTCATCAAGTTATGGTATTGTTGCACTGTTGTAACTATATGTTATAATTATGTGGTTTTGTTAGTTTTTTCAGTCTTGTGAAATCACACCGGAGAAAAATTATATCATTTCTTAATGCATGCATTACTAAATGACAATAAAAGAGGACTGCGTGTCTTCATAATCTAATCTTGGAAATGCCAGAAATTTGAAATAAAAATAGAAAGTACTGGAACTACTCAGCAAGTTAGCAAAAAAAAATAGAGATGGCAACTGAGGTCCAATTGCCTTCATCAAAGCTAGGAAAGAGTGATAAACAAAAGGTTATTGCAAACTGCAGCAGAGGCGGTGATGAATCTAACTGTTGCTTGGCTCCTTTTTCAATGTTTTGAAGTTGAAACAAGGTCAGCGCTAGGTGGGATTAGTCACAGGTAAATTTACAGGGGGCTTGGACACACTCAGCCCATTCACATAACAATCCTCACCTACCTTTAGTTGCCAAGGTTCCTGGAGTCCAAACAATCCAGACAGCTAGGTTTAAATTCTAAATGGAGATGAAATCTAAAGCCAGCATCCTCATTAAAATATTGACAGAAGAAGGTACCTCCTGAGGGGCGTTGGACACCTGCTCTCCATCCTGCCACCAGGAAAATTGGAACTGGGCAAAGCAAAGAGCTTTTGGATCTGCTTTGAGATTTTTATAATTATTATAAAATGCCCTTTCAGCTGAACTTGAATTCACAATCATTGTAGGATGAGTCAAAGCTGAATTTTAGTCATTAAAACAAAAACTGTCCAGGATAAAGCATTCATTCTTAATGGCGAAATGACTGAAGATCTAAGGGAGATGTTCAATAAATAATTGTTTGCAGTAGAGAATGAACATAGCTCTAAGGGACGAGAAATCAACTCACCAAATATTCAATCACTGAAGACTGAAAGAGTAAGTACAATATAAGGTCATACAAAAAAGAAATATTTTATTGGCCCAGAAAAAACTTTAACTGCTTTTCTCTCTCCACAGACACCGTCTGATCTTTTGATTATTTCCAGAATTTTCTGTTGCTAGGTCTTCAGAGAAAGATCAAAATAATTCCACACAAAAAGATGGTAAAAGTTTGCAACCGTTAACTTTATTTCTGCACTTGATAGAATTAGATCACAAATAAACCTGGATCTCACCAAGCTAGCAAAACAATGCTGAGGTACTAAAATGTCGACTTCGTTTTCTTATTTTCCTAAGCATGTATAAATATTTCTGTGAAGGTTTCCCATCTAACAATCATTTTGATAGACAAGTTCGACAGTGGTTCAACATAGAAGAATGTAGCACCGTGGTATTTAGCCATAGCGGCTGGAAAAAATCAAAGGCCAAAGTTGCATGAATGGATGGAGCATTGAATTGAGCAATCGTAGGAGTGAATTCGCAATCACAGAGAGACACAGGATGGATGTATTAAGTCTAATTTAAATGTATCTGCTCATCCTACCCCATAAACAGATTTGTATAAGATTATTCCTGTAGAATACTCTTTTTCATCTCCGTTTACCAGTCAGATATCCCAAGACCAGAACAACCAGGCAGAAAATATTTAAAGGTAAAAACTTTAAGAACTAGTGGTACATGATGCCCTTGAAAGATGTAAAATTCCACCCATCTACCGGGTGTAGAGTGGATGCTGCACTCTGTACAAACTCTCATAAATCTAGAATGGACAATACCTCAGCTTATTAAGTACAACCTGGAATTTTAGATAACCACTCCCTACCCAATCTTGACAGTTAAAATTGAAGGTTTGGCTTAAAACATTAACTTTATTGTGTGCACAGTTATGGCTTCCTAAGAGCCCAGCTTAGAACTTTCATCCTATAGCCCACTCTCCGGAACTGCCTTCAACATAAAATATCATGTCTCAAGAATGCTTGTGTGTGTGTGTGTGTGAGTGTGTGAGTGTTGTGTGTGAGTGTTTTGTGTGTGTGTGTGTGTGTGTGTGTGTGTGTTTGTGTGTGTGAGTGTGAATGTTGTGTGTGAGTGTTGTGTGTGTGAGCGTGACTGTGTGTTGTGTGTGTGTGTGAGTGAGTGTGTGTGTGAGTGTTTTGTGTGTGTGTGTGTGTGTGTGTGTGTGTGTGTCTGTGCGGGTGTGAATGTTGTGTGTGTGAGTGTGTGTGTGAGTGTGTGTGTGTTGTGTGTGTGAGTGTGTGTGTGTTGTGTGTGTGAGTGTGTGTGTTTTGTGTGTGAGTGTGTGTGTTGTGTGTGTGAGTGTGTGTGGGTGGGTGGGAGGAATTGCTAATTGCTCACAGGGTACGTGCAGTAGCATCTAGTGCAGTAGTGCAGTAGTGTAGTAGTGCTTGTAGTTAGTGCATGCTGCATGCTGTATGCCACATAGTGCTCTCTGCTTACAGCTATTGCCGCTGTCTAGCCTTCTTAATAGAGGGTGAAAAGAGGAGCCGAGTGTGTAAGCCTCCTCCTGCCAGTACAAAGCATCTCCACTGCCAAGACTCCTGCAGTGCCATCTCAGGGCCACACACGGAAACTGGGTATCTTACAGTCCCAGGCTAAGCTACAGGGGATCTCGGAGCAGCAGTGGGCCCCAGAGACATGGCGCGCAGGCCCACCACTGTGTGGACACACCCTGGTGCCCGTCAACCACTGTCCCAGCTATGGGCAAATAGCCCCACTACCTTGTGGCGAGTCTGTTGAGACAAGGCTAAGGGAGCACACCCTGACAGAAAGCAATGTGCTGGCGGCGCGCCACAGGCAGGCCTTAACAGACCAAGGACCTGGCAGCCTCCTGTGGCCAAGGTGTGGGACCGGTTGTCCTGGGATCACCCTTGCCACTGGGATTTACCTCATCATGGTGAAGATAGTGCTACTGGGGATGGTGCACTCCTTGTGGCACTTTAAAATCTTCCCTGCGCGGGTCTCCACATCTGACCACGGTGAACAATACCTGGACCTTACATATGGTTGAAGTCTGACGGCGATGGGGCGCCTGGCAACGGGAACAGGTACAAATGGACTGGGAGCTCCCAGTCAGAATCCTGCACGACAGCGGCACAGGATATTTGGTCGCTAGCAGCTGGGACTGAGTGGCAGCTGTTTTTGGCAGACCCCTGTGCAACTGAGCAGCCCAATTTAGGGACTGCACTGCTCACCTCAATTGGGGAAGGGCCTAGAAAAGGTGGCCTAAAAATTGTCCATTCAATCACTCATCTGGATAGGTTACCGCGCCTGTTGGGTTATTCCACTACTGCGGTCGAAATAAGAAACAATACAACCTAAATCTGGCAACATGGAATGTAAGGACTCTCCTGAATTCATATGGCGTCTCTGATAGACCTCACTGGAGAACAACCTTGATTGTTGCTGAGCTGAGACACTACAACATTGACTTTGCTGCCCTGAGTGAGACCAGGCTCCTGGATGAAGCTCTTTAACAGAGGAAGGGATGGGCTACACCTTCTTCTGGAAAGGTTCCCCCCCGCCCCAGGTGGACAACATCTCCATGGAGTAGGATTGGCGATCAAGAACACCTTTCTACCAAGTGTCACAGAAACACCCGTTGGCATTAGTGAAAGACAAATGACCCTCTGTATCCCCCTGGCAAAGAAGCGTTATGCCACGTTTCTCAGTGCCTATGCACCAACTTTGCCATCTGAGAATGAGGCCAAGGAAGGCTTTTATCAGATATTGGATAAAGCTCTTTGTCAGATCCCTAAGAATGATAAGATCCTTTTGCTTGGGGACTTCAACACTAGGGTGGGACAGAACAACAGGATATGGAGTGGAGTGCTAGGTAGGCATGGTATTGGCAAGGTGAATGCAAGTGGCATGAGGCTACTTACTCTTCGCTCTGAGCATAACCTTACCATAACCAACGCCATCTTCCAGCAGAAGGCAAAATATAAGACCTCGTGGATGCACCCTCACTCTAAACATTGACACATGATCGACTTCATCATTGTGAGATGTAGTGACATCAAGGATGTTCTCATCACCCGTGCCATGAGAGGTGCAGAGTGCTGGACTGACCACCGTATGATTGTGACCAAGCTCCATATAAAAGTGCATCCCCCCTTGCAGCTGCAAAAACCCAATAAAAAGTGGCTAAATTGCAACCGCCTGAGAAACACAGAAGCAAGAAGTGAGTTTCGACACATCCTAGCTGAGAAACTAAGGGAGCTGGAACCTTGTCTGAGCTCAGAAAATACCATGGAACAACAGTGGACCTATATCAGCTCTGCGCTCTATGAGGCAGCAGCCCAATCCATCGGCCATAAGAGCAGGAACCACCAAGGCTGGTTTGAAGATAATTCAGAGACCATCCACAACTTGCTTAAGGACATGCACAAAGCACACTGGGCAACTTTAGACAACCCTTCATCCACCAGCATCAGACAGCATTGGCAGGCAGCTCAGACGAAAGTGCAAAAGGCAATATGGGCCATACAAAATGAGTGGTGGACTGAAAAGGCACATGAAATCCAGTCCCTTGTCAATAGTAATGACATGCATAATTTTTACAATGCTGTCAAAACCATCTACGGCCCAATAAATCGATGCGTTACTCCCCTGAAAACAGCAGATGGTCTAACACTTCTGAAGAATCAGAATACCATTCTGCTGAGGTGGGCTGAGCATTTTAACACCCTGCTTAATCAGGACTCTGACGCAGACCCCACCATCCTGGACGAACTGCCTGAACTTCCTCCTATCCACGACCTCTGTCTACCACCGACCTTCCAGGAGGTTCTATCAGCTGTCCATACCCTTAAGAACAACAAGTTCCCTAGCACTGACAATATCCTTGCTGAGTTACTGAGGAACGGAGGGTACAGGTGTATGCGCACCCTCTACCAGTACATCACCAAGGCCTGGACCGATGAGAACATCCCACAGCAATGGAGAAATGCAAACATCGCTGTCATTTATAAGAACAAGGGTGACAAGGCCATCTGCGGCAATAGTAGGGGCATATCACTCCTTTCTGTTGCTGGAAAGGTCCTAGCTAAGGTGATGCTTCAGAGACTCATCAGCAACATCACCGAGTCAATGCTGCCTGAATCGCAGTGTAGATTTAGGAAGAACAGAAGCACGATCGACATGATCTTTACAGCCCTGCAGCTTCAGGAAAAGTGCCAGGAGCAACATCAGGACCTGTTTATGGCCTTTGTCGACCTCTCCAAAGCATTCGACACTGTGCAAAGAGAGCTCTTATGGGATGTCCTCCTCAGGTTTGGCTGTCTCAATAAATTTGTTAACATCCTCCGCCAGTTCCACGCTGGGATGACTGCTAGGGTGACCACAGGAGGACGAGAGTCCGAGCCCTTCCTTGTATGCACAGGGTGAGGCAGGGGTGTGTGCTAGCGCCAGTGCTCTTTAACACATTCCTCTTGTGTGTTACCAAGCAACGAGATTGAAGACAGCAGCGGTGTGGCAGTGGACGTCAGATTAGATGGCAACCTCTTTGACATCAGGAGGCTCCGCACAACCACCAAACTCCGTAGAGAGCGGGTCCTGGAGCTGCAGTTTGCAGACGACTGTGCTCTTGTGGCCCATAGTCCAGAGGATCTTCAGACTGTCCTTGCTGTGGCGGTGAGACCGTACAGCAGGATGGGGCTGACTGTCAACACCACCAAGACAGAAGTGGTTTGCCAATGGAGTACCAGTGTCCCACCCACTCTACCTGCCTTCACTGTTGGTGATGAAAAGCTGTCAGTAGTGCCATCTTTCAAATATCTGGGGAGCATTCTCTCTGAGGATAGCGGCAATGACAACGACATCCAGAGTCTCATTAAACAGGCATCAGCTGCCTTTGGGAGACTTCGGCGTAGAGTCTTTCAGAACAGGAGCCTTCGTCCCTCCACAAAGGTCACCGTATACCAAGCGGTCTGTGTCACCACCCTCCTTTATAGCTGTGAAGCTTGGGTAACCTGCAGCCGTCACATCAAGTCCTTGGAGCGTTTCCACATCAGCTGCCTCCAGCGTATCCTGGGAATTACCTGGTGTGAGCGGGTGCCTCACACTGAAATACTTGTAAAGACCAACTGCAGGAGTATTGAGGCCATGGTCACCCAGCGTCAGCTGCAGTGGCTGGGGCACGTGATAAGGATGCCCCCATGTCGACTACCCCGCAGAGTGTTATACGGCCAGCAACATCATGGTCGACGCTCAGCTGGAGGGCTGAAGAAGTGCTATAAGGATCAGATGAAGAATGCTTTAAGGAAATGCAAGGTCAGACCCGAGGACCTGGAGGATGTTGCTGTTGACCGTACCACTTGGCGACAGCTGGTTAGAGCAGGGAATCGTATTCTGAAGATGGAAAGAACAACCAGAAGACAGCAGAAGTGAGCCAGGAGAAATGCGGCCACCACTACCACATATACATGTCCCACCTGCAACAGAGCTTGTGGGTCCAGGATAGGACTGTATAGTCATCAAAGATCTCACCGTTAAAGGAGTGGACACTGTCATCGGATTTCAATGGACAACAGAAGAAGAAGAAGAAGTGTGTGTGTGTGTGTGTGTGTGTGTGTGTGTGTGTATGTGTGCACACACGCGCACACGCGCACACGCGCACACGTGTGTGTATGGACAAACCCTCTGTGGTAGGGCTGAAGTGTGGGAAGATGCCTCCCTCTGTGTCAACACACAAAATGCTGGTCAGCCATTGTGGTATCGAGTGAAATGAACAGTTGACATTTTGAGTCAAAAGCCTTTATATGGACTGCAATTCCCTCTGTGGGGCTGGAATGTGGGCAGACAGTTCATCCCGCGGTGGAGTTGGAGTGTGGACAGACACTCTGCTCTGTGGACTCGGAGTGTGGGCAGACACTCTGCTCTGTGGGGTCAGAGTGTGGACAGACACTCTGTTCTGTGGGGTCGGAGTGTGGGCAGGCAGCTCCTCCTGTAGAGGGCTGAATGTGAGCAGACATGTCATGACCCGGAACCTCGGCAGATAAATTGGTGGACTTGTTGTTTCTACCCAGGCAACAAGGCAGCTTGGAGCTAGGTCTCGAAGAAACAGATCATATTTGCCCTCCTTCTGGGTGATTTTGGTGGGGTGGATATGGACGTGAATCAATTAGCACTTTGCCTTTGTTCAGCTCAGAATGCTTCTAGCCAGGAAATTCTCAGGAACAATGTTGTCTTCCTCCAATTTGGCAGCAGCATCTAGGCCCTAATTTCAAGGTAGGAATTGACCGCTGTGATCTTCAGGCCTGGGTAATGCTCAAGATGCTTTGGCTCAAGTTACTATCGTGGTCTGCTTACTTCTGCTGAGAATCCTAAAACCCACATTCCGCACACCATTTCGGTTCCTTCGAAGGGCTAGAATATGGATTCCTGATACAATGGATAATATGTTGATTGGATTGGCTCTTCTGAGAATTTCCAGTTTGAAAAGGGAGAAATGTCTGAATAATGTGCACCAGCCAAGTCCTCAAATACTAAGTTGACTTTATAGCTGAGCTCCGTAGTAACTTAGGTCATCTCACTTCAGGATTTCCAGTCAGAATACTCATGTCGCACTGAGAATCCACCACCATTCCACAACTTTTTGTGATTGATGACACCACAATGTCCTCCAGCTGAGGAGGAAAAACAAATTAGCAAGAGTTCCTGATCTCAATCACTGAGAGTGTCTGGAAGCCCCTAGAGTGAGGGATGACTTCATTCAGTCTGAACCTGATATCTGCATCAAGGCTGATGCAGCCATGGCAGAAGATTGAAATGAAATAGGGTGTCATATGACATAAAGGAAAAAAAGTCAGAAATTGTATTAATTCCATTCTTGTCATGCCTGTCTCGATTTATATATTGACTTGGTCCTGAAAAAAAATCTGACAAAATGTACTTCACTGCACAAATGGGCAGCCATAATATCTCATTCATCATTATTTCATTTGAACCTTCAGAAAACAAAAATTGCAATCAAGATACATTTTAACAGCCCTACAAATCACTGTCTGGCCCTGCCATTGTTATATCAGGTAATATCCTTTGCTGTGCATTCAAAACAGCTCCTGCATTTTGTCCTTTGTTAGATAGCAATCTGTTTGATTATCCTTTATAGTAAATCTCGAATTAATAAATGCTTCGCTCACAAAGTTAAGTCAGTAATAATGAAATTCTTCATTATGACATCTTCGTCCTGCAAGCATATTCTTTGTCTAATCAATTACATGCAGAAAGGAAGACTTCCATTTATATATGGTTTAGACATTGAGAATTATTGCAAGCTACATACATATCTTAGTCAAACTTGAATCCACCTCTTGAGAGAAAATAAATCTGAAATGTTTATGGCCACCATTAGCAGGCTGTGTAGTTTTATTATCTGAGTGACTCATTCTTTTAATTTTGATCATTATTCCACTGGGATTGTAGTGAAAACAGTATCATGTTTATTCATCTTACTTCATCAGACGAAAACCCTACAGGAAATTTTTGAAGAGGGAGAAGGACTGTAACGAGTGGCATCTGTGACTTCCTGTGGATGGACACATTGCTCCCAACTAATCCAATATTCCTTTGATAACCAAAAGCTGCATGGTGGACAATAACAAGATTCCAGAGTATCTGGAATGAAAGTAGGGAAGGAAAATAAAAGCTAGATATTTTATTAGGGTTTTTATTGAAAGAGAAATTTAAAGCAGCATGCACTGAAGTGTTTTATAACAACAATTTCTAGAGCTGTTGGCATAAAAAGAACTCTTCTTTTGTGAACTCAACTTATCTTGAATTTATATAATGCCTTTAGCATAATAAATCATAGCAAGGTACTTTACAGGAACAAAATCAAACCTATCATTTGTTTTCTTGAGTTTTTACATTTTTAGTATATTCAACAACTTCATCTAATCCAGCAAATGTATGACTTGCATTCTAACTTCTGCTGGGGTCACTCTGTGGGTTCTCGGAAGGCCCTGAGAATGGATTTCTCCTTGCATGATATAGCGTATCAATATGTTCACCATTTTAAACTCTATAATCAGTTTTGATAGAACTCAGGCTGCTTGAAGAGCTGCGGCTGCGAAAAAAATGTTGGACAAAACTTCTGTAAGTTACTATAAAATTAAGGAGTATTTTCCTGAACACTGTGAGAACGGCCCAGAGAAAACGTCACACAAAATAAACTGTTCTGTTTCTTGTTTTTTATATGATTTTGTTCATAAAATATTTGTAGAGGGGAAAGAAAGGATAGTTAACTTGGCTGGCCATTGGATGATTGCTCCTCCTTTTACAATCTTTATTCCTTCCAGCCTGTGCAAACTGATATCCCGAATCTACACAGTAACTCTGCTAGCTTCCATTTACTTCCTTTTGTTCCAGAGTACTAAAACAACTAGATTTCATGATCGGTGCTTAAATCTCTCTGTACTGTGTATATGAAGTTCCAGTTATCAGTAACTTCTGTACTACAAGAATCTCGGTTCACATTTCTAATGGAAGTGTCTAACACAGTAGTTGCACCTTTCGTATAATCAGGGTTACCGGGACAATTTACACTCACGGACACCATTTAAATCTTTTTACCTCTGCCCACTCCCAAATCCAGTAAGAATGATATAGTGATATGGGGGTACACAGGGTAAAGTCATGAAAAGTTAAACTCAGGACTAACATGTCTGTACTTTGTTTATGGCCTTTTTTTATTCTTCCCACTCTCGCATTATTTCTCCTTAGTTACACATTGGCTCTTTTTCCTCTAACCCTGATACATAACATATTTATGTTTACAAATTGGAACCCAAACCACGTCCATCAAAGGTCACACATTCATTTCCCTAATTTGTATTTTTATTTGGAAAAAAACACAATTTAATGTTATTCTGGGACCAAATCCAACGGGATCAATATATACTTATCTTCTGGATTTAATGAGCCAGCCTGTTCCGTACCAGGCTCATTCATTACAAAGCTGTCCCATAATGTTCATCATAGGAAGTAGTGATAAGCACTGAGAACTGACAGGTGAAAAACAAACTGGTGTAGAAACTCAATGGGTCAAGAATCATCTCAAAGCACGATCTGCAAGATTATTTCCAACGTCATTTGCAAGATCACTCAATGTCACTACCCAACACTAACACACTAATAAGCGTTCTATTCTCCACCCTCCAAGTGATTGTGATGTTAAAATGGATTTATAATCTCACACTTACAATTCTCCAAAATTCTGTGCAAATTTGCACTTGCAACAGTTAAGTTTACGGACAAACGTTGCATAAACAAGTGCAGCCTTTTTCATACTGGTTGCCCAGTGCAACTTTTTGCTGTGTGCCTTCATGCTTCTGCTTCATTCTTCAGGCTGACTCTGGAAGCAAGTGATAATTAACCCCTGTTTGTATTAAATTAACTAACTAGATGTTAAGGTACATTTGTGATATAAAGAGCAACAAAGTAAATTCTGGAAGCATTTCATCCTTAAAATTATTAGGAAACACAAAGGCAAATTTGAATATTTCAAATGTAAGTGGGTTCTGAAGCAACCATAAAACCAAATGTCATTTGTCATTATTTGTAGTGCAGGATCAGCTCATGAAAAGTTAAAATATCAATATTTTAGGTTTGTATACAACCCTTGCAGTCTTATCCCAAAGTAGACATCAGCAAAGGTCTGATTTGTAAACACCGTAGATTCTGTCCTGCTAACGGTACCTACACTTTCTATGATAAAGATCAGGGAATATTTGGTATCATTTATCCACATGTCTTCACCTGCTAAAATTGCTGACTTTTACCAATTGTATAGTTAATTTAAGTTACAAAAACTTTTAGTGTATTGTTACAACAATATCCTAAGGCAATTTCACAAGCTGCAAGACAGCAGATACACCAAAAGAGCAAAGAAAATCCATAAATATTTTGGGATTCAGTAGGGTGATAGAATGTTGTGACACTGAATAATGAGCCTATAGTGTGGGCCTGTAAGGATCCTGCAAAACTCAAAATGATTGACAGAATGGAGTGCAGTTTGTTCAAGAGGGTGCAGGCAAGGGAGGGGGGAGGGATCGTCGACTCAGACCAGGAAAGGCCTGCGTCGGGCATTTTCATGCCTTACAAGGCGCAGATTGGAAGTCTGTGTGGGGCGCCACTCCTCGCACAGACACTAGAGCAATGTGTGGTTAAGTGCCTTGCTCAAGGACACAAACACGCTGCCACAGCTGAGGCTCGAACTAGCAACCTTCAAATCACTAGACGAATGCCTTAACCACCTGGCCACGTGCCCAACACGTGCAGGCAAATAAACACTTAAATAAGGAAGAGATATATTTGTGATCTATCAACCCTTAATGGATTATTTTGCTGAGCTGTATTTAAACCTTACCAACTATAAAACTACTTTAAAATTCTGAAGAAGCTCTTGAATTTCTAATACATAAAAGGTTATAGAACAAGATCTGATCATTGGTGTAAATATGGATAGGCATTTGATGATTGTCTCAGTTAAGAGGAGATAGCAGGGGATTGGGGGTGGTGGTGAAAGGCCCATTTCAGTGCTGTACGACTCTGTGACCCACACCATGGCTATAATGTCAAGTGCCACATGTAGACAGATAGATACTTTATTGATCCCGAAGGAAATTACAGTGTCACAGTAGCATTACAAGTGCACAGATGTACAAATATTAGAAGAGAAGTGAGAAAAAATAAATGTTATAACATTAGCATTTTTCATACTTAGTGCATGTGGTTCCTGAAGGGCTGCACTCACCATAGAAACCATAGAAACTACAGCACAGAAACAGGCCCTTTGGCCTTTCTTGGCTGTGCCGAACCATTTTCTGCCTAGTCCCACTGACCTGCACATGGACCATATCCCTCCATACACTTCCCATCCATGTATCTGTCCAATTTATTCTTAAATGTTAAAAAAGAACCCACATTTACCACCTCGTCTGGCAGCTCATTCCACGCTCCCACCACTCTCTGTGTGAAGAAGCCCCCCCTAATGTTCCTTTTAAACTTTTCCCCCCTCACCCTTAATCCATGTCCTCTGGTTTTTTTCTCCCCTTGCCTCAGTGGAAAAAGCCTGCTTGCATTCACTCTATTTATACACATCATAATTCTATATACCTCTATCAAATCTCCCCTCATTCTTCTACACTCCAGGGAATAAAGTCCTAACCTATTCAACCTTTCTCTGTAACTGAGTTTCTCAAGTCCCGGCAACATCCTTGTAAACCTTCTCTGCACTCTTTCAACCTTATTTATATCCTTCCTGTAATTTGGTGACCAAAACTGAACACAATGCTCCAGATTCGGCCTCACCAATGCCTTATACAACCTCATCATAACATTCCTGCTCTTATACTCAATACTTTGTTTAATAAAGGCCAATGTACCAAAAGCTCTCTTTACGACCCCATCTACCTGTGACACCACTTTTAGGGAATTTTGTATCTGTATTCCCAGATCCCTCTGTTCCACTGCACTCCTCAGTGCCTTACCATTAACCCTGTATGTTCTACGTTGGTTTGTCCTTCCAACTTGCAGTACCTCACACTTGCAGTATTAAACTCCATCTGCCATTTTTCAGCCCATTTTTCCAGCTGGTCCAAGTCCCTCTGCAGGCTCTTGAAAACCTTCCTCACTGTCTACTAGAGACTGTCACCTAGAGACTCAAACGTTGATGGATCAGTTCCTTCAATATTTAATTGTGCACACCTTTCCTTTCAAAAGGGAAAGTGGGGACTGCATAATACTCAAAAGTGGGTGGAGTGGATTGTAGAAGAATAAGAATGTGTATATACTATCCTTAGTGCTTCTTGAATATTCAAGAGCCTGGCCTGCTCCGATTTCACATAGTTAGCTGCGCATTTTTTCTGCCATTGTCTGAACAGAGCGAAAAATGATCATGAGAAACATTGATACCTTTTGGGAGACAATCGGCATTGAACTTTTTCCTACTGCTGATCCACTTAAAGGTCTGAATAAAATAAAGGCAGTTTAATCAGACAAGCTCAGCAGCAAGGAAACTTTCTTTTGAAACGCTTCAATTTTTCAAGCTGTTTGAAGGATTGTCACAGATCCTGAGGGCATCTCTTTGAAAGCTGGGTCATAATTCAGCAGTAGGAGGCCAGCTTATCTTGCACTGCAGTGAGCTAACTGAATACAGGGGCTTGTTGTTCCACTAGGTGATAAAGAATGCACCTGTTCCCCACCACACACATACACGCTGATCACCATCCCACCCCCTCCCCTACCACAGTCGGCCCATGTTGCAATAAACTCAGTTTGACTCTCAAAGGGGAAACGTACTGTGTATTTCGATGCTTCATCCAGTATTAAGGTGTCCATTAACCCTTTTGTTAAAGCAATTGCATGAAGATGTTATTGAATCATGGGCCTCTGAGGACATCTCGCTTTGCTGGATATTCAGTCGGAGGAAAGAGATTAAGGGACAGCTGGGAGGAGAAAGAAGTGAATTGAAGTGAGAAAAGTAAACAAGAATGGCTCAGAAAAAAAGGAAAAAAACACTGTTTTTGGTCTCACCATAGTTAATTCAATGTTTTTTTTATATTGTTTCTGTCAGAGTTTGCTAAATCCTGATAAGATAATTAAAATTACATGAGCTAGAATGACAGTATCTATTTCTTCACCAAGTGATTATAAACTTTTTATTCTGCTATTCTATTCTATTATTCCCACCTAAGTATGAAGGACCAGCCGTAAACCAGCAATGTTCATTCATAAAGCATCTTCAATGTAGGAGAGCATCCACAGCACTTCACAGAGATGTAACGTGACAAAAATGGAGGCTGGGCCGTAAAATCAAGATATATAGCTACAACCTGAGTTAAAAAGTTGTGTTTAATGAAAGTGAATGTTTTGGGAAGAGAATTTGAAGGTGTGCAGCACAGATCCAGTGAACCTGGGGCTGAAATATTGAATACAGATCTAGGGAAGTTCCATGAATGGGAAAGAGCAAGGATATGAGGAGATAACAAAACAAAGAGAATTGGAATTAAAACAGACTCAAGAATTAGTGTTAGAAATGAGCAAGCAGACATGACACAGAAATAGGATGGGCAGTGGGGTCTTAATCAGCTGGAGATTTTTGGAGAGTGGAGAATAGGAGACTGTCCAGGAAAGCATGAGCAGGTCAATCAATGCTTAGATAATGATTTCAGTGGCTGATTTGTAAGGCAGAACCAGAAACGGGAACTGTCAAGGAGACAAAGTAGGTTGTATGCACAGTGGAGAAGATGTTGAAAATTAACATAAAACTCAGAGGTTCAATCATAGCTAAGATCTGAAGAGGGGATTGAAATGGGTGATGGTAAAGCATTCATCATGAAGATCAAAGGCAATGGTTAACTGGACTAAGTTATGTGTTGCCTTCCAAGTGTAGAACTGGATGTTGTCAGAAAGCATGTGGAAGTTCATCCCATGTCAAGGGTTGATGTCACGTAGGTCAGAACTTGAAAGTACACAAGTAGTTGTGAAGTGACACAACAAAAAGCCAATTTCAGAGCTGTTCGTGCTAGTGAAATAAACCACTTCCACTCAGAGCGACAAAGTGGAAGAGAAACACAAGATGCTTTCCCTCTACCTCCGGAAATACCGCACCACTTGCTGAGTACTTCCAGCAGTTTGATTTCTTGCTATGGTTTCAAGCCAGGATTACACTTGTGGATGAAAGTTAGTCCAACCCGCAGTTTTAGGCTCAGAATTGAAGAAAGCTAGAAACTGACAGCAGGCGTGATGAATCTTGTAAAACAGGTCAGGGCGTTGTCACCACAACATACATTGGCAACCAAACATGGCTGAATCAGACACTGACTCAAGATTGTGGGAGAAGCATAAAGAGTATCATAAATTATTACAGAAAAACTATACATAATGTCATGTAGATATTTTAGAGTTTATGCTTCCTTGCAGTCTACTTCCTTGTATTCCTCTAGGCACAGCCTTACAGAGAGGGACAATAGTCCAACATGAATAGGGTGAAGCTTCAGCATAATGCTAGCCAATCCCAGTACACGTCTTAAATGGACTAATCAGAAAACAAAAAGGCATTACATTTAAGTTGATTAGTTTCTCCTTTACTGCATAGTCCAATGAATTATTTTATTTATGTAGCACCTTTCATTCATTAAGATGCAGGTTCAAAATGCTTAACATAGATTGTAAGGATAAATATATATAGTCATAAAATACAAGGCAAATTAAAAATCATAAGACAGACATTATATAGAATAAAATGTAATAGAATATACAAAATTATATAAATGCAATCAACATCAACAGGCATTAAGTTGTCCTATAACTAGGGCAAAATAAAAAAGTAGGTTTTTAAAGACGTTTTGACACATTCCATACTCCTTCTCGGGCATGTCTCAGTCAGTAGAGTATTCCAAATTTTTGGTGTATAAGAGCAAAAGGCCACATCAAACATCACCAGTTCTTATATCGTTGGCAAAGCAAGCCAGTATTCCTGGATCTAAGACTACAATAAGGGATGTAAGAGGATAAACACTCCAAATTACACAAAGGTATAGTTTGACTGCAAAAAGGTCAGATATTATAAAAGCAAAATATTCCTGGTGTTAGAAATTTGAAATCAAAATAGAAAATGCTGGAAATATTTGTATCAATTTCTGTGAAGACAAAAAATATATTTAATTTTTCAAGCTGTCTATGATTCAGAAAGAAATTTAAAACAGAATGAGTGATCAGTCTTTATGATGAATATAGAAATAGGAATGTAGACCAGAGGACAAATCAACTCAATTTTAGTTTTTGAAAAGTGTCAGTGAATCTCAGAATCAGCTGGCAAATGGGATTATTTTAATATTTTGTCTGAGAATCAATAATTCTGAATTAATGTCGATATCAAGCAATTGTTAAACGTGTCAAACTGGATTCTGTGCTCTACACCCGCAGAGGGCAGGACCCTGAACGCACATACTTCTGAATCAGAGGCAAACGTCCCAACTCCATTACCTAAGTCAAGAGAGCTCTTTCAAACATGGTGTTATATCCATGAGTGACACTGTACACAGAATCAGAGTTATGTTGAGTGAGTGGTCGTCTGCGATTCAATCTGTCTCATTTTCACTAACACCTTCAGCAATACATTTTCGACCCAATGTAAAATCCTACTACTGTGATAGGGTTCAAGGTCGTCTCTAAAGATGGAAGGAAATGGTGAGGAAGAGACTCAATTGTTTCAAATACTCATTGTCTTGCGTTCACAGTTTGTCATTATTATGTTTGGAAACAGGGTGTGTAACACCATTCCAGCCCAACCATGACTATGCTCATTAATTACTCTCCAATCCAATAATCTTGTTTCTTTTGACTATAATGTGTAATAAATTGTGCTCATAGTAAAGAGAGAAATCACAATGCAACGAACCAGAAATAATGAATAATGTACTGTCTGAATATGAGAACACCAAACGACTGCTTCCTTTGCTGTTGGGAAGTGAACTGCAATGTATGGTGTGCACTGGCATGCAGGTGGTTGGTGGGACTGGGAACCTGCTGCCTGGTTACATGTGGTGAATGGTTGCTTTTGGTATCTGCGACAGCTTTGTGATTCTGGGATTCAATCTGCTGATTCCTGCCTGAATTTTTTCCCAGCAGACTTCCATGTCCACCACTCCCAGCTGTAAAACAATGGCATGAGAAAATCCTTTAAAAAATGCAACCGTAACATTTGATGCTCCAGATTCTGAATCTTATTCCAAAACAAAACAAGAACAACATTCACGTGTATCATCCAGCGGAAAGCTTAGCAGCTGAAGCAACATTAACCACAGGCGCCTGAACTAAAATGAAAATAACTTCTTTGTTATTTTTCATCGTGAGTTGCTTTTTTCTTATAAGAAAACTGAGTTCTGGTATATCATAATGCAAGAGCTAAACCCATGCACGCTAGGTGAGTATTGCAGTGTTGATGACATTTTACAAAATCCTTTGAGCCCAAAACAGCTAGTAATGAAGTGAACCACACTATCAAAGACTGTTTCCACTCTGAGGACTGTCTTCTCCAGAAATGGTTCGGCTGAACAAATTGTGAGTGACAGCAGACTACAATACACATCAGAAGGGTTTATGGAGCAAAATGGCATCAGACATTTCAAGTCAGTTCCTCACCACCCAGCAACGAATGGGTTAGCTGAAAAGTGTGTCCAAGAAGTCCACTAAAGCAGTGGACAAGGAGGACATTTCTCTACGGCACAAGGTGGACAACTTCCTTTTTGTGTATCGGAACTCTGTCCATGTAATGCCTGCAATGCTGTTAACGAACAGGAATCTGAAATCTCGCATAGACCTCCTGAAACCAGACCTGCGAAGGGAGGTACAGAATAAACAGTTCAGCCAGCTGCCAAGTAAATCAGCAAGGAGCTTGAAGGATGGACAGGAAGTCCTCATGCATGATTACTGAGAAGACAAGTGGACAGCCGGTAGGATAGCGACAAGAACTGGACCACTGATGTATACAGTGGATGTTGGAGATCAGACATGGACACGTCATGCTCAGCCGAAGAACACACCTGAGTCGACTGCATCCAACAAGCTGGACACATTACAGCCACCGGACTAACCCCTCAGTGAGGATCGCGTGACACCTGCAACAGAGAAATCTTTTTTGACAAGACGTCAGCTATACCTGATGCCACTCCACAGGTCCAGAGGTACTATCCCGAAAGAAATAGAGCATCACCCAAAAGACTGAACCTTTAGTATAGTGAAGTTAGTTATGGACTGTTATTGTGAAAGCATATTTCTGGAATATGGTCTATTAAAGGAAAATTGAATGTTTTGTTACATGTACAGTTTTATGTTACATTAATCTAAAGGGAGAGGAAGTGTAGTGTACAAATCTATTTCTTTTAGTGCAATGACTCCCTTTCGCACTAATTTTTGACTGATAACTTACCCATGTGCTCTCGCTGCAAAGTGAATATACACATTAACATCACCTCCGAGTGTGTGCCTTAATTTGCTATGTAGTTGTACGAACACAAGTATCCCTCACAAATATTTGGTAATAAAATACACTAGTTTAATACAGGATGGTATTAAATGTCAGAAGCAGATTTCACTTTGAGTATTCTGGAAAAAAGAAACATCAACAAGTTTTGTTTCAGAAGCGAATTAATTTCAAGAAATATAATGAACAATGAAGCTAGGATCACTTCTGGTTGTTATAAACAGGACTCAAGAACAATTGAAAAGCACAAAGAAAAGAGGTTAAAAATATCAGCCACTTTCTTTCTTCAGTGCCCAAATGTTATTTTGTACTGATTTTCATTGAGACAAGTAACAAAGTCATGAACAAAACATCCTTTATTGAAATGAGTCAACAATCCACCGCAGTGACTATTACAGCAATGAATCAAAATTCACACAATCTATCGTACATACATACATTCAGTGGTGCTTCAGCTTTTAAAAAAAGTAACAAATCTATGTAAACGATCTCTGATATGTACACACAGTGCATCTGTAACATTCACTCAGTAGCCACTTCATTAGCTACCTTACCAACCTAATGAATTAGCCACTGAGTGTATTTCTGCTGCTGCAGCCCATTCACTTCAAGGGTTGACATGCTGTGCATTCAGAGATGCTCTTCTACACACCACTGCTGTAATGCATGGTTATCTGAGTTACTGTCATCTTCCTGATAGTTTGAACCAGTCTGGCCATTCTCCTCTGACCTCTCTCATTAACGAGTCAATTTCACCTCCAGAACTGCCCTCACTAAATGTTTTTATTGTTTTTCACACCATGATCTGTAAACTCAAGGGGAGGGGTTCCCAACCTGAGGCTCATAGACCCTTGGTTAATGGTAAAGGGCCATGGCATGAAAAGGTTGGGAACTCCTGCTTTAGTGATTGTTGTGCATGAAAATCCCAGGAGATCAGCAGCTTCTGCGATACTCAAACCACCCTGTCTAGCACCAACAATCATTCCACAGTCAAAGTCACTTAGATCACATTTCTTCCCCATTCTAACGTTACTGCTGCATAGCAACTGAAGCTCCTGACCATGAGTGCATGTTTTGTGCTTTGAGTCACTGCCACATGACTGGCTGATTAAATATTTGCATTAATGTACAAGTGTACCTAGCAAAGTGCCCATTGAGTGTAATGTAGATGTCAGGGATATCTTTAACTCCAGGGCTATAATCCTCCAGCATTATAATTGAAGAATAAACTAACTTACTTCTCAGAGGACAAGATAATAGATGCAGTATATCTAAATCCATGACATAACAGCTATATTATATTGAGGCTGCTCTGTGTAATAAATCACAATAACTGTTAATGGCATAGTTGTTTAAAATGACACAGGGAACTAATTATTTAAAAGCATATACACAGTTCTTGAGTTTAACTAGACATAAATTTACTAATTTCTTTAACTTTATCACCAACAAACACTTCTACTCTCACATGCCATACCATAACTGTAAACTTGATTGAGTATAAGCATAAACTTAGTGTACAACCCATTTGCTAAAAACGCAACTTAACATGTTAACCACAACAGTTACAATTATACATAGTTTCCAGTCAGGTCCCCAAACCATAAATTCGATGCACACACACAGAATGCTGGAGGAACTCAGCAGGCCAGGTAGCATCTACGGAAAAGAGTAAACAGTCAATGTCTTGGGACGAGACCATTCTTCAGACTGCTGACTCCTTTTCCATCAATGCTGCCTGGCCTGCTGACTTCCTCCAGCATCTTGATGTGGGTTACTTGGATTTCAAGCACCTGCAGATTTTGCCATAAATTCAATAATAGGTTTTCTGATGTCAACTCCTTTAGGTGCCTCACCCCCATGCCCTACTTTCACACTCTGCTTCACGCATTTTGTTTCACTTTAATTTCACAGGAACCCTAAACTTGATTTGTTCTCTGCTGTTTCTTTGTAAAGAAAACTGTCACCTCTGACTTTTCCTCCCTGATTATTTGTAATGCTTGCATTATTATTGCTATTTTTAGCAATATAAATAAGTATCACTATCACAGATTTCAGCTGGTATCATTCAGTATATCTCACATTCCACCAAATTATCCAGCTCAACCTGAGTTTGATTCAGTCCATGTAGGTACGGCTTTCCTGAAGAGTGCCAATGGCACTTCCCACTGGAATCCTGTATTGTGAGAAGGATGATTCATTTGTGGAAAAATGGCAATTACTTATTAAATCATTTCTAAAACAAGACAATGTAGTTGATTCACTTAACATGATTTTGACCGAGATCAGGAAACTTGAGTGTGATGTAGACAAAAATACTGCTCTCTCTAAGCAGGTGGCAGATGCATTTCTGTAGATAAGTGAGAGTGACTGAAGTAACAGAACAAATTGTTCATCTCTATGATATAGGAAGAGAAATTTCCAAAGACTTTCTGTATTTTAGAGAAGAGACTAAATAAAGTGAACATGCTTACAGTGCTGTGCTTACTAATTATTGCTCATAAAATGCCATTTATTGCACATTGTTTAACTTCTGTTGTGGTTAATGCATGTACTCCAACTCCAAAGTCACCTCAAAGAACCGTCTTGGGCATTCAGAACGCATATACTTTTCTCCATACAAACATTTGTCACAGGAGAAGATCACCACAGCACAGAGAGAATTCAAACCAGTGAAAATGAATACAGTGGTCAAAGGGATGATGTTAGGCACTACGCAAAATGCACTGGAATTCATAATGCTGTAGGAAGCAGCTGAACAAACCTGCAATAGTAACAGACATTTAGCCAACACCCAGACAACTGCCGTAGAGGCAAGTAGGGCAGCAGACAAGCACACCCTTTTGACACAGACTCGCTGAATTCACTATCTGCCATTTACTGTTTCTGTCTGCATTGTTCTATCACTTACAACCAGTGGACATGAGCTTTGCCTGTGAATTAAATGCAGCAGAGATTTGTGCAATAATTTTGTGCAGAACAATTTGCAGAAACTGAATATTAGATTACTAAACAGCATCTGGAATGGAAAATACATAGAATAGAACCAAGCAGAAAAATATTTACTTTTTGAATCTTTGGAACAGAAATACAATTTATCACTGTATATACAGTTGCAATAAATAAGGGTGATTGCCAGTAATGTTTATTCCCTGATGTAAATTGGGTTTTGGAAATAGTATTTGTTCCGTCTGTACTGCAAAAGAATATTGAATTGCTAAGTAGTTCAAAGTTCAAAGTAAAATTTATTACCAGAGTACATACATGTCACCTGAGATTCTTTTTCCTGCAGGCATACTTAGCAAATCTATAGAACAGTAACTGTACATAAGATCAATGAACAACAAACAAATTCTATACACGTAAATGACAAATGGGATTGGCTGAGATGGGCATCTGTTTGACATAGGCAAGTTGGGTTGGAGGTCCTGTTTCCGTGTGTATTACTCTATGAGTCATGTTCGATCCGTATTGACATAGTCCAATGTACAGTATAAAATGTATGTAATCATTGACATGCCCTTTCAAAGAGCTTCAAATTCTAATTCTTGTCTCTCATGCTGGTGAAAAGCATATCATTGTAATTCCTGAAGTCTCATCTGCTGAACACTTGCAAATTTCCTCCATGATTCTTCAGGCTGTGAAAACACTGCTTCAGCACATCGGTAATCTCTTCTACCAGATTAAGGTAATACAGGTTTCATTGGGAGTGCTGTGCACTTGTCCGGAAGTCATGAGCTAAATCTTGGGCAGAATCCCCATCCTTTACTTAACAAATGAGGCTTGAGACACAGCTCATACACCATTTAGGACAGCTGCCAGGTCCTCATGATTCAATGGCTTTGGTTTCACCAGCAAGGCTCTAAGCATCACACCAAGTGGCAGGCAGAGAGGGGGGATCTCACTGAATAACTCTGAAAGGCCTAAATAGAATGGACATGGAGAGGACAATTCCTGTAGTGGGGAGAGTCCACGGCCAGAGGGCACTGCCTCAGAGTAGAAGGATGTCCCTTTAGACGAGAGATGTCCTTAGCCAGAGGATGATGAATCTGTGGAATCCTTTGCCACAGACAGTTGTGGAGGCTGTCACTGAGCATATTTAAAGCAGAGGGTGGTAGGTTCTTGATTAGTAAAGGACAGAGAGAAGAGAGAAGGCAGGAGAATGGAGCTGAGAGGAAAAACACAATAAATCAATGGAGCAGACTGGATGGGTTGAATGGTCTTATTCTGCTCCAATGTCTTATGGTCTTATGGTTATATAGTCCATGTACCACACAACATGGCAAAAGCCTGATAACACGTTAAACCTGAATATTTCCTCTGCCTACTGGTCTCAGTGAAGAGAAAATCAATTATCTCTATTGTACAGAAAGCAAGATTCAAGGGTCATTTTGTTGTCAAAGTATGCATGAACAATACAACTCCAATATTTGTCTTCCCCAGATAGCCATGAAATACACACAAAAAGTAAAAGAAGCAAAACTCGTAGATCCCAGAATCCCTGACCCCCTTCCTGCAGAAAAACCAGCAACAATAACAATCCTGAACCCCTCCCCACAGAAAAAATCAGCAACAAAAACAACCACCACAGAAAAAACAGCAACAATAACAATCCCCAACTCCCACCCCACACAAAGGAATAGCAACAATACAATCCCCGATTCCCACCCCCACAGAAAAAAAGGTAACGACAATACAATCCCCGAACTTGTAGAGAAAAAAGACCACGACAATAGCAACATATTCCCAACCCCTCCCCCGCAGAAGAAACCAGCAACAAACCCCCTCGCTCGTGAAAAGAACAGCAACGGAAGCATGAGAAACCCTCTATCCTGCCAGCCACACCCAAAGAACTTCCGGATCACCCACCCGCCCATCGGCCACAAGAAAGAAAGGGACAAGAAACGGAGGGAGACCAATATGAAGTACAGTAAGGATAAACTGCCATTTGTTGTCAATACTTGCAGGTCCAGTCTGCAAAGATCCAGAAATGCAGAGTTTCATGGAGACAAAGTTACACTCATGACCATTATAATGCTGTCTGCCCCACCCTGAGGCTGTGATGTGGCTACACAAATGTACAAATGTGGTTGTCTCTCGGGGTCCGAGGAAGACTAAACATTGTGCTGTCATCTGTGGATACGCATCTGGCTTCGGAGGTCGAAGGCTGAAGCACACATGCAGTTGCAGTTTGGACATGGAATGGAGGTTGTTAAAACAGGTGCATACACAGTTTCGTGGCGTCAGTCTCGTACTGCTGCAAGGCGCTGATTTTGGTCATCCTCAGTCAAATGCAGTTTTTCTGGTCAGGGCACACCACGCAGCCCTGTCGGCTGTGGACACCTCAAGTTGTCGAGGCTGGAGGTCTGCCCGTTTGATGTATGATTTCAGATTGTCTTTGAATCTTTTTTTGCGGTGGCCCTGATTGCGACTGCCATGCTCAAGCTCACTGTAGAGCAGCTGCCTGGGGATTCTTGTTTCAACCGTGCGGACTACGTGGCCAGTCCAGCGTAGCTGGGCGTGGAGGATCCTTGCCTCAATGCTTGTGCTGTTAGCTCTGTCAAGGACTTCCTGGTTGGTGATTTGGTCCTGCCATCGAATCCTCATGATTGACCGCAGAGAGCACATGTGAAACTGCTCCAGCTGTTTGATGTGCCTGTGGTACAGGGTCCAGGTTTCGCAGCCGTACAGGAGAGAGGTGTGCACCACAGCCTTGTACACCTTGAGCTTGGTTGAAAGCTGAATGTCCTTGTGCTCCAGAACTTTGACATGGAGTTTCCCGAGTACCTGGCTGGCTTTCTGGATCCTTGCTATGATCTCTTTGTCAAGAGATCCGTCACTAGAGATGGTGCTTCCTAGATACTTGAAGCTCTCCACATTCTTCAGGACAGTGCTGTCGATGGTGATGCATGGCTGACGAGGGTGACTGTTTAGTGCAGGTTGTAGGAGAACTTCTGTCTTACCGAGGCTGATTGTCAGGCCAAACAGCTTTGAGGCTGCGGAGATCTTGTCGACAATCGTCTGCAGGTGGTTCTGCTGGTGGGCCATGAGGGCACAGTCATCAGCAAACAGGGCTTCAGTGATGAACCTCCTTGACATTTTGGTCTTTGCAGTAAGGTGTCTCAGGTCAAAATTCGATCCATCTAGATGATATCTTATGTAAATACCCAGGTCTATGTCCTTAACAGCATGCTTCAACACTTGAGTGAAGAAGAGGGTGAAGAGCACTGGTGCTAGAATGCACCCTTGCTTCACGCCAGTTGAGATGTTGAAAGTCTCAGCTGGGGAACCATCTGAGAACACTTCTCCTGTCGTGCCGTTGTGGAGCAGGTGGATGAGTGTAGTGAATTTCTGTGGGCAGCCAAGCTTTCTAAGGATGATCCACAGCGCGTTTCTGTTGACCATGTCAAACGCCTTCATCAAATCAATGAAGACAGAGTATAATGTCATGTTCTGTTCCAGGCACTTCTCCTGTACCTGTCTCACTGCAAAGATCTTGTCGATAGTGCTGCATTCAGGACGAAAGCCGTATTGCAACTCAGGAAGGTTCTGTCCTGACACTGTTGGATTCAATCTGTTGAAAATGATGCGGGTGAGGATTTTTCTGGCAATGGAAAATAATAACAGTACAACAGTAACAGTCATACTGACCCAATCTCATCTCAAACTTTGCTCCTCTCAGTTTCACATGAAACAATTGTTCCTGAAGAGTTTTGGAGGGATGTGATTTGATGAAGAGTTCCTCTTCCACCTTCTTAAACTAGCTTGTCCTGTTCACCACTCACACTATCTATTCTCCTAGCCATGCTCATTTAGAATGGAAATAGAAGCTCATGCAGACCATCGTGTTTGAAATCTGGAAAATGTTCCCCAACTCGTGATACAATTCTCTGTCAATGTTTGCAATTTATTCTAACTACAGAAACCATTAAACACTTGTAGAATTGCAACATCAGGGAAAGAATCCATAAGCACTGCATTCTATCAGCTTGACAATGTTTCCTGTCAGTGAAAGCTATGTGCTTGGCTGAGCACGGTAAACCGATGCCTTCAGTTGGAGCTGGGGCACTGAGTTCCAAAATGCAAACACTAATCTGCGTCTTGATGCCTGCTTGGTCATATTTCCACCAATTGTTCAGGGAAGGTATTGCCCTTCCTATAATGGCTTCTGGCACAATTCATCCCACAACTGTGTACCTAAGAAACATATTATTTTTGTCCTATGAGTGTACTTCTTTTACCTAAATCTTCACTAATCTCAGGTTTTAAATTCATATCTGATCTAGCATTAAATTGTTGCTTTACACAAGGGTGTTTCAAACTTCTACCACTCTTTGGTTGGAGGGTGGGGGTGGAATGGGTGTCGATAATTGTGTTTTTGAACTTTACATCAAATAGTGCAACATTCAGGTTTCAGATAATGGTTCCTACTCTTAGACTCCTAAACTAGTGAAACTAGTTCCTGCACTATCATTATTACTATCATTCCCTCGATTCAACACCTCATCCCCTCAAAACTAATCACTAAGCTCCTAGACCTAGGCCTCGGTACCTCACTGTGCAACTGGATCCTCAATTTCCTCACCCCAATCAGTATGCATTGGCAGAATATCTCCTGCATAATCGTCATCTGCACGCGTGCACCACAAGGCTGTGTGGTTAGCTCCTTGCTCCAATCAATTTCTACCTATGATTATGTGGTTGATTAAATACAATTCCAATGCCTTATATAAGTTTGCTGATGACACCACGGTGTTGGCCAAATCAAAGGTGATGACAAATTGGCATATAGGAGGGAGATTAAAAATTTGTCTGATTGGTACCATAACAACAACTTCTCATTCAATGTCAACAAAACCAAAGAGATGTTTGTTGACTAAAGGAAGAAAAAGATGATCCATGTGTTAGTGCTCATTCAGAGCTCAGAGGTGGAGAGGGTTAGTAACTTTAAATCCCTTGCTGTCATTGTTTCTTGGATTTATCCTCGGACCAGCACTTAAGGGCCATGACAAAGAAGGCACAACAGCACCTCTACTTTTGTTAGAAGTTTGCATAGGTTTGGCAAGCCCTCTAAAACTCTGATGAACTTCTCAGATGCACGATAGAGAGAATACTGACTGGCTGTATTGTGGCCTGGCAAGGTGACATCAATGCCCAGGAATGGAAGAAGCTACAAAGAGCCCAGTCCATCACAGGAAAAGCCGTCCTCATCAATGAACACATTTACAAGGAGCGCTGCCACAAGAAAGCAGAATCCATCCTCAAGGACCCCCACCATCCAGGCCATGTTTGCTTCTCATTACTACCATCGGGCAGGAAGTAAAAGAGATTTGTGTCCCATACCACCAAATTCAGGCGCAGTTATGAACCTACAACCACCAGGCTCCTGAACCAGTGTGGATAACTTCACTCAGCTCAACACTGAACGGACTCTACAACCCGTGGGTTCATTTTCAAGGACTCTCCAACTCAATGTTGTTTATTTACTTTCTTTTATTATTCACACAAATTGTCTTCTTTGGTTGTCTGCCAGTCTTCGGTATTTATCGTTTTTCATTAATTCTACCCTATTTCTTTATTTTCCTGTGAATGCCAGCAAGAAAACAGATTGCAAGGTAGCATCTGGTGAACTATACTTATCTTCTTAAAAGGACTTTCAGGTCAAGATGGAGCAGCGAACCACAATTCCATGGGCAACATCTTCCAGATAGCAAAACTTTCCGATTATTTCACTTTTTCTACGCCTTCTGCTTGCTCTTTTTGTCTTGTTTGTGTTACGGAAACTGTTGGAGCCTGCAACATTCAGTTTGGAACACTATTGAAGGACCCATCGCTGTGCTGTGTCCAGAGAACTGCCTCGTGAAGATCAGAGACGGGGGGGGGCACAAAAAGGTCCAAGAACACAAGCTGACTCGTGGAAAAGAGGCACGAGGTCATTGGCAAAGAGGTGAGGAAGATTGAAGTATCAAAGTGAATTCAGAGGGGGTCAGCGATGGCTCTGTGCAAGACGGTCAGCAGCCGGATTGGCGCGCTCTGCTCCAAGTTGGCATTCGAACCCAGTTCAGCGCGTTTGGCCCCAAGTGTGAGGCATTTGGCGCAGATCGCAGCGTTTGGCCCTGGATTGGTGCATTAGAACCCGGGTGGGCAACGTTTGGCCCTGGTTCGGTGCGTCAGAGGCCAGGTGGGCAGTGTTTGGCCTTGGGTCAGCAGTGTTACAGCCTGAGCCGGCGGTCACTCTTCACAGAAGGACTGAGTTTGTGCAGCTGCTCTCCTCGTATGCAGATGAAAAGATGTTTCCCATATGCTGAGATATGTGTGATTATTGAACTGTACTTTATATTGGTTTCCTTCAATTTTTCAGTGTTTTCTTTCTTGTGGGTGATTGGCGGGTGGGTGATCTGTTAAGTTTTTGTGTGCAAGGGGGGCGTTGGGGATTTGGCACTACTGCCGCTGTTCTTTTCTGTGAGTGAGGGTGTTGAGATTGTTATGTGTGGATGATTGTTGATTGTTATTGTGGCTGTTTTTCGCTGCGGGCGAGGAGAAAACTTTGGGGTCTGTGAATTTTGTTTCTTTTCTTTTTTGTGCCTGGGGGAAGGAGTTGATGTCTCTTCTTTCATCAACTCCCATGGCCTTTCTGTATTTAATGACTATCTGGAGTAGACAAATATCAGAGTTGTATTATACATGCTTACTTTGACAATAAAATGAACCTTTGAACCTTTAATAAACTTTACTTTGAACTTTGAGCTTTGAAATTTGTACGTTTTTCCATTACTGGATTTCCTCAATTGCTTGAAAGTTTCAATCACATTACTGTCTCCTTCCCCTAATTTCTGAAGATTGAGCCTATCATACCTACTTGCAATTTTAACGTTAAAGCTCAAGTCCCATTCCAGTGAAGACACTGCACTCCCTTCAAGGCCATTATAACTTTTCTGAAGTCTGTTGTCCAGTTCACTCCCAGTATTCTGAGGTTTTCATTTGCTGTATCAGAACTTCTCCCCCTTATGTTCTGTTCTGATCTAAATGTCTTAATGACTATTTTAAGTACATAGTTTAATGACATCTGCACCAAGCTGTCTCTATGGATGTCGTTTCATTATTTAGAATGTTCATTCTAGGGGTGTGCACAGTGGGAACGGACAAGGAAGAGAAGGGGGTTTGCCCAACATCATTAATCAGTTTAATTACATCATGTGTATAAAGTGTGTTTACCACGTCCCACAGAAAGAATACAAATCTAAATTCCTGCGAGTAATACTGGTTGTAATTTTATGTCAAGAACTGTTTATGTTTCCACCTACACTGCTTAAAAAGCCACCTATCCTGGTGTCATTAAAAAAGTCTCGATGCAGGCCAGGCAACATCTTTGGAAAAGAGTAAATCGTCGACGATTTGGGCCAAGAGCTTTCAACAGCAGTGTTCAGTGTTTCTTTACCTTCCATCTTTTGTACTACATTACACCTGACGGGTACATGTATGACTGCACTCAGAATCACTCTGCACATTGGGGATTTAATAAATTCAGTGCAGATCTAGATGCCTACTACCTAATCAGTTTAATGTTAAAAGTTTTGTTTTAACTGCATGAGATGAATGACAGAACTTGGGTCAACTGCATGATAACAATGTGAGTGATTTGTCAGATGGTTTCTGTTGATACCTAAATGTACCCTGAGGAATACAAATAAAGATCAGAGGTAATCTTCAATATTACTTTCTTGTCTCATAAGTTGCATATTGTCCCTTTGGTCATCATTTCAGTCTTAGCCTCTCACCTGATCAAAATGCCTCCTCCTATCTTCCTTTCCCATTCTAATTAACTTGTGCTACGATAAAGTTGTTAACTGCAAGCCTAGTTTCTGTCATGGCTCCTGAACACTCAGACTGTCCTTAACTCCTCTACCCTTATGTTTATAATGGCAGCTACACTGACAACAAAACCTCTCTGTGCTTTTCACTTCTACCAATGCTGAGATGATAGTTCAAAATTTGTATTCACTAAATTCCATTTCTGCCCTTTGGCATTTGAAACTCCTTCTTTGAATGTGGGTGTAACTGGCAAAGCTGGCATTTATTGTTCACCCCTAGTTTTGCCAAGAAAATGTAGGTTAAGCATTATTCTCCCCTTTGTGGGCAGAGGCAATTCAATACAACTGCGTAAGTAGCATTGTCAATCACATTAGAAGAATAATTAGTACTCTGGACTGGAGTGACCATTAGTGGAATCTGCTCCGATCACCTGCCATTTTTCATTACTTTGGGTCAGCTTTCAAATTAGTGCCCTTTAGAAAGGCCATTCTGTGCATAAATAAGCTCTTGCTTTCCCTCACATTTCACTGTGCATCATAGGTGCATTTTTGATTAGCCAAAATGCAGAGAGAACATCTGAGCAAATAATCCATGAATATTTTCCATTGGCAATATGCCAAATTTAGCTCATTCTTGCTATTTTGCCATTATTGTTGAAAAGAGGCAAATATGTTCCCAGGTGTGATTCCAGGAATCAGAAAAACTTTTTTTTTCAAAGAAAAGAAAGCATTGCTTATGCTTCTATAATGAGTCCCTTAGAATAGTATATCGGCATTTCAAACCCTCTGTAAATTTGCAAGAAGTGTTGTCAAAGTGTATTAAGTATGCTGTAAGTATGCTGTAACAAACACATTAAATCTCTCTATGTTCAGCGCCAGTTCAAATTAAAAAGTGATCTGAGCAAAAATCCCAAATGATAGAACTTGGAGTGAATTCAAACAAAAACAAGCCTTTCAGAACTCCAGATTCATGAAAATCTTGATCTACGAAGAATCTAGTGAAGTGTGATCCAAGAGAAGTTGATTGCTTGTTCAGAATTGTAAGTTCCAATCCAAATAATAGTAACCAGTGCACAAGAAATTATTACAATCAGGAAGTTCACATTAAAGCAGCACTCCACAAGGCACCTACACTAATATTCCTTGAGGGCTTCCAAACAACATGTGAAGGCAAGCTAATATGCTTGTTGGTTTAGGCCTTGTGCAGGAAAACTCCTGTAAATGCCATTCTTCTGGGAGCTTGGACAAGATGGGAGAATGCGGTTGAGAGGAAAGTGACCTGGGCTGATCTTTGGAAAGCCGAACCATACCACATCCAATTTCTCATCCAGGCAGTGTACGATGTGCTTCCAAGCCCATCAAACCTGCACACATGAGGCAAGGCAGAGTCATCCGCGTGCCCACTGTGCTCCAAGCAAGGAACCCTGGAGCACATCCTCAGTGGCTGCACAAGAGCACTTGGTGAGGGACAGTACAGGTGGGGGCATGATCAGGTCCTGAAGACCATCACTGAAGTCGTCAGCGCAGGAGCTGAGTGGGCAAAGTGGTCCTGACCCTCCAAGCAGACCATTGCCTTTGTCAGAGCTGGGGAGCAGCCAATACCTGCCAAAAGAACATCTGCAGGCATTCTGACCTCTGCAAGGGACTGGCAGCTGTTGGTGGACCTCGAAGGGCAGCTGAATTTCCCCAACCATATCACAGCCACCACCCTGCGACCAGACATTGTCCTAGTGTCTGAGTCGACTAAGCAAGTGGTGCTGTTGGAGCTGACGGTCCCATGGGAAGATAGATTGGAGGAGGCCTTTGAAAGGAAGCTCTCCAAGTACGCAGGACTGGTCAGCAACTGTCAGCAGGCTGGATGGAGAGCGAGGTGTCTCCCAGTGGAGGTTGGTTGTAGGGGATTCGCAGCCCGTTCTTTAGTTAGAGCCTTCAGCATTTTGGGCATCAAGGGAGAGAGGAAGAGCAGAGCCATCCACAGTACCATCGATGCGGCAGAGAGGGCTTCAAGATGGCTGTGGCTCAAAAGAGGGGAGCCATGGAGTCATAAGTAGCTAGCCATCTGGACACAAGCTGGGGTCTGATCAGCCCCATCTGGGTCACCTGGAGGAGGTTGTATGATGTTGAAAGACCTGAAACACCCGATGATTCCAGGAACATCACTGAAGATGTGTCCAGAGGCATCAATAGATGTATGTACACAGCTGTAATGTTCTTCCATTGCTAACAATAATTGGGAGGCCAGGATGAGAGTTTAGGGATCAGGAAAGTAAAGGAAGAACATTAGATGGAGATGGCAGAGGAAAAGGTCATGAGCAGAGTGTAATGTGACACCAAAATCTATTTTTCAGTCTCTATTTCCTTCCCCCTTTGAACTCTTTCAGCCTAAAATGGATCATCAGAAGGTTAACCGCTGTTCAGCTGAAACAAACTTGTATCATATCTATCTTTGTCCATTTGTACAGTATGACTCATCTCTACTCCACCTTAGTCCCTCCAGTGTCAAGATTGTCAGATGTGGTTTTATCTAATCTGGATTATTTCATTATCCCATCTTTCACAATTACCATTTTATATGAAATCCTGCGCTGACCCTGTCCATTTACAGTACATCCAATGTTTCAATGTCTTCATCTTCTTTGTCCCTATGCACCTCCACCCGCACAACAACAACATCGGCCTCTTTCTATTATAGGCTTTTGAAAGCACATCATGAATTTGCCTTTAAGTCGCTCTGCCAGTATCTGATTCCATAAACTCTGAAAAATCTACATTAATGTAGAACAGCGGGATTGCTACTCTGTCAGATGTACTGGCTTTGGAACTCTATGTCAAAGATCAGCTCTCTTGGGTAAACGTAAAATATCTTATGCAATGTATGTAAAGAAGATTTTTAAACCCATTTTAATTGACAATTGTTCCCTCGCTATCTGTAGGAGCCTTGAGAGTACAAATTGGATATCAGGTTTCCTACATTTTGACAATGATTATGCTTCAAAATACTTCAAAATACTTCACAGGATATAAAGATTTTTAAAGCAAATGTTAAAAATATTGTAGAAATTCAAGTTTCTTTCTTTTCCTTCATCCTCTATGTAATGAAATAGCTACAGAGTTTTTTTGTCTAAGGACATTAGTAACTGCTTTACTGGCTGCCCTCATTGTAATAAGTTACTTTAGATTTTGAAACAGTTAGGCCAATTGGGGGGGTCTAGTGGAGGTTGATATTATTGTTGGGTTTTTGTAAGCTTATTTGTGGGGGGAGAGGGGTATTCGATGGCTGATGTTCTTGTTACATTGTGTGCAGGGTGGGGGAGTTTTTGGGGATTAATGATGGTGGTGTTGTTCCTTTTTGTGTGGGTGGGGTGAGTTTGCTGTTTCTCTCTGAACTGACTTCCATGGCTTTTCTTTGTTTCCTGGCTATCTGGAGAAGACAAATCTCAGAGTTGTAAACTGCACACATAGCTTTATAATAAATGAGCCTTTGAACCTTGAAGTGTGAATTGGTAGGACAGTATGAGTGTCTAACCAGCTGAATTCGTTACTATAAACTGAAGACTCAGTCTACTGGTTACTTTAGCATGCAGCTTCTCCAAGCAATACAGGACGAGAGCTTGCGAGTATTAGAAGTTTATACTGTATATATGTACTGTACTGTATTTGAGCATCAGTCAGAGCTACTGACATACTAACTGTGTTAGACGTGTGCATGAGCCAGACTGTATCAGGCATACTGTTTGCCGATGATGATTACCTCTGATGCCCCATACAGGTGTGGCTTCAGTGAACAATCACCATTGCGCCATTAAGGTTGGCTGAGGCTTTGTGGGAGCCAGAGCGCGGGCCAGTCTGATGCACAGGAGAGCTCACAGTGTGTAGAGAAATGCCGCCACTGCTGGATAGGTGCCAATTATCAGACATCTGAAAAGGCATTTCCAAGGCAACAGATTGGCTGCTGAGATTGAGATACCGGGCTCGTTTCTGGGCTGGGTTTATGGTGATGCACCTCTGAATCGAAGGGACAGATTCTCATGGTGATACATGCTAGCAGCACATAATTCAGCAGGGGACCAAGTGCCAAGTTCATGCCAAAATCTGCAAATATTGACTTCTTCTTGGCACAAGAGCCTCGCCTGACACAATGACAGAGGAGCATAGTGCCGAATAAATAGTCCACAGTTGAAAACTTGAATGACATTCCTCCCTCTGAGCATGAACTTAGTAGGAAAGGAAAATACAATAGCAAATCTAGCTGAACGCAATCGCATTCATTTCCCTTACTAAACATAAACACAACCCAAAGCTAAAGGGGCTTCCCAAAGGCAGAGACTTTAAATACAAAAGTCAAAATGACCTGCTGATTCCATGCCCCTTACCAACAGGCTGCAAACGTATCGGACAGATTCCTACAAATATTAAGAAGCAACATTACTTTCATTGGTGCACTGTTTCCCCAAAATCTGAGGTAAAAGTTGGTGAAAAGCACTTCCCATCATATAAGGAATTCAAGCCACCAAGACCTCAGAGCTGGGGTTGATTAGATGATTTTACAGCCGCGAAGAAAGTCATGCAGCAGCTATATTGAAAAGCTGAGGCAGGAAGCAGTATTTTTATGGTATCTAGGAAGCAGCAGGTGGGAAAAAGGAAAGTATATGCTGAGATGGAAATGTGGGACAGAGACTCCTGCAAGCAGCTCTTTCACCTCATGACCACCATCGCTTCTTTGCACAGTCTTCATTTGATATAAATCCTTCAACAACAAAAGAGAACGTACACCTGGAAAGGCCTCCAGGAAAGATCAGAGTGAATATTAACAGGAGTCATATTATTTTACAAAGTCTGAAGCTGTCTGCAGTTCAGTCCTGAGAGAGAGTTTTATGGAGAGCATGAAATAAATGACAACAATTACCCTGGAATGTTGGGGGGCTGCATTGTTTAATGGTTCTGTGGGTATTACACAATGAATGCCTGAGAATTGTCTACTTCATGAAATAACCATTAATGAACGATCCAGTGGTGAGCACCAAGTTAATTATGAGTTTTTACTTGGAGTAGCTGTCTGCCTTTATGTCAGTGCCTAGGTCTTCAGATATTGAAGCACTTCACATTTTTCAGGGACAATTGCCTTTGAATGGAGAATGACAAAGCTCTGATCTTCTTTGGCCCTTACAACTCCCACTGTGTAATCCCTAGCAACACAGTCGCCAAGGTAACTCTGAGAGGGCGCGGCAAAGGGGGCAAGAGCATGAAATCTGATGTCATTCTTCACGGTCTTCTGAGGAGAAATAAAATAAATGAGTTCTGTGTTTAAAAGTATCGAGAAGTTTGCATCTTTTTTTCTTAATACCCATAATCTACATTCATCTATTTTGCCAATGTAAATTATTGTGACAAATATGAAAAGACAATATTACTCTGTTCTGAAGTGTTGTAAAGTCCCTCTTAACTGTGATTAAAGTATAATGAATGCAAAGATAACGACTGTGAAATTTTAGGTTGTACAAAGCACAATGTTTGAGAGACAGTTCTCCTGATGTACACTAGCTGGTGAGCAGCTTGTTACTTTCTGAAAAGATTTGCATTTCTCGGTAGGATATGATTTGAAGCTGATCAAACTGCTGCTCTGAGGGATTACCTTTTGCTGAACTGTTGAGTTTATTTTTACCTTGCACGGCATTGCTAGCAGCTTGCTAACGTGATCTAAGAATCAAGATTGCTAAAATTAAGGTGTGCCGAGACCAGCAACGTCTTCCTGGACTTGTGGCTGTGGGAGCATTGTCCTGCCTTGTTCTGAAAATATCTGATGTCCTTACTATAATAGAAAAATCAGTGTGAAGGGTTCTGCTTTACATTAGTGTTTCTTTTTCTTAATATACTTCTCAAGCTCATATCGTGGCCTGGTCTGGCACCAGAAAAAAGACAAGGAAACATTTATGTTAACTTTCTCTTTTGTTAATTATTTTATATTGTAAACCATACATGAAAAATCTAAGTAACATAAACACCGGCTAATGTTATTCTCAATACGTACATGAAATAGTTCAAAGAGTAAGTAATACTTGGGGGCATAAAATTAAATTAAGAAGCAGAGATTAAAATGCTGTTTAGATGTTAACTGTCTATAATTCCAGAAGAATAGAATGTAGAAAAGTAAAAATATTCTATCATTAACATTCAAGTGTAATCACATCTGACTGAATTGGATACATATCAGTTTTTTCTTAATTTTCAGTAAGATTACTCTTTTTATGGTAAAGGCTTCAAACCAAATAAAAATTCAACATGAAACGAAAAGCAAACCTTTGAAATCTCCAGAAGTCACAGTGGCGGAAGTTTTATTTGCAAGGTGACTACGGATCGAATGATCAGCATAAATCTGGTTCAAGGTGTAACATCTAGAACAAATACAAAGAAATACAGTTGCATTACTGAATAACAGATGCAACCGGGAGTAAACTAACAGGAAATGTACACTTTAAGATGCATTTCCACATATCAGCGTAATCAGCAATAAGATTTAAATTGATAAAAGAATGGAGAGCAAAATAAAGCATAAATTCAAATCAATTACTTTGTGAACCTGAAAACAGCAGAGGTGCACGAAATGAATCCTGGCATGTTTTTAGTCAAGATCTACATATCTATACCTTCCTTTATAAATATTTACCAAAACACAAGGTTAAAAATGCCCTATAAACAATTTACGTTGGACAATTAGTTTTTAACCAGCTGTGGGTGGTTAGGTATGAAGTGGGATTTCTGAATGAGCAGCATTAGAGTGGCTACAAGATTTGTTTAACATGCAACATAATATGTAAATAATCTAATTTTCCTTTTACGTGTCAAGATAAATCTCCAAGTAGTGAAATTGAATTGTTGCTTCCAAATGCCAATTAATAACATCGCACATTTGTCCATTCTCGTGCTGTCATTTAACTTGATAACTCCTTTGTTCAGAAACAGGCTTATCTTTTCTTAAGCTTTCTTTCTTTTTTAAAAAATGTATTGTTCAGCACAGCTAGCTGACGCTGCTGCCCACATGTCAGGCCGTGCAGGCTCTTAGCAGGCTTCTGTCGATGGTGATCCCTCTGACCTGCCCTGTGGCCAGTAAGCATCTCCATTTTGCATGACTTAGTTGTGCTTTGACACAAGGCTCTGCTTCAGTATTGCTGCAGTCTAGCCAGGTCTTAGGCCAGCAAACAAAGACTTATGCTGTGCCCGTAGTCTTCATGCAAACTGAGCTTTCTCAGGGCACTTCCAATAGGAAAGCAAAATCTATGCACCCAGGCTTAGTATAAATGCACGTTCAGATTTAACTTCTGATTTTAAATCAAATATTACAAAAGGAAAACAGCTGCAGATCCTGAGGCAATGGATTAAGGCACTTCTAAAATAGACTGAAGTCATTCAGCCCCAGTAGTACTGGCCTGGATGTATTCGGCTATGTGTAGAAGAGTATGGATGAAATCAAGTTCAGTTTGCTATATACAGCAGAAGCACCTCAGCGTTAAATACATATAGTTTATCTTAGATATAGCTTCTCATATGTCATTCTCTGCCACTACAAAATCAAGATTTAAATGTTCTATGAAGTCACTTATCAGCACACCATAAACACCCAGAAATACTTTTATTGTCCTGATGGGATTTGGCATTCTATTACGAGGGTCTTCTTTAACCAAGGTTTCTGCTGTGCTTCCTGGAACAAAATTTATTTTGTGAAAGACTTCAACACTGCAAGAATTTATAGATAAAACTCAATAAGGAAAAAGAAGAAGAACTCAGTAAAATAATAACTACACTCTGTGGCCACTTTATTAGGTATCACTTGTACCTACTACGCTGAGTGTGCATTTGTGGTGCTATCTGCTTCAAGATTTGACGTATTGCGTTTTCAGTGATGCGCCCCTGTACATCATTGTTGGAACACATGATTACTGTCACCTTCCTGGCAGCTTGAACCAGTCTGACCATTCTCCTCTGACCTAACTCATTAACAAGCCATTTTTACCCAAAGAACTGCTTCTCTGTAAAATCTAGAGATCGTTATGTGTAAAAAATCCCAGGAGATCAGCAGTATCTGAGATAATCAAACCACCCTGTCTGGCACCAACAACATTCCACAGTCAAAGTCACTTAGATCACATTTCCTCCCCATTCTGATGTTTGGTCTGAGCAAGAACTGAACCTCTTGACCATGTCTGCATGCCTTTATGCATTGAGTTGCTGCCACACGATAGGCTGATGAGCAGCTGTATAAGTGTAGCTAATAAAACAGCCGTGGAGTGTACACGGCAGCATTGTATAGTGAAGTGAAAAGCAGACCACTTCGCAATTGAAGAAACAGAAGCAAGCTCTTGGGTTATGTTAGAATGACTCATCTGTGAGATTGAAAACACCCTCCTTGTTATTGCACTCTAAATCCTTCTTATGACCTCCTTCCGATTTTCTATTACAGAAGGAAGTAACAAATAAACTAATTGGCTCTCATTTGAATGATACATGACAGAGATGTTCTGACTGTTCGACGTTGGAAGAGTGTTTTCTCTCTCTTCTGTTTCTTGTGGCAAGTACATAGAAGAATCCTGGATAGTATGGGACTGCTGCTGTTTGCAGTGACGTTCAGAGCAGAGAAGTAAAGCCCCCTGCCTGGATATACGTATGGATATCACAATGAGAAGGTTGGGCAAAATCTAGCAACAAAGATGATGGATGGAACAGGTAGAAGGAGAGAAAGACGTCAGTGTTTAAGGCAGGGAAAATAATTGTCCATGCTGAAATTGAAAGGAGGCATTACCTATCTCTTTCCTCTGATAGGAAGGATCTTATATTTGTCTTAAGTTTTCAGCCTAAAAGGGAATTGTATTCTGTCAGATTAATTCAATCCCATCATCTGTAAGCATGTTTTCGTATTAAGGAGTTGTGCTGTCTGCAAGGCAGAGCAATGCACTTCTTGGGAGAAGAATAGTGAAAATGCCGAAATGGCTTGCAGCAGGTGTTTAGGGCTCTCCACTAAAACAACATCAGATGGACACCAGACCTTCACAGTGATTCATTTCCTTGGCCTTTAGCACTCCAAGAGTAACACTGAAAGTATGTTTCAAACTGTGCCGATACCCACTGCCAGATCAAAGCATTCCCTGCTAGAGGCAGTCTGAAAATGGCCGTATTATTACAGAGAATGACTATTGACAATAATCCATTAATGGCATCACAATCATTGTTGGTCCACATAAGCAGCCTTTGTATCACTGATACCATCAATACTGCTACAGCCAATATATCAACCTCCAGCATCGACGATGTGGAAGTGACAGACAGCACTCGCCACTCAGTAAATTTGACCCCCTGTCATTTGGGGAATATGTTCTTTCTTTTCAAATCTTTTTATTATTATTATCCAAAATTAACAGGAGTACATCGAACAACAGGAATTCTGCAGATGCTGGAAATTCAAGCAACACACATCAAAGTTGCTGGTGAATGCAGCAGGCCAGGCAGCATCTCTAGGAAGAGGTACAGTCGACGTTTCAGGCCGAGACCCTTCGTCAGGACTAACTGAAAGGAGAGTTAGTAAGAGATTTGAAAGTGGGAGGGGGAGGGGGAGATCCAAAATGATAGGAGAAGACAGGAGGGGGAGGGATGGAGCCAAGAGCTGGACAGGTGATTGGCAAAGGGGATATGAGAGGATCATGGGACAGGAGGCCCAGGGAGAAAGACAAGGGGGGGGGGGAACCCCGAGGATGGGCAAGGGGTATAGTCAGAGGGACAGAGGAAGAAAAAGGAGAATGAGAGAAAGAATGTGTGTATAAAAATAAATAACAAATGGGGTACGAGGGGGAAGTGGGGCATTAGCGGAAGTTAGAGAAGTCGATGTTCATGCCATCAGGTTGGAGGCTACCCAGACGGAATATAAAGTGTTGTTCCTCCAACCTGAGTGTGGCTTCATCTTGACAGTAGAGGAGGCCGTGGATAGACATATCAGAATGGGAATGGGATGTGGAATTAAAATGTGTGGCCACTGGGAGATCCTGCTTTCTCTGGTGGACAGAGCCTAGGTGTTCAGCGAAACGGTCTCCCAGTCTGCGTCGGGTCTCGCCAATATATAGAAAGCCACATCGGGAGCACCGGACGCAGTATATCACCCCAGCCAACTCACAGGTGAAGTGTCGCCTCACCTGGAAGGACTGTCTGGGGCCCTGAATGGTGGTAAGGGAGGAAGTGTAAGGGCATGTGTAGCACTTGTTCCGCTTACAAGGACAGAGATCAGTGGGGAGGGATGGGGGGGACGAATGGACAAGGGAGTCGCGTAGGGAGCGATCCCTGCGGAAAGCAGAAAGGGGGGGAGGGAAAGATGTGCTTAGTGGTGGGATCCCGTTGGAGGTGGCGGACGTTACGGAGAATGTGCTCACACTGGATTTAGGCAACGGGATGGGTGTGGGGGAGAGGAACAGGCCATGAGGATCATTTCAGCAACTGAAATGACTGAGAGGGGAGCAGTAAGCTTTGGAGAAAGACCACAGCTGGAAGTGGGGGCTCTCCAAGAAGAACTGTGATCTAAAAGCAGAATCAGAGCCCTGCCAAGGATAACAACCATGTTAAGAAGGTAGTGGAGGAGCACGGGGGAGAGGAGAGGAGAGATCTTGGTTTCAGAGTTTTTTTAGATGGAATGAAAATAGTTGGTGAGGTGGAGTTTTGATGTGTGCACTGGAGCCTGAATCTTGGGAAAGTGGTCGGTGGGGGTGATGGGGTGTCATCAAAACCCGGGCCTCAGTGATCTGGAGCATGAAAGTTCAAAAATTAGCATGGAACTAACCTTGTAAATGATCCAATCCAATTACTGGTATTGATATCTGGATGCCCAATAGAGCCGAAAATTGGCCATTTCCAAAGTAGATTATTTAGATTTTCCCTGCAATGTTGTAAATGAACTTGCACTCTCAATTTTCTGTAATGATATGAAATGACCAGAAAATAGTCATCATGGCCTTTCACACTGAATAAAGTCGGTTTTCAATTGTCAGCGCTAGGTTAAATACTGCAATGTAATCAAATTCTAGTACATTTCTAAGCAACCATAACTCTTCTACCACATCATGAATAAAGAACGTTAGATAAGCAGGAACTCACAAAACCTCGATTTCTTCACTGCCACAAATATGCAAAAAGGAAAAAAAAACTTGATAAGACATGGGAACTGAAAAATACATCACTGTGTGGATAGTACATTTTAAAATATTCTTGATCAAAGGTCATTCAGTTGAGTAATTTCCCTCAGCATTGAATGGCACAGTGGAATTGTTAACTGAGGTAGCCTGGCACTACTTGGCCTTGGTAAGCTTTGACCAAAGCCTTTTCATCAGTTTTCATTTTTAGGAGAGATAAATCTTCTTTCCCCAGAAACAGCCAATGTCTGATGACTGGCAGAAAAACAAATTTCAAAGTTGAAAAATAAAATATCTTTCATTAACAAAGTTATTCATAATAAAAAATTACAGGACTAAACCATGCAATGGTTTTTCATTCTTTACATTCACAGAAAATGGTCTGTGTGGTGTTCTGTAACATAAAATATGGAGTTGTTTTTAAAACCTGAGAACTGAAATGAGGCCTAATGCAAGCAAATGGGTATAGCATAGATACAGGTCGCAGTAAGCGTGGACAACATGGGGTGAGCAAGCGCCCTTTCTGCGCAGTACGGTTCCACGATCAGCTAAGTTTCTGAGTGGAGGACAAGTGTGGCAGCGTGGGGGGTGGGGAACAATGGTGATAATATGCAAAAGGATGTACCATGAACACCATTCATTCTCACTCCTACTCCTCAAGAAGGCAAATTCCTTTCATGGTGACCACTAACGGGTAGAGAGAATATGAGAGTCATGGAGAAAGAGTATAGATAATAGGAGCATTTAATAATTAGCAACATTCAGTTTGAACCCATTTCTATTGGATCCGGTATTTTATCTCAGAACACCCAGTTTTCAGTTGATAAGCAAGCAGCAACTGGCATCATCAGGACTCACCTGCATCAACAAAACTACTGCTTTTCTAAGATAGCACCACAAAGCTGCCTTTCCCAGTATGGTGGCGTCCGGTTTCAAGAAACAAATCTGACCTGAAATTGATCATTTTGGCTCCACCCCATTTTTACCATCTGAAAACATTGAGGAACAGCCATTGACCTTGACGGGTAAGTCTGACAATTCCCCCCGGGAATGTCATTCTGGCAGGAAAACACTGTGAAATCTGGAGCAGAGTATAAATGAGCAGTACACATTATCTATTAGTCTGAAAGGCAAACTATTTTGTAGTTGATGTCAACTGCTGAATTCCCGAGCTCTTTTCTGACAGCAACAAATGAGGAGCATTAGGTTGAGAAATTTATATAGTTAGCTCCCAAGTTTCAACTTATATTATTGACTTCAATATTTACACAGACCATTTATCAAGTATAGACAGTATTGAGTTCAATAATCTTGCCAGAGTAAGTAATAGGGCTAGAATCTAGATCCTTGAGACACCTCATATTTAAAACACTGGTACCCTACTTGTGTAAATAATTCTGCATAAAACATAATTAGCTGTCTTAAATGAAGCACCCCATTTCAATTACAACTATAGAAGGTAAATAACGGCAATGTTCTGAAAGTTTTGGTCCGATATGTCAGGCAAACACAGTCATTCAGAAGTTTCCACAACTATGAGACTGTTTCAGGATGACTGAAATGCCAATTTCTCAGTCAGAATACTGTACAACTTGCTTTTACATTGCACCTTTAACAGTAACATTTCTCCAGGCACTTTACAAGAGAACAATCAAACACAAATTGACAATGAGCTAAATAAAAATTGAGTTCAAAGCAGCAGGTTTCGAAGAGCATCTTGAGGGAGCAGAGGAATGAAAAAGAAATGCTTTAGGGAGAAATTATAGAGCATAAAGCTTAAGGTGAGCCTCTAATAGACAGGAGGCTCCCTTCCAATGGAAACAACAATACATTAGGTTTCATATTACACTCCAACACATTTTCTGTTTATTTAATCAGGTGATTTCTTAAATTCGTGGTGCTGGATTTCATTGTTTCAGATTATTAAAATAAAATTCTGAATTAACTAATACTCTAGTGTGATTAATATTGATGAACTAATCTGCTTTGGGAAGACCTGTTGCTGAGGAACCACAAATCTGTTGGTCTCCAAAGAGGTGCTACAGCAATCCTTTGAAGGAAGAGTTTTTAAAATGTGAAGTGACATGGCAAAGAATGATAGTGGTTACCAACTATTTATGTAACATTACAAGCAGGGAAGTTGGTGCCATGAGGATTTTGAATTCAGTCCAATTTAAGATCAGTCAAAAGAATGAAAATTGTTTATCTGCAATATAATTTAGTTTCCTTATTCTGCTGAGGGGTAAGAAACAAATTCTGGGGTCGAGAAATTCCCACTGTTATTTTTTTCCTGTGAACCATATAGTGAATTGTGATGCACTTATACTTGAATCGAAGCTTTGGGGTCTCTTATGGTCCTAATGATGTTGAATGGAGAATACCGTTGTAGGCTTTGATGAGATTCCGGTGTCTACATCCCTCTGGAGTGACCTGCTGGCCTTGGATAGGACTGGATATTTCACAACTTTGCCTGAAGGGAAATGAGGATACAAGCTGCCAGCAACAAAGGCTGGATGTGGATGTCATTGCAGACAGTGCTCAAGCAGGAAGGGAGCACCTGAGGCAAAAGCCTGAGTGTCTTATTGACACTCTGTACATCTGATAACCAATGATCTACGTTCCATCTAAGAGCAAACTACCAGGCTTATTCAACAGACTTCACTGGCAATCACTCTCACTTAGTTGCTAAAACCATGAACTATCTTTATGTACAGAGTTGTGAATAACTTGCACTAATGTGAATATAGGTGGATATGGACTATTGAATTTATTTTCCTTGACATGTATTCTCTGTATCCAGCAGCTAAACATACTATAAGACAATAAGAATGTGAGATAGCTTACACCATTCAGCCCATCAAGCCTGTTCTGTCATTCAATCATGGCTGAACCCTGTTCTCCCATCTTCTCTCCTGCCTCTAAACCCCTTACCATTCAATAACCTACCTATTTCTGCATTAAATAAACCCAATAACTTGACCTCTACAACAAATTCCACAGATTCACCGCCTTCTGGTTGAAGAAATTCCTCCTCATCTTCGAATTAAAGGGATGTCCCTTCATTTGGAAGACATTGTCCTCAGATTCCAGATTCTCTTACTGTGAAAACATCTTTCCTACATCCAATGTCTTCAGGCCTTTCAGTATCCAGCAGCTTTCAGTGCGATTCTCCCCTCCCTCCCCCCCAACATTCTTCTGAAATTCACTGAGTAAAAGCTCAGAGATATCAAATGTGTCTCATATGTAAGATCTTTCACTCCTACAACCTTTCTTGTAAACTTCAGGACCAGCATATCTTTCTTCAGATATGAAGCCTGAACTTGCTCAGAATATTCAAAATGTTGTCTCACTAAATCCTTTTAAAACCTCAGCAGTACATCATTGTTTTTATATTCATGTCCTCTCAAAATGAATGCCAACTTTGCATTTGCCCTCCTTACAGGCACCTCAATCTGCAGGTTACCTTTAAGGGAATTCTGATTTAGGACTCCCAAGTACCTTTGTACTTCCAATTTCCAGATTCTCTCCCCATTTGAAGAGCAAGAGGATAAGACGTGAGAGAATAGAACAGTGGAAGAGTGTGTATGGAACCGGAGGAGATAGCAGAGGTACTCAATGAGTACTTTGCTTCAGTATTCACTACAGAAAAGAATCTTGGTGATTGTAGGGATGACTTACAGCAGACTGAAAAGCTTGAGCATGTAGATATTAAGAAAGAGGATATGCTGGAGCTTTTGGAAAGCATCAAGTTGGCTAAATCCCCAGGACTGGATGAGATGTACCCCAGGCTACTGTGGGAGGCAAGGGAGGAGATTGCTGAGCCTCTGGCAATGATCTTTGTATCATCAATGGGGATGGGAGAGGTTCCGGAGAATTGGAGGGTTGCAAATGATGTTCCCCTTATTCAAGAAAGGGAGTACAGATAGCCCAGGAAATTATAGACCAGTGAGCCTTAATTCAGTGGTTGGTAAGTTGATGGAGAAGATCCTGAGAGGCAGGATTTATGAATATTTGGAGAGGCATAATATGATTAAGAATAGTCAGCATGGCTTTGTCAAGGGCAGGTAGTGTCTTACGAGTCTGATTGAATTTTTTGAGGATGTGACTAAACACATTGATGAAGGTAGAGCAGTAGATGTAGCGTATATGGATTTCAGCAAGGCATTTGATAAGGTACCCATGCAAGGCTTATTGAGAAAGTAGGGAGGCATGGGATCCAAGGGGACTTTGCTTTGTGGATCCAGAACTGGCTTGCCCACAGAAGGCAAAGAGTGGTTGTAGACGGGTCATGTTCTGCATGTAGGTCGGTGACCAGTGGTGTGCCTCAGGGATCTGTTCTGGGACCCTTACTCTTTGTGATTTTTATAAATGACCTGGATAAGGAAGTGGAGGGATGGGTTAGTAAATTTGCTGATGACACAAAGGTTGGGGATATTGTGGACAGTGTGGAAGGGCTATCAGAGGTTACAGCGTGACATTGATAGCATGCAAAACTGGGCTGAGAAGTAGCGGATGGCATTCAACCCAGATAAGTGTGAGATGCAACACACACAAAAATGCTGGTGAATGCAGCAGGTCAAGCAGCATCTATAGGAAGAGGTACAGTCATCGTTTCGGGCCGGGTTCATTTTGGTAGGTCAAATATGATGGCAGAATATAGTATTAATGGCAAGACTCTTGGCAGTGTGGAGGATCAGAGAGATCTTGGGGTCTGAGTCCATTGGACACTCAAAACTGCTGCACAGTTTGACTCTGTGGTTAAGAAGGCATACAGTGCATTGGCCTTCATCAATCACGGGATTGAATTTAGGAGCCGAGAGGTAATGTTGCAGCTATACAGGACCCTGGTCAGACCCCACTTGGAGTACTGTGTTCCTTTCTGGTTGCTTCACTACAGGAAGGATGTGGAAACCATAGAAAGGGTGTGAAGAGATTTGCAAGGATGTTGCCTGGATTGGGGAGCTTTCCTTATGAGAATAGGCTGAGTGAACTCAGCCTTTTTTCCTTGGAGCGACGAAGGATGGAGGTGACCTGATGGAGGTGTATAAAATGATGAGAGACATTGATCATGTGGATAGTCAGAGGCTTTTCCCCAAGGCTGAAATGGCTAACAAGAGAGGGAACATTTTTAAGGTGCTTGGAAGTAGGTACAGAGGATATATTAGGGGTAATTTTTTTTACGCAGAGAGTGGTGAGTGCGTGGAATGGGCTGCCGGCAATGCTGGTGGAGGCGGATACAATAGGGTCTTTTAGGAGACTCCTGGGTAGGTACATGGAGGTTAGAAAAATAGAGGGCTATGGGTAAGCCTAGGTAACTTCTGAGGTAAGGACATGTTCGGCACAGCTTTGTGGGCTGAAAGACTTGTATCGTGCTGTAGGTTTTCTATGTTTCTATGTTTGTGTTTTGAAAGTCATCTCTGCCTTCATTCTTCCTACCAAAGTGTATAACCCCACACTTTCCTACTCTGTATTCCATACCCTCACACTACCCTACATTATACCATAATCAGAAAGAACCAAACCTTTTCTGTAGTATATATTTTCATGCAGACTCCACTTCTCATCAGCAACCTTCAGCATCGCTAGCTTCATTAAGGATCGTATGAAGACTTTAATCCGGGGGAACATCCTCTCAGAGTGAGTACATAAGTTTGAGGCAATGTGGTGATTCTGGCCCTCAACAATTTGATTCTATTACATGCACCTTGGACCATTCTCAGTAAGCCAGGTGCACAATGTATCAACCCTCAACAGTGAAATGGCTGTAGATCCTGGTCATTTGAGGTATGAGTGCTTTCTCCTATCCTGCATGGTTAATTGAAGAAGATTGCGTATTTCACTAAAGCATTGCATCTCTCAGCTGTAGCATACTTTACAATGATCCCACTTGGCCTCACAGAATAAACCCTGGAAATATTCACTGTGAAGACCATTGAACTTCTGGTTTCGGCTGCCACTAGCAAAGATGCGTGACTGCTTACTGGTAAATCATAAGGCAAGGGATTTGACTAAAAACATGGCTTATAACTTCTTTTCTGAAGCAAATTGAGGTGAGAAGGCAGGCTGAGGTAAGGCTGGTTCGGAGGATGAGCCATGCTGAGGCAATGCAAGGCACAACACGTTCGGGCTGCAGTCACAGACGGAGTTCGTGGTGCTACCGGAGATGGAGTGAGCAATTTGGAGAGGAGTCGATACGGAAGAGTTTCCATGCCCGTCCACCTAACCTGGGTGCGCGGCTGGATCATTCCACACGCCGAGCCAATTTGGTAGTTGGAGAACAGCTTTGGGCGAGGTGGCCCAAGTGTATCCAGGTACTAGCATGTGGTTCTACCCGGTGCTTGGACAATTTAAGCATTGGCCTGCATAGTCTGGGAACCCAAGTGTCGGATATGGAGCCGAGGGTCGGGCAGATTTTGCTCGCTGTCCTATGAGTATTATTCCTTTCTCCACAGTGCCAAGGCTGTGATCTGATCCGGCTGCTGTACATTTCTGCCCCACTGGTGTGATGATTCGGAATCAAGGTTTGGGCCTACCACGGTGGATCTGGGATTCAGTCTGGTTCCGGATGCTGTTGGCTTGCTTCTACTGTTTGCATGACCTGTGGGTTTTTTTTTTTCTCTTTCTCTTCTCTGGGCAGTATTTTTTGGCCTTTTTTAAAATTGGATTATCTGGGTTCCTTGCCTTGTGGCTGCCTGTAAGCAGACAAATTTCAAGTTGTATAATTTATACATTCTTTGATAATAAGTGTGCTTGAATCTTTGGATATAGAATCTGTGCTCATCAAGATGTGAGAAATTGCCTTAACTCCCATCAAACTGATCTCAGAATTTTTACCAGTGGTTGTGACCCAGTAGTTCACTAGCGTAGACTTCTAGATGCTGCAGTTTCTAGACCCTCATAAGATCCTGGCTAACTTGAGTGACAACCAGTCATCATCACAATCTCAGATGACATTGGTCTGAAGAGCACAGTCTCCCGAGCAGAGTGTTGTCATCCAGGAGATGACCTTTTTCCAGAACCATAGCATGGCTTACCACATTTCTACCAGAGCAATGGCTTGGGCAATGATATGGAGTTTAAAGATACAGTAAAAGATTAGCTCTATTTGTCACCATGTACGTAGAAACATCAAAACTAACTGTCAAGTATGGTGCTTGTGACTAATCAGGTCATCAAGGATTGTGCTGGGGGGAGCTCGCAAATGTCACCATGCCTCCCGCACCTACAGAGCATGGTCACAATTTACTAACCCTGACTGTACGTCACTGACATGCCAGGGCACCAGGAGCAAATCATTCGATCACGGAGAGAACTTACAAACTCCTTCCCAATTGAACCCTGACTGGAGATTAAATTCATGATTAAAGCTCAAACCTGCCACTCCTGTATTCAGGTAAGACAGTAATTGATTTGTGCTGGGGTCTATCACAGCAGCCCATCAATTGCAGGGTTTAGCCCAGACTCAAATACATTTAGACATTTCACCCACATACACACAGTTTCCCTTATGCTGAGGGGCAAGATAACACTGTTTCCCTAATCTGAGGCACTCAACATTACTGACTACACGTTGAGAAGCGATGGGGAGTGGGGTGTTTTCTTTCTTCTGCATAAAGCGAAGGCAGACGAAATTGTGGGAATAGAATTAACATCCAACTACGCATCTCCCTGTGCCCTTTCTACCCTGCAAAGTTGCTCAATGTTCTTCAGTGTTTATTAGTGTTTCTCAGGCAGGTATCAATCACGTTATCATCTACCATAACAGCTTGCTGCGTGGACATTCTCCTCCTCCTCCCCCCTCACGGGTGAGAAGACATAAAAACCTGAAAGCACACATCGCAGGTGTGGACGCAGCTTCTGTCACACTGTTATAAAACAGAATAAGCACTGTTATAAGCTTATTGACATCTTTCCTATAGGTAGGTAACACGAACTGCATGAATACTCCAAATCCAGCCTCACCAATGACTTGTACAACTTCACCAGTGCCTATGATGTTGCTTCAGGTAAGTTTTTCATTGAACCTGTTCCTACATACATTTGTGCAAATGACAATAAATGGCAATCATCATCGTCAGACGAAGTTAGCATGGATTTGTGAAAGCAAAATTATGTCTGATGAATCTCATAGAATTTTTTGAGGATGGAACTAGTAGAGTGGATAGGGGAGAACCAGTGGATGTGGTATATTTGGATTTTCAACAGGCTTTTGACAAGATCCCACACAGGAGATTAGTGTGCAAACTTAAAGCACACAGTATTGGGGGTAAGGTATTGATGTGGATAGAGAGTTGGTTGGCAGACAGGAAGCAACAAGTGGGAATAAACGGGACCTTTTCAAAATGGCAGGCAGTGACAAGTGGGGTACTGCAAGGCTCACTGTTGGGACCCAGTTGTTTACAATATATATTAATGACTTGGATGAGGGAATTAAATGCAGCATCTCCAAGTTTGCAGATGACACGAAGCTGGGCAGCAGTGTTAGCTGTGAGGAGGATGCTAAGAGGATGCAGGGTGACTTGCATTAAAGTTGCTGGCCTGCTGCTTTCACCAGCAACTTTGATGTGTGTTGCTTGAATTTCCAGCATCTGCAGAATTCCTGTTGTTTGCAGGGTGACTTGGATAGGTTAGGGGTGAGTGGGCAAATTCATGGCAGATGCAATTTAATGTGGATAAATGTGAGGTTATCCACTTCGGTGGCAAGAACAGGAAAACAGATTATTATCTGAATGGTGGCCGATTAGGAGAAGGGGAGGTGCAACGAGACCTGGGTGTCATTATACACCAGTCATTGAAAGTGGGCATGCAGGTACAGCAGGCGGGAAAAAGGCGAATGGTATGCTGGCATTTATAGCAAAAGGATTCGAGTACAGGAGCAGGGAGGTACTACTGCAGTTGTACAAGGCCTTGGTGAGACCACACTTGGAGTACTGTGTGCAGTTTTGGTCCCCTAATTTGAGGAGAGACATTCTTGCCATAGAGGGAGTACAAAGAAGGTTCACCAGATTGATTCCTGGGATGGCAGGACTTTCATATGACGAAAGTCTGGATCGGCTAGGCTTATACTCTCTGGAATTTAGAAGATTGAGGGGGGATCTTATTGAAATGTATAAAATTCTAAAGGGATTGGACAGGCTAGATGCAGGATGATTGTTCCTGATGTTGGGGAAATCCAGAACGAGGGGTCACAGTTTGAGGATAAAGGGGAAGCCTTTTAGGACCGAGATTAGGAAAAACTTCTTCACACAGAGAGTGGTGAATCTGTGAAATTCCCTGCCACAGGAAACAGCTGAGGCCAGGTCATTGGCTATATTTAAGAGGGAATTAGATATGGCCCTTGTGGCTAAAGGGATCGGGGGTATGGAGAGAGGGTAGTTACAGGGTTCTGAGTTGGATGAACAGCCATGATCATACTGAATGGCAGTGCAGGCTCGAAGGGCCGAATGGCCTACTCCTGCACCTATTTTGTATGTTTCTATGTTTCTAAACGCAGCTTAGATCTTGACCTTCTGCACGAACACACGCATATCTAGCCAACATATTTAAAAGCAGGCAAATGGGACGAGCTCAGGTAGACAAGATGGCCCACAATTGAGAGGCTTGTTTCCATGCTGTCTAACTCTATGATACTTTACCATTGCCTGCTTTTCCAGTGAAATTCCATATCTTAAAATAACCATCCAGTTTATCAACCAACAGCTTGTACGTACTTCATCAGGGAAAACTTCCTGCAAATAAACACATATTAAATACATCACCCTATAAGATTCTTACAGGGCACTGAATTTTAAAAAGATTTAGCGAAGAACTGAAGGGAGCTTTCGGAGGAATGCTGACGATCCCAAGCTGAGTTATCAGCCATTCATAATGTACGTGGCACTGGTTTGGGATGCTCTTGGGAATATAGAATCCATGTTTGGGACTGTTCACTTACAGCTTATCTAAAGTGCTCCACAACAAAGGTCCATATGGAGTTTAGTGGCAGAGCATGTGGTTTCCAAGCAATTACTCCGGGATTTCATCTGACGAGCACTACATTCAGTGTTCCTTGTACGAAACAGCTTGCTGAGAAACTCCCTGGGAAATAAATCGTTCTGATAGGATAATTCATTGGCTATTGAGTTATGTGCAATCAATCAACCAAGCACAGGAGCAGGAAGTCTATTTTTTTTTCAATGGAGTACTTAGCTATGGGCAAAAAGGCAAGTATTAGCATATTTACATTATTATGCATTGATTGAGCGTATGTTTGTAATCATTCTCAAGTGTTTTCGAGTGATTTAGTTGGTGATGTTTAACTTCCTTAACTTTTAGAATGGCTCATTGGTTTTTAATTGTTTTTGAAATCTGAATCTTTCTGAACATTCAGAAGCATTCTGAGTCCTTAGAAGATTTGACAGACTGCGCAGCTGGAGGCTATGCCTTAGGCATCTGTCGGTTTTACTTGATGTTTTGTGGGTGGAGATTGTTCTGTCCTACTCATCTTACAGTATTTATGTGCACTACACAGGTGCTTGGCATTTGGGGTCATGAGGACTACGGTAGCAAATCGACACCACGTATAGTAAAGGTACAATAGTATTTCCCACACAGACCTGTCTCACACACGAGTTTATTGCCACTGGCAACAGGTTCTGATCCATTAACTTAACATAAATACCTGATTTTTTTCTCCCAGTTTTATAAGTTGAACATGCATTTGGACATTGAAGTCAGTAGGGTTTTAATTATAATCACTAAACTTCGGTCCCATTTAGCTTCTGTGAACAAAATTATACCAGACACCAAAACACATAAAAACTATTCTGGGTCAGCAATTTCATGAAGTTCCTCTTGATAACTGCCAAGCAGAAATTGTGAGGGAATTTCATGCATTTCATACACTGAGGTTTCAATAGGTCACTCCAAAAATGCCAATTATACCCTGAGTGATTTGCTAGTCTTGTTGCTGTGTACGTTCCAGACTTCTCTATCCTTCTAAATAAGTTGATCTCTTTTATCACTCCGAAAGATTATATAGTGTTAGATCAGGCAGCAGAGTAGACGTGTATGTTTCGTCATTGTCTGAAACCACACAATATAGAAGGTGGGGCAGGCTAGACTTACCTGTTCTTTACCACCTGAAATTTCAAAAGCTCCTCTATCACAATATCGTAAAAGCATAACTCATGCTAGAAAATGCATGGGCCTAGAAGTTGTTACAAGCCTATACGGCAGCCATTTTGATCAAGGGTCCACTGCTGTAAAGTTGCAACTGAAATGACATTACATTGTTCATTGCTAGGCTACAAAGGAAGGAAAAGAAGAGCCATACCAAGGTTGAAGGCTGCAAATGCTGATTTTCTTAAACATGGTCTGATTGTTTCAAAGTTAACATTAAGGAAATGGAGTGTGACACTCACGATATAACATTATACTGTATGCCTTCAGTATAGGCACTGAATTTTGTTGGCAAAGTCATCCTCACAGTTATCTGTGGACTCGTATATAAGTTGGAAGCAACAGCCTGACATTCATGTACATAAAATCCCAAATTGCAGACAATGCGACAGCCTCCTGGACATAGCCTGTTCGACCAAAGTAGCAATGCACAAAAGCTAGTGGTATAGTAGCATATTGAAACAGAGTAGATGTGGGAGTCCCCAACGATGACTCCACACTGCATGAATTTTCATGGCATCAGATCTATAATGGGCAAGGAAAACGTCCTCATCCCTCTCAACTGCTAAATCAGAGCTCCTCCAGCAGAGGCTAGCAGGCACACACACATACACGAAAGAAGCATTGAAGGCCACCGCATATTCTTTGGTCAGAAACTTCAATGTCCTTCATCAAGAGTAGCTTGTTAGCACCACCACAGATTGAGCTGGCTGAACACAAAAGGGCATTGGCTCAGGTTTTGCTCTGAAGTACTTAGTGAGTGAACCAAAAAAATACTTCATTCTGCTTAACCTCCTTGTTGCCAATCTGTCTGCGGCTGCTGCACTTGTCCATGATAGCAATGGTAGGAATGATCGCCATACAGTGTTTGATCTCATACAGCAGGGCTAAAGCTGTCACGTAACACATAAAGGCTTTGTACTATGGAATAGAAATTCTCAGTCACTGTTTTTCAAGTCAGCTGAGCCTCCTATTGAAAGTTTTAACTTTAAAGCATATGAAAGCCATAATTCTGTTGAGGGGTTTTGCTAATTTACAGTTCAGAGGAATCCAGCAGCAACATTATAGTATAACTCTCAGGAAGCTAATTCTGTAAGCTTTTTATTCAGTGTTTTAGATTTATCAATTTTAAAGTTTTAACATTAAAAGAAGAAAATGGTTCTGGTGCAGTATATTAAAAAGATAAGATAGAGCAGAAAGTACTGTTCACCAATTGACTTTCAACCTCCAGATCTTCCTAAGCCAACAACTTTTACTTCTTTGAATCGTGATTGGGTAGGTAGTTCAGTAACAGGAAGGAACATCGCCCATTGCCAGCCACAAAGAATGCAGCTTTCTGCACCTGACAGAACTAAATGGTAGTGTTATTCTACTGTACATTTTATAGCAAACTTCTCCCAGTTTAAGTCCAAAAATCTAGAAGCCTTCAAAAACAGAAGACTTTTGAATGTATGTTCAGCAGCTAGGTGCTATTTTTCTGCATTATATGCTGTTAGGGCACATTCATATCAAAATAATTATTTTAAGAATAATGTCATAAGCTATATCATAATTATTACAGTAAGTCAGCCCTGTGAGAAGAAAAGAAAATAATGAATTAATACATTCAGTCATTCACTTTCAGGTTATTGCAGGTATACAAATGAATGGACCGGAATACAAATGGGTTTCTGTCAGCTATGCTGCTTTAGTAGTTCTCTCTTTTTTAAATCAACATGCTTGGGGTGAAAGATGTAAACTGAAGCAATGGTACTCACAGTGTGACTTTGTAGATTGAAAATCGCCACCAAACAGAATTTTAACTGGACAATTATTTATCCAGTGCACCTCCCTACCCAGCACACAGTCATATTGAATATTAAATGCTATAGCTAAATCTTCAAAGAATTTCACAAAATAAATTGCAATAAAGACTAATTTTTTCTAACTTATTTCTTGCATGAATTTAAACACCTGGCTGTTGGTTTGATGTATGGTTATTCCTCTGATACATAAGCTTCATGAAGTTTGTTCAATGCTTGAAGGAGACAACTTAAAGTAATCATCTTGTCTTTCGTTTATTACCCCTCAACCATCAGGCTCCTGAACCAGAGGGGATAACTTCACTCACCCGTCACTGAACTGTTTCCACAACTTATGGACTTTCGGAGAGTCTTCACCTCATGTTCTCGATATTTATTCAAAGGTTTCAACGGTACATTTCAGGTCAGAGAATGTATGTAATAAACGTACATCCTGAAATACTTTTTCTTCACAAACATCCACGAAAACAGAGGAGTGCCCCAAAGAATGAATGACAGTTAAATGTTCGAACCCCAAAGTCTCCCTCCAATATTGCTTATTTGCTTATTTGTAGCAAATTATATTGCTTATTAAGTAAATAATATTGCTTATTTATTTATCATTATTAATTCTTTATTTCTCTTTCTCTTTGTACATGCACAGTTTGTTGCTTTTTTGGGGGGTTTTGTGCATTGATTATTTGCCCATCCTGTTGTGTGTGGTCTTTCATTGATTCTATTGTGTTTCTTGTACTTACTGTGAGTACCACAAGAAAATGAATCTCAGGGTTGTATCTGGTGACATAAATGCACTTTGATAATAAATATACTTTGAACTTTGAACTTTTTTGTGTGTTGTAGACTAAATTGATTTCACCTGAATTGGGCAATCAAATTGCCACAATTTAAGCAGACATGATTACTTCCATTATTGGGTACAAAGAAGAAATCACAATTTCCAAAAGATTTGAATTTGATTTTATACCCTTGCTTCCATCCACACACAAGAAAATATGAAAATCTAATGGAGGAATACATGTAATTATTCAAAGAGTTCAAAGTGTTTTACAAATAAAGTCCTGGTGTTTGCAATGTGGAATGGAAATGAGGTATAAATGCAGTACTCAAGCCCAGTACAGTAACATTTCATATTCTAATGCAGAAATTAAAAGCCTTGCAGAACTGTATTTTGCACATCAGAGTCACATATGCCTCGTGAGTTGTGCTCTGACTATAACTGCTCGAAGGACTTCAGAAGATGATCAGCATATTCTTGAGAATGTGCAATTCTATCAACAGCAGGTAAGAAGAAAGACTTCTATTTATACAGCAAGTTTCACTACTTTAAAGAATCCTTATGAACTTCACATGAAATCGAGTATTCACTGAAAGAAAAGAAATGCAGCATTCAATTTGTCTACTTTGAGCTCTGGCAAATAATAATATGAAAAATCTGTTCTGAGGATATTAACTGATGGATAGGTTTAGATATCTGTTCTGTTTTTACTTCCACCATTGGCATTCCTTACACTAATACAGAAACATTCTATTCAGTCCTGTATAAATGTCAAGCAATAACCAATGTACCTTAAGTTGACTGTAAAGGTAATTGGCTACTGCCAATGGTGCACTTTTTATGCAATACAGTAACAATGGAATTGGACAATGCAATATTACTTATCTAGTACTATACATAGGTGGAAACTTGCTTGCAGTCATTCACATAACTTGTGATCCACAACTGATTAGATGGTCTGGAAACTCATGAATTGGTGACATCAAAGCCTGTATAAAACTAATCTGATATCAGTCCCAACAAATTGGCCTGAGGTTCTGAATCTGTATCAGATCAGGTTTATCATCACTGACTTATAGGATGGGAACTTTGTTGCTTTGCAGCAGCAGTACGGTGCAAAGGCATAAAGTTACAATAATTTTCAAAGTAAATAAATAGTGCAAAAAGGAAATATAATGAGGTAGTGTTCATCAGTTAATGGATCGATCCATAAATCTAATAGTGGAGGGGGTAAAGCTGTTCCTAAATCATTGTGTGTGGTTATTCAACTGATTATTGAAGTGCCTAGACCAGAATATACTGCAGAATAATTCTCTCACTTCATCTGTGCTTATGATGGCCTTCAAAACCTTTTGGCTTTGCAGCTCAGCACTTTCCACATATTAGCCAAAAGGAAAGTAGGACGAGGTTAAGAAAGAATAGGAAGCACAAAAGTCGAGAATAGAGGTGTCAATGGGAGATTCCCTCTTAGTGTGCTCAATAAAGTCGAGGGTAGAGGTGTCAATGGGAGTCTCCCTCTTGGAGTGTTAAACAGTCCTCACTTCCAGAATAGAGCTTGAGCAGCATCACTCAGTATTGGGTAGCCTGTCCTCTTTGTAGCCAGACTGGGATAACATTAAGCCTTCTGCTGACTATTTGCAGAATCATATTTGCACCAGAGATATAACTTGTGTACTTGAATTTAAGCGGCTTGGCAAGGAATTTCCTGATTCACTAAAGGTTTTTCACTCTCTACAAGGTACTAGTCATAAACACAATCACCTTAAAACAGATGAATTGAGCTCCAGCCGTACTGGAGAACATTTTTCTCTTTTATGGGTGTATACCAATTCAATGAATGTGTAAAAGTTAGATAATATCCAAGATAGAACAACTTCCTTATTGCCCCTCTCATAAACTAAGTTTAATATTCCATCACTCCATCACTATTATCTTAAAGGATAGTCTATGTTTTCTTTAGAATGTCCAAGAGCAGTTTTCTAAAATTTCTTTAACAAATCCACAAGCTCTGCAGCAAGGAGATGGGCATTGTGCATGCCAACACCACCAGTGGCATATTGACCTTCCTGACTTGGAAAAGTATTTGAACATCTCTTTAAAGAACTACAGCACCTTTCCTAACAGCACTTCAGGAGTATTTCTGTCAAAAGCACTATAGAAAGTGAAAGATTATTAGGGATTGTCTTAAAATATACAGCCTAAAGTTTACATTGTATTTGCTTCTGTTCCTTGTGGTTTCAATACCTGACCGTCCACTGCTCTTCAATGCAAAACCCAACCAAATCAACAAACCACATTATGATTAGTTACATTCAAGTGAGACTAAAAAAAATTAACTGATCAATCTTCCGCACTCCCTTGATCTTGTCCTGATGGTCCAAATATTATTGCATGGAGCCCCCTCATTTTGGTGGGGATCTGTGACTTGCATTGCAGTGGGCTGTAAATAGTCTTGAAGTATGACCTTGGGCAACTCTAGACCTAGAAAGTGTGGGTAGTAGCCAGCATCATCTGGTCAAGGAACAACAGCCCTGGTCTTATTCAGAGAAACGTTTGTAGTCTGTTGGAGGAGTGTTTGCTGGACTGCTGTGCCATCCCCAAAGCCCCTTTGAGCATTTGTGTCCAGAGCCACAATGGCTGCTATCTGGACCTTCCTGCTGGAAGTTTGGTCCCCAACTGCAGTACTTATACATTGGGTGGGTCCTGCTGAAGCGGAAGCTGCAGCATTGCCCATCTGAGGCTTCATGATGCCTGGTCTGTAGATCTGGACACAGCTGGCACCACCTCTATGCTCCAGATTCCACACAAACCCTGCACAAGTGGAGTATAAATTTCATGTTGCTGGATATTTTACATAGGACAGCCAATGACTCAAGCATTATAGTCTGGGGTGATTGATCTTCTACCAAATTCGCTTCTGAGTCTCCCAGAGCAGAATGCATGAATGACCGAACCCTCCGAGGAGCTGCTACATGAATTCTCCATCCTGCCTGGCTTGATTACAAGTCACTCGTGCATGGTGATTCACCACAGGCACAGCCTTCAGTTAAACCCACTTCGCGGGTAAGTGAATTGCCAATGTCTGAGCCAGTGGCCACATCTGTCAAATCAAGAGACAGAGTAGCTTCTGCTCGGGCTGCTGCCAGCACCTCACCCAGTACTTGGCTATGAAGGAAAGGTAAAACGCAAGCATCATGGGAAGGACAGAAAGTGGGAGATGGTTCTTGTGCCACCTGCACCTGATAAATAGGATGTTGTGAGATAAAAGATAAAGGATAAAAGTTAGAATGGAGATCATGTAGAGAAATAACATCTCGTTAATCACCACAAACATCCTGCATCGTCTGCTACACTTGGGGTCAGGACTCTCTCCCTTTGCAGTTGTCGGTCTGTGGTTGCTGGCAATGATTGTCACACACTAGAGTGAGAAAAGTTCATTAATCAGGGTGCTGCAATGGGTGCATGTTTTGCTCATGTCATGGTTGAAAAGCTGAAGCTTCTACACTGTGAGAAGTGATGTGTGGGCTGGGTGAGCAATGTAGTAACATGGTTTGGCCCTGGATGTTAGCCAGGTTAGTTGTGATTGATAGAGATTGTTGCTAGGTCAGTGATAGCGATATATTTGTGTATGTATAATGTGTGATGGGGATGCACTACACACAGGCAGTAAGATAGTTATGAAAAGAGGGACTGCGATGATGCTTATATTAACCAAGGCATACTCACGAGATTGTTAAACTACTTTCGCACTGCTTTGAAATCCCGGGTGCTTGACTCCTGCTGTTGATCTTGTCACTGACTTCCTATCACTGATCTTTCATAACGAACCTACTTCAATTTTTGACTATATGAGGGAAAATTATCTTTCTTCTCCTTTTCACCTCACGTACTAAGAAAACTGAACGGCCATCCTCTGCCCTAATCCACTATTTCTGTCCTTTGATTGACTTCCATTGGCAGGTGGGGGCAACGAGACTTGGCTCTGTACGAAATGCAGGCATGGCTTCAATCATTTGACAACTTCATCTGGCGCTAGCCACTCAAACGTTGAAACCTATGGACATATGCACAAGCAATAGACATCATGGTCAGTTCATGAATAATTAAACCTGCGTTGGGAGAAGCAAGCTTAGGTGATTTGCGTATTGCAATGCCTGCTTCATTTTCCAGCACCAATCAATTTCTCCATGACTGAATCAGTGAAGGAATGAACAGTTCAGTTTAAAATGAAATTAGTTAAATGGAAATTCAGTCTGCTACAATGTGCCAGGAATTTGTCAGGTTAAGAATATCCATTTAAACCTTTCTGAGAGTTCACCATTACAATTTATGTCTTTTTTAAATCTTGTTCTTCTGATATCTTTGAAGGTTAGCTTTTAAAGAACTGGAAACACTTCACATTATTCTGAAAGCCGTTTTCTTTACATGAAAAACCTTAGCATAATGAAGGAATTGTCCTGAGACCAGCACAAAGAAGACAGTGCCTTTACTTTCTTAGAAGTTTGCGTAGATTTGGCATGTCACTGAAAACTTCCACAAACTTCGATAGATGCACAGTAGAGAGTGTCCTAACTGATTGAATCTTGGCCTGGTATGGAAACACCAATGCCCAGGAACAGAAAAGGCTACAGAAAGTGGTGGATACAGCTCCGCCCAGGCAAAGCCCTCCCCACCATTGAGTACATTTACATAGAGCGCAGTCACAAGAAAGCAGCATCCATCATCAGAGACCCAAACCATCCAGGATATGCCTGAAGCACCTTCAATTACTCCAAAATACTGAGGTTTGGTAAAATACTGAAAGGCTTTTATTCGCTGTACAACACGACCTCCACAGTGAGTGTCTGCCCCGGACTGAGGGGGAGGGGCAAGGCAAACACCTTTATACAGGACTCTGTGGGAGGAGCCACAGGGGCAGTCAGCAGAGGGGTGTGTCCCGACAGGTAACCCAGTTACAACATATATACATGGTTTACCACATTCACCCCTCCTTTTATTTTAAAAGAGTCCCACGGGGTGAAGTGACTAACAATATTTACAAGAAGTATATTTATAGGTCAAGTCTATCAGGCGGTCGAGTCCATCGCTGTGATCTACGTAGCACCGGCGATGGCAGTTGTGCTGGCTCCGGCCTGACTTCAGGTGCCAGCACGTTAGGCGTCGGTAATCCCTCGTGCGTGTGCGTCGCGCCCGGTATGGGAGTATCGTGTGGTGTCTGTATAGGGTTTGGGGTGCACGGTGTCTCATAGGTACATACATTGGTGGGTACGGGGTCAATAGTCACCACGGAGTGTTCAGGGTAGGGGCCCGGAGCTCCTGCGGGCGCCAGGTCGCGGATGGAGACCGTGTCCTCCCGCCCATCAGGTAAAACCACGTAGGCATACTGGGGGTTCGCATGAAGTAAGTGAAACCTCTCGACTATTGGGGAGTATTTATTGCTCCTCGCATGTTTCCGGAGCAGCACTGGCCCTGGGGATGTCAGCCAAGATGGTAGGGTGGTTCCAGTGGTCAATTTTCTGGGAAAAGAAAAAAGCCGCTCACGAGGGGTGGCATTGGTGGCCGGGCATAACAGGGAGCGGATGGAGTGGAGTGCCTCGGGAAGGACCTCCTGCCAGCGGGAGACTGGCAGTCCCTTTGACCTGAGGGCTAAGAGTGTAGCTTTCCACACTGTGCCATTCTCCTTCTCTACCTGTCCATTCCCCCGGGGATTATAGCTCGTGGTCCTACTGGTTGCAATTCCCCTAGCCAGTAGATATTGGCGCAGCTCGTCACTCATAAACGAGGACCCTCTGTCACTGTGGATATAGCATGGGTATCCGAACAGAGTGAAGAGCTTGCGCAGGGCTTTTATAACTGACGTGGTAGTGGTGTCGGGGCAGGGGATGGCGAAGGGGAACCGCGAGTACTCGTCAATTACGTTAAGAAAGTACACATTGCGGTCGGTGGAGGGAAGGGGGCCCTTAAAGTCAACACTCAGTTGCTCAAAGGGGTGGGTGGCCTTGATGAGTGGTGCCTTTTCGGGTCGGTTGAAGTGCGGATTTGCACTCTGCGCAGACTTGGCAGTCCCTGGTCATCATCCTGATCTCTTCAAGGGAGTAAGGCAGGTCCCGGGCTTTCACGAAGTGGAAAAGCCGGGTGACTCCTGGGTGGCAAAGGTCTACATGTATGGCGTATAGCCGGTCGATCTGCGCGCTGGCGCATGTTCCCCGTGATAGGGCATCGGAGGGCTCGTTGAGCTTCCCAGGCCTGTACATGATGTCATAGTTGTAGGTGGAGAGTTCAATTCTCCACCTCAGAATTTTATCATTTTTGATTTTGCTCCGCTGCTGATTATTAAACATGAATGCGACTGAGCGCTGGTCAGTTAGCAGGGTGAAACTTTTGCTGGCAAGATAGTGCCTCCAGTGCCTTATAGCTTCCACTATGGCCTGGGCCTCTTTCTCTACCGCAGAGTGCCGAATTTCAGGGCCTTGAAGGGTACGGGAGAAGAACACCACTGGTCTTCCTGCCTGGTTGAGGGTAGCAGCCAGCGCAAAGTCGGAGGCGTCACTCTCTACTTGGAAGGGAATGGCCTCGTCCACCGCATGCATTGCTGCTTTGGCAATGTCCCCTTTTATGCGGTTGAAGGCCGCGTGGGCCTCGGCAGAGAGGGGGAATGTGATGGACTTGACCAGGGGGCGGGCCTTGTCTGCATAGTTAGAGACCCTTTGGGCGTAATATGAAAAGAAGCCCAGGCACCTTTTGAGGGCTCTGAGGGTATTGGGAAGAGGGAGTTCCAACAAGGGGCGCATACGGTCGGGGTCAGGGCCAATGACTCCATTCTCCACGACACACCCAAGGATAGTAAGTCGGGTGGTCCCAAATACACACTTGTCCTTGTTATAGGTGAGGTTGAAAGATTTGGCCGCTTGGAGAAATTTTTGGAGGTTGTTGTCATGATCCTGCTGGTCGTGACCGCAGATGGTGATATTATCCAGATATGGGAACGTGGCCTTCAGTTGGCACTGGTCCACCATCCGGTCCATTGCCCTCTGGAACACAGATACACCATTCGTGACACCAAAGGGGACGCGCAGGAATTGATAAAGCCTGCCGTCCGCCTCGAAGGCAGTGTAAGAGCGGTCCTCCCGGCGGATGGGGAGCTGATGGTAAGCGGATTTTAGGTCTATGGTCGAGTATACCTTGTACTGTGCTATCTGATTGACCATATCCGTGATGCGGGGTAGAGGGTACACGTCGAGCTGCGTGAACCTATTGATGGTCTGGCTATAGTCCACAACCATCCTATTCTTCTCCCCGTTCCGAACAACCACCACCTGCGCCCTCCAAGGACTTGTGCTTGCCTCAATGACCCCCTCCCTGAGCAGCCGCTGCACCTCCGACTTAATGAAAGCTCTGTCCCCGGCGCTGTACCTGCTGCTTTTAGTTGTCACAGGTTTACAGTCGGGGGTCAGGTTGGCGAACAGCGGTGGGGGAGGGATCCTGAGGGTGGGGAGGCCGCAAGTGGTGTCGGTAGTGTGGCAGTTGGCATGACGTTGGGTGGGATGCGCGGGTCGGTGTGTGTGTGTGGTCAGTAGCAGGGTACGTGACATATCTCTACAAAACAGGGGATTTATGACAGTAATTGGCGGGAGGGGCCCATCATACTTCATTGTCACGCTTTTCAGGTGGCTCTGGAAGTCCAACCCCAACAGCACAGGGGCACACAGTTGAGGCAAGACCAGTAACGTAAAGTCCCGATATTCTGTGCCCTGCACCACTAGTGTCGCTACACAACCCCCCCGGGTGTCTGTTGTATGCGACCTGGAGGCCATGGTGACCCTCTGACTTACCGGCCATATCATGAGTCCACAATGCTGCACCATGGCCGGTTGGATAAAACTCTCCGTGCTGCCTGTGTCAAACAGGCAGCTTGTCCTGTGCCCCTCCACCAGGATGTCCATCATTGACCTTGCGAGCTGGTGAGGAGCGCTTTGGTCGAGGGTCACGGAAGCCAGGGTGGGGTCGCTGTCTTGGTCCAGCATGGTGGGGTGCCCCGTGAGCACCCGTTGGTTGTAGGCAGTGGGAGGTGGCGCTGACCAAGATGGCCGCCCCCATGTCTCGCACGTGGTGGAGGTGTGCAGGGAAGATGGCGGCGCCCATGTCTCGCACGTGGTGGCAGTGTGCAGGGAAGATAGCGACCCCCACGTCTCGCGTGGGGCGCTGCTCGATCCCGCTCGCTATTTTGACTAACAGACCTTGGTGAAGCGGCCCTTCTTTCCGCAGCTGGAGCAGGTAGCTTGTCGGGCCGGGCAGCGTTTCCGGGGGTGCTTCTCCAGTCCGCAGAAGTAGCACTTCGCAGACTCACGACTGGCGGCAGCTGAGGTCAATTCGCTGGCAGGTTGCGGGGTCTGCGGCACCGACGAGGCCATCAGGGGATCGCGTGCCTGGAGAGCCTCGGAGTTATGCAGAGCGGCCTCCAACGTATCAGCCAGCTCGATTGCCGAACTTAGGGTAAGATCGGCTTTTTCCAGCAGCCGCTGGCGCACGTACACTGACCTGGTCCCCGTGACGAAGGCGTCTCTCACTAGGAGTTCTGCATGCTGCGCCGCCGTCAGCTCCTGGCCATTGCAGACCCGCACGAGTGTCTGTAGGGCCCGGACAAACTCAGCACTCGATTCCCCGGACCGTTGTTGCCGTGTCGCTAAGTGATGCCGAGCATAGACGCTGTTTATCGGCCGCAGGTATTGTCTTTACAGTGCGTTCATCGCGCCGTCGTAGTTCGGCTGGTCTCTGATCAGCGAATAAACCTGTGGACTGACCCTGGAGAGTAGAACTCTGTGCTTCGCTACGGGGTCGGTCGCTTTAATCTCCTCTAGATACGCTTCGTAGCAGGCCAGCCAGAGTTCAAAAGTGTTTCCAGCATCAGGCATTTGCGGATCGAGGTCTAATTTTTCTGGTCTCAGGGCCTGTTCCATGTTTTAAAACGTACAGCGAATAAAATTGAAGCACCTTCAATTACTCCAAAAGACTGAGGTTTGGTAAAATACTGAAAGGCTTTTATTCGCTGTACAATACGACCTCCACAGTGAGTGTCTGCCCCCGGACTGAGGGGGAGGGGCAAGGCAAACACCTTTATACAGGACTCTGTGGGAGGAGCCACAGGGACAGTCAGCAGAGGGGCGTGTCCAGACAGGTAACCGAGTTAAACATAGAAACATAGAAAATAGGTGCAGGAGTAGGCCATTCGGCCCTTCGAGCCTGCACCGCCATTTATTATGATCATGGCTGATCATCCAACTCAGAACCCTGCCCCAGCCTTCCCTCCATACCCCCTGACCCCCGTAGCCACAAGGGCCATATCTAACTCCCTCTTAAATATAGCCAATGAACTGGCCTCAACTGTTTCCTGTGGCAGAGAATTCCACAGATTCACCACTCTCTGTGTGAAGAAGTTTTTCCTAATCTCGGTCCTAAAAGGCTTCCCCTTTATCCTCAAACTGTGACTCCTCGTTCTGGACTTCCCCAACATCGGGAACAATCTTCCTGCAAATATATGAGTTACAACATATATACATGGTTTACCACAATGCCCTCATTTTAACTACGATCATTGGGTAGGAGGTACAGAGGAGGTACACCACCAGGTTCAGGAACAGTTATTACCCTTCAACCGTCAGGCTCCTGAACCAAACTGTATAATTTCAATCACCACTACTTGATTCTAGGAACTACAGACTGACTTTCAAGGACTTGTTACAATTCTTGTTCCCAGTGTTATTTTGTTTATTTGCACAGTTTGTTCTCGTTTGTCTGTTCATTTATAATTCTTCATGAAATTCTGTTGTATTTCTTTTTTTTCCATAAATGCCTGCAGGAAAATGAATCTCAGAGCAGTATGTGGTAACATATAATATTTTGATAATAAATTTACTTTGAGGTTTGAAATTTGAAATTGAATTGGTAAAATTTCCATTTGCTGAAATTAGCCATTGCCATGACAAACTGAAAGGGTTGTTTTGCAAATATAAATCAATTATTAAAACTTCTCATACCACTTCTGCTTAATTACAACAAAACCTTTGAGAACAACTTTGTTCTCAAGGCAGCAGCAGCAGGTTGGAAGCAGTTTTCCAACACTTTGCCCAAGCGGCTATTCCTCATTATTTCAGTCAACGAATGCCATCACAATTGAACCATGTCCACTTGTACATCTACACATGAGCCACCTACCAGGATGGGCCAATGGAAGAAAACCAGTAAAGGAAATTCAGATGAATTCCCCAACCATTCTCCATTCAGATATGTCAATTAGACATCAGTGGGGCTGCCAGACTGATACCAGTTGACAAGTGAAGGCGTAATACATGAAATTCCTAATCAAGTGGTAAAGTGGTTTATCAAATGTCAGTAGGTTAACTTTCATCATGAAATATTGCAAATTCAATTCTATGAAACTGGACGTAATTGGGATGGCAAGTCTAAAATTAATGGTGAAAGCCATTAGATTATTGTAAAAATCCAATTTTCTAGAAGTGTTTTTCATTATTAATCTTAGCTAATATCCAATTCAACCAGTCCTTTATGTCTCCAGTCTATGTGTCTGATTTCCTATACCTGCTGAAGTGACCTGACAAGTCACTCAATGATAAAGAAATTAACCATCGCAATGAAGGCCGTGCACTGTCTCTGCATCCATCACTGTGAGGCTATGCACAGCTCAAATCCCATCTATAAATGTGCTGATGACACAACTAACGCTGGAAGAATTTCATATGGTGACAAGAAGAAGTACAGGTGCGAGTTATACCAGCTAGTGGAGTGGTGTCGTAGCAACTACCTTGCACTCAGCATCAGTAAGAACAAAGAACTGATTGTGGACTTCAGAAAGGGTAAGATAAGGGAACACACACCAGTCCTCATAGAGAGATCAGAAGTGGAAAGACTGAGCAGTTTCAGGTTCCTGGGTGTCAACATCTCTGAGGGTCTAACCTGGACTCAACGTATCGATGCAGCTAGAAAAAAGGCATAACAGCGGCTGTATTTCATTAGGAGTTTGAGGAGATTTGTCCCCAAGGACACTCGCAAATTTCTACAGATTTCTACAGCTGTAATGTGGAGAGCATTCTAACTGGCTGCATCACTGCCTGGTATGCTTGTGGGTGTGGGGGACACGGCACAGAATCAAAATAAGCTGCAGCACGTTGTAAACTTATTCATCTCCCTTATGGGCACAAGCATCCGTAGTAGCCAGGACATCTTCAAGGAGCGATGCATCCAGCAGGAAGGACCCCAATCACCCAGGTCCCAGGTCATGCCCTGTTCTCATTGCTACCATAAGGAAGGAGGCACACACACAACCATTAGATAACAGCACCTTCCCCTCTGCCATCTGATTTCTGAATGGACATTGAACCCGTGAACATACTACCTTACTACTTTTTTATTTCTATTTTTGCACTACCTATTTAACTATTTAATATATATATATTTACTGTAAATCATGTTTTTTCTATTATTATGCATTGCATTGTACCACTGCCACAAGGACAACAAATACCAAGACATATGCCAGTGATATTAAACCTGATTCTGATTACTTTCCTGCAGCCACCAAGAATGGGTGTTAAAAAGGGCCTTACTTAGAGCAAATATTCACAATATTAATCCACAAACACTTCAACAAGTTAACTATTTAAAATAAAGAAGTTAAATTCACTTGGAACCTTCAATATCTTGAAGCAATCCAGGAAGTTTTCTTGCTGTTTAGTCTCTGAAGCAAAAGAATAAATCAGGGAAGGTAGTGCACCCGTGGCTGACAAGAGAAATTAGGGATAGTATCAATTCCAAAGAAGAAGCATACAAATTAGCCAGAGAAAGTGGCTCACCTGAGGACTGGGAGAAATTCAGAGTTCAGCAGAAGAGGACAAAGGGCTTAATTAGGAAGGGGAAAAAAGATTATGAGAGAAAACTGGCAGGGAACATAAAAACTGACTGTAAAAGCTTTTATAGATATGTAAAAAGGAAAAGACTGGTAAAGACAAATGTAGGTCCCCTACAGACAGAAACAGGTGAATTGATTATGGGGAGCAAGGACATGGCAGACCAATTGAATAATTACTTTGGTTCTGTCTTCACTAAGGAGGACATAAATAATCTTCCAGAAATAGTAGGGGACAGAGGGTCCAGTGAGATGGAGGAACTGAGCGAAATACATGTTAGTAGGGAAGTGGTGTTAGGTAAATTGAAGGGATTGAGGGCAGATAAATCCCCAGGGCCAGATGGTCTGCATCCTAGAGTGCTTAAGGAAGTAGCCCAAGAAATAGTGGATGCATTAGTGATAATTTTTCAAAACTCGTTAGATTCTGGACTAGTTCCTGAGGATTGGAGGATGGCTAATGTAACCCCACTTTTTAAAAAAGGAGGGAGAGAGAAACCAGGGAATTATAGACCGGTTAGCCTAACGTCGGTGGTGGGGAAACTGCTGGAGTCAGTTATCAAAGATGTGATAACAGCACATTTGGAAAGCGGTGAAATCATCGGACAAAGTCAGCATGGATGTGTGAAAGGAAAATCATGTCTGACGAATCTCATAGAATTTTTTGAGGATGTAACTAGTAGAGTGGATAGGGGAGAACCAGTGGATGTGGTATATTTGGATTTTCAAAAGGCTTTTGACGAGGTCCCACACAGGAGATTAGTGTGCAAACTTAAAGCACACGGTATTGGGGGTAAGGTATTGATGTGGATGGAGAATTGGTTAGCAGACAGGAAGCAAAGAGTGGGAATAAACGTGAACTTTTCAGAATGGCAGGCGGTGACTAGTGGGGTACCGCAAGGCTCAGTGCTGGGACCCCAGTTGTTTACAATATATATTAATGACTTGGATGAGGGAATTAAATGCAGCATCTCCAAGTTTGCGGATGACACGAAGCTGGGCGGCAGTGTTAGCTGTGAGGAGGATGCTAAGAGGATGCAGAGTGACTTGGATAGGTTGGGTGAGTGGGCAAATTCATGGCAGATGCAATTTAATGTGGATAAATGTGAAGTTATCCACTTTGGTGGCAAAAACAGGAAAACAGATTATTGTCTGAATGGTGGCCGATTAGGAAAAGGGGAGGTGCAACGAGACCTGGGTGTCATTATACACCAGTCATTGAAGGTGGGCATGCAGGTACAGCAGGCGGTGAAAAAGGCGAATGGTATGCTGGCATTTATAGATTCGAGTACAGGAGCAGGGAGGTACTACTGCAGTTGTACAAGGCCTTGGTGAGACCACACCTGGAGTATTGTGTGCAGTTTTGGTCCCCTAATCTGAGGAAAGACATCCTTGCCAAAGAGGGAGTACAAAGAAGGTTCACCAGATTGATTCCTGGGATGGCAGGGCTTTCATATGAAGAAAGACTGGATGAACTGGGCTTGTACTTGTTGGAATTTAGAAGATTGAGGGGGGATCTGATTGAAACATATAAAATCCTAAAGGGATTGGACAGGCTAGATGCAGGAAGATTGTTCCTGATGTTGGGGAAGTCCAGAACGAGGGGTCACAGTTTGAGGATAAAGGGGAAGCCTTTTTGGACCGATATTAGGAAAAACTTCTTCACACAGAGAGTGGTGAATCTGTGGAATTCTCTGCCACAGGAAACAGTTGAGGCCAGTTCATTGGCTATATTTAAGAGGGAGTTAGATATGGCCCTTGTGGCTACGGGGATGAGGGGGTATGGAGGGAAGTCTGGGGCGGGGTTCTGAGTTGGATGATCAGCCATGATCATAATAAATGGCGGTGCAGGCTCGAAGGGCCGAATGGCCTACTCCTGCACCTATTTTCTATGTTTCTATATTTCTGTGTAACACATCCAATTTGTACTCAGCTGGGTCCCACAGATGATGACATGATAATGGCTGAGGGATAAGGGTTACCCAGAATTTTGTGTGTGTGTGTGTGTCCACAAGTTCAAACTTCAATAAACTGCTTGTCCCAGCTTTTTTTATGACATTGCTATCACTGTATTTTGAGCACATTAGTAATGCTGTCACTTCATTTTTGAAATAGACTGTGTTTCTGATATGCCAGTAACATCATTAGGTCATATTACATGAACATCCCATCTATGCAGGTTTAAATAATGCAGTCTGAGTGGAAAATCAATGTCACAAATTGTCCACTGAAGCAAAACCTTTAAAACGATTAAATGTTGAAACATATTTTCAATATCTTTGTTGCTGAAGGGAGTAAGAAAATAAGAGGAGCACACATATCGTTGTCAGTATACTCTGTCTTGTATGCAATATAATAACATTTCTGCTAGCTGATCACATGATGCAGAATTTTCCTCAGGGAAGATTGTTTCAGACATATTGCACTACATTTCAAACATTAGAGGAAAGTGAAAAAAAACTTTGTCCACCGGAACCTTCTAGATGCTGGCTTATTTTGTGTATCCCTATATAGAATTTTTTACTGTGCTGATTCCAAATGGTAGTGAATAACCACAAAGTGATGAGAATTGACGTGATCCAGTTTGAACCAAATGCAAATCAATCTTTGTTCAGGCAGCAAAATGGGATAATATTAGTGCCTGGATATTCACCCACAATTTCTAGAAATTAAACAGAATAGATAAACTATAGTTACGTAAGAGAACAGGGAATTATACATAAATAAACTAGGCTGGGCAGTTCCACAATAAATGCAGATTGCATCACATATATCCAGAAATTAATCAAAATGTAATATCCCAACACAATATTTTAAAATTTCTGCAAATGTGCAATGTGTAAAAGGAAAGAGCTAGGGGAGGAAGTTGGCATGAATTTGATGAAATTTAACCATTCCTTTCCTTGTCAAACACCCTGTTTATCTACAGGACACTAACATTCACATCACAGCCTCCGTTCTGAAAAATCGGCATTCATTTCCAAAAATTTGAAAATAATGATAGTCATATTATTTTTGAGATGAATCCCATTAATCAGCTCTTCAGAAATGCAAACAAACCCAAAGCTACTCCAATCAATGCAGTACCGCGAAGCAAGGAAGAGTTTGTTTATAGAATGACATTTCATCAGTAATATTAAGGTGATTAACTCAGGCTAATTCCACAAGCAATGAAATAGGGATAATAAGGAAAATGAAATAAGATGGGGAAGATAGGGAGTTTATATTTTCTCAATTGCAGTGTAACTTATGACTACAACATATATTAAAACTGCATTTTCACACTTAAAATATAATTCAGTGGTGACAATAAATATATTGAAATTGTATTTAAAAAAACACAATGATGATAGAAGCTTTCACACACAGCTGGTTGTGAGGCAAGTGTGTAGCTTGGGCTGAATTCCTGTTTGCCCTTGCCAATGTTGTAGCTCAAACCATGGTAAATGATCAAAGAGGAAGCTGCAATCTGAGCTGTAACAGTTAAATGGATGTTTTTTAAAGATAAGATCTCTCAGATAAGCCGTCAGTAAGGGTGATCTAGTTACTCATTCCAAGTGGTACCTAGAATAGTCAGATTGTCCTATCGGCCAAGATTATATCCTCCAGTATTTATGAGGGAGAGAGCTGACTTGATTGAAACACTAAGGCAGAGGGAGGTTGTGAAGAGACTCTGGAATAAGGAATCACTTCTAACAAATAAGGAGCTTGTGCACTTAAGACAGAAATGATGCAATTTTGTTTCTCTCAGAGAATTATGAGTCTCATCCTGAAGGACAACCGAAGCTGTGTGGACGCAAAAATATAAATTCAGGTCAGGAGGGAGTTATTCAGCACCACATCTACCATTTAATAAGACCACGGCTGATCTTATTGTAACAACTGAATACTTTTAACCTTTGAATATTTTTAAGACATGATTTGACAGATTAGTGATAACAACGTTATCATGGTTAGGCAGGAATGCAGAACTGAAATCATAATCCGATCAGCCAGGCTTTCATGGAGAGTGGGTCACGCTCAAGGGACCTAGTGCCCTACTCCTGTTCATATTTCTTACTTTCTCATGTACCAGATAGTCTGTCAGTAGCCCTCTTAGAATGTCATGCATAGATCATTTTCAGTTCATAACCAAGGGTGCTAGAGAAAGAGGCTATATGATGAATTGTATTCATCCCTTGAATCTGGGCATCATCAATAAGGCCAGCATCTATTACCCATCTCCAAAGGCCCCTGAGAATGAGACATGAGCCACTTTCCTGCGTCACTACGGTGCTCCCAGAGAGGGAGTTTCAGGACTTAAGCTCAGTAATGGTGAAGAATCAGGAATATAAATTTCCATGTCTGGACTGTATGCAAACTGAAGTGGAGTCCACCAGAGCTGATATTCCCACGTGCCTGCTGCCCTTGTCCGTACTCGCGATAGAGGATGCAGCTTCGAAGGTGCTGTTAGAATAGCCTGGACAAGTCACTGCAGGTCATTTGTCCATGTTACCACATTGTTCCAGTGATGGAGTGGGTCAACGCTTAGCCTTGTGAATGAGGTACTTCTCAAGAAGGCTACTTTGTCCTTGATCATGTTGAGCTTCTTCAGGGTTATCAGCACTGTGAGCATTCAGGCAAGTGAAAAGTATCCCATCACCTCCTGATTTGCAAATGGGATAAAATCTGCAGATGCTGGAAATACCAGCAACACACGCAAAGCGCTGGATAAACTCAGCAGGTCAGGTATCATCCACGGAAAAGAGGAAACAGTCGAACTTCGGGCTGAGACCCTTCATTGGGAAGGAAAGAAAGAAGGAAGGATGGAGAAAGATGAGAAGTCAAGGTAAGAAGGTGGGGGGAGGGGAGGAAGAAGTACAAGATGGTTGGTGATAGGTGAAACTGGGGGAAGGGAGGAGGGTTGAAGTAAAGAGCTGGGAAGTTGATTGGTGAAAGAGATAAAAGGCTGGAGAAGGGGAATCTGATAGGAGAGCACAGAAGACCATGAAAGAAAGGGAAGGAGAGGAGCACCAGAAGAAGCTGATGGACAGGAAAGGAGATAAGGTGAGAGAGGGAAATGGGAGTGGGAGAATGGTGATGGGGGGGAGGGGTGTAGAATTTGTCTATGCAATCTGGTGGAGTCCACCAGTGGTGATATTCCCATGTGCCTGCTGTCCATGTCCTTCCTTGTGGTAGAGGATGCAGCTTAGAAGGTGAAATCCTGAAACTCCCTTTCTGATTGCACTGTAGTGGTTCAAGAGGATGGTTCAAACCACATTCTCAAGGGCCTTTGGAGACGGGTGATAAATTAAATGCTGGGCTTACTGACAATGTCCATATTCCAGAAATGAATAAAAAATCATCACTTAGCCTCTCTCTTTAGCTCTCTTCGTTTTGAGCTAAAATTTGTCTATGCACACTGAACCTCCTGACTTGTGCTTTGTAGATGCTAGAAATTCCCCAAGGTGTCAGAAACGCTGAGGGCCCAGCCCATGATCTGGTGCTACAGCCATCTTGTTTATGTGATCAGGCTAGCTGAGCCTTTGGCCAGCAGCGTTCTCCACCCAGGATGTCAATAGTGAAGAACTAGAATATGGTACATCAAGGATGAGTGATTAGAATCTGTCTTGTTGGAGATGGTCATTGCCTGGCATTTCTGTGGCACAAATATTACACACTGTGTATCAGCCCTTGCCTGAATGAATGGTTAATTTGCTAAGGAGTGTCAATGGAGTTAAGCGTTGTACAAAGATCAGAAGACACTGCATTTCTGACTGTAGGATGGAAGGAGAAATATGGATGAAGCAGCTGAAGATGTCTGGACTAGAGAGATGCCCTGATGTGCCCCTACAGTGATGTACAGGGACAACGAGATCAGACTTCTGACTGACATGGCTATCTTCCGACATGCCAGGTATCACACGAAGCATTTGACTTAAGTCCAGAGTGATTCAGCTGCTTTTTCCATGTTTGCACCAAGTCTAGCTATGAGGTCTGGATCCAAATGATCCTATTCCAAGAAAAATGCAATTCAAAATCAGTGTGTATACTATTGGTAAGTAAATACTGTTTGATTGCATCTTTGACAACCACTTCCATCACCAAGTCATTTCATTGTGACTGTGATGTCTCAAACTAATATAAGGGAAGATCATCACAAGGTGAGGAATTCTGCTCTTTTGTCATTCATTAAAATTCTTGGTCAGCCCTGTATAACAGGCTAAAGTTCATTTCCAACCCATTGTAGAGTGCAGGTCTTCACAGGAGAGCATTTATCCAATATTATTATCATCAGTGTTTCATTTTGCCTCTAAAATCCATTCCATTGACTTTGATGTGCATATTGAGTTTCAAAGGCCGTGTACACAAGCACTGGCTCCACAATATGATGTAGTTCGTACTGCTCATGAGGAATGTGTTTCTAAGCAGATCACTTCACCGATGTTATCATCTACATTAACGGCAGAATGGGTGGTAACTTCAGAATATGGATTCCAAATAACTGGCAAAAGAAACTGATTTACTCTGTTCTGTGAGACACTCAGACTTTGAATGCACTGCCCAAGAAGATATTGGAAACAGATGCATTGGTAACTTTCAGAAGGGAATTGGATATTTAACAGAAAGTGGTAGCCTATGGGAAGAGCAGGCATTTAAATTAACTTTACAACACTTTCAATGAATTATCACAAACACTATTGGATTAGTGGTTCTTTCTGTGCTATAACATCTTGTAATACAATGTCGGAGGAAAAGCATTTAGCTGCTAAAACATTCCAGAACTTGGAATTGCCTGGCAATAAAGTTAAGAGAAAATAAACATTTATGAAACCATGTTCAAGAATGACTGGAAAATATATCCAAGAATAATTAGAGTTAATGCATGTGAGCAGTTTAGTAGCAAGGAAGACAAAGTCAGAAGAAAGATGAGCAGGAAGGTATGTATTGGAATGTCTAATAAAGGTATGCTTCCGGTCTCCTTAAAATTTAAATATTTTAAAGAGCAATATTTCATTGTTTTTGTATTCACGAAGCCCCTTGAACTGAATAGTTTACAGACAGTCCCTGGATCAGTGTTAAGTGCTGTCGCAGAGTGAAAGGTGAGATATACTTGCACATGGGTCCGAACTGGCCATCTGGCAGCTCTGGCAAGTGCCAGGGGGCTGATGCACCCAATGGTCAGTGGGCTGCTCTTCATGAAAATATTAAAATAACAAACATTCCAGTCACTCCTGGTTATCATTTGCTCTGATCTGTGAGTGTATTTAGAACACTGTGTGCTAAATCATATAAAGTATTTCAACCAGACTCCACCTGTAATTTTCATTCAAAAGCCTAATTGACTTTGCAATCATGGAATTATGGCACACGTTTAAATTGGCTAATTCTGAGCACTCTGTCATTACTATGGACAATAAACCATGTCAAAAATAGGGAGGGGCACAGAGAAATCAGAGCAAAAACATAAATAAAACTTCGGATAGCACAGGGAGGCAGAGGGCACTACTGGAAGGATGTTACTTGATTGGAAGTGTGTGACCAACAATGTATCGCAGGGACCTTTTCTATCTGTGATATACATTAACAACTTAGAGGTAGACGCAAGGAGAGTGACTAGTGAACTTGCGGATGACAAGACAACAAGTGGAGATGTGGAATGCAAAGAATGGAGTCTAAGGCTACAACACGATATTGGTCAGATGGAAAGTTGGGGCAGTGTTGGAGGTGGAATTCAATTCTAACAAGTGCGAGGTAATGAATTTGGGAAACATGTAGGGGTAGAGCATACGTAGTGACTGGTACGTCACAATGGAATGTCGATAAACAGAGTGGCCTTGGCGTTCAAGTCCATAGTCCCCTGAAAGTGGCAGCAAAGGTGGTGAAGGTGATGAAGAGGCATAAGGTTGCTTGTCTTTAAAGGTCAGAGAATAGTTTGGGATGTTATGTTGTAACTTAACAAAACATTGGTTAGACTGCACTTGAAGTAGTTGGTGTTATTTTGGTGTTTCCAGGATGTGGTTATGCTGGAGAAAGCTCCCCAGAACGTTCTCTAGGATGCTAACTGAATTGGGGACTTTTTATAAGAAGAAATTAGTCATGTTTACCCAGAGTGAAGGAGGTTGAGTGGTAACCAGATAGAAGTGTATATAACATAAAAAAGGCATAGATATGATTGAGAGTCAGAATCTTTCCCCATGGTAGGGAGAATCAAAAGCAAAAAGGGCATCCATTTAAAGTGAGAGGAAGGAATTTTAACGCAGCAACCATCTGCTGGAGGAACTCTGAGGCTGACCAGCATTTGTGGGGAAAAAAATTGTTGATTGTCATCCAGCAGGTTTGTTGTTCCAGATTCTCCAGCATCTGCAGTCTCCTGTGTCTGGAGTTTTAAACAGGATTTGACACTGAGTAGTTGATAACTGGAAATTGCTGCCAGAGGAGGTGGTGGGATCAGATACAATCACTATGTTAAAGGACATTTATGTCAATACTTAAATAGGTAAAGTATAGGTCTAATGCAGGTAAGTGGAATTAGTGTAGACGAGCAAAATGGATACTTAATTCAGAAAAAAGAATCAATTTAAAGGCAGAGGCTACAGAATTTAAGTCAGTAAATTGGCAATTTTTCTCACTAAAAACAGGATGATTTCTCAAGAAAAAAACAATCAGCAGCGAATGAGAGATGGTTACCTGCAAGCTGTTCACTTACAGAATTCTGGTCACCAGAAAATGCTGAAGCAGTTTGAACATTTCAGTTTCATTTTATTTTCTCTGTAGATGCTGACTGACCCACTGAGAATTTCCAGACATTCTATCTTCTTTGCAATTTTTGATTTCTAGAATGTTCATCCTTTTTAATTACTCTGGTTACCAGATTTGGCAAACATGGGAAACACCCAATCATCTCCAATTTAGCCAAGGACAATTTAGGATAATCATTGTTAATCTTCTGGCAATAGCATCTCCTTCACTTTAGGAAGTAAGCCAGTGTGGGATATGGAAAAATATGACCTGGAATCTGCAATATGAATTGCATACTAGTGTTCCATATTCGAATTCAATAGCAGTGATCTCCTGGAGTGCCTTGTGCTCAGCCCAGCACACCTCCCACATTCCGATGCTGTAACCTGTACGGTCTCCATGTCTCTGCCTACCTTCCGCAGCTCTGTAGTACAAGTGATCATCATGCCCAGGCTCCTGTAGCTGTCCTGTGAGACAGAGCGAGCAGAGGGAAGTGACAAAGCCCAAGCCAGCAGAAACTGAGACCCTGCCCTGGGATTTTCAATAGACAGTCATAGACATCTAAAAATAATTCAACTTAATAGTTTTAAACAATTACCTAAAATATAAAAATTAATGATAAAAATCAGCTACACGTCAATGACATACTTTAAATAGCCAGAAAAACATGAATAATGAAATGAATAATAAATAAGGTGAAGTAAAATAAAGAAGAATAAATAAACTCCTTGCCTGCATTTATCTCTTTAACTGAGGGTAGTGAGCCCGTTAAATAAATGATGTATGGCATGCTCTGGGAAGTGCATTCTCAGTTCAGGTTGTTTGTGTGCTAAGTCCAGGGATAGAGATGAAGGTCAGATGTCAGCACATCTGACCTCTGGCTCATCCTGAATATCTATGCTACACTGCAAATGTCAGAGATAAGATGACTGGTAAAGATATACTTGGTAGTTTTCCACTGAAATATCAGCCCAGTGCATCAGGACATCAATACATGGGCTGTGGTTGAGTTAAGCTTCACTTTAAATAGCTCCAGATTTTACAAGCTGCCTGACGGTGATCTGTAGTTGAACAAAATGGTCCATCTGAGAGAATTGCCAGCTTCTTCCTAATTTTTTTTTGGAATTTTAAATATTCTGCTTGAAATGAAGAATGAAATTGAGCTGAAATGGCAGCTTTCACGATCTCAGGATATTCCAAGAATATAGCGGTGGCTTTGTCACCCCTAATTTAGCTGCACTTAGATCTCACAAATAAAACCAAGGTAATTGTCTAGAAAGTCAGAACTAGTGCATGGGTTGAGGAATAAATTTTGCAACCTCCTTCCCTATTCTTGTTATTTTGAGAGTTTTACATCAGCTAAGAGAAGCAAATTGTCTTCATTTTAGTGATCAATCCAATTAACAACACCTGCTGTGTTGCAACACTCCCACAGAACACCATTGGCGGTAACCTTGTTGTAGGCTTAAGGCTGTTATAGCCAAGGTTGGTAGCGAGGATAAGCTCCCACTGCCGATGAAATGCTCCCAATGCCCTGTGTCTCAAATGACTCTGACAACCAAGTCCAGCTCCTGGCCTTCATATGTGACTTAAATACTAAGCCCCCCAGAACCATTTCTACTGACAGAAGAAGGGGCAAAGGTGGGTTATTGGCGCCTTAAAACCTATCTGTTCAGGCAGGTGGGGCTGATCAACCATGGTTGGCAGCTCATCTAGGTTAAGAAAAATTCTGATCTCAAAGCTCTGCTGCCTTGAAGTGTTTCCACTACCTACAGACTCAATTTCAAGGATTTTTCATCTCATGTTCTCAATATTTATTGCTAATTTATTTATTACTTTATTCCTTTCTTTTTGTATTTGCACAGTTTGCTGTTTTGCATGCTGATTGAATGCCCAAGTTAGTGTGGTCTTTCTTATCATTAATCTAGTCTTGATTAATTAAGTACGAAGAAGAAGAAAGCCCTTAACTCCGAGTGGAGTCATCAGGAAGCCATCATGACGGCTTTTTTTTTAGCAGGCTTTCTTATTTTTTACGAGACCGAGTTTCTAGCTCAACACTCAACCCAGCACGGATGGAAAGCATGCAAGGGGGCCGGCTGGATTTGAACTCCAGAGCCTTCACTCCGAAGTCCGGCGCCGATGCCACTACGCCACCAGCCGGTGCCTGCAAGAAAATGAATCTCGGGGTCCTATACAGTGACATATATGTAGTTTAATATTAAAATTACTTTGAACTATGAACATTAGTAGGCATTGGGAGTAAACACTGAGAAAAAATCTGGAGCTGGAGTCCCTAAAGCAGTCCAATGTTGAGTTCAATGCTTATTGGCACCTCCGCAAATTCATTTCATATTCTTAAATTCATTCCCCCAAAATAAAGCCTGATACTTCCCAACTATAAATGTCATATAAATAGGTTGGTTATTCCCCAAAGCATCACTGTGACCTTTTTAAATAATTGTGATCACATCCAGTATTTTGTAATCATGTAGTACCATCCTACTCTCCAGTAACATGAAACCTCATTTTTTCATCAATCATAGCTTGTTTATGCTACGCGATGTACAGCACCTCGTTCCATATATGTTATTGTCCTGCAGCAATACGAGATGACTGCATTTGATGGCATATAAAATAATTTTCAGGAGACATTTATTAAGATGGCATGCAAGAGATTTGCTCTACAGATTAGTATTAAAGGGAACATCGCTTCATGCCTAGCAGAATGCATCTTGTCTAGCACAATGCACCTTGCCTAGCAGAATGCACCATGCCTGGCAGAATGCACCATGCCTGGCAGAAAACACCGTGCCTAGCAGAATGCACCTTGCCTAGCAGAATGCACCATGCCTAGCAGAATGCACCTTGCCTAGCAGAATGCACCATGCCTGGCAGGATGTACCAAAATCTGGCAGAATGCACCAAAATCTACCAGAATACACCATGCCTAGAAGAATGCTCCATGCCTGGCAGAATGCTCCTTGCCTGGCAGAATGCACCATGCCTAGCAGAATGCTCCTTGCCTGGCAGAATACACCATGCCTAGCAGAAAACACCATGCCAAGCAGAATGCTCCTTGCCTGGCAGAATGCTCCTTGCCTGGCAGAATGCACCATGCCTAGTAGAAAGCACCATGCCTAGCAGAATGCTCCTTGCCTGGCAGAATGCTCCTTGCCTGGCAGAATGCACCATGCCTGGCAGAATGCACCAAAATCTAGCAGAATGAGCCATGCCTAGAAAAATGCACCTTGCCTAGCAGAATGCACCTTGCCTGGCAGAATATACCATGCCTGGCAGAATGCACCATGCCTGGCAGAAAACACCGTGCCTAGCAGAATGCGCCTTGCCTAGCAGAATGCACCATGCCTGGCAGAATGCTCCATGCCTGGCAGAATGCACCATGCCTAGCAGAATGCTCCATGCCTGACAGAATGCATCATGCCTGGCAGAATGTTCCTTGCCTGGCAGAATACACCATGCCTGGCAGAATGCATCATGCCTGGCAGAATGCTCCTTGCCTGGCAGAATGCACATTGCCTGGCAGAATGCTCAATGCCTAGCAGAATTTTCAATTTATATTAATGATTTGTAGATAGGCACATATTATTTATTACAAGAACAGTGTCAAACATTGTTGAAGTAACTTCATCAAAGAAGTAACTCCCTGTCTTTTCCCTCCCCTCTCTCTCTTTCAATTCCTCATTTTGGTTACTCTCTCAATCTTTCTTTTCTTCTCCCCTGCCCACCACCTCCTTCCCTTTATTCCATGGCCCACTGTGTTCTCCTGTTAGATTCCTTCATCTCCAGCCCTTTACATTTTCCATCTACCACCTCCCAGCTACTTATATCATCCCCTCCCCTTCCTATATTCCCCTCTCACACTCACCTATCCCCTTCCCTCCCCAACTTCCCCTCTCACAGTCACCTATCCCCTCCCCTCCCAAACTTCCCCCTCACTCAGTCACATCTACCCCTCCCCTCCCCCCATCTTTTTATTCTGGTTTCTCCCCCTTGCTCCCCAGTTTTGACAGAAGGCCTCAGCCCAGATCATCAACTGTTTTCCCCTAAATTAATGCTTCTTGAACTGTTAAATTCCTCCAGAATTTGCATGTGTTGCTCCAGATTTTCGGGATCTGTAGAAACTCTTGTGTCGAAATCCATCTATTTATTGACAAATGAAATTCATTACTGTGGAAGTTTGCTACTTCTAATTAAGAATGAATTACTAGCTGTGAATTTCCTTAAGTGTGATCTCTGAGCTCCGGGTCTGTCAGTTCATCAGTGACTGTGCACCTGGGCTAATAGTAACACGCGGACCCACATGGACATAGATCAGTGACTGTGTACCTGGGGTAATAGTAACACGCGGACCCACAAGGACATAGATCAGTGACTGTGTACCCGGGGTAATAGTAACACGTGGACCCACATGGACATAGATCAATGACTGTGTACCTGGGGTAATAGTAACACACGGACCCACATGGACATAGATCAGTGACTGTGCATCTGGGGTAATAGTAACACACAGACCTACATGGACATAGATCAGTGACTGTGTACTGTGGGTAATAGTAACAGGCAGACCCACATGGACATAGATCAGTGACTGTGTACTGGGGGTAATAGTAACAGGCAGACCCACATGGACATAGAGGAGTGGTTGTGTACCTGGGGTAATAGTAACACGCAGACCCACATGGACATAGATCAGTGACTGTATACCTGGGGTAATAGTAACACACAGACCCACATGGACGTAGATCAGTGACTGTGTACCTGGGATAATAGTAACACACAGACCCACATGGACATAGATCAGTGACTGTGTACCCAGGGTAATAGTAACACACAGACCCACATGGACATAGATCAGTGACTGTATACCTGGGGTAATAGTAACACACAGACCCACATGGACGTAGATCAGTGACTGTGTACCTGGGATAATAGTAACACACAGACCCACATGGACATAGATCAGTGACTGTGTACTTGGCGTAATAGTAACAGGCAGACGCACATGGACATAGAGGGATGGTTGTGTACCTGGGGTAATAGTAACACGCAGACCCACATGGACATAGATCAGTGACTGTGTACCTGGGGTAATAGTAACAGGCAGACCCACATGGACATAGAGGAGTGGTTGTGTACCTGGGGTAATAGTAACACGCGGACCCACATGGACATAGATCAGTGACTGTATACCTGGGGTAATAGTAACACACAGACCCACATGGACGTAGATCAGTGACTGTGTACCTGGGACAATAGTAACACACAGACCCACATGGACATAGATCAGTGACTGTGTACCTGGGGTAATAGTAACATGCAGACCCACATGGACATAGAGGAGTGGTTGTGTACCTGGGGTAATAGTAACATGCAGACCCACATGGACGTAGATCAGTGACTGTGTACCTGGGGTAATAGTAACAGGCAGACCCACATGGACATAGAGGAGTGGTTGTGTACCTGGGGTACTAGTAACACGCGGACCCACATGGACATAGATCAGTGACTGTGTACCTGGGGTAATAGTAACACGCGGACCCACATGGACGTAGATCAGTGACTGTGTACCTGGGGTAATAGTAACAGGCAGACCCACATGGACATAGATCAGTGGCTGTGTAGCTGCGGTAATAGTAACATGCAGACCCATATGGACGTAGATCAGTGACTGTGTACTCGGGGTAATAGTAACACACAGACCCACATGGACATAGATCAGTGACTGTGTACATGGAGTAATAGTAACAGGCAGACCCACATAGACATAGAGGGATGGTTGTGTACCTGGGGTAATATTAACACGCAGACCCATATGGACATAGATCAGTGACGGTGTACCTGGGGTAATAGTAACACGCGGACCCACATGGACATAGATCAGTGACTGTGTACTGGGGGTAATAGTAACAGGCAGACCCACATGGACATAGAGGAGTGGTTGTGTACCTGGGGTAATAGTAACACGCAGACCCACATGGACATAGATCAGTGACTGTGTACCTGGGGTAATAGTAACACGCGGACCTACATGGACATAGATCAGTGACTGTGTACTGGGGGTAATAGTAACAGGCAGACCCACATGGACATAGAGGAGTGGTTGTGTACCTGGGGTAATAGTAACACGCAGACCCACATGGACGTAGATCAGTGACTGTGTACCTGGGGTAATAGTAACAGGCAGACCCACATGGACATAGAGGAGTGGTTGTGTACCTGGGGTAATAGTAACACGCGGACCCACATGGATATAGATCAGTGACTGTGTACCTGGGGTAATAGTAACACGCGGACCCACATGGACATAGATCAGTGACTGTATACCTGGGGTAATAGTAACACACAGACCCACATGGACGTAGATCAGTGACTGTGTACCCGGGGTAATAGTAACACACAGACCCACATGGACATAGATCAGTGACTGTGTACCTGGGGTAATAGTAACACACAGACCCACATGGACGTAGATCAGTGACTGTGTACCTGGGGTAATAGTAACACACATACCCACATGGACTTAGATCAGTGACTGTGTACCCAGGGTAATAGTAACACACAGACCCACATGGACATAGATCAGTGACTGTGTACCTGGGGTAATAGTAACACACAGACCCACATGGACGTAGATCAGTGACTGTGTACCTGGGGTAATAATAACACACAGACCCATATGGACGTAGATCAGTGACTGTGTACCTGCGGTAATAGTAACACGCGGACCCACATGGACATAGATCAGTGACTGTATACCTGGGGTAATAGTAACACACAGACCCACATGGACGTAGATTAGTGACTGTGTACCTGGGATAATAGTAACACACACACCCACATGGACATAGATCAGTGACTGTGTACCCAGGGTAATAGTAACACACAGACCCACATGGACATAGATCAGTGACTGTATACCTGGGGTAATAGTAACACACAGACCCACATGGACATAGATCAGTGACTGTGTACTTGGCGTAATAGTAACAGGCAGACGCACATGGACATAGAGGGATGGTTGTGTACCTGGGGTAACAGTAACACGCAGACCCACATGGACATAGATCAGTGACTGTGTACCTGGGGTAATAGTAACACGCGGACCTACATGGACATAGATCAGTGACTGTGTACTGGGGGTAATAGTAACAGGCAGACCCACATGGACATAGAGGAGTGGTTGTGTACCTGGGGTAATAGTAACATGCAGACCTACATGGACGTAGATCAGTGACTGTGTACCTGGGGTAATAGTAACAGGCAGACCCACATGGACATAGAGGAGTGGTTGTGTACCTGGGGTAATAGTAACACGCGGACCCACATGGACATAGATCAGTGACTGTGTACCTGGGGTAATAGTAACACACGGACCCACATGGACGTATATCAGTGACTGTGTACCTGGGGTAATAGTAACAGGCAGACCCACTTGGACATAGATCAGTGGCTGTGTAGCTGGGGTAATAGTAACATGCAGACCCATATGGACGTAGATCAGTGACTGTGTACTCGGGGTAATAGTAACACACAGACCCACATGGACATAGATCAGTGACTGTGTACATGGAGTAATAGTAACAGGCAGACCCACATAGACATAGAGGGATGGTTGTGTACCTGGGGTAATATTAACACGCAGACCCATATGGACATAGATCAGTGACTGTGTACCTGGGGTAATAGTAACACGCGGACCCACATGGACATAGATCAGTGACTGTGTACTGGGGGTAATAGTAACAGGCAGACCCACATGGACATAGAGGAGTGGTTGTGTACCTGGGGTAATAGTAACACGCAGACCCACATGGACATAGATCAGTGACTGTGTACCTGGGGTAATAGTAACACGCGGACCTACATGGACATAGATCAGTGACTGTGTACTGGGGGTAATAGTAACAGGCAGACCCACATGGACATAGAGGAGTGGTTGTGTACCTGGGGTAATAGTAACACGCAGACCCACATGGACGTAGATCAGTGACTGTGTACCTGGGGTAATAGTAACAGGCAGACCCACATGGACATAGAGGAGTGGTTGTGTACCTGGGGTAATAGTAACACGCGGACCCACATGGATATAGATCAGTGACTGTGTACCTGGGGTAATAGTAACACGCGGACCCACATGGACATAGATCAGTGACTGTATACCTGGGGTAATAGTAACACACAGACCCACATGGACGTAGATCAGTGACTGTGTACCCGGGGTAATAGTAACACACAGACCCACATGGACATAGATCAGTGACTGTGTACCTGGGGTAATAGTAACACACAGACCCACATGGACGTAGATCAGTGACTGTGTACCTGGGGTAATAGTAACACACATACCCACATGGACTTAGATCAGTGACTGTGTACCCAGGGTAATAGTAACACACAGACCCACATGGACATAGATCAGTGACTGTGTACCTGGGGTAATAGTAACACACAGACCCACATGGACGTAGATCAGTGACTGTGTACCTGGGGTAATATTAACACACAGACCCATATGGACGTAGATCAGTGACTGTATACCTGGGGTAATAGTAACACACAGACCCACATGGACGTAGATTAGTGACTGTGTACCTGGGATAATAGTAACACACACACCCACATGGACATAGATCAGTGACTGTGTACCCAGGGTAATAGTAACACACAGACCCACATGGACATAGATCAGTGACTGTATACCTGGGGTAATAGTAACACACAGACCCACATGGACATAGATCAGTGACTGTGTACTTGGCGTAATAGTAACAGGCAGACGCACATGGACATAGAGGGATGGTTGTGTACCTGGGGTAATAGTAACACGCAGACCCACATGGACATAGATCAGTGACTGTGTACCTGGGGTAATAGTAACACGCGGACCTACATGGACATAGATCAGTGACTGTGTACTGGGGGTAATAGTAACAGGCAGACCCACATGGACATAGAGGAGTGGTTGTGTACCTGGGGTAATAGTAACATGCAGACCTACATGGACGTAGATCAGTGACTGTGTACCTGGGGTAATAGTAACAGGCAGACCCACATGGACATAGAGGAGTGGTTGTGTACCTGGGGTAATAGTAACACGCGGACCCACATGGACATAGATCAGTGACTGTGTACCTGGGGTAATAGTAACACACGGACCCACATGGACGTATATCAGTGACTGTGTACCTGGGGTAATAGTAACAGGCAGACCCACTTGGACATAGATCAGTGGCTGTGTAGCTGGGGTAATAGTAACATGCAGACCCATATGGACATAGATCAGTGACTGTGTACCCGGGGTAATAGTAACACACAGACCCACGTGGACATAGATCAGTGACTGTGTACATGGAGTAATAGTAACAGGCAGACCCACATGGACATAGAGGGATGGTTATGTACCTGGGGTAATAGTAACACGCAGACCCACATGGACATAGATCAGTGACTGTGTACCTGGGGTAATAGTAACACGCGGACCCACATGGACATAGATCAGTGACTGTGTACCTGGGGTAATATTAACACACAGACCCATATGGACGTAGATCAGTGACTGTGTACCTGGGGTAATAGTAACAGGCAGACCCACATGGACATAGATCAGTAACTGTGTACTGGGAGTAATAGTAACAGGCAGACCCACATGGACATAGAGGGATGGTTGTATACCTGGGGTAATATTAACACGCAGACTCACATGGACATAGATCAGTGACTGTGTACCTGGGGTAATAGTAACACGCGGACCCACATGGACATAGATCAGTGACTGTGTACTGGGGGTAATAGTAACAGGCAGACCCACATGGACATAGAGGAGTGGTTGTGTACCTGGGGTAATAGTAACACGCAGACCCACATGGACGTAGATCAGTGACTGTGTACCTGGGGTAATAGTAACATGCAGACCCACATGGACATAGATCAGTGACTGTGTACCTGGGGTAATAGTAACACGCGGACCCACATGGACATAGATCAGTGACTGTGTACCTGGGGTAATATTAACACACAGACCCATATGGACGTAGATCAGTGACTGTGTACCTGGGGTAATAGTAACAGGCAGACCCACGTGGACATAGATCAGTGACTGTGTACATGGAGTAATAGTAACAGGCAGACCCACATGGACATAGAGGAGTGGTTGTGTACCTGGGGTAATAGTAACACGCGGACCCACATGGACATAGATCAGTGACTGTGTACCTGGGGTAATAGTAACACACGGACCCACATGGACGTATATCAGTGACTGTGTACCTGGGGTAATAGTAACAGGCAGACCCACTTGGACATAGATCAGTGGCTGTGTAGCTGGGGTAATAGTAACATGCAGACCCATATGGACGTAGATCAGTGACTGTGTACTCGGGGTAATAGTAACACACAGACCCACATGGACATAGATCAGTGACTGTGTACATGGAGTAATAGTAACAGGCAGACCCACATAGACATAGAGGGATGGTTGTGTACCTGGGGTAATATTAACACGCAGACCCATATGGACATAGATCAGTGACTGTGTACCTGGGGTAATAGTAACACGCGGACCCACATGGACATAGATCAGTGACTGTGTACCTGGGGTAATAGTAACATGCAGACCCACATGGACATAGAGGAGTGGTTGTGTACCTGGGGTAATAGTAACATGCAGACCCACATGGACGTAGATCAGTGACTGTGTACCTGGGGTAATAGTAACAGGCAGACCCACATGGACATAGAGGAGTGGTTGTGTACCTGGGGTACTAGTAACACGCGGACCCACATGGACATAGATCAGTGACTGTGTACCTGGGGTAATAGTAACACGCGGACCCACATGGACGTAGATCAGTGACTGTGTACCTGGGGTAATAGTAACAGGCAGACCCACATGGACATAGATCAGTGGCTGTGTAGCTGGGGTAATAGTAACATGCAGACCCATATGGACGTAGATCAGTGACTGTGTACTCGGGGTAATAGTAACACACAGACCCACATGGACATAGATCAGTGACTGTGTACATGGAGTAATAGTAACAGGCAGACCCACATAGACATAGAGGGATGGTTGTGTACCTGGGGTAATATTAACACGCAGACCCATATGGACATAGATCAGTGACGGTGTACCTGGGGTAATAGTAACACGCGGACCCACATGGACATAGATCAGTGACTGTGTACTGGGGGTAATAGTAACAGGCAGACCCACATGGACATAGAGGAGTGGTTGTGTACCTGGGGTAATAGTAACACGCAGACCCACATGGACATAGATCAGTGACTGTGTACCTGGGGTAATAGTAACACGCGGACCTACATGGACATAGATCAGTGACTGTGTACTGGGGGTAATAGTAACAGGCAGACCCACATGGACATAGAGGAGTGGTTGTGTACCTGGGGTAATAGTAACACGCAGACCCACATGGACGTAGATCAGTGACTGTGTACCTGGGGTAATAGTAACAGGCAGACCCACATGGACATAGAGGAGTGGTTGTGTACCTGGGGTAATAGTAACACGCGGACCCACATGGATATAGATCAGTGACTGTGTACCTGGGGTAATAGTAACACGCGGACCCACATGGACATAGATCAGTGACTGTATACCTGGGGTAATAGTAACACACAGACCCACATGGACGTAGATCAGTGACTGTGTACCCGGGGTAATAGTAACACACAGACCCACATGGACATAGATCAGTGACTGTGTACCTGGGGTAATAGTAACACACAGACCCACATGGACGTAGATCAGTGACTGTGTACCTGGGGTAATAGTAACACACATACCCACATGGACTTAGATCAGTGACTGTGTACCCAGGGTAATAGTAACACACAGACCCACATGGACATAGATCAGTGACTGTGTACCTGGGGTAATAGTAACACACAGACCCACATGGACGTAGATCAGTGACTGTGTACCTGGGGTAATAATAACACACAGACCCATATGGACGTAGATCAGTGACTGTGTACCTGCGGTAATAGTAACACGCGGACCCACATGGACATAGATCAGTGACTGTATACCTGGGGTAATAGTAACACACAGACCCACATGGACGTAGATTAGTGACTGTGTACCTGGGATAATAGTAACACACACACCCACATGGACATAGATCAGTGACTGTGTACCCAGGGTAATAGTAACACACAGACCCACATGGACATAGATCAGTGACTGTATACCTGGGGTAATAGTAACACACAGACCCACATGGACATAGATCAGTGACTGTGTACTTGGCGTAATAGTAACAGGCAGACGCACATGGACATAGAGGGATGGTTGTGTACCTGGGGTAATAGTAACACGCAGACCCACATGGACATAGATCAGTGACTGTGTACCTGGGGTAATAGTAACACGCGGACCTACATGGACATAGATCAGTGACTGTGTACTGGGGGTAATAGTAACAGGCAGACCCACATGGACATAGAGGAGTGGTTGTGTACCTGGGGTAATAGTAACATGCAGACCTACATGGACGTAGATCAGTGACTGTGTACCTGGGGTAATAGTAACAGGCAGACCCACATGGACATAGAGGAGTGGTTGTGTACCTGGGGTAATAGTAACACGCGGACCCACATGGACATAGATCAGTGACTGTGTACCTGGGGTAATAGTAACACACGGACCCACATGGACGTATATCAGTGACTGTGTACCTGGGGTAATAGTAACAGGCAGACCCACTTGGACATAGATCAGTGGCTGTGTAGCTGGGGTAATAGTAACATGCAGACCCATATGGACGTAGATCAGTGACTGTGTACTCGGGGTAATAGTAACACACAGACCCACATGGACATAGATCAGTGACTGTGTACATGGAGTAATAGTAACAGGCAGACCCACATAGACATAGAGGGATGGTTGTGTACCTGGGGTAATATTAACACGCAGACCCATATGGACATAGATCAGTGACTGTGTACCTGGGGTAATAGTAACACGCGGACCCACATGGACATAGATCAGTGACTGTGTACTGGGGGTAATAGTAACAGGCAGACCCACATGGACATAGAGGAGTGGTTGTGTACCTGGGGTAATAGTAACACGCAGACCCACATGGACATAGATCAGTGACTGTGTACCTGGGGTAATAGTAACACGCGGACCTACATGGACATAGATCAGTGACTGTGTACTGGGGGTAATAGTAACAGGCAGACCCACATGGACATAGAGGAGTGGTTGTGTACCTGGGGTAATAGTAACACGCAGACCCACATGGACGTAGATCAGTGACTGTGTACCTGGGGTAATAGTAACAGGCAGACCCACATGGACATAGAGGAGTGGTTGTGTACCTGGGGTAATAGTAACACGCGGACCCACATGGATATAGATCAGTGACTGTGTACCTGGGGTAATAGTAACACGCGGACCCACATGGACATAGATCAGTGACTGTATACCTGGGGTAATAGTAACACACAGACCCACATGGACGTAGATCAGTGACTGTGTACCCGGGGTAATAGTAACACACAGACCCACATGGACATAGATCAGTGACTGTGTACCTGGGGTAATAGTAACACACAGACCCACATGGACGTAGATCAGTGACTGTGTACCTGGGGTAATAGTAACACACATACCCACATGGACTTAGATCAGTGACTGTGTACCCAGGGTAATAGTAACACACAGACCCACATGGACATAGATCAGTGACTGTGTACCTGGGGTAATAGTAACACACAGACCCACATGGACGTAGATCAGTGACTGTGTACCTGGGGTAATATTAACACACAGACCCATATGGACGTAGATCAGTGACTGTATACCTGGGGTAATAGTAACACACAGACCCACATGGACGTAGATTAGTGACTGTGTACCTGGGATAATAGTAACACACACACCCACATGGACATAGATCAGTGACTGTGTACCCAGGGTAATAGTAACACACAGACCCACATGGACATAGATCAGTGACTGTATACCTGGGGTAATAGTAACACACAGACCCACATGGACATAGATCAGTGACTGTGTACTTGGCGTAATAGTAACAGGCAGACGCACATGGACATAGAGGGATGGTTGTGTACCTGGGGTAATAGTAACACGCAGACCCACATGGACATAGATCAGTGACTGTGTACCTGGGGTAATAGTAACACGCGGACCTACATGGACATAGATCAGTGACTGTGTACTGGGGGTAATAGTAACAGGCAGACCCACATGGACATAGAGGAGTGGTTGTGTACCTGGGGTAATAGTAACATGCAGACCTACATGGACGTAGATCAGTGACTGTGTACCTGGGGTAATAGTAACAGGCAGACCCACATGGACATAGAGGAGTGGTTGTGTACCTGGGGTAATAGTAACACGCGGACCCACATGGACATAGATCAGTGACTGTGTACCTGGGGTAATAGTAACACACGGACCCACATGGACGTATATCAGTGACTGTGTACCTGGGGTAATAGTAACAGGCAGACCCACTTGGACATAGATCAGTGGCTGTGTAGCTGGGGTAATAGTAACATGCAGACCCATATGGACATAGATCAGTGACTGTGTACCCGGGGTAATAGTAACACACAGACCCACGTGGACATAGATCAGTGACTGTGTACATGGAGTAATAGTAACAGGCAGACCCACATGGACATAGAGGGATGGTTATGTACCTGGGGTAATAGTAACACGCAGACCCACATGGACATAGATCAGTGACTGTGTACCTGGGGTAATAGTAACACGCGGACCCACATGGACATAGATCAGTGACTGTGTACCTGGGGTAATATTAACACACAGACCCATATGGACGTAGATCAGTGACTGTGTACCTGGGGTAATAGTAACAGGCAGACCCACATGGACATAGATCAGTAACTGTGTACTGGGAGTAATAGTAACAGGCAGACCCACATGGACATAGAGGGATGGTTGTATACCTGGGGTAATATTAACACGCAGACTCACATGGACATAGATCAGTGACTGTGTACCTGGGGTAATAGTAACACGCGGACCCACATGGACATAGATCAGTGACTGTGTACTGGGGGTAATAGTAACAGGCAGACCCACATGGACATAGAGGAGTGGTTGTGTACCTGGGGTAATAGTAACACGCAGACCCACATGGACGTAGATCAGTGACTGTGTACCTGGGGTAATAGTAACATGCAGACCCACATGGACATAGATCAGTGACTGTGTACCTGGGGTAATAGTAACACGCGGACCCACATGGACATAGATCAGTGACTGTGTACCTGGGGTAATATTAACACACAGACCCATATGGACGTAGATCAGTGACTGTGTACCTGGGGTAATAGTAACAGGCAGACCCACGTGGACATAGATCAGTGACTGTGTACATGGAGTAATAGTAACAGGCAGACCCACATGGACATAGAGGAGTGGTTGTGTACCTGGGGTAATAGTAACACGCGGACCCACATGGACATAGATCAGTGACTGTGTACCTGGGGTAATAGTAACACACGGACCCACATGGACGTATATCAGTGACTGTGTACCTGGGGTAATAGTAACAGGCAGACCCACTTGGACATAGATCAGTGGCTGTGTAGCTGGGGTAATAGTAACATGCAGACCCATATGGAGGTAGATCAGTGACTGTGTACTCGGGGTAATAGTAACACACAGACCCACATGGACATAGATCAGTGACTGTGTACATGGAGTAATAGTAACAGGCAGACCCACATAGACATAGAGGGATGGTTGTGTACCTGGGGTAATATTAACACGCAGACCCATATGGACATAGATCAGTGACTGTGTACCTGGGGTAATAGTAACACGCGGACCCACATGGACATAGATCAGTGACTGTGTACTGGGGGTAATAGTAACAGGCAGACCCACATGGACATAGAGGAGTGGTTGTGTACCTGGGGTAATAGTAACACGCAGACCCACATGGACATAGATCAGTGACTGTGTACCTGGGGTAATAGTAACACGCGGACCTACATGGACATAGATCAGTGACTGTGTACTGGGGGTAATAGTAACAGGCAGACCCACATGGACATAGAGGAGTGGTTGTGTACCTGGGGTAATAGTAACACGCAGACCCACATGGACGTAGATCAGTGACTGTGTACCTGGGGTAATAGTAACAGGCAGACCCACATGGACATAGAGGAGTGGTTGTGTACCTGGGGTAATAGTAACACGCGGACCCACATGGATATAGATCAGTGACTGTGTACCTGGGGTAATAGTAACACGCGGACCCACATGGACATAGATCAGTGACTGTATACCTGGGGTAATAGTAACACACAGACCCACATGGACGTAGATCAGTGACTGTGTACCCGGGGTAATAGTAACACACAGACCCACATGGACATAGATCAGTGACTGTGTACCTGGGGTAATAGTAACACACAGACCCACATGGACGTAGATCAGTGACTGTGTACCTGGGGTAATAGTAACACACATACCCACATGGACTTAGATCAGTGACTGTGTACCCAGGGTAATAGTAACACACAGACCCACATGGACATAGATCAGTGACTGTGTACCTGGGGTAATAGTAACACACAGACCCACATGGACGTAGATCAGTGACTGTGTACCTGGGGTAATATTAACACACAGACCCATATGGACGTAGATCAGTGACTGTATACCTGGGGTAATAGTAACACACAGACCCACATGGACGTAGATTAGTGACTGTGTACCTGGGATAATAGTAACACACACACCCACATGGACATAGATCAGTGACTGTGTACCCAGGGTAATAGTAACACACAGACCCACATGGACATAGATCAGTGACTGTATACCTGGGGTAATAGTAACACACAGACCCACATGGACATAGATCAGTGACTGTGTACTTGGCGTAATAGTAACAGGCAGACGCACATGGACATAGAGGGATGGTTGTGTACCTGGGGTAATAGTAACACGCAGACCCACATGGACATAGATCAGTGACTGTGTACCTGGGGTAATAGTAACACGCGGACCTACATGGACATAGATCAGTGACTGTGTACTGGGGGTAATAGTAACAGGCAGACCCACATGGACATAGAGGAGTGGTTGTGTACCTGGGGTAATAGTAACATGCAGACCTACATGGACGTAGATCAGTGACTGTGTACCTGGGGTAATAGTAACAGGCAGACCCACATGGACATAGAGGAGTGGTTGTGTACCTGGGGTAATAGTAACACGCGGACCCACATGGACATAGATCAGTGACTGTGTACCTGGGGTAATAGTAACACACGGACCCACATGGACGTATATCAGTGACTGTGTACCTGGGGTAATAGTAACAGGCAGACCCACTTGGACATAGATCAGTGGCTGTGTAGCTGGGGTAATAGTAACATGCAGACCCATATGGACATAGATCAGTGACTGTGTACCCGGGGTAATAGTAACACACAGACCCACGTGGACATAGATCAGTGACTGTGTACATGGAGTAATAGTAACAGGCAGACCCACATGGACATAGAGGGATGGTTATGTACCTGGGGTAATAGTAACACGCAGACCCACATGGACATAGATCAGTGACTGTGTACCTGGGGTAATAGTAACACGCGGACCCACATGGACATAGATCAGTGACTGTGTACCTGGGGTAATATTAACACACAGACCCATATGGACGTAGATCAGTGACTGTGTACCTGGGGTAATAGTAACAGGCAGACCCACATGGACATAGATCAGTAACTGTGTACTGGGAGTAATAGTAACAGGCAGACCCACATGGACATAGAGGGATGGTTGTATACCTGGGGTAATATTAACACGCAGACTCACATGGACATAGATCAGTGACTGTGTACCTGGGGTAATAGTAACACGCGGACCCACATGGACATAGATCAGTGACTGTGTACTGGGGGTAATAGTAACAGGCAGACCCACATGGACATAGAGGAGTGGTTGTGTACCTGGGGTAATAGTAACACGCAGACCCACATGGACGTAGATCAGTGACTGTGTACCTGGGGTAATAGTAACATGCAGACCCACATGGACATAGATCAGTGACTGTGTACCTGGGGTAATAGTAACACGCGGACCCACATGGACATAGATCAGTGACTGTGTACCTGGGGTAATATTAACACACAGACCCATATGGACGTAGATCAGTGACTGTGTACCTGGGGTAATAGTAACAGGCAGACCCACATGGACATAGATCAGTAACTGTGTACTGGGAGTAATAGTAACAGGCAGACCCACATGGACATAGAGGGATGGTTGTATACCTGGGGTAATATTAACACGCAGACTCACATGGACATAGATCAGTGACTGTGTACCTGGGGTAATAGTAACACGCGGACCCACATGGACATAGATCAGTGACTGTGTACTGGGGGTAATAGTAACAGGCAGACCCACATGGACATAGAGGAGTGGTTGTGTACCTGGGGTAATAGTAACACGCAGACCCACATGGACGTAGATCAGTGACTGTGTACCTGGGGTAATAGTAACATGCAGACCCACATGGACATAGATCAGTGACTGTGTACCTGGGGTAATAGTAACACGCGGACCCACATAGACATAGATCAGTGACTGTGTACCTGGGGTAATAGTAACAGGCGGACCCACATAGACATAGATCAGTGACTGTGTACCTGGGGTAATAGTAACAGGCAGACCCACATAGACATCGCTCAGTGACTGTGTACCTGGGGAATAGTAACATGCAGACCCACATGGACATAGATCAGTGACTGTGTAGCTGGGGTAATAGTAACAGGCAGACCCACATGGACATAGATCAGTGACTGTGTACCTGGAGCAATAGTAAAACCCAGATCGACGTGGACATAGATCAATTGCAAGGATCCATCATTAACCAGTCACTGCGCCAACTTGGAAAAAATTTGAACTTACTTAGCACATCTCAGTTCAATTAGACATTCCAAAGCAGCTCTGAGGCAGATAAATTCTTCCGAATTGCTGCATTGTAAGAAACAGGGCAAACATTTGTCTTAGAACAAGGAAAAAAATGCAGCCAAATGATCATGGGTAGTTCTGTTTGACTCTCTTGACTTTCAGTACAAGAAACTTTGTGTTATCAAATAGTGCCATGGCGATTTTTTCATTCAGGTAGTTTTAAGAGAGCAGGTTTTCCAATGACCAGCAAGTTGCCAAACGTTACTGTTTTCCAATGTGCTGTTGCCACTCCCCAGCAGATAGGCAGGGTGACAGCAGCAAGATCTCTCTCAGGCTTGCTAGATTTAATGAGGTTCTGTCACTGGATTAAGCAATTCTGGATTATTTGTTCGGTTTCCATAAATATCAAAACAATAACCATTATTAAGTTTCTTTATTGGTAACTTATTGGTAGGGTTGTCAACATATCTATAACGAGAGCTGACTGCTCTGTATGACACCGGAACTGGGTCTCAATTTTCTCTGTGAAAAACACAACCAACTTTGAGGGTAGATCCTAGAATCGCTAAGACAACCACAACTCTGTAAATCTATAACAAATGACATCATTACTCAATTTATCCTAAGGAACTGGAGACTGCAGTTGAAGACTCAGGCTGAGAACTTGATGCATTTTTACTTGACCAATTGCTGTTGTCCAGCTGATACCAAGCCAAGATCTCAGGAGCCAGCCCGGGGGCTAGGTGCACCTCTCACTGGCACTCCCTGCAATTCTGAAGAGCTATTTCAAAGAGTTGTTACAAGCATGATGCAAATTGCAAACACTATCCCAGCTTCCTTCCCAGATTTCATTTATGGTGGAGGCAAATACATACATGTGAAATAATTCCTAACTAAAATTCACATTGCAAGGACAGTGCCTACTAAAAACACATAGCACTAAAACTACTCTTGGTGTTCCTACATATTTTCTGACTGGCCTGATTTTAATGGTCAGATTTCAGGAAGCAAATTGACAGATGCTATTATGTTTTCTTTCTCTTTTTTTGTTAACTTAGTGTAATATTGTACAATATTCAAGGCTTCATGAAACAATTTGACACATTGAGATAGTGCTGTCTGAAGAATTTTGTATAATGAGGCTTTTTATGGTCCCATTCAGAACCAGTTTCATATTATTGGAATACAATTTTGGCAACTCCACTTGAAGGTCAAACTTAGATAAACTTCAAAACAATGCTGTCAGTTTTAACTTTGTTTATAAGCCTCAGGCTGAGTTGCTAATGCAGAGGCAGGTGACAGGAAACCTGTAGCCCTCCCCAGGGCAACTTCCTTCTCTCGAGCTGTCAAGAGCTTCTATGCAATTGGGTAAAATAAAAGAGGTTAGGGTAGGATTAGTGTAAAGGGGTCATTGTGATGACTGGTGCGGACTTTGTGGCTGAAGGACTCATTTCTCTGCTTTATCTCTCCATGACTATAATTCATTGGTAGTGGAAGCTGTCCACCAACACAAGAGCTGGGAAACTGTACTGCAGGGGTCCCCAACCTTTTTTGCACCGTGGACCAGTTTAATATTGACAATATTCTTGCGGACCAGTCGACCAGGGGCGGGGGGGAGTGGTGGTGGGGGAGCATTCAAGTAGGGTTAAACTCACCTCAACATGTCTTTTACAGTTAGGATTGCCAACTTTCTCACTCCCAAATAAGGGACAAAAGTAGCAGTCAAGTATGGGACACTTTACCCCAGGAAAGACTACCATGACCATGAAGCCTTGTGCGGGCACCTCTGTGTGCATGCGTGACGTGCGCACATGATGTGCGCATGTGCGTAGTACCGATTTTTCCCCCACAAATCGATTTTGCCTTCATCTTCCTGACTATACTGTACATACATTATTTCTACTTTATATAGGCTGTGTATTTATCATATCATTCCTGCCTTTACTATATTTATTTAATTATTTTCGGTTTTATGTGTTATTTGGTACGATTTGTTAGGTTATTTTTTGGGTCTGGGAACGCCCAAAAAATTTTCCCATATAAATTAATGGTAATTGCTTCTTCGCTTCACGCCATTTCGGCATGAAAGGTTTCATAGGAACGCTCTACCTTAGCAGGGGAAATACGGGACAACGACGGTCCTGTATGGGACACACCAATTTAGCCCAATATACGGGATGTCTCGGCAAATACGGGACAGCTGGCAATCCTATGTTCAAGTTCAACAGTGCGTGACAGGGAATGAGGAAAGGTGCAGCTGATTCATATTGTTTCCTCGCAGGCCGGTAGAACATGCTTTGCGGCCCAGTAACAGTCCGCGGCCCAGTGGTTGGGGACCACTGCTGTACTGGAACACTGACCGCTGTGGAGAGAGGGTCACCACAGTGACATTGAACACGCAGCCAGATGCTGGAAATCTGTACAAAATGTTCTGACAAAGGGGTTTCATCCTGAAGTGTGAGAGCTGTTTTATTTATTTATTGAGATGCACCTGGCAATCCTTCCATTTAATCCTAGTCTAACCACAAGAGAGTTTACAATGAACAATTAACCTACCAACCAGCACGTCTTTGGACTGTGGGGGGAAACCACAGCATCCGGAGGAAACCCACGCGGTCACGGGGAAAATGTACACACTCCTTACAGGCAGTGGCGGGAATTGAACCCGAATCACTGGTACTGTAAACCATTGTGCTAACCACCACACTGCCGTGCCGCCCCACAAGTTTCTCTTCACACAAGTGCTGTCTGCCCTGCTAGGTGTTTCCATCTTTCTCTGCTTTTATCGCAGTGGGGACCATACAAACATTGATGAGGCTGTCAGTAAATGGGCACCTGTGTTTTGATACAAAAACCTATAAAAGCCGGCAGTACGGAGTTCAGTACCGAAGTTGCGATCTGCTTGGATCTTGCTCTTTTCATCAAGGCCTCGTACAGATGGCAACCTCCATGCTGACCTTGCCGAGAACCCTCTACGGTTGATCTCCACAGGGAATAACCACGTCCGCTGTCCTTTGTCTCTGAACTCCTGGACTAAGGACTTCAGGGCCTTCCTCTTGTGAGCCTCCTCACATCTTTCCCCCCATGGTACTGTGAGCTCCACCAGGATGATTTTCTTGTCTTCGGTGGATCACAGTCTGGTGTCTGGTCGAAGTGTGGTTTGCTCCACCTCCAGGAACTGCAACCTCCTCCCCACATCGACTTTCATCCCCCATGATTTGGCGGTTTGCAGCAGATTGTATTTAAGCCTCTTTGATATGACTGCCCTGTTTGCCTCTCTGCCAGCTGGTCTCTATTTACACCTCTCCTGCTCCAGTGTGTTAGTAAGGGACAGCAGGACATTGTTGTGTTATGGCTGTTTTACATCCTGACAGTACATGTGCCAGTGAACCCTGCTGACCACAAAACTTCCAGTTAGGGTCCTCTCTCAGCTCCCATGAGTGCATTGTGATGGTGTAGGGAGAGTGTCATACACAGGAGGAAAGAAATGTGGAAGGGCTCCAGTCCCCAAAGCTCTGCTCAAGTGATGTTGCGCTTAACAAAATTCCATTTCATCCAGGCACCCTGTGACCCCCAACTCCACTACCTTCAATACCCACCTTTCATCCTCATGGTTCCATACCTCTGCCTGGACCATATCATCCCTATCCCTTGCACTTGCACTCCCCGATCATTGAGGGTGTGCAGAGCTGAGGCCTTGCCATCCCAGGCGTGGGTTACCAATGATCTCTGTCAATTACAGGGAGCTCACTGCCTGGTTTATGGCTCAGTTGGCAGCTCATTTGCAGCCCAATCTTGTTGTGACCCCTGCTTGGTTTATTAGCTTGTCATTGTAGCCCCTCAGTGTTAATACAACTCTACACTTTGCCACCTTGAACTCCTCCACTACCGATGAGAATGGGAGCTGTAGCTGGCCTGTTCTTATGTAGGCCCCTACTGAAGGAAAACTGGGGGGATCCCTAACCACCTTCACAGGTGCTAGTTGACTTTCCTCTCGATGTTCTCTACAGTTGTCATAGGGAACTCATACACTGTGAAAAGCCAGAGCAGTCTTGGTAGAACACCATGTTGGAACAGTCTTAAATTTACCAGGGAGTACGGTTTTGTCAATATTCTTCAGCCACTCTTCAGTCTGCTTTACAGTGTCGGTGAATTTGGCACTGTCCATCAGTGCTGCATTAAACCACTTCCTAAGACACTTTACTGTGTTGTCCTCTATGGATGGAATGACTTCTCTCTGTACTTGAAGACTGACCTTGCCCTTTGTAATCACCATGCATCTGGACTTCCTGGCCTTGAATGTCATCCTAGCCCAGGTAGCTACGTTGATCAGGGTTTCCAATACCCATCTTGCTTGGACATGGGTTACAGTGGTTGCTGTGATGTTGGGCTCTGACACTGGTCCTCAGGTTATATCTGCTGCTGCTGATATGAGGAGGTGCATGCCCAAGACAAACAAGATGGGGGAGATGGTACAGCTGGGTGGAATCCCTTTTTGGAGGATTTGCCACCTGGTTGTAAAGTGGGCTGAGGTGAAGCATATCTTGATTCCTTCTAGGTAGCTGGTGATCATGTCTCATGTTTCTGGTGGGATATGGTAGTGGTCCAAGACAGCCTGGACCAGTACGGGTGGAATTGATCTGTAAGCGTTGGCTCGGTCTAACCAGACGACTGTCAGTTCGCCTTTCTTCTGCCTGGCCTCACAGATCACTTGGCTGATTATTGATGTGTGTTCAAGGCACCCAGAAAAACCCGGGATTCCACCTTTCTGGATGGATGTGTTGATATAGTGGTTCTCCATTAAGTAAAAGGTCAGCCTTCTCATAAGCACCCAGAAGAATATGTTGCAGTCTACTCTAAGGAGAAAGATTGTCCTAAACTGAGTGATTGTAGAGGAATCTTCCTCCTTGGGAACAAAGCACCTTTCAGCCCTTTTCCAGCTGAGTGGGATAGAGCCTTTGGTCCAAATCTTCCACAACTTCCGGAGGAGTTCTGGGCATTTCCTATATACCTTGTCTTACGATGGCAGATGAAATTGCTCTCTTTATGATATCCTGGACCTCCTGCCACATAAGTTCTGCCATGTTCTGCTCAGTTGCTGGAATTCTTGGTTGGCGGACTTTTGGATTGGATTCTGGTTCCTAGTCCCTACAGGAATCGCTGAGTGATTAGGTTTGTTTAATTACATTTGGGGAAATTCTTAGGCGCGTCTTTATGGAAGCACCAAACAAAGCTCTCTGTAAATTAGTAGTCTCTCTGAGTTTATGCAGTTACTCTATATTACTTTACAGGAAGGGCCATTGTTGTGTTTTAATATTCCAGTAATATTTGTGTAATAATGTAAATATATTGTTTGATTAAGCATCCTTTGTTGTTTACATGATGCATTGTGGGTTATACTGTGTATAAAAGTATAGAAAAAGCATGTGTTATTACACCACCACTTCATAAGTGCACGTCTCACTAAAATAAAGAAAGAAACTAAACATGTTACCTTCAGGCTCCCACATTTTCTTTCAATTAGTTTTTATGTTTTGGAGTTACAAAACGTAACAGTCAGCGCAAATGGATGAATGAAAAATGGAGGGCAATGTGGGAGGAAAGAGTTAGATTGACCTTGATGCAGGTTTAAAGGTTGGCACAACGTTCTATGTTCTACAGTGACATGCAAAAGCTTGGGCACCCTTGTCAAAATTTCTATTACTGTGAATAACTAACCGAGTAAAAGATGACCTGATTTCCAAAAGGCATAAAGTTAAAGATGACACATTTCTTTAATATTTTAAGCAAGATTACTTTTTTTACTTCCATCTTTTACAGTTTCAAAATAACAAAAAAGGAAAAGGGCCCAAGCAAAAGTTTAGGCACCCTGCATGGTCAGTACTTAGTAACACCCCCACTGACAAGTATCACAGCTTGTAAACGCTTTCTGTAGCCACAATTCTTGTTTTGGGGATTTTCGCCCATTCTTCCTTGCAAAAGGCTTCTAGTAGTGTGAGATTCTTAGGCCATCTTGCATGCACTGCTCTTTTGAGGTCTGTCCACAGATTTTCGATGATGTTTAGGTCGGGGGGACTGTGAGGGCCATGGCAAAACCTTCAGCTTGCACCTCTAGAGGTAGTCCATTGTGGATCTTGAGGTGTGTTTAGGTTCATTATCCTGTTGTAGAAGCCATCCTCTTTTCATCTTCAGCTTTTTTACAGACAGCATGATGTTTGTTTCCAGAATTTGCTGGTATTTAATTGAATTCATTCTTCCCTCTACCAGTGAAATGTTCCCTGTGCCACTGGCTGTAACACAAGCCCAAAGTATGTTCGATCCACCCCCGTGCTTAACAGTTGGAGAGGTGTTCTTTTCATGAAATTCTGCACCCTTTTTTCTCCAAACGTACCTTTGCTCATTACGGCCAAAAAGTTCTATTTCAACTTTATCAGTCCACAGGACTTGTTTCCGAAATGCATCAGGCTTGCTTAGAACTTGTTTGCAAACTTCTGACGCTGAATTTTGTGGTGAGGACGCAGGAAAGGTTTTCTTCTGATGACTCTTCCATGAAGGTCATATTTGTGCAGGTGTCGCTGCACAGTAGAACAGTGCACCACCACTCCAGAGTCTGCTAAATCTTCCTGAAGGTCTTTTGCAGTCAAACGGGGGTTTTGATTTGCCTTTCTAGCAATCCTACGAGCAGTTCTCTTGGTCTTCCAGACCTCAACTTGACCTCCACCATTCCTGTTAACTGCCATTTCTTAATTACATTACTAACTGAGGAAATGGCTACCTGAAAACACTTTACTATCTTCTTATAGCCTTCTCCTGCTTTGTAGGCATCATTTATTCTAATTTACAGAGTGCCTGGCAGCTGCTTAGAGGAGCCCATGCCTGCTGATTGTTGGGACAAGGTTTGAGGAGTCAGGGTATTTATAAAGCTTTGAAATTTGCATCACCTGGTCTTTCCTAACGATGACTGTGAACAAGCCATAGCCCTAACAAGCTAATTATGCTCTGAGACCTTGGTAAAAGTTATCTGAGAGCTCAAATCTCTTGGGGTGCCCAAACTTTTGCAATGCTGCTCCTTTCCTTTTTCTCACTCTAAAATTGTACAAAACAAAAATAATACACTAATCTTGCTTAAAATGTTGAAGAGAATGTTTCATCTTTAACTTTATGACTTTTGGAGATCAGTTCATCTTCTACTCACTTAACTATTCACAGTAAAGAAATTTTGACCGGGGTGCCCAAACTTTTGCATGCCACTGTACGTAATCTCTCATTAGTCATATTCATAGTCATATCATAGTCATACTTTATTGATCCCGGGGAAAACATTTCTTGTTAAAGAGGGAATGGGGTATGGTGGCAGGAATGCTGAATGTGACTGTCTAGAAAGTAACTTGCACTTTACCAAAGCCCCTGCGTAGAGAAAGAGGTAAAAAAAACATGCACATGCATCATACAAACAATAGGAGCAATCGACAGCTTTCCAAACTAGTTTGTTCTCCGGAGCAGCCGAGTAGGCCTGCACCATGATCTCAGTTTATTAGCAGAGCAAAAATGTCACTAATATCACAGAGACGACAGCCCCGGAGCAGTTCACAGACTCGACATTGCAGAGAGAGGAACGGACATCATGGGAGAGCGAGCAAGATCAGCCTGACACTCACTTCTGGTCCTGACACTCGGGCTTTCCAGTCTCTCTGGAACGGTGTTTAAATTGTCCAGCCACCGGGTAGTGCCTAGCTCTAGGACCTGGATCCTGCCGAAACGACATGCTTGGGCCGCACAGCCCAAAGCCATTCTTGATCTCACCAAATCGGCTCAGCGCTTGCAGCAATCCAACCTCTCACCCAGACTAAGTGGACGGGCAACAAAACTCTCCAGCATCTAATTCTCTCCAAATTGTTCACTTCAACAGTGACAGCGACACCAACTTCGTCTACGACCTCGTCTTGAATATGACGCACCTCTGCTTTGTGATGCAGCAGCACACCTGATCCTCCCAATCAGCTTCACCACAACTTACTTCTTCATTGTTTGTTAACCACAACTTACTTCAGAGAAGATGTTGCTGTTGCTTCAGGTTACGAAGGTAAATTGTTGGTGAACAGTTCCGCACATGCTCACTGCAGGTACTTGTGTTCGAAGAAATAGTCAGAGATAGACTTGCATTTGGAAGTACAGACTCAAGGGTGCAAGAAAGATTGCTTCGGAAAACAAACTTGACCTCAGAGAAAACAGATGAGATTTGTCACGTAGCGAAAACCATAGAGGTTCAACTTAAAGTAATTAGCAAGTCAACAGAACATAATGTCAGTGCAGTAACTAGGGCCAAGGAAGTCCCTGGGGGGGTGGGGGGTGACATGAAAAAACTACAAGCCAGGGTAGAGCATCCCCAGGATATAGAAGTGTTGGAATTATGGGAACAGATCTAAGCTTTAAAAAAGGAGAACTGCAAACTGGTTTTAGGATTCTTTTTTAACAAATGCAGGAATTATTTTGCAAAGGCCAACTCTGGAGAAGAATCAGCTGAACACAAACAGACTATCAAAACAATGATGATAAGCTAAGAATAGCAGTATTTGTTGTTAATGAGGTCATCGTCTCCGTTTTGAATGATAAGGAGTGTGTTATATTTAAATTTACAATCAAGCAACTATCTGGAATCTCAGATCGATACAGGAGCCCAATGTAATGTAATCCTATTTCATTTATAGAATAACGCAAAGGCAGAATCACTTAAACCTCTGATTAAATTTAGCCCGGGTAAGCTTATCTTCTTTTCAGAGATTAGGGTTGACTGTTGGTTCAGCATGACAATTATAAAGGTAGGTTAAATTTTAAATTTGTAGTTATCAGGATATAAGACCACTTCTTGGCAAAAAAACTGCATGTTTTGTCCAAGACATTATCAATTAGAATGACACTGGTGCAGTTAATAGGGAGCATCTTCTAAACTTCAGTCTTCAGGCTGAAACATTAGCAGTTTCTCTTTCCACAAATGCAGCCTCCTCCATTGTATATCTCCTCTCTTGTAAAGTAATCTGTCCCAGCAAAGGAGTTTTAAGATGCCTTGTCAGTTGTACTTATGCAATTCAATGACACTCTTCATCTGTTTTCAAAATGTTGATATGAACTTTGAAATTATATTCAATCACAAGCTGGTAGCTTTGTTCATTAGAGTATAAAAGCTCGATTTATTTAGATTTCAGGGATTTCTTCTTGAATGTCCGAGAGAATGCTCCTTCCAGAATACTTAATTGTCACGTTGAATAAAGAACTTTTACATCTAATGCTCCAATCTGCATGCAGCGCGTACAGTCATGGCGTGGATTTTGCATGTTTTCCCTATAACCATTTCAGTTGCAAAAGTTTTCACGGTTGGGTTGTAGATATTGAAATAAATTTTAGGACATGGGCTGAGATGAATACCCATCATAAGCAACTACTTGGGAAACACTAATGGAAGAATATGCTATTTGGAATCAACTCTGCAACATGATATGGTGAAAGATTAAGGGAATGGAACATCATTGCTGATGATTTGGTGGCTGTAAATTTTGCAGAAGAACATTAGAAGAAGCAAATCAAAAGCATGATAAATATCTGGAGACATTTCTTTGAAGATGCAGTGAGGGGGGAATAGACCAAAGTAAAGAAAGTGAAGTGTTAAATACAAGGGGTGATTGATCAGTTTGTGGCCTAAGGTAGAAGGAGTCAATTTTAGAAAACTTAGCACATTTACTTCTCAACATAGTCCCCTCCTACATTTACACACTTAGTCCAGCGGTCGTGGAGCATACGGATCTTGGACCTCCAGGAAGTGTCCACAGCAGGGGTGATTGATAAGTTCGTGGCCTAAGGTAGAAGGAGATGAGTTATTAACTTCAAACTTTCCGAGTAATCACTCAAAGAGTTGACCTGCATGTGCATGTAATGAGAGCTGTATAACTCATAAAAATAAACGTGCTAGGTTTTCTAAAGTTGACTCCGTCTACCTTAGGCCAAGAACTTATCAATCACCCCTCATAGATCAATCTCAAAAATGGCAACACCTAAAGACCTGGCTGGATCTAACATCTGTTGAGGCTTGCTCAATATCCCAGTAAGCTACTCGCACATCTATTAGACATGGAAATGTCTCACCGATTTAACAATATGGAGGATGGCACTGGAGAAAATAAAGGTGATGGCCACCAGCATATGTTCTTAAAAAAGGAGTAACTTTACAATGTGGTACAATGTGAATTGATGGTAACGTGAAATGCTACAGGTGACTGGTTTATTGGCAAGGCAGACGGCGGGGGAGCTGTGTGCCCTCAGTCATAACAAGGACCAGGCCTCAAGCCGCGGTGTCACCTGTTTCCAGCCTCAGTGCCAGAGGTGGCATGTTGTGGTGCCCGGGCTGGAGTTAGTGTTGGCTTGGTTATTGTGTTTGACTGTGGACTGCTGCAGCATTCATGGACTCAGGGGCTTGAACTTTCTTTGTGTGTCTGTATGTTTAAAGTTATCTTATATGCGCTATATGTACCTTGTGTTGTGTATGGCTGTTGGTTCTGTGCTTTGCAACTTAGCCCCAGAGTAACACTGCTTTTTTTGGGTATTCATGTATGCTTCAATGACAATTAAATTTGAACTTGAACTTGGAATGCAGAACCAATTGCCTATGTATCAGGGACATTAACAGGACAAAAGATAAAGATTAGCTTTACTTGTCACATGTACATTGAAATGTCAAAACTTAGAGTGAAATGCATCGTTTTGTGTTAACGATCAACACAGTCTGAGAATGTGCTGAGGGCAGCCTGCAAGTGTAATCATGCTTCTAGCGCCAACATAAGATGCCCAGCTAACCCTAATCTGTAAACTTTTGGAACATGGGAGGAAACACACTTGGTCACAGGGAGACTGCAAACTCCCTACGGCCCGCAGTGGAAATTGAACACAGGTCAGCAATTACTGGCACTGTAAAGCGTTGCTCTAACTGCTACATTACTGTGCTGGTGAGATTTGTACGAATTGAGATGAAGCTCTGAGCAATTTTGTTCACCTGTGACAAACAGAAACTTACATCCATGGATAACACAGTGAATATTGAAGCAGAACATCAGTGGTGCGAACAGTTCCACTGTGAGCACCACATTGTCTGCCTTTGAAGCATGCTGCTGGGATTATAGAAATCTCATTGAAATTGATGTGGAAAAGAAGGAAAAGCCGGCACTGGCAGGCACCTTCAGCAGAGCATACCTGCCAGAGGTTAGTACTTGAGCCAGCTTAAGAGGTCGATCAATGCGAACCACACTTCCACACTGGGAACAGTTTAATAAAATGGATACAAATGGCCCAGTTCAGAAGCATGAAGGTGCATGGGTCAAGTCACAGCTACCTGAAAATCTCAATCCATACTTTGATTCTTTGGAGGAATTAAATGAAGAATGAAAGTTAATTCTCAAAGGAGAAGATTTTGTGGTGGCATTGTGTAAAAAGCTAATATTAATTGTTTATTAAGCTCATCGAAAGTTCCACTGGCAGAACTGAGATGAACTCTGTTGGCATAGATGACATCTGAGTTTAAGCATTACATTACAAAGTGTGATATTTAGATCATATCTCATACTGCATGATGTTGTCATTTGGATATCACTATCAGACATTTTAGGAATGTGTTTGGTAACAGCTGCGTTCCATTTTTGATAGCGATTACACTCTATGGCAGGGATCAGGGCTAGTTATAGAGTGTGTCAGCTTATCGTGTCCTCATCTATGGTAATCTTATTTACTAGCACTTGGTCTATATCCTTCTACGTCCTGTAAATCCAAGTATTGATGCAAATATTAAAATGAAGTGAGGGTACCTGTATCTACCACCTTCTCAGGCAGTGCGTTCTGGGCTACAACCTCTTATGTGTGACAATAAATACTCCAGGAGCCTCCCAGTCCTGTCTTGAATCTGTACAGTCCAGTTTTACGTGTTTCTATGATGGGAAACGTTCTTCCTTTTTGCTCTATCTGTGCTTTCTCATAATTTTGTATACTGTACCTCTGTCAGATTACCCCATCCCCGCTGCCCTTGGTATCTGTAGATCCCAGGAAAATGGATCCAACCAATTCGGTCTGCTACTGTTTTAACTGAAACGTTCCAGTATATTTCATTTACAACCTCCCCAGTGCCAATGTGCCTTCCATGCCCTGACTAATAAGAACAGCATCCAATTCACTTTCTTCACCACCTTGCCCACCTTGAAGGATTTATGGACCTGTATATCAATGTCTCTCTGCTTCTTTGCACTTCATTGTGCCCTGGAATTCATGGCATATGTCATGGTCTACCTAGATCACTGTCATCACCTCACTATTGACAGTATTACATTTAATTTGCCTTAGATCTGTCCAGCTAATAAGTATTGTTTTGTACTCTAAGTGTAACTATCCCACCGTGACCAATACCAACCGTTTTTATGCCATCCACCCAGTTAAATTTTTGTTATTTGTGGTATTCGTGGCTATATTCTACACAATGGGTGTGATTATCACTGCAACTTTATTGAAGTGGCTGCACTTAAACTACTACTTACAGAACTCAAATAATATTTGATGTAGAATAATAGATATCCTAGTAACAGATAATAAGCCACATTTACTTTCAAAAAAATCTGCAAGGTTTGCCTAGGCATGAAGCTTTAGATATCTGACATTACCTCCTCTACATCTGTAGAGAGCTAAGAATGCTGTCAAAACTGTCAGGAGATTTCTTCTCAGAATGAAAGCGGTCCAGTAAATCTGAATTTTTACCTTTGATAGATTGGCACAATGTACCGAATGAAGGAAAAGGAAAGAGATTCATACACAGGGTCTAATAGATCAAGAGTCAAGTCCTGCTGCAAATAGTCTACTGCAACCACAGTATTTTACTGAAGTTGATGTTCATATGCTGATGAACATGAAGCCTCATCAGAGTAGTACAATAATAACTTCAGGAAATCAGCCTGATAGAATCAAAATGATACAATTCCCTGCCTGCAGTGCTTGAAGATCAGGAACTTGTTTAGAATTTAGAATTTATTTAAATCTTACATCCATCCCACAAGGTGAGGGAATAAAAATCTTATGTTATGACTCCGCTGTAATGTACAGACGTAAATTTAAAAGTCTAATGGCTTGTAGAAAGAATGGCTTTTAGGAGTATGGTGAGTCTGAGATGTTATATTGTTAGGGTTGGAAACTAATAACATTGAAAAAAATCTATGAGTGGTGCGGACAGCCCAGCGCATCTGTAGATGTGAACTTCCCATTATTCAGGAGATTTACAGAGACAGGTGTGTAAAAAGGGCCTGAAGGATCATTGGGGACCTGAGTCACCCCAACCACACACTGTTGCAGCTGCTACCATGCAGGAAACGGTACCACAGCATTAAAGCCAGGACCAACAGGCTCCAGGGCAGCTTCTTCCACCAGGCCATCAGACTGATTCATTCATGCTGACACAACTGTATTTCTATGTTATATTGACTGTCCTGCTATACATACTATTTATTATAAATTAATATAATTTGCACATTGCACATTTAGATGGAGACGTAGCGTAAAGATTTTTACTCCTCATGTATGTGAAGGATGTAAGAAATAAAGTCAATTCAATTCAGTTCAATTGTTGATGCAATGGAAAAATCATTAGTTGAAGAATGTTCCATGACGCAATAAATTAAAGAAACAATTGTGGATCCCTCCAGTCAAATGTTCGTGACTAATAGTAGATCTGGATGCTGTGGCAATTGAAGAACTTTGTGCTTTTATAGTGAATGCTGTGATTGTGATTGTGGGTGTTTCTAATAAACTAAACTTTTTTAGGTTTTTAGGACTAAAAGACAAGGAATGAAATGACCTCGGGTAAATACAGATGCTGTGCTCAGCAAGATACCATGACTAGGATAGTCATTTAGACATGTTGGAGAACTCTGGAATGTGCCTCTGTAAAAGCCACAAACAAAACTATCTGTAAGCTGTTTGCCTTTCTGACTTCAGCAGTATACCTTAAACAAAACAATGTCTTTTTGTAACAAACCTCAGCATGCTGATTTTTAGACTATGATTATCACTGCAAGGAACGAGAAGTGCTGTGAAGACGCTGTCAATAAAGGTGACCTTATGGACACTGTATATTTTACTCGGAACAAAAAATGTTGATAAATTGCAGCAAAGGAGATTATTGTTCAGAATTAATGTACATAGATCATAAATTAGCATGCATTCATGAATGATTGACAGTAAGGAAACTGAAAGGAGGGACAAATGCATTCCTTTTGGGAATATAACCCATTACTAGTGAGCCACAACAGGGACCAAAGCTGAAGCCTTTGCTACTCATCCATATCAACAGGGAGGAGTCATAGTAATTGATCCAGATTTAGACAGGATACACAGCTACTTACCTGTCAGTGGGGTGTAAAGGTATGCGGGCAATGATTGGACAAAAATGAGTCAGTGGGAATATAACATGCTGATGTGTGAAATTAGTGACCTAAGAATGTTTCAGCATTATCTGTGAGTGCATTACTGTCAATTAGGTCCGTCTGGTCTCTACTTGCCATCCTACCAGTCCTCCCTGAGCCACTTCTGATTGCTGTCTCTAACTGCCCCAGCACAGTCCCAACTCATCAACAGGAGCAGACTGACACACCAGGGCATGCAGATAGACTCTTAGGCCATGCCTTTATAGCCAATAGAAACAAAGAACAGGCCTTCCCACTGCAAAATCTTGGGGCACTCACCATGGCATGCCCCAATGCCTCAGGACCTACCAATACTAGGCGTCAAGCCTGAAAACCATTCTAATACCAGGACCCACTGCCAAACCTTGGGGCCCTCTCCATGGCATGCCCTAATGCCTCAGGACCTACCAATACTAGGCCTCAAGCATAAAAACCATTTTAATAGCAGGTCCCACTGCCAAACCTTGGGTTACTCTCAATGCCATGTGTCAGAACTTCCTGGCATTGGGCTTTCGGCCCTCCCAGAACCAGACCTTGAGGTCCTACCAATGCCAGACATCAGAGAGAACGTTACACCAGGAGTCATACCAAGAACCCGATTGGGCCTGAGGTGAGGGACCAGAGACAAATTCACAGGAGCAGACCAAAGACTCAAGTTACCTAATCCCATCCTTAGGTTTGAAAAGATCCAGCTGTTCAGGACTGTTGTGCTGTAACCGGTTACTATAGAATGAGGGAATATTGGTTAATACAAATCTGCTGATATATGGTACTGTTGGACACAAGTATGGCGCCTTTCCAAAACCACATACTCACATTAATAGTCACAGTTAAAGACACAGGGTGCTCCCTCACCATCTCCCACACCCCCAACTCACTGTCCTCCATTGCAACCCAATCTCCCTCCTCCACAATCACAGTCACACATCAAACCCAATCTCCCTCCTCCGCATTCACTGTCACTCATCCAACACAATCTCGCTTCTCCACACTCACTGTCACTCATCCAACACAATCTCCCTCCTCTTCACTTACTGCCCTCCATTCCAACCCAAGCTCCCTCCTCCACAATCACAGTCACTCATCAAACCCAACATCCCTCCTGCCCACTCACTGTCACCCATCCAACCAAATCTCCCTCCTCCGAACTCACTGTCACTCATCCAACCCAATCTCTGTCCTCCACACGCACTGTCACTCATCCAACACAATCTCCCTCTTCCACACTCACTGTCACTCATCCAACCCAATCTCCCTCTTCCACACTCACTGTCACTCATCCAACCCAATCTCCCACCTCCACACTAACTGTCACTCATCCAACACAATCTCGCTCCTCCACACTCACTGTCACTCATCCAACACAATCTCCCTCCTCTTCACTTACTGCCCTCCATTCCAACCCAATCTCCCTCCTCCACAATCACAGTCACTCATCAAACCCAACATCCCTCCTGCACACTCACTGTCACTCCTCCAAACCAATCTCCCTCCTCCACACTCACTGTCACCCATCCAACCCAATCTCCCTCCTCCGAACTCACTTTCACTCATCCAACCCAATCTCCCTCCACCACTTACTGCTGTCCATTCCAAACCAATCTCCCTCCTCCACACTCCCTGCCCTCCATTCCAACCCAATCTCCCTCCTCCACACTCATCGTCACACATCCAACCCAATCTCCCTCCTCCACACGCACTGTCACTCATCCAACACAATCTCCCTCTTCCACACTCACTGTCACTCATCCAACCCAATTTCCCTCCTCCACACTCACTGTCACTCGTCCAACCCAATCTCCCTCCTCCACACTCATCGTCACACATCCAACCCAATCTCCCTCCTCCACACGCACTGTCACTCATCCAACACAATCTCCCTCTTCCACACTCACTGTCACTCATCCAACCCAATTTCCCTCCTCCACACTCACTGTCACTCATCCAACCCAATCTCCCACCTCCACACTCACTGTCACTCATCCACAACAATCTCCCTCCTCCACACTCACTGTCTCTCATCCAACACAATCTCTCTCCTCCACACTCACTGTCACTCATCCAACACAATCTCCCTCCTCCACACGCACTGTCACTCATCCCACCCAGTCTCCCTCCTCCACACTCACTGTCACTCAGTCAACCCAATCCCCCTCCTCCACACTCACTGTCACTCATCCAAACCAACCTCCGTCCTCCACACTCAATGTCACTCATCCAACCCAGTCTCCCTCTTCTTCACTTACTGTCACTCATTCAACCCAATGCCCCTCCTCCACACTCACTGTCACTCATCCAACCCAATCTCCCTCCACCACACTCACTGTCACTCATCCAACCCAATCTCCCTCTTCTTCACTTACTGTCACTCATTCAACCCAATGCCCCTCCTCCACACTCACTGTCACTCATCCAACCCAATCTCCCTCCTCCACACTCACTGTCACTCATCCAACCCAATCTCCCACCTCCACACTCACTGTCACTCATCCAACACAATCTCCCTCCTCTTCACTTACAGCCCTCCATTCCAACCCAATCTCCCTCCTCCACAATCACAGTCACTCATCAAACCCAACATCCCTCCTGCACACTCACTGTCACTCCTCCAAACCAATCTCCCTCCTCCACACTCCCTGCCCTCCATTCCAACCCAATCTCTCTCCTCCACACTCACCGTCACACATCCAACCCAATCTCCCTCCTCCACACGCACTGTCACTCATCCAACACAATCTCCCTCCACCACACTCACTGTCACTCATCCAACCCAATCTCCCTCTTCTTCACTTACTGTCACTCATTCAACCCAATGCCCCTCCTCCACACTCACTGTCACTCATCCAACCCAATCTCCCTCCTCCACACTCACTGTCACTCATCCAACCCAATCTCCCAGCTCCACACTAACTGTCACTCATCCAACACAATCTCGCTCCTCCACACTCACTGTCACTCATCCAACACAATCTCCCTCCTCTTCACTTACTGCCCTCCATTCCAACCCAATCTCCCTCCTCCACAATCACAGTCACTCATCAAACCTAACATCCCTCCTGCACACTCACTTTCACTCATCCAACCCAATCTCCCTCCACCACTTACTGCACTCCATTCCAAACCAATCTCCCTCCTCCACACTCCCTGCCCTCCATTCCAACCCAATCTCCCTCCTCCACACTCACTGTCACACATCCAACCCAATCTCCCTCCTGCACACGCACTGTCACTCATCCAACACAATCGCCCTCTTCCACACACACTGTCACTCATCCAACCCAATTTCCCTCCTCCACACTCACTGTCACTCATCCAACCCAATCTCCCACCTCCACACTCACTGTCACACAGTCAACCCAATCCTCCTCCTCCACACTCACTGTCACTCAGTCAACACAATCACGCTCCTCCACACTCAGTCACTCATCCAACACAATCTCCCTCCTCTTCACTTACTGCCCTCCAGTCCAACCCAATCTCCCTCCTCCACAATCGCAGTCACTCATCAAACCCAACATCCCTCCTGCACACTCACTGTCACCCATCCAACCCAATCTCCCTCCTCCGAACTCACTGTCACTCATCGAACCCAATCTCTCTCCTCCACACGCACTGTCACTCATCCAACACAATCTCCCTCTTCCACACTCACTGTCACTCATCCAACCCAATCTCCCACCTCCACACAAACTGTCACTCATCCAACACAATCTCGCTCCTCCACACTCACTGTCACTCATCCAACACAATCTCCCTCCTCTTCACTTACTGCCCTCCATTCCAACCCAATCTACCTCCTCCACAATCACAGTCACTCATCAAACCCAAAATCCCTCCTCCACAATCACAGTCACTCATCAAACCCAACATCCCTCCTGCACACTCACTGTCACTCCTCCAAACCAATCTCCCTCCTCCACACTCACTGTCACCCATCCAACCCAATCTCCCTCCTCCGAACTCACTTTCACTCATCCAACCCAATCTCCCTCCACCACATACTGCACTCCATTCCAAGCCAATCTCCCTCCTCCACACTCCCTGCCCTCCATTCCAACCCAATCAACGTCCTCCACACTTACCGTCACACATCCAACCCAATCTCCCTCCTCCACACGCACTGTCATTCATCCAACTCAATCTCCCTCTTCCACACTCACTGTCACTCATCCAACCCAATCTCCCACCTCCACACTCACTGTCACTCATCCAACACAATCTCCCTCCTCCACACTCACTGTCTCTCATCCAACACAATCTCTCTCCTCCACACTCACTGTCAATCATCCAACACAATCTCCCTCCTCCACACGCACTGTCACTCATCCCACCCAATCTCCCTCCTCCACACTCACTGTCACTCAGTCAACCCAATCCCCCTCCTCCACACTCACTGTCACTCATCCAAACAAACCTCCGTCCTCCACACTCAATGTCACTCATCCAACCCAGTCTCCCTCCTCCACACTCACTGTCACTCATCCAACCCAATCTAACTCCTCCACACTTCACTGTCACTCATCCAACCCAATCTCCCTCCTCCACACTCACTGTCACTCATCCAACACAATCTCCCTCCACCACACTCACTGTCACTCATCCAACCCAATCTCCCTCCTCCACACTCACTGTCACTCATCCAACACAATCTCCCTCCACCACACTCACTGTCACTCATCCAACCCAATCTCCCTCTTCTTCACTTACTGTCACTCATTCAACCCAATGCCCCTCCTCCACACTCACTGTCACTCATCCAACCCAATCTCCCTCCTCCACACTCACTGTCACTCATCCAACCCAATCTCCCACCTCCACACAAACTGTCACTCATCCAACACAATCTCCCTCCTCTTCACTTACCGCCCTCCATTCCAACCTAATCTCCCTCCTCCACAATCACAGTCACTCATCAAACCCAACATCCCTCCTGCACACTCACTGTCACTCCTCCAAACCAATCTCCCTCCTCCACACTCACTGTCACTCATCCAACCCAATCTCCCTCCTCCGAACTCACTTTCACTCATCCAACCCAATCTCCCTCCTCCACACTCACTGTCACTCATCCAACACAATCTCCCTCCTCTTCACTTACTGCCCTCCATTCCAACCCAATCTCCCTCCTCCACACTCCCTGCCCTCCATTCCAACCCAATCTCCCTCCTCCACACTCACCGTCACACATCCAACCCAATCTCCCTCCTCCACACTCACCGTCACACATCCAACCCAATCTCCCTCCTCCACACGCACTGTCACTCATCCAACACAATCTCCCTCCACCACACTCACTGTCACTCATGCAACCCAATCTCCCTCTTCTTCACTTACTGTCACTCATTCAACCCAATGCCCCTCCTCCACACTCACTGTCACTCATCCAACCCAATCTCCCTCCTCCACACTCACTGTCACTCATCCAACCCAATCTCCCACCTCCACACTAACTGTCACTCATCCAACACAATCTCGCTCCTCCACACTCACTGTCATTCATCCAACCCAATCTCCCTCCTCCACACTCACTGTCACTCATCCAACACAATCTCCCTCCTCTTCACTTACTGCCCTCCATTCCAACCCAATCTCCCTCCTCCACACTCCCTGCCCTCCATTCCAACCCAATCTCCCTCCTCCACACTCACCGTCAAACATCCAACCCAATCTCCCTCCTCCACACGCACTGTCACTCATCCAACACAATCTCCCTCTTCCACACTCACTGTCACTCATCCAACCCAATTTCCCTCCTCCACACTCACTGTCACTCATCCAACCCAATCTCCCACCTCCACACTCACTGTCACTCATCCAACACAATCTCCCTCCTCCACACTCACTGTCTCTCATCCAACACAATCGCCCACCTCTTCACTTACTGTCACTCATCCTACCCAATCTCCCTCCTACACACTCACTGTCACTCATCCAAACAAATCTCCCTCCTCCACACTCACAGTCACTCCTCCAACCCAATCTCCCTCCTCCACACTCACTGTCACTCATCCAACCCAATCTCCTTCCTCCAAACTCACTGTCACTCATCCAACACAATCTCTCTTCTCCACACTCACGGTCACTCATTCAACCCAATCTCCCTCTTCTTCACTTACTGTCACTCATCCAACCCAATGTCCCTCCTCCACACTCACTGTCACTCATCCAACCCAGTCTCCCTCCTCCACACTCACTGTCACTCATCCAACCCAATCAACCTCCTCCACACACACTGTCACTCATCCAACCCAATATCATTCCTCCACACTCACTCTCACTCATCCAACCCAATCTCCCTCCCCTACACTCACTGTCACTCATCCAACCCAATCTCCCTCCTCCACACTCCCTGCCCTCCATTCCAACCCAATCTCCCTCTTCCACACTCACTGTCATTCATCCAACACAATCTCCCTCCTCCACACTCACAGTCACTCATCCAAAACAATCTCCCTCCTCCACACTCACTGTCACTCATCCAACACAATCTCCCTCCTCCGCACTTCACTGTCACTCATCCAACACAATCTCCCTCCTCCACACTCACGGTCACTCATCCAACCCAATCTCCCTCTTCTTCACTTACTGTCACTCATTCAACCCAATGTCCCTCCTCCACACACACTGTCACTCATCCAACCCAATCTCCCTCCTCCACAATCACTGTCACCCCTCCAACGCAATCTCCCTACTCCACACTCACTGACACTCGTCCAACCCAATCTCCCGCCTCTTCACTTACTGTCACTCATCCAACACAACATCCCTCCTCCACACTCACTGTCACACATCCAACACAATTTCCCTCCTCCACACTCACTGTCACTCATCCAACCCAATCAACCTCCTCCACACTCAACGTCACTCGTCCAACACAATCTCCCTCCTCCACACTCACTGTCAAGCATCCAACACAATCTTCCTCGTCCACGCTCACTCTCTCTCATCCAACCCAATCTCCCTCCTCCCACACAGTGTCACTCATCCAACACAATCTCACTCCTCCACACCCACTGTCACTCAGCCAAACCAATCTCCCTCCTCCAAACTCACTGTCACTCATCCAACCCAATCTCCCGCTTCTTCACTTACTGTCACTCAACCAACCCAGTCTCCCTCCTCCACACTCACTGTCAGTCATCCAACCCAATCGCCCACCTCTTCACTTGCTGTCACTCATCCTACCCTATCTCCCTCCTACACACTCACTGTCACTCATCCAAACCAATCTCCCTCCTCCACACTCACAGTCACTCATCCAACCCAATTTCCCTCCTCCACACTCACTGTCACTCATCCAACCCAATCTCTCTCGTCCACGCTCACTCTCTCTCATCCAATCCAATCTCCCTCCTCCACACTCACTGTCACTCATCCAACACAATCTCCCTCCTCCACACTCACTGTCACTCATCCAACCCAATCTCCCTCCTCCACACTCACTGTCACTCATCCAACACAATCTCACTCCTCCACACCCACTGTCACTCAGCCAAACCAATCTCTCTCCTCCACATTCACTGTCACTCATCCAAAACCAGTCTCCCTCCTCCACACTCACTGTCACTCATCCAAACCCATCTCCCTCCTCCACGCACACTGTCACTGATCAAACCCAATCTGCCTCCTCCACACTCCCTGTCACTCATCCAACACAATCTCCCTCCTCCACACTCATTGTCACTCATCCAACCCAATCTCCCTCCTCCACACTCACCGTCACTCGTCCAACACAATCTCCCTCCTCCACACTCACTGTCTCTCATCCAACCCAATCTCTCTCGTCCACGCTCACTCTCTCTCATCCAACACAATCTCACTCCTCCACACTCACTGTCACTCATCCAACACAATCTCTCTCCTCCACACCCACTGTCACTCATCCAACCCAATCGCCTTCCTCCACACTCACTATCACTCATCCAACCCAATCTCCCTCCTCTACACTCCCTGCCCTCCATTCCAACCCGATCTCCCTCTTCCACACTCACTGTCAGTCATCCAACACAATCTCCCTCCTCCACACTCACTGTCACTCATCCAACACAATCTCCCTCCTCCGCACTCACTGTCACTTATCCAACCGAATCTCCCTCCTCCACACTCACTGTCACTCATCCAACCCAATCTCCCTCCTCCACACTCACTGTCACCCCACCAACCCAATCTCCCTCCTCCACACTCACTGTCACTCATCCAACCTAGTCTCCCTCCTCCACACTCACTGTCACTCATCCAAACCAATCTCCCTCCACTACACTCACTGTCACTCATCCAACACAATCTCCCTCCTCCACACTCAGTGTCACCCCTCCAACCCAATCTCCCTCCTCCACACTCACTGTCACTCATCCAACCCAATCTCCCGCCTCTTCACTTACTGTCACTCATCCAACCCAACCTCCCTCCTCCACACTCAGTGTCACTCATCTAACACAATCTCCCTCCTCCACACTCACTGTCACTCATCCAACCCAATCTCCCTCCTCCACACTCACCGTCACTCGTCCAACACAATCTCACTCCTCCACACTCACTGTCTCTCATCCAACCCAATCTCCCTCATCCACGCTCACTCTCTCTCATCCAACACAATCTCCCTCCTCCACACTCACTGTCACTCATCCAACACATTCTCACTCCTCCACACCCACTGTCACTCAGCCAAACCAATCTCCCTCCTCCACACACACTGTCACTCATCCAACCCAATCTCCCGCCTCTTCACTTACTGTCTCTCATCCAACACAGTCTCCCTCCTCCACACTCACGGTCACTCATTCAACCCAATCTCCCTCTTCTTCACTTACTGTCACTCATTCAACCCAATGTCCCTCCTCCACACTCACTGTCACTCATCCAACCCAATCTCCCTCCTCCATACTCACTGTCACTCATACAACCCAATCTCCCTCCTCCACACTTACTGTCACTCATCCAACCCAATCTCCCTCCTCCACACTCCCTGCCCTCCATTCCAACCCAATCTCCCTCTTCCACACTCACTGTCACTCATCCAACCCAATCTCCCTCCTCCACTCTCAGTGTCACTCAACCAACCCAATCTCCCTCCTCCACTCTCACTGTCACTCATCCAACCCAATCTCCGTCCTCCACACTCACTGTCACTCATCCAACCCAATCTACCTCCTCTACACTCCCTGCCCTCCATTCCAACCCAATCTCCCTCTTCTTCACTTACTGTCACTCATTCAACCCAATGCCCCTCCTCCACACACACTGTCACCCATCCAACCCAATCTCCCTCCTCCACACTCACTGTCACTCATCCAACACAATCTCCCTCCTCCACACTCACTGTCACCCCACCAACCCAATCTCCATCCTCCACACTCACTGTCATTCATCCAAACCAATCTCCCTCCACTGCACTCACTGTCACTCATCCAACACAATCTCCCTTCCCCACACTCACTATCACCCCTCCAACCCAATCTCCCTCCTCCACACTTACTGTCACTCATCCAACCCAATCTCCCGCTTCTTCACTTACTGTCACTCATCCAACCCAACGTCCCTCCTCCAGACTCACTGTCACTCATCTAACACAATCTCCCTCCTCCACACTCACTGTCACTCATGCATTCCAATCTCCCTCCTCCACACTCAACGTCACTCGTCCAACACAGTCTCCCTTCTCCACACTCACTGTCTCTCATCCAACCCAATCTCCCTTGTCCACGCTCACTCTCTCTCATCCAACACAATCTCCCTCCTCCACACTCACTGTCACTCATCCAACACATTCTCACTCCTCCACACCCACTGTCACTCAGCCAAACCAATCTCCCTCCTCCACACTCACTGTCACTCATCCAACCCAATCTCCCGCCTCTTCACTTACTGTCACTCATCCAACCCAGTCTCCCTCCTCCACACTCACTGTCACTCATCCAACCCAATCGCCCACCTCTTCACTTACTGTCACTCATCCTACCCAATCGCCCTCCTCCACACTCACTGTCACTCATCCAAACCAATCTCCCTCCTCCACACTCACTATTACTCATCCAACCCAATCTGCCTCCTCCACACTCACTGTCACTCATCCAACCCAATCTCCTTCCTCCACACTCACTGTCACTCATGCAACACAATCTCTCTCCTCCACATTGACGGTCACTCATTCAACCCAATCTCCCTCTTCTTCACCTACTGTCACTCATTCAACCCAATGTCCCTCCTCCACACTCACTGTCACTCATCCAACCCAATCTCCCTCCTCCACACTCACTGTCACTCATCAAACCCAATCTCCCTCCTCCACACTCCCTGCCCTCCATTCCAACCCAATCTCCCTCTTCCACACTCACTGTCACTCATCCAAAACAATCTCCCTCCTCCACACTCACTGTCACTCATCCAACACCATCTCCCTCCTCCGCACTCACTGTCACTCATCCAACCCAATCTCCCTCCTCTACACTTCACTGTCACTCATCCAACACAATCTCCCTCCTCCACACTCACGGTCACTCATCCAACCCAATCTCCCTCTTCTTCACTTACTGTCACTCATTCAACCCAATGCCCCTCCTCCACACACACTGTCACTCATCCAATCCAATCTCCCTCCTCCACACTCACTGTCACTCATCCAACACAATCTCCCTCCTCCACTCTCACTGTCACTCATCCAACCCAATCTCCGTCCTCCACACTCACTGTCACTCATCCAACCCAATCTACCTCCTCTACACTCCCTGCCCTCCATTCCAACCCAATCTCCCTCTTCTTCACTTACTGTCACTCATTCAACCCAATGCCCCTCCTCCACACACACTGTCACCCATCCAACCCAATCTCCCTCCTCCACACTCACTGTCACTCATCCAACACAATCTCCCTCCTCCACACTCACTGTCACCCCACCAACCCAATCTCCATCCTCCACACTCACTGTCATTCATCCAAACCAATCTCCCTCCACTGCACTCACTGTCACTCATCCAACACAATCTCCCTTCCCCACACTCACTATCACCCCTCCAACCCAATCTCCCTCCTCCACACTTACTGTCACTCATCCAACCCAATCTCCCGCTTCTTCACTTACTGTCACTCATCCAACCCAACGTCCCTCCTCCAGACTCACTGTCACTCATCTAACACAATCTCCCTCCTCCACACTCACTGTCACTCATGCATTCCAATCTCCCTCCTCCACACTCAACGTCACTCGTCCAACACAGTCTCCCTTCTCCACACTCACTGTCGCTCATCCAACCCAATCTCCCTTGTCCACGCTCACTCTCTCTCATCCAACACAATCTCCCTCCTCCACACTCACTGTCACTCATCCAACACATTCTCACTCCTCCACACCCACTGTCACTCAGCCAAACCAATCTCCCTCCTCCACACTCACTGTCACTCATCCAACCCAATCTCCCGCCTCTTCACTTACTGTCACTCATCCAACCCAGTCTCCCTCCTCCACACTCACTGTCACTCATCCAACCCAATCGCCCACCTCTTCACTTACTGTCACTCATCCTACCCAATCGCCCTCCTCCACACTCACTGTCACTCATCCAAACCAATCTCCCTCCTCCACACTCACTATTACTCATCCAACCCAATCTGCCTCCTCCACACTCACTGTCACTCATCCAACCCAATCTCCTTCCTCCACACTCACTGTCACTCATGCAACACAATCTCTCTCCTCCACATTGACGGTCACTCATACAACCCAATCTCCCTCTTCTTCACTTACTGTCACTCATTCAACCCAATGTCCCTCCTCCACACTCACTGTCACTCATCCAACCCAATCTCCCTCCTCCACACTCACTGTCACTCATCAAACCCAATCTCCCTCCTCCACACTCCCTGCCCTCCATTCCAACCCAATCTCCCTCTTCCACACTCACTGTCACTCATCCAAAACAATCTCCCTCCTCCACACTCACTGTCACTCATCCAACCCAATCTCCCTCCTCTACACTTCACTGTCACTCATCCAACACAATCTCCCTCCTCCACACTCACGGTCACTCATCCAACCCAATCTCCCTCTTCTTCACTTACTGTCACTCATTCAACCCAATGCCCCTCCTCCACACACACTGTCACTCATCCAACCCAATCTCCCTCATCCACACTCACTGTCACCCCTCCAACACAATCTCCCTCCTCCACACTCACTGTCACTCATCCAATCCAATCTCCCGCCTCTTCACTTACTGTCACTCATCCAACCCAACATCCCTCCTCCACACTCACTGTCACTCATCCAACACATTCTCCCTCCTCCACACTCACTGTCACTCATCCAACCCAATCTCCCTCCTCCACACTCACCGTCACACGTCCGACACAATCTCCCTCCTCCACACTCGCTGTCAAGCATCCAACCCAATCTCCCTCGTCCACGCTCACTCTCTCTCATCCAACCCTATCTCCCTCCTCCACACACACTATCACTCATCCAACACAATCTCCCTCCTCCACACTCACTGTCACACATCCAACACAATCTCCCTCCTCCACACTCACTGTACTCACCCAACCCAATATCCGTCCTCCACACTCACTATCACTCATCCAACCCCGTCTCCCTCCTCCACACTCACTGTCACTCATTCAACCCAATCTCCCTTGTCCACACACCCTGCCTCTCAACCAACAGAATCTCCCTTATCCACAATCACTGCCACTCATCCAACCCAATCTCCCTCCTCCACATTCACTGTCACTCATCCAACCCAATCTCCCTCCTCCACACTCACTGTCACACATCCAACACAATCTCCCTCCTCCACACTCACTGTCACTCATCCCATACAATCTCCCTCCTCCGCACTCACTGTCACTCATCTAAACCAATCTTCCTCTTGCACACTCACTGTCACTCATCCAACCCAGTCTCCCTCCTCCACATTCACTGTCACTCATCCAACCCAATCTCCCTCCTCCACACTCTCTGTCACTAATCCTACCCAATCTCCCTCCTCCACACTCACTGTCACTCATTTAACACAATCTCCCTCCTCCACACTCACTGTCACTCATCCAACCCAATCTCCCTCCACACTCACTGTCACTCATCCAACGCAATCTCCCTCCTCCACACTCAGTGTCACTCATCCAACACAATCTACCTCCTCCACACTCACTGTCACTCATCAAAACCAATCTCCCTCCTCCACTCTCATTGTCACTCATCCAACCCAATCTCCCTCCTCCACACACATTGCCACTCATCGAAACAAATCTCCCTCTTGCACACTCACTGTCACTCATCCAACCCAATCTCCCTCCTCCACACTGACTGTCACTCATCCAACACAATCTCCCTCCTCCACACTCACTGTCACTCATCCAAACCAATCTACCTCCTCCACGCTCACTTTCTCTCATCCAACAGAATCTCCCTCCTCCACAAGCACTGCCACTCATCCAACAAAATCTCCCTCCTCCACACTCACTGTCACTCATCCAACACAATTTCCCTCCTCCACACTCACTGTCACTCATCCCACCCAATTTCCCTCCTCCGCACTCACTGTCACTCATCGAAACCAATCACCCTCTTGCACACTCAGTCACTCATCCAACCCAGTCTCCCTCCTCCACACTCACAGTCACTCCTCCAACCCAATCTCCCTCCTCCACACTCACAGTCACTCATCCTACCCAATCTCCCTCCTCCACACTCACTGTCACTCATCCAACACAATCTCCCTCCTCCACACTCACTGTCACTCATCCAACCCAATCTCCCTCCTCCACAATCACTGTCACTCATCCAACTCAATCTCCTTCCTCCACACTCAGTGTCACTCATCCAACCCAATCTCCCTCCTCCACACTCACTGTCACTCATCCAACCCAATCTCCCTGCTCCACACACATTGTCACTCATCGAAACCAATCTCCCTTTTGCACACTCACTGTCACTCATCGAAACCAATCTCCCTCTTGCACACTCATTGTCACTCATCGAACCCAATCTCCCTCCTCCACACTCACTGTCACTCATCCAACACAATCTCCCTCCTCCACACTCACTGTCACTCATCCCACACAATCTCCCTCCTCCGCACTCACTGTCACTCATCGAAACCAATCTTCCTCTTGCACACTCACTGTCACTCATCCAACCCAGTCTCCGTCCTCCACATTCGCTGTCACTCATTCAACCCAATCTCCCTCCTCCACACTCTCTGTCACTAATCCTACCCAATCTCCCTCCTCCACACACACTGTCACTCATTTAACACAATCACCCTCCTCCACACTCACTGTCACTCATCCAACCCAATCTCCCTCCTCCACACTCACTGTCACTCATCCAACTCAATCTCCCTCCTCCACACTCAGTGTCACTCATCCAACCCAATCTACCTCCTCCACACTCACTGTCACTCATCAAAACCAATCTCCCTCCTCCGCTCTCAGTGTCACTCATCCAACCCAATCTCCCTCCTCCACACTCACTGTCACTCATCCAACCCAATCTCCCTCCTCTTCACATACTGCCCTCCAATCCAAACCAATCTCCCTCCTCCACAATCCCTACCCTCCATTCCAACCCAATCTCCTTGCTCCACACGCACTGTCACTCATCCAACCCAATCTCCCGCCTCCGCAATCACTGTCACTCATCCAACCCAATCTCCCTCCTTCACACTCACTGTCACTCATCCAACCCAGTCTCCCTCCTCCACACTCACTGTCATTCATCCAACCCAATCTTCCTCCTCCATACTCACTGTCAGTCGTCCAACACAATCTCCGTCCTCCACACTCACTGTCACTCATCAAACCCAATCTCCCTCCTCTTCACATACTGCCCTGCATTCCAAACCAATCTCCCTCCTCCACACTCCCTGCCCTCCATTCCAACCCAATCTTCTTCCTCCACAAGCACTGTCACTCATCCAACCCAATCTCCCTCCTGCACACTCACTGTCACTCATCCAACCCAATCTCCCTCCTCCACACTCACTGTCACTCATCCAACCCAATCTCCCTGCTCCACACTCACTGTCACTCATCCAACACAATCTCCCTCCTCCACACACACTGTCACTCATCCAACCCAATCTCCCTCCTCCACACTCACTGTCACTCATCCAACACAATCTCCCTCCTCCACACTCACTGTCACTCCTCCAACCCAATCTCCCTCCTCCACACTCACTGTCATTCATCCAACCCAATCTCCCTCCTCCATACTCACTGTCAGTCGTCCAACACAATCTCCGTCCTCCACACTCACTGTCACTCATCAAACCCAATCTCCCTCCTCTTCACATACTGCCCTCCATTCCAAACCAATCTCCCTCCTCCACACTCCCTGCCCTCCATTCCAACCCAATCTTCTTCCTCCACAAGCACTGTCACTCATCCAACCCAATCTCCCTCCTCCACACTCACTGTCACTCATCCAACCCAATCTCCCTCCTCCACACTCACTGTCACTCATCCAACCCAATCTCCCTGCTCCACACTCACTGTCACTCATCCAACACAATCTCCCTCCTCCACACACACTGTCACTCATCCAACCCAATCTCCCTCCTCCACACTCACTGTCACTCATCCAACACAATCTCCCTCCTCCACACTCACTGTCACTCCTCCAACCCAATCTCCCTCCTCCACACTCACTGTCACTAATCCAACCCGATAGCCAACTTCCATACTCACTGTCACTCATCCAACCCAATCTCCCTCGTCCACGCTCACTCACTCTAATCCAACCCAATCTCCCTCCTCCACACTCATTGTCACTCATCCAACACAATCTCCCTCCTCCACACTCACTGTCACTCATCCAACCCAATCTCTGTCGTCCACACTCACTGTCACTTATCAAACCCAATCTCCCTCCTCTTCACATACTGCGCTCCATTCCAAACCAATCTCCCTCCTCCACACTCCCTGCCCTCCATTCCAACCCAATCTCCCTCTTCCACACTCACTGTCGCTCATCCAACCCAATCTCCCTGCTCCACACTCACTGTCACTCATCCAACCCAATCTCCCTCCTCCACACTCACTGTCACTCATCAAAACCAATCTCCCTCCTCCACTCTCAGTGTCACTCACCCAACCCAATCTCCCTCCTCCACACTCACTGTCACTCATCCAAATCAATTTCCCTCCTCCACACTCACTGTCACTCATCCAACACAATCTCCCTCCTCCACACTCACTGTCACTCATCCAACCCAATCTCCCTCCTCCACACCTACTGTCACTCATCCAACCCAAACTCCCTCCTCCACACTCAGTGTCACTCATCCAACCCAATCTCCCTCCTCCACACTCACTGTCACTCATCAAAACCAATCTCCCTCCTCCAATCTCAGTGTCACTCATCCAACCCAATCTCCCTCCTCCACACTCACTGTCACTCATCCAACCCAATCTCCCTCCTCCACACACATTGTCACTCATCGAAACAAATCTCCCTCTTGCACACTCACTGTCACTCATCCAAACCAATCTCCTTCCTCCACACTCACTGTCAGTCATCCAACCCAATCTCCCTCCTCCACACTCACTGTCACTCATCCAAACCAATCTCCCTCCTCCACACTCACTGTCATTCATCCAACCCAATCTCCCTCCTCCACACACACTGTCAGTCGTCCAACAGAATCTCCGTCCTCCACACTCACTGTCACTCATCAAACCCAATCTCCCTCCTCTTCACATACTGCCCTCCATTCCAAACCTATCTCCCTCCTCCACACTCCCTGCCCTCCATTCCAACCCAATCTCCTTCCTCCACGAGCACTGTCACTCATCCAACCCAATCTCCCTCCTCCACACTCACTGTCACTCATCCAACCCAATCTCCCTCCTCCACGCTCACTTTCTCTCATCCAACAGAATCTCCCTCCTCCACAACCACTGCCACTCATCCAACAAAATCTCCCTCCTCCACACTCACTGTCACTCATCCAACACAATTTCCCTCCTCCACACTCACTGTCACTCATCCCACCCAATCTCCCTCCTCCGCACTCACTGTCACTCATCGAAACCAATCTCCCTCTTCCACACTCAGTCACTCATCCAACCCAGTCTCCCTCCTCCACACTCACAGTCACTCCTCCAACCCAATCTCCCTCCTCCACACTCACAGTCACTCATCCTACCCAATCTCCCTCCTCCACACTCACTGTCACTCATCCAACACAATCTCCCTCCTCCACACTCACTGTCACTCATCCAACCCAATCTCCCTCCTCCACAATCACTGTCACTCATCCAACTCAATCTCCCTCCTCCACACTCAGTGTCACTCATCCAACCCAATCTCCCTCCTCCACACTCACTGTCACTCATCCAACCCAATCTCCCTGCTCCACACACATTGTCACTCATCGAAACCAATCTCCCTCTTGCACACTCACTGTCACTCATCGAAACCAATCTCCCTCTTGCACACTCATTGTCACTCATCGAACCCAATCTCCCTCCTCCACACTCACTGTCACTCATCCAACACAATCTCCCTCCTCCACACTCACTGTTACTCATCCCACACAATCTCCCTCCTCCGCACTCACTGTCACTCATCGAAACCAATCTTCCTCTTGCACACTCACTGTCACTCATCCAACCCAATCTCCCTCCTCCACACTCTCTGTCACTAATCCTACCCAATCTCCCGCCTCCACACTCACTGTCACTCATTTAACACAATCACCCTCCTCCACACTCACTGTCACTCATCCAACCCAATCTCCGTCCTCCACACTCACTGTCACTCATCCAACTCAATCTACCTCCTCCACACTCACTGTCACTCATCACAACCAATCTCCCTCCTCCACTCTCAGTGTCACTCATCCAACCCAATCTCCCTCCTCCACACTCACTGTCACTCATCCAACCCAGTCTCCCTCCTCCACACACATTGTCACTCATCGAAACAAATCTCCCTCTTGCACACTCACTGTCACTCATCCAAACCAATCTCCTTCCTCCACACTCACTGTCAGTCATCCAACCCAATCTCCTTCCTCCACACTCACTGTCTGTCATCCAACCCAATCTCCCTCCTCCACACTCACTGTCACTCATCCAAACCAATCTCCCTCCTCCACACTCACTGTCATTCATCCAACCCAATCTCCCTCCTCCATACTCACTGTCAGTCGTCCAACACAATCTCCGTCCTCCACACTCACTGTCACTCATCAAACCCAATTTCCCTCCTCTTCACATACTGCCCTCCATTCCAAACCAATCTCCCTCCTCCACACTCCCTGCCCTCCATTCCAACCCAATCTTCTTCCTCCACAAGCACTGTCACTCATCCAACCCAATCTCCCTCCTCCACACTCACTGTCACTCATCCAACACAATCTCCCTCCTCCACACTCACTGTCACTCATCCCAACCAATCTCCCTGCTCCACACTCACTGTCACTCATCCAACACAATCTCCCTCCTCCACACACACTGTCACTCATCCAACCCAATCTCCCTCCTCCACACTCACTGTCACTCATCCAACACAATCTCCCTCCTCCACACTCACTGTCACTCCTCCAACCCAATCTCCCTCCTCCACACTCACTGTCACTAATCCAACCCGATAGCCAACTTCCACACTCACTGTCACTCATCCAACCCAATCTCCCTCGTCCACGCTCACTCACTCTAATCCAACCCAATCTCCCTCCTCCACACTCATTGTCACTCATCCAACACAATCTCCCTCCTCCACACTCACTGTCACTCATCCAACCCAATCTCTGTCGTCCACACTCACTGTCACTTATCAAACCCAATCTCCCTCCTCTTCACATACTGCGCTCCATTCCAAACCAATCTCCCTCCTCCACACTCCCTGCCCTCCACTCCAACCCAATCTCCCTCTTCCACACTCACTGTCGCTCATCCAACCCAATCTCCCTGCTCCACACTCACTGTCACTCATCCAACCCAATCTCCCTCCTCCACACTCACTGTCACTCATCAAAACCAATCTCCCTCCTCCACTCTCAGTGTCACTCACCCAACCCAATCTCCCTCCTCCACACTCACTGTCACTCATCCAAATCAATTTCCCTCCTCCACACTCACTGTCACTCATCCAACACAATCTCCCTCCTCCACACTCACTGTCACTCATCCAACCCAATCTCCCTCCTCCACACCTACTGTCACTCATCCAACCCAAACTCCCTCCTCCACACTCAGTGTCACTCATCCAACCCAATCTCCCTCCTCCACACTCACTGTCACTCATCAAAACCAATCTCCCTCCTCCAATCTCAGTGTCACTCATCCAACCCAATCTCCCTCCTCCACACTCACTGTCACTCATCCAACCCAATCTCCCTCCTCCACACACATTGTCACTCATCGAAACAAATCTCCCTCTTGCACACTCATTGTCACTCATCCAAACCAATCTCCTTCCTCCACACTCACTGTCAGTCATCCAACCCAATCTCCCTCCTCCACACTCACTGTCACTCATCCAAACCAATCTCCCTCCTCCACACTCACTGTCATTCATCCAACCCAATCTCCCTCCTCCACACACACTGTCAGTCGTCCAACAGAATCTCCGTCCTCCACACTCACTGTCACTCATCAAACCCAATCTCCCTCCTCTTCACATACTGCCCTCCATTCCAAACCTATCTCCCTCCTCCACACTCCCTGCCCTCCATTCCAACCCAATCTCCTTCCTCCACGAGCACTGTCACTCATCCAACCCAATCTCCCTCCTCCACACTCACTGTCACTCATCCAACCCAATCTCCCTCCTCCACACTCGCTGTCACTCATCCAACCCAATCTCCCTCCTCCACACTCACTGTCACTCATCCAACACAATCACCCTCCTCCACACTCACTGTCACTCATCCAACCCAATCTCCCTCCTCCACACACATTGTCACTCATCGAAACAAATCTCCCTCTTGGACACTCACTGTCACTCATCCAACCCAATCTCCCTCCTCCACACTGACTGTCACTCATCCAACACAATCTCCCTCCTCCACACTCACTGTCACTCATCCAAACCAATCTCCCTCCTCCACGCTCACTTTCTCTCATCCAACAGAATCTCCCTCCTCCACAAGCACTGCCACTCATCCAACAAAATCTCCCTACTCCACACTCACTGTCACTCATCCAACACAATTTCCCTCCTCCACACTCACTGTCACTCATCCCACCCAATCTCCCTCCTCCGCACTCACTGTCACTCATCGAAACCAATCTCCCTCTTGCACACTCAGTCACTCATCCAACCCAGTCTCCCTCCTCCACACTCACAGTCACTCCTCCAACCCAATCTCCCTCCTCCACACTCACAGTCACTCATCCTACCCAATCTCCCTCCTCCACACTCACTGTCACTCATCCAACACAATCTCCCTCCTCCACACTCACTGTCACTCATCCAACCCAATCTCCCTCCTCCACAATCACTGTCACTCATCCAACTCAATCTCCCTCCTCCACACTCAGTGTCACTCATCCAACCCAATCTCCCTCCTCCACACTCACTGTCACTCATCCAACCCAATCTCCCTGCTCCACACACATTGTCACTCATCGAAACAAATCTCCCTCTTGCACACTCACTGTCACTCATCCAAACCAATCTCCTTCCTCCACACTCACTGTCAGTCATCCAACCCAATCTCCCTCCTCCACACTCACTGTCACTCATCAAACCCAATCTCCGTCCTCCACACTCACTGTCAGTTATCCAACACAATCTCCCTCCTCCACACTCACTGTCACTCATCCAACACAATCTCCCTCCTCCACACTCACTGTCACTCATCCAACCCAATCTCCCTCCTCCACACTCACTGTCACTCATCCAACCCAATCTCCCTCCTCCACACTCACTGTCACTCATCAAAACCAATCTCCCTCCTCCACTCTCAGTGTCACTCACCCAACCCAATCTCCCTCCTCCACACTCACTGTCACTCATCCAAATCAATTTCCCTCCTCCACACTCACTGTCACTCATCCAACACAATCTCCCTCCTCCACACTCACTGTCACTCATCCAACCCAATCTCCCTCCTCCACACCTACTGTCACTCATCCAACCCAAACTCCCTCCTCCACACTCAGTGTCACTCATCCAACCCAATCTCCCTCCTCCACACTCACTGTCACTCATCAAAACCAATCTCCCTCCTCCAATCTCAGTGTCACTCATCCAACCCAATCTCCCTCCTCCACACTCACTGTCACTCATCCAACCCAATCTCCCTCCTCCACACACATTGTCACTCATCGAAACAAATCTCCCTCTTGCACACTCACTGTCACTCATCCAAACCAATCTCCTTCCTCCACACTCACTGTCAGTCATCCAACCCAATCTCCCTCCTCCACACTCACTGTCACTCATCCAAACCAATCTCCCTCCTCCACACTCACTGTCATTCATCCAACCCAATCTCCCTCCTCCACACACACTGTCAGTCGTCCAACAGAATCTCCGTCCTCCACACTCACTGTCACTCATCAAACCCAATCTCCCTCCTCTTCACATACTGCCCTCCATTCCAAACCTATCTCCCTCCTCCACACTCCCTGCCCTCCATTCCAACCCAATCTCCTTCCTCCACGAGCACTGTCACTCATCCAACCCAATCTCCCTCCTCCACACTCACTGTCACTCATCCAACCCAATCTCCCTCCTCCACACTCGCTGTCACTCATCCAACCCAATCTCCCTCCTCCACACTCACTGTCACTCATCCAACACAATCACCCTCCTCCACACTCACTGTCACTCATCCAACCCAATCTCCCTCCTCCACACACATTGTCACTCATCGAAACAAATCTCCCTCTTCCACACTCACTGTCACTCATCCAACCCAATCTCCCTCCTCCACACTGACTGTCACTCATCCAACACAATCTCCCTCCTCCACACTCACTGTCACTCATCCAAACCAATCTCCCTCCTCCACGCTCACTTTCTCTCATCCAACAGAATCTCCCTCCTCCACAAGCACTGCCACTCATCCAACAAAATCTCCCTACTCCACACTCACTGTCACTCATCCAACACAATTTCCCTCCTCCACACTCACTGTCACTCATCCCACCCAATCTCCCTCCTCCGCACTCACTGTCACTCATCGAAACCAATCTCCCTCTTGCACACTCAGTCACTCATCCAACCCAGTCTCCCTCCTCCACACTCACAGTCACTCCTCCAACCCAATCTCCCTCCTCCACACTCACAGTCACTCATCCTACCCAATCTCCCTCCTCCACACTCACTGTCACTCATCCAACACAATCTCCCTCCTCCACACTCACTGTCACTCATCCAACCCAATCTCCCTCCTCCACAATCACTGTCACTCATCCAACTCAATCTCCCTCCTCCACACTCAGTGTCACTCATCCAACCCAATCTCCCTCCTCCACACTCACTGTCACTCATCCAACCCAATCTCCCTGCTCCACACACATTGTCACTCATCGAAACAAATCTCCCTCTTGCACACTCACTGTCACTCATCCAAACCAATCTCCTTCCTCCACACTCACTGTCAGTCATCCAACCCAATCTCCCTCCTCCACACTCACTGTCACTCATCAAACCCAATCTCCGTCCTCCACACTCACTGTCAGTTATCCAACACAATCTCCCTCCTCCACACTCACTGTCACTCATCCAACACAATCTCCCTCCTCCACACTCACTGTCACTCATCCAACCCAATCTCCCTCCTCCACAATCACTGTCACTCATCCAACTCAATCTCCCTCCTCCACACTCAGTGTCACTCATCCAACCCAATCTCCCTCCTCCACACTCACTGTCACTCATCCAACCCAATCTCCCTGCTCCACACACATTGTCACTCATCGAAACAAATCTCCCTCTTGCACACTCACTGTCACTCATCCAAACCAATCTCCTTCCTCCACACTCACTGTCAGTCATCCAACCCAATCTCCCTCCTCCACACTCACTGTCACTCATCAAACCCAATCTCCGTCCTCCACACTCACTGTCAGTTATCCAACACAATCTCCCTCCTCCACACTCACTGTCACTCATCAAACCCAATCTCCCTCCTCTTCACATACTGCCCTCCATTCCAACCCAATCTCCTTCCTCCACACGCACTGTCACTCATCCAACCCAATCTCCCGCCTCCGCAATCACTGTCACTCATCCAACCCAATCTCCCTCCTTCACACTCACTGTCACGCATCCAACCCAATCTCCCTCCTCCACACTCACTGTCACTCATCCAACCCAGTCTCCCTCCTCCACACTCACTGTCACTCATCCAACCCAATCTCCCTCCTCCACACTCACTGTCATTCATCCAACCCAATCTCCCTCCTCCATACTCACTGTCAGTCGTCCAACACAATCTCCGTCCTCCACACTCACTGTCACTCATCGAAACCAATCTCCCTCTTGCACACTCAGTCACTCATCCAACCCAGTCTCCCTCCTCCACACTCACAGTCACTCCTCCAACCCAATCTCCCTCCTCCACACTCACAGTCACTCATCCTACCCAATCTCCCTCCTCCACACTCACTGTCACTCATCCAACACAATCTCCCTCCTCCACACTCACTGTCACTCATCCAACCCAATCTCCCTCCTCCACAATCACTGTCACTCATCCAACTCAATCTCCCTCCTCCACACTCAGTGTCACTCATCCAACCCAATCTCCCTCCTCCACACTCACTGTCACTCATCCAACCCAATCTCCCTGCTCCACACACATTGTCACTCATCGAAACAAATCTCCCTCTTGCACACTCACTGTCACTCATCCAAACCAATCTCCTTCCTCCACACTCACTGTCAGTCATCCAACCCAATCTCCCTCCTCCACACTCACTGTCACTCATCAAACCCAATCTCCGTCCTCCACACTCACTGTCAGTTATCCAACACAATCTCCCTCCTCCACACTCACTGTCACTCATCCAACACAATCTCCCTCCTCCACACTCACTGTCACTCATCCAACCCAATCTCCCTCCTCCACAATCACTGTCACTCATCCAACTCAATCTCCCTCCTCCACACTCAGTGTCACTCATCCAACCCAATCTCCCTCCTCCACACTCACTGTCACTCATCCAACCCAATCTCCCTGCTCCACACACATTGTCACTCATCGAAACAAATCTCCCTCTTGCACACTCACTGTCACTCATCCAAACCAATCTCCTTCCTCCACACTCACTGTCAGTCATCCAACCCAATCTCCCTCCTCCACACTCACTGTCACTCATCAAACCCAATCTCCGTCCTCCACACTCACTGTCAGTTATCCAACACAATCTCCCTCCTCCACACTCACTGTCACTCATCAAACCCAATCTCCCTCCTCTTCACATACTGCCCTCCATTCCAAACCAATCTCCCTCCTTCACAATCCCTGCCCTCCATTCCAACCCAATCTCCTTCCTCCACACGCACTGTCACTCATCCAACCCAATCTCCCGCCTCCGCAATCACTGTCACTCATCCAACCCAATCTCCCTCCTTCACACTCACTGTCACGCATCCAACCCAATCTCCCTCCTCCACACTCACTGTCACTCATCCAACCCAGTCTCCCTCCTCCACACTCACTGTCACTCATCCAACCCAATCTCCCTCCTCCACACTCACTGTCATTCATCCAACCCAATCTCCCTCCTCCATACTCACTGTCAGTCGTCCAACACAATCTCCGTCCTCCACACTCACTGTCACTCATCAAACCCAATCTCCCTCCTCTTCACATATTGCCTTCCATTCCAAACCAATCTCCCTCCTCCACACTCCCTGCCCTCCATTCCAACCCAATCTTCTTCCTCCACAAGCACTGTCACTCATCCAACCCAATCTCCCTCCTCCACACTCACTGTCACTCATCCAACCCAATCTCCCTCCTCCACACTCACTGTCACTCATCCAACACAATCTCCCTCCTCCACACTCACTGTCACTCATCCAACACAATCTCCCTCCTCCACACACACTGTCACTCATCCAACCCAATCTCCCTCCTCCACACTCACTGTCACTCATCCAACACAATCTCCCTCCTCCACACTCACTGTCACTCCTCCAACCCAATCTCCCTCCTCCACACTCACTGTCACTAATCCAACCCGATATCCCTCTTCCACACTCACTGTCACTCATCCAACCCAATCTCCCTCGTCCACGCTCACTCACTCTAATCCAACCCAATCTCCCTCCTCCACAATCACTGTCACTCATCCAACTCAATCTCCCTCCTCCACACTCAGTGTCACTCATCCAACCCAATCTCCCTCCTCCACACTCACTGTCACTCATCCAACCCAATCTCCCTGCTCCAGACACATTGTCACTCATCGAAACCAATCTCCCTCTTGCACACTCACTGTCACTCATCGAAACCAATCTCCCTCTTGCACACTCATTGTCACTCATCGAACCCAATCTCCCTCCTCCACACTCACTGTCACTCATCCAACACAATCTCCCTCCTCCACACTCACTGTTACTCATCCCACACAATCTCCCTCCTCCGCACTCACTGTCACTCATCGAAACCAATCTTCCTCTTGCACACTCACTGTCACTCATCCAACCCAATCTCCCTCCTCCACACTCTCTGTCACTAATCCTACCCAATCTCCCTCCTCCACACTCACTGTCACTCATTTAACACAATCACCCTCCTCCACACTCACTGTCACTCATCCAACCCAATCTCCGTCCTCCACACTCACTGTCACTCATCCAACTCAATCTCCCTCCTCCACACTCAGTGTCACTCATCCAACCCAATCTACCTCCTCCACACTCACTGTCACTCATCACAACCAATCTCCCTCCTCCACTCTCAGTGTCACTCATCCAACCCAATCTCCCTCCTCCACACTCACTGTCACTCATCCAACCCAGTCTCCCTCCTCCACACACATTGTCACTCATCGAAACAAATCTCCCTCTTGCACACTCACTGTCACTCATCCAAACCAATCTCCTTCCTCCACACTCACTGTCAGTCATCCAACCCAATCTCCCTCCTCCACACTCACTGTCACTCATCAAACCCAATCTCCGTCCTCCACACTCACTGTCGGTTATCCAACACAATCTCCCTCCTCCACACTCACTGTCACTCATCAAACCCAATCTCCCTCCTCTTCACATACTGCCCTCCATTCCAAACCAATCTCCCTCCTCCACAATCCCTGCCCTCCATTCCAACCCAATCTCCTTCCTCCACACGCACTGTCACTCATCCAACCCAATCTCCCGCCTCCGCAATCACTGTCACTCATCCAACCCAATCTCCCTCCTTCACACTCACTGTCACTCATCCAACCCAATCTCCCTCCTCCACACTCACTGTCACTCATCCAACCCAGTCTCCCTCCTCCACACTCACTGTCACTCATCCAACCCAATCTCCCTCCTCCACACTCACTGTCATTCATCCAACCCAATCTCCCTCCTCCACACTCCCTGCCCTCCATTCCAACCCAATCTTCTTCCTCCACAAGCACTGTCACTCATCCAACCCAATCTCCCTCCTCCACACTCACTGTCACTCATCCAACCCAATCTCCCTCCTCCACACTCACTGTCACTCATCCAACACAATCTCCCTCCTCCACACACACTGTCACTCATCCAACCCAATCTCCCTCCTCCACACTCACTGTCACTCATCCAACACAATCTCCCTCCTCCACACTCACTGTCACTCCTCCAACCCAATCTCCCTCCTCCACACTCACTGTCACTAATCCAACCCGATATCCCTCTTCCACACTCACTGTCACTCATCCAACCCAATCTCCCTCGTCCACGCTCACTCACTCTAATCCAACCCAATCTCCCTCCTCCACACTCATTGTCACTCATCCAACACAATCTCCCTCCTCCACACTCACTGTCACTCATCCAACCCAATCTCTGTCGTCCACACTCACTGTCACTTATCAAACCCAATCTCCCTCCTCTTCACATACTGCGCTCCATTCCAAACCAATCTCCCTCCTCCACACTCCCTGCCCTCCATTCCAACCCAATCTCCCTCCTCCACACTCACTGTCATTCATCCAACCCAATCTCCCTCCTCCACACTCCCTGCCCTCCATTCCAACCCAATCTTCTTCCTCCACAAGCACTGTCACTCATCCAACCCAATCTCCCTCCTCCACACTCACTGTCACTCATCCAACCCAATCTCCCTCCTCCACACTCACTGTCACTCATCCAACACAATCTCCCTCCTCCACACACACTGTCACTCATCCAACCCAATCTCCCTCCTCCACACTCACTGTCACTCATCCAACACAATCTCCCTCCTCCACACTCACTGTCACTCCTCCAACCCAATCTCCCTCCTCCACACTCACTGTCACTAATCCAACCCGATATCCCTCTTCCACACTCACTGTCACTCATCCAACCCAATCTCCCTCGTCCACGCTCACTCACTCTAATCCAACCCAATCTCCCTCCTCCACACTCATTGTCACTCATCCAACGCAATCTCCCTCCTCCACACTCACTGTCACTCCTCCAACCCAATCTCCCTCCTCTTCACATACTGCGCTCCATTCCAAACCAATCTCCCTCCTCCACACTCCCTGCCCTCCATTCCAACCCAATCTCCCTCTTCCACACTCACTGTCGCTCATCCAACCCAATCTCCCTGCTCCACACTCACTGTCACTCATCCAACCCAATCTCCGTCCTCCACACTCACTGTCACTCATCAAAACCAATCTCCCTCCTCCACTCTCAGTGCCACTCACCCAACCCAATCACCCTCCTCCACACTCACTGTCACTCATCCAAATCAATTTCCCTCCTCCACACTCACTGTCACTCATCCAACACAATCTCCCTCCTCCACACTCACTGTCACTCATCCAACCCAATCTCCCTCCTCCACACCTACTGTCACTCATCCAACCCAAACTCCCTCCTCCACACTCAGTGTCACTCATCCAACCCAATCTCCCTCCTCCACACTCACTGTCACTCATCAAAACCAATCTCCCTCCTCCAATCTCAGTGTCACTCATCCAACCCAATCTCCCTCCTCCACACTCACTGTCACTCATCCAACCCAATCTCCCTCTTCCACACACATTGTCACTCATCGAAACAAATCTCCCTCTTGCACACTCACTGTCACTCATCCAAACCAATCTCCTTCCTCCACACTCACTGTCTGTCATCCAACCCAATCTCCCTCCTCCACACTCACTGTCACTCATCCAAACCAATCTCCCTCCTCCACACTCACTGTCATTCATCCAACCCAATCTCCCTCCTCCACACACACTGTCAGTCGTCCAACAGAATCTCCGTCCTCCACACTCACTGTCACTCATCAAACCCAATCTCCCTCCTCTTCACATACTGCCCTCCATTCCAAACCAATCTCCCTCCTCCACACTCCCTGCCCTCCATTCCAACCCAATCTCCTTCCTCCACAAGCACTGTCACTCATCCAACCCAATCTCCCTCCTCCACACTCACTGTCACTCATCCAACCCAATCTCCCTCCTCCACACTCACTGTCACTCATCCAACCCAATCTCCCTCCTCCACACTCACTGTCACTCATCCAACACAATCACCCTCCTCCACACTCACTGTCACTCATCCAACCCAGTCTCCCTCCTCCACATTCACTGTCACTCATCCAACACAATCTCCCTCCTCCACACTCACTGTCACTCCTCCAAACCAATCTCCCTCCTCCACACTCACTGTCACTCATCCAACCCAATCTCCCTCCTCCACACTCATTGTCACTCATCCAACCCAATCTCCCTCCTCCACACACATTGTCACTCATCGAAACAAATCTCCCTCTTGCACACTCACTGTCACTCATCCAAACCAATCTCCTTCCTCCACACACACTGTCAGTCATCCAACCCAATCTCCCTCCTCCACACACACTGTCAGTCGTCCAACACAATCTCCGTCCTCCACACTCACTGTCACTCATCAAACCCAATCTCCCTCGTCCACGCTCACTCACTCTAATCCAACCCAATCTCCCTCCTCCACACTCATTGTCACTCATCCAACCCAATCTCCCTCCTCCACACACATTGTCACTCATCGAAACAAATCTCCCTCTTGCACACTCACTGTCACTCATCCAAACCAATCTCCTTCCTCCACACTCACTGTCAGTCATCCAACCCAATCTCCCTCCTCCACACACACTGTCAGTCGTCCAACACAATCTCCGTCCTCCACACTCACTGTCACTCATCAAACCCAATCTCCCTCCTCTTCACATACTGCCCTCCATTCCAAACCAATCTCCCTCCTCCACACTCCCTGCCCTCCATTCCAACCCAATCTCCTTCCTCCACAAGCACTGTCACTCATCCAACCCAATCTCCCTCCTCCACACTCACTGTCACTCATCCAACCCAATCTCCCTCCTCCACACTCACTGTCACTCATCCAACACAATCACCCTCCTCCACACTCACTGTCACTCATCCAACCCAGTCTCCCTCCACCACACTCACTGTCACTCATCCAACACAATCTCCCTCCTCCACACTCACTGTCACTCCTCCAAACCAATCTCCCTCCTCCACACTCACTGTCACTAATCCAACCCGATATCACTCTTCCACACTCGCTGTCACTCATCCAACCCAATCTCCCTCGTCCACGCTCACTCACTCTAATCCAACTTAATCTCCCTCCTCCACACTCATTGTCACTCATCCAACACAATCTCCCTCCTCCACACTCACTGTCACTCATCCAACCCAATCTCTGTCGTCCACACTCACTGTCACTTATCAAACCCAATCTCCCTCCTCTTCACATACTGCTCTCCATTCCAAACCAATCTCCCTCCTCCACACTCACTGTCGCTCATCCAACCCAATCTCCCTCCTCCACACTCACTGTCACTCATCCAACCCAATCTCCCTCCTCCACACTCACTGTCACTCGTCCAACACAATCTCCCTCCTCCTCACTCACTGTCAGTCATCTAACACAATCTCCCTCGTCCACACTCACTGTCACTCATCCAACCCAATCTCCCTCTTCCACACTCACTGTCGCTCATCCAACCCGATATCTCTCTTCCACACTCACTGTCACTCATCCAACCCAATCTCCCTCGTCCACGCTCACTCTCTCTCATCCAACCCAATCTCCCTCCTCCACACTCACTGTCACTCATCCAACACAATCTCCCTCCTCCACACTCACTGTCATTCATCCAACCCAATCTCCTTCCTCCACACTCACTGTCACTCATCGAAACCAATCTCGCTCTTGCACACTCACTGTTAGTCATCCAACAGAACCTCCCTCCTCCACAATCACTACCACTCATCCAACCCAATCTCCCTTCTCTGTTCTCATTGCCCCTGACTGCGTTTATTCCCTCCCATTTTCCTCTTTTCCCATGTTGCCCTCTCTGCCACTCTTTCTATGGCCTCTTACATGCCCCCCCCCATTACCTTTCTACTGTTCCTTCTCTGCTCTTTGGGTTGTGTGACTTCCAACACCTTTCTTTGCGGACGATATTCCTTAATTCCCAGTTCTGACCTTGGGAAGTGGGATGAATACAACTGATTTATCATTCCCCTTTCATTATATCTTTGTGCTGTTGAGGCTATGGCAATGATGACAACATTCTCATCTGTTTGTTTGATGGCTCTGGTCCTGTACTCACTGGAATTCAGAATAATGAGATGGGAATCACATTGCAAATGTTGAAAGGCCTTGATAGAGTAGATTTGGCGTGTATGATTCCTATGATGGGAGAGTCTGAGACCAGAGCGCTCAGCCTCATAATAGAGGGACATCTATTTAGAACATTGATGAGGAGGAAGTTCTTTAGCCAGAGAGTGGTGGATCTATGAAATTCATTGCCACAGGCAGCTGTGGAGGCCAAGTCATTGGGTATATTTAGGTTGATTAGTCTCGATTAGTCAAGGCATGAAGGGATGTAGGGAGAAGACGGGAGACTGGGGCCAAGAGGGAAGTGAATCAGCCATGATGAAATGGTGGACGAGACTCGAAGGGCCAAATGGCCTAATTCTGCTCCTATATCAAATAGTGTTATCGTCTTATGATCCATTTCCCTGACTTGCTTCCCTGTAATCTATTCTCTTTCTCATACCTCCCACCTACACCAGAACAATTTACGTTGGCCAATTAATTTAATGTCATGCCTTTGCAATGTGGGAGGAGGCTGGAGCGCCTCGGAAAAATGACACAGTCACAGAGAAAATACAAACTGCACATGAATAACATAGCCGTTAGGATCGAGCCTCGTTTCTGGAGCTCAGAGACAACAGAAAATACAAACTGCACATGGATAACACAGACTTTAGGACCAAGCCTGGTTTCTGGAGCTCAGAGACAACAGAAAATACAAACTGCACATGGATAACACAGACTTTAGGACCAAGCCTGGTTTCTGGAGCTGGGAGACAACAGAATGACCTGCTATGCCTATGCCACCGTGCCATCCGCAGTTTTGCTTTTCAATTTCCGATGACCATTTGCTACCAACCTAATTTTTTTGGCGTTGAACTGGTAATTAAAGAGGAAGAATAATCTATGAACAGTATCTCTCCATGAAAAGTCCGAGAACGACAGTACTATAGGTGTGTGCTTAAGGGTCAGCATGCAGGGTGTGGTCTGAAGGACCTAGCTCCATGCTGTGTGGCTTTATGGACTATAACTCATGACTATATTTGCCCAGTCATTTCCTGTTTGATGTGTATTGAGCCAGTTTCACTGAGATCCTTGACAACACGTTCAAGTCGAATGCCATTTTCATATCAAAGACAGTCACCCTCATCCCAGTTTGATAATTTAGTGATGTTGTCCATGTTTGAACAAATACAATGAGGATATCTTGTTGTAAACCATAACGGGCATTGGTGAGCAGGTTATGGTCGAGTAGATTGCGTGGTTGATGATGCCATTCACCACTTTGTTGAGAATGAGAGTAGGTCATTTGAACACAGGCAGCAAGGTTGGATTTGTCTTGTTTTTGCTTGGCAATACTTCACTTTGTCATGTAGGGACCAATGTTATAACTGTACTGGAGTGGCCTGGCTAGATGAGTGGGTCTGGAGTGCACTTCTCAGTATCATTGCCAGGATGTTGTCTGATCTCATTGCCTTTTTCATATCCAGTACACTCAGCCAAATTCTCTGATGTGAAATAATTCCAGTTGACTAAAAACTAGGAACTGTGAACTGGGATCTCAGGAGGAATCCAAAATGGATTGTATACTTGGCACTTCTGGCCAAACAGGGTTGCAAATGATTGAGCCTTGCCTTTGGGACTCACACACCGGGCCCATCATCAAATAAGGATGTTTTTGCAGCCTCCATCTCTTATTGGCTGTCCAATTGTCTACTGCCTTTCATGACTAGATGTGGCCAGACTGAGCTTAGCTCCATGGCATATTGCTTCTGATGTTTAGCATGGATTCACCAGGTTGGCATTTCATTTTTAGATAAGCTGGTGCTGCTCCTGACAACACCCCCATTGTTTCCCCAGGCTTAATAGAAATGGTAAGGTGAGGGATATATTGGACTATGAGGTTACCAGTTGTGGTCATGAATAATTCTGCTGCTGGTCCATAGGACCTGATTGATACTCAGTTTGGAATTGTCAGATCTGTTCGGACACTATTCCATTAAGTATATACCACACAATAGAATAGACTGTGCTCTCAGTGAGAAGGTAGGACTATATCTCCATGAAGACTTTATGACATTTATCTACCAATGCTATCATGGACAAGCGAGGATAATGTGAAGTAGCTTTACCCCTGTACAGATACTGCCAAGCCACACTCAGTGATGGATATTGGAGTCACTCACCCCAAGTATTTCCTTCCTAATTCCTTCAACATGGTGGAAGGTCAGTAAATGTTACCGAGGAGGAATTCTATATTCATGATTCATCTGATGCCAGGAGGGGGATTGCACCCTCTCATCTGTATACCATTGCCTACCATCTCTTTGTGGCTGTCTGTTCAATTGTGAGAAATTGACACATTGTAGGCAGGATCCCATGAATCTGATTAGGTCTGGCTTGACTAGTCTGTGAAACAACCCTTATAATTTACAGTAGTTAACAGTTCTCAGTGTTTATCGGAACTGTGCAAGATTTGACTGATTTGGAGTAACTTCATTGTGCCAAAGTTAACAGATTTCATCTGTTTTCCTGTTTTAACACAGATGGGTGATGTAACTTGCCAGGACTTTCCTCGGGGCAGTTAAGAGTCAACCACATTTCTGTAGCCTGGAGTCACACCATCCGCCCACGGCAAGAGTGAACAGATTTCTCCCACTGAAGGATGTTGGTGAATGGAATAGTTTTTAACAATGATTTTGTAGTATCACGCTCATAACTATTATAAATAACTTTGTATAAATTTCAGATTATTAACTCGTGGAGACATGGAGTTACAGAGTCCAGAAACAGGCCTTTTGGTCCAATATGTCCATGTCAACTGAGATGAAATTGGTGAATTGATTCATGATTTCCACATGTACCAAGGTACAATGAAAGACTTTGTTTTGTAAGCCATGCATGCAGACCACTTTTGGAGGTGATGATGGTGCTAAACGGCGAATCCTTTGCTTGCATCTTGGGAAACAGCTCTACTTCCATCTTTAATATCTCTATTTTTCCCTTTCAGGGTCCTTTTGAAGACCCTGACCTGGATTTACACGCTGACTTCGGTTCTTTGCGGGAATGGGACCCACTCTCGGGCTTTCATAACCGGCCATTGTTATTTGGCAGACCAAGAGCTCAGCCTAAGAGTCTGGCTTGGCTTTGGAGGCCTAGGATTTCGGGGCTCTGCAGACTGACAGATCGAAGGTCAGTTTCATAGCAGGAGACTCGTGTGTCGTCAGAGGAGTCAGAATATCTACGGCTGTGTGCCCAGATATTTGGGCACAGAGTTTGAACAAAAAAGCAACGTAATGGACTTTTAACATCGCAAACCAGTGAGCTGTTTGTTATGTCTCCCTGCTCGCTGTGAAATGGAGACATCTCTTTCTCCCTTATTCGGGAGAGAGAGAGCCTGTGTTTGTCAAATACCACGTGAAATGTGAAGTCTTTGGGGTAACTGCAAGTCTGTGACTTTGCTGTTGCCTTGCTCATGCCTGAGTGCTCGGTGGTGGGTGCCAATGCTTTTATTTTGCTGGTGAGGGGAGGAGCGATTGTTGCTTGCTACCACTTACACACAGGAGGGAGGGGAGCTGAGTGGGACTTTCGGGCTCTTACGTTTATCTGTTGTTCATTCTTTGGGGCACTCCTCTGTTTTTGTGGATGGTTGCGAAGAAAAGGCATTTCAGGATGTATATTGTATACATTTCTCTGACATTAAACATACCTTTGAAACCTTTTCATCCCATCATTACATTGAGTTATTACAAGAAAAGCAATGAAGGAGTGAAGAGTATGGTGTTACAGCTATAGAGGAAGTGCAGTACAGTCAGACAATAAGGTGCAAGGCCATGACAAAGTAGATTGTAAGAGCAGGAGTCCATCTTATCCTAAAACAGACCAATGTTACAAGCCTGGCGGTATGTGCTTTCAGTCCAAAGACAGGGGCAGGACAGAGAATATCAGGGGTGCGTTGGCCTTTGCTTACGTTGGCTACATTACCAAGGCAGTGATGTATAGACATTATCTGTGGAACTGAGCCTGGTATCCGTGATGTGCTGAGCTGTGTCCACCACTCTCTACAGTTTCTTGCAGACTTGCCAAACTGTTGCTATACCAAGCCGTGAAGCTTCTGGATGGAAAGCATTCTATAGTACACCCATAAAAATCTTTGAGAGTTAAAGAGGAGATGCCAAATTTCTTTCCCTTCTGAGACAGGAGAAGTGCTACTGCACTCTTTGAGATAGAAGATACTTTATTGATCCCAAAGGAAATTACAGTGTCACAGTAGCATTACAAGTGCGCAGATATAAATATTAGAAGAGAAGTAAGAAACAGTAAAAAATAAGTTACCTCAAACAGTCTAACAGGAGGGGTCATCACTTCCCCAGCTACAGGTTGACCCATTATAAAGCCTAATGGCTGAGGGTTAGAAAGATCTCATATAGCGCTCTTTGGAGCAGCACAGTTGTCTTAGTCTATTACTAAAAGCCCTCCTCTGTCCAACCAAGGTGGCAAGCAGAGGGTGAGGAACATTGTCCAGAATTGCCAGGATTTTCGATGGGGCTCTTTGTTCTACCACAACCTCCAGTGTGTTCAGTTTGACTCCTAGAACAGAGCTGGCCTTTCTAATCAGTTTATTGAGCCTGTTGGCATCACCCTTGTTGATACCATTGCCCCAGCACACCACCACATAAAAGACAACAGACTGGTAGAACGTGAAGGAGAGGCCTGCATACTCCAAAGGACCTCAGTCTCCTCAGGAAGGAGGAGAAACTCTGCCCCTTCTTGTACACAGCCTCTGTGTTGGTGCTCCACTCAAGACTATCATCCAGGTGCACCCCCAGGTACTTGTAGGTCCTCACCACATCCACGTCCTCACCATCAATAGTAACAGGGAACAGTGCAGGCTTGGTCTTCTTAAAGTCCATCACCATCTCCTTTGTCTTACTGACATTGAGCTGCAGATGATTCAGCTTGCACCTTTGACAAAGTCCTCCACCAGGACCCTGTATTCATCTTCCAGTCCTCCCGTGAAACACCTAACTATTGTGGAGTCATCAGAGAATTTCTGCAGGTGACGTCAGCGTTGCATCTAATGTCTGAGGTATACAGGGTAAACAGGAAGGGTGCCAATACAGTCCTTCATGGAGCCCCAGTGCTGCTTATAGCCATGTCTGACACACAGCTCTGAAGCACCACAAACTGTGGTCTGCCAGTCAGGCAGTCCATCATCCAGGATACAATGGAAGTGCCAGTCTGCATTGAACAGAGCTCATTCCACAATAATGAGGGCTGTGTGGTATTGAAGGCACTTGAGAAATCCAAAAAGCATGATCGTCACAGTACTGCCCTGCTTATCCAAATGGGAGTAGGCTCTGTCCAGCAGGTAGATGACAGCATCGTTGTCTCCAATGTGCTCCTGTAGGCCAACTACAGGGGATCGAGGGCCAATCTGACCAGGGGTTGGAGGTGAGCCAGGACCAACCTCTCTAGGGTCCTCATGATGTGTGAGGTCAGGGCCATTGGACGGTGGTCATTCAAGATAGGTGATAGGTAGTCATTCAAGACTTTCTGTTGGGCCTCCTTGGGAACTGGGAGCACTCACGATGTTTTCCACACAGTCCGGACCCTTTCCAGGCTGAGACTCAGATTGAAGATGCACTGGAGGACTCCACTCAACTCCCGAGTTGTTCATCCACAAGTTGAATTGGACGGGGGAAAGAGGGAGGAGGGAGGTGGGGAGGCGCTGGTGCTGAGGAAGCATTGAGTGCCTCTGCACTTGGACTGGTGTGTTGAGGGTGTTTAGCAAACATACACAAAATGCTGGAGAAACTCAGCAAGCCAGTCAGCATCTATGGAAAAGAGTACACAGATAACATTTCGAGCTCAGACCCTTCACCAAGGCTGGAAAGAAAGATGAGTAATCAGAGTAAGAAGGTGGAGGGTGGGTGGAAGAAGTACGAGGTGGTAGGTGACAGGTGAAACTGGGAGAAGGGGAGGGGTGAAGTAAAGAGTTGGGAAGTTGATTGGTGAAAAAGATGAAGGGCTGGAGGAGGGGGAGTCTGACTGGAGAGGACAGAAGGCCATGGAAGAAAGGGAAGGAGGAAAAGCACCAGAAGGAGGTGATGTGCAGGTTGGCAGATAAGGTGAGAGAGGGAAATGGGAATGGGGAATGGTGAGGGAAGGGGGGCAATTACCAGAAGTTTGAGAAATCAATGTTTATACCATTTGGTTGGAGGCTCCCCAGACAGAATATAAGGTTTTGTTCCTCCAACCTGAGTGTGGCCTCATCGCGACAATAGAGGAGGCCATGAACTGATATGTCAGAATTGAAGGGAAAGGGAAGTAGAATTGAAATGGGTGTTATCAGGAGACCCCACTTTTTCTGGTGACAGAGTGTAGGTGCTCAGTGAAGTGGTCTCCCAATCTACGCCGGGTCTCACTGATATATAGGAGGCCACACCAGGAGCACTGGATACAGTAGATAACCCTAACAGACCCACAGGTGAAGTGTCGCCTCACCTGGAAGGACTGTTTGGGGCCCTAAATGGTAGTGAGGGAGGAGGTGCATGGGCAGATGTAGCACTTGTTTCACTGGCAAGGATAAGTACCAGGACAGACGAGTGGACAAGGGTACAATCCCTGCAGAAAACGAAAAGTGGAGGGTGGAGATGGTGGAGATGGTGGAGAATTATGTGCTGGACGTGGCGGCTGATGGGGTGGTAGATGTTGAGTCCCAGGTCTAGGTTTGGTTGGGATTAGTATTGAAGATGGAGCTGTTCTCAGCAAACAATAGTCTAAATGACGTGTCTTTTGTCTTTCTGAGTTAGTCGCATTTGCTTGCATTTGGTCCATACCCCTCTAAATCTTTTCCTGTCTATTAAAGTGAAGTTAAATTCTATAACATACATTAATGGACTCAAAATCCTGTCTATATAATTAGTCTGGTCTCTGGTTACTTATCTGGTAATTTGACCAGTGTACCACCAACAAACCTATTAATTTAACGGAAAAAGAAGAAACTTACACTTGGTGTCTTTTATGAACTCAAGGCATCCCTCAGTGCTTTACATCCAATGTAATTTTGAAATGTAGCCACAGTGTAATTTGTCCAATGGATCAAGTAATTTATACACAGAAAGTTTGTGTAGCACCAATGAGATAAATTGGCAGATAGCCTGCAGAGTTAGATGAACGATTTATAATCCAGAATACAAGAGCTGGGAGTCCTGATGCATAGACCAAGATCTGTGCGAAGCTTTTCTTTGATTAGATTATATGGTCTTTCTCGGCTGCACAAATAAACAGAATGGGTTTAATATCTAATCCTCAACTTCACTAATTACCAACAAATAACTACACTTCAAAAGCAATATAGCCAAACAGATGAGTTTACTAATGCTGCAACTCATGAAATCAAACACATTCTGCTGACTTACATCCACTACAGAATCTAAATTATGTAATTCTGTTCCAACTGGTGTTTTCCAAAGTCAAATTAAGCACCTTAAATAGAGTACTGAGAAGATATTTAATACCTTGAAAGGATGTCCTGTCATTCAATCGGCAGGTAATGTTCATGCGTTTCCATTCTGTTATTGATTCTTTCCATGATTTTTATACACTCACGCATTTTAATAACACTCTGAGGACTAAGGATGCTTTTAACTATCCTTTTTCTTTTCAATAGAAGACATTTTCCATTATAACATCATCTGGGAGACAAACATCTGGCAACTTGGCATAAAATGCACAAGAGAACTCGACAACTCCCTGAATTGCTCGACGATATATACTGATGGAAGCTGGTGTTAAATGGAGGAAGAAGTGGGAATGATTTTCTTTCTTTACAGATAGATCATAAATGAAGCTCTTGGAATCTTGCCTTATTGTCCCTAAGTGCGTTTTTCCCTCTTTGGAATGCAGTAAGCAGAGCATTTGGAGGGGGGGAATGTGAGTGGGTGGGGGTTGAGTGAGCAGAGGGGTTTGGAGGAGGGAATGTGAGTGGGTGGGGGTAAGGTGTGTCGGGGGGGTTTGGAGGAGGGAATGTGATTGGGTGGGTGTAAGGTGTGCGGGGGGGTTTGGAGGAGGGAATATGAGTGGGTGGGTGTAAGGAGTAAGTGGGGTTTGGAGGAGTGAATGTGAGTGGGTGGTGGTAAGGTGTGCGGGAGGGGTTTAGAGGAGAGAATATGAGTGGGTGGGGGTAAGTTGTGCGGGGGGTTTGGAGGAGGGAATGTGAGTATGTGGGGCTAAGGAGCCCGCGGGGGTTTTTGGAGGAAGGAATGTGAGTGGGTGGGGGTAAAGTGTGCGGTGGGGTTTGGAGGAGGGCATGTGAGTGGGTGCGGGTGAGGTGAGCGGAGGGTTTGAGGAGGGAATGTGAGTGGGTGGGGGTAAGGTGCCCGGGGGGGATTTGGATTAGGGAATGTGAGTGGGTGGGGTAACGTGTGCGGGGGGATTTGGAGGAGGGAATGTGAGTGGGTGGGTGTAAGGAGTAAGTGGGGTTTGGAGGAGAGAATGTGAGTGGGTGGCGGTAAGGTGTGCAGGAGGGGTTTGGAGGAGGGAATATGAGTGGGTGGGGGTAAGTTGTGCGGGGGGTTTGGAGGAGGGCATGTGAGTGCGTGGGGTTAAGGTGTGTGGGGGGATTTGGAGGAGGGAATGTGAGTGGGTGGGGGTAAGGTGTGCAGGAGGGGTTTGGAGGAGGGAATATGAGTGGGTGGGGGTAAGGTGTGTCGGGGGATTTGGAGGAGGGAATGTGAGTGGGTGGGGGTAAGGTGTGCGGGGGGTTTGGAGGAGGGAATGTGAGTGGGTGGGGTTAAAGTGTGCGGGGGGGGTTGGAGGAGGGAATGTGAGTGGGTTGGGGTAAGGTGTGCGGGGGGTTTGGAGGAGGGAATGTGATTGGGTTGGGGTAAGGTGTGCGGGGGGATTTGGAGGAGGGAATGTGAGTGGGTGGGGGTAAGGTGTGCGGGGGGTTTGGAGGAGGGAATGTGAGTGGGTGGGTGTAAGGAGTAAGTGGGGTTTGGAGGAGAGAATGTGAGTGGGTGGGGGTAAGGTGTGCGGGGGGGTTTTGGAGGAGGGAATATGAGTGGGTGGGGGTAAGTTGTGCGGGGAGGTTGGAGGAGGGAATGTGAGTGGGTGAGTGTAAGGAGTAAGGGGGGTTTGGAGGAGGGAATGTGAGTCGGTGGGGGTAAGGTTTTCGGAGGGGTTTGGAGGAGGGAATGTGAGTGGGTGGGGGTAAGGTTTGTGGGGGGTTTGGAGGAGGGAATGTGAGTAGGTGGGGGTAAGGTGTGCGGGGGGTTTGGAGGAGGGAATGTGAGTGGGTGGGGGTAAGGTTTTCGGAGGGGTTTGGAGGAGGGAATGTGAGTGGGTGGGGGTAAGGTGTGCGGGGGGTTTGGAGGAGGGGAATCTGAGTGGGTTGGGGTAAGGTGTGCGGGGGGGATTGGAGGAGGGAATGCGAGTGGGTGGAGGTGGGGTGAGCAGACGGTTTGGTGGAGGGGAATGTGAGTGGGTGAGGGTAGGGTGTGCTGGGGGTTTTGAAGGAGGGAATGTGAGTGGGTGGGGGTTGGGTGAGCAGAGGGTTTGGAGGAGGGAATGTGAGTGGGTGGGGGTAAATGTGTGAGGGGGTTTGGAGGAGGGAATGTGAGTGGGTGGGGGTAAGGTGTGCGGGGAGATTTGAGGAGGGGAATGTGAGTGGGTGGGGGTAAGGTGTGCGGGGGGATTTGGAGGAGGGAATGTGAGTGGGTGGGGTTAAGGTGTGCTGGGGGTTTGGAGGACGGAATGTGAGTGGGTGGGAGTAAGGTGTGTGGGGGGTTTGGAGGAAAGAATGTGAGTGGGTGGGGGTAAGGTGTGCGGGGGGATTTGAGGAGGGGAATGTGAGTGGGTTGGGGTAAGGTGTGCGGGGGGATTTGGAGGAGGGAATGTGAGTGGGTGGGGGTAAGGTGTGCGGGGGGTTTGGAGGAGGGAATGTGAGTGGGTGGGTGTAAGGAGTAAGCGGGGTTTGGAGGAGAGAATGTGAGTGGGTGGGGGTAAGGTGTGCGGGGGGGTTTTGGAGGATGGAATATGAGTGGGTGGGGGTAAGTTGTGCGGGGAGGTTGGAGGAGGGAATGTGAGTGGGTGGGTGTAAGGAGTAAGGGGGGTTTGGAGGAGGGAATGTGAGTCGGTGGGGGTAAGGTTTTCGGAGGGGTTTGGAGGAGGGAATGTGAGTGGGTGGGGGTAAGGTGTGCGGGGGGTTTGGAGGAGGGAATGTGAGTGGGTGGGGGTAAGGTGTGTGGGGGGATTTGGAAGAGGGAATGTGAGTGGGTGGGGTTAAGCTGTGCTGGGGGTTTGGAGGGCGGAATGTGAGTGGGTGGGTGTAAGGAGTAAGTGGAGTTTGGAGGAGAGAATGTGAGTGGGTGGGGGTAAGGTGTGCGGGGGGGTTTGGAGGAGGGAATGTGAGTGGGTGGGGGTAAGGTGTCCGGGGGGGTTTGGAGGAGGGAATGTGAGTGGGTGGGGGTAAGGAGTAAGGGGGGTTTGGAGGAGGGAATGTGAGTCGGTGGGGGTAAGGTTTTCGGAGGGGTTTGGAGGAGGGAATGTGAGTGGGTGGGGGTAAGGTGTGCGGGGGGTTTGGAGGAGGGAATGTGAGTGGGTGGGGGTAAGGTGTGCGGGGGGATTTGGAAGAGGGAATGTGAGTGGGTGGGGTTAAGCTGTGCTGGGGGTTTGGAGGGCGGAATGTGAGTGGGTGGGTGTAAGGAGTAAGTGGAGTTTGGAGGAGAGAATGTGAGTGGGTGGGGGTAAGGTGTGCGGGGGGGTTTGGAGGAGGGAATGTGAGTGGGTGGGGGTAAGGTGTCCGGGGGGGTTTGGAGGAGGGAATGTGAGTGGGTGGGGGTAAGTGTGCGGGGAGGTTTGGAGGAGGGAATGTGTCTGGGTGGGGGTAAGGTGAGCAGGGGGGGTTTGGAGGAGAGAATGTGATTGGATGGGGGTAAGGTGCCCGGGGGGGTGGGTTTGGAGGAGGGAATGTGATTGGGTGGGGGTAAGAAGCCCGGGGGGGGGGGGTTTTGAGGAGGGAATGTGACTCGGCAGGGGTATGATGCCCGGAGGGGGGGCGGTTTGGAGGAGGGATGTGTGTGGGTAGGAGTTGGGTGAGCAGAGGGTTTGGAGGAGGGAATGTGAGTGGGTGGGGGTAAGGTGTGCAGGGGGATTTGGAGGAAGGAATGTGAGTGCGTGGGGGTAAGGTGCCCGGGGGGGGTTTGGAGGAGGGAATGTGAGTGGATGTGGGTAAGGAGTATGGGGGGTTTGGAGGAGGGAATGTGAGTGGGTGGGGTTAAGTTGTGCAGGGGTTTGCAGGAGGGAATGTGAGTGGGTGGGGGTAAATTGTGCGGGGGGTTTGGAGGAGGGAATGTGTGTGGGTGGGGGTAAGGTGTCCGGGGGGGGTTTGCAGGGGGGAATGTGAGTGGGTGGGGTTAAGGTGCCCGGGGGGGATATGGAGGAGGGAATGTGATAGGGTGGGGGCAAGGTGTGCGGGGAGGTTTGGAGGAGGGATATGAGTGGGTGGGAGTGGGGTGAGCAGAGGGTTTGGAGGAGGGAATGTAAGTGGGTGGGGTTAAGGTGTGCTGGGGGGTCTGAAGGAGGGAATGTGAGTGGGTGAGGGTAGGGTGTGCTGGGGGGTCTGAAGGAGGGAATGTGAGTGGGTGGGGGTTGGGTGAGCAGAGGGTTTGGAGGAGGGAATGTGAGTGTGTGGGGGTAAATGTGTGAGGGGGTTTGGAGGAGTGAATGTGAGTTGGTGGGGGTAAGGTGAGCAGAGGGTTTGGACGGGGGGGAATGTGAGTGGGTGGGGGTTGGGTGAGCAGAGGGTTTGGAGGAGGGAATGTGAGTGGTTGGGGGTAAATGTGTGAGGAGGATTGGAGGAGTGAATGTGACTGGGTGCGGGTAAGGTGCCCGGATGTGGGGGGAGGTTTGGAGGAGGGAATGTGAGTGGCTGGAGGTAGGCTGTGCGGGGGGTGGGGTGTTTGGAGGAGGGAATGCGACTGGGTGGGTGTAAGGTGTGCGGGGGGTTTGGAGGAGGGAATGTGAGTGGGTGTAGGTAAGGTCAGCAGAGGGTTTGAGGGTGGGAATGTGAGTGGGTGGGGATAAATGTGTGAGGGGGTTTGGAGGAGTGAATGTGAGTGGGTGGGGGTAAGGTGTACAAGGGGGTTTGGAGGAGGGAATACGACTGGGTGGGGGTAAGGTGCCCGGGGGAGGCGGGTTTGGAGGAGTGAATGTGAGTGGGTGGGGTTAAAGTGTGCGGGGGGTTGGAGGAGGGAATGTGAGTGGGTGGGGGTAAGGTGTGCGGGGGGGGGTTTGGAGCAGGGAATGTGAGTGGGTGGGGTAAGGTGTGCGGGGAGGTTTGGAGGAGGGAATGGGATTGGGTGCGGGTAAGTTGAGCGGGGGGGTTGGAGGAGGGAATGTGTGTGGGTGGGGGTAAGGTATACGGGGGGTTTGCAGGAGGGAATGTGTGTGGGTTGGGGTAAATTGTGCGGGGGGTTTGGAGGAGGGAACGTGAGTGGGTGGGGGTAAGGTGTCCGGGGGTGGGAGTTTGCAGGAGGGAATGTGAGTGGATGCGGGTAAGAAGTATGGGGAATTTGGAGGAGGGAATGTGAGTGGGTGGGGTTAAGGTGTGCGGGGGGTGTTTGGAGGAGGGAATGTGAGTGGGTGGGGGTGGGGTGAGCAGAGGGTTTGGAGGAGGGAATGTGAGGGGATGGGGGTAAGGTGTACGGGGGGTGTTTGGAGGAGGGAATGTGAATGGTTGGGGTTAATGTGCCCGGGGGGGATCTGGAGGAGGGAATGTGAGTGGGTGGGGGTGGGGTGTGCAGAGGGTTTGGAGGAGGGAATGTGAGTGGGTGGGGGTAAGGTGTGCTGGGGGTTTGGGGGAGGGAATGTGACTCGGCAGGGGTATGATGCCCGGAGGGGGGGCGGTTTGAAGGAGGGATGTGTGTGGGTAGGAGTTGGGTGAGCAGAGGGTTTGGAGGAGGGAATGTGAGTGGGTGGGGGTAAGGTGTGCAGGGGGATTTGGAGGAAGGAATGTGAGTGCGTGGGGGTAAGGTGCCCGGGGGGGGTTTGGAGGAGGGAATGTGAGTGGATGTGGGTAAGGAGTATGGGGGGTTTGGAGGAGGGAATGTGAGTGGGTGGGGTTAAGTTGTGCAGGGGTTTGCAGGAGGGAATGTGAGTGGGTGGGGGTAAATTGTGCGGGGGGTTTGGAGGAGGGAATGTGTGTGGGTGGGGGTAAGGTGTCCGGGGGGGGTTTGCAGGGGGGAATGTGAGTGGGTGGGGTTAAGGTGCCCGGGGGGGATATGGAGGAGGGAATGTGATAGGGTGGGGGCAAGGTGTGCGGGGAGGTTTGGAGGAGGGATATGAGTGGGTGGGAGTGGGGTGAGCAGAGGGTTTGGAGGAGGGAATGTAAGTGGGTGGGGTTAAGGTGTGCTGGGGGGTCTGAAGGAGGGAATGTGAGTGGGTGAGGGTAGGGTGTGCTGGGGGGTCTGAAGGAGGGAATGCGAGTGGGTGGGGGATGGGTGAGCAGAGGGTTTGGAGGAGGGAATGTGAGTGTGTGGGGGTAAATGTGTGAGGGGGTTTGGAGGAGTGAATGTGACTGGGTGCGGGTAAGGTGCCCGGATGTGGGGGGAGGTTTGGAGGAGGGAATGTGAGTGGCTGGAGGTAGGCTGTGCGGGGGGTGGGGTGTTTGGAGGAGGGAATGCGACTGGGTGGGTGTAAGGTGTGCGGGGGGTTTGGAGGAGGGAATGTGAGTGGGTGTAGGTAAGGTCAGCAGAGGGTTTGAGGGTGGGAATGTGAGTGGGTGGGGATAAATGTGTGAGGGGGTTTGGAGGAGTGAATGTGAGTGGGTGGGGGTAAGGTGTACAAGGGGGTTTGGAGGAGGGAATACGACTGGGTGGGGGTAAGGTGCCCGGGGGGGGCGGGTTTGGAGGTGGGAATGTGAGTGGTTGGGAGTAAGGTGAGCAGAGGGTTTGGAGGAGTGAATGTGAGTGGGTGGGGTTAAGGTGTGCGGGGGGTTGGAGGAGGGAATGTGAGTGGGTGGGGGTAAGGTGCACGGAGGGGTTGGAGGAGGAATTGTGAGTGGGTGGGGGTGGGGTGAGCAGAGGGTTCGGAGGAGGGAATGTGAGTGGGTGGAGGCAAGGTGTGCGGGGGGGTTTGGAGGAGGGAATGCGAGTGGGTGGAGGTGGGGTGAGCAGACGGTTTGGAGGAGGGAATGTGAGTGGGTGAGGGTAGGGTGTGCTGGGGGGTTTGAAGGAGGGAATGTGAGTGGGTGGGGGTTGGGTGAGCAGAGGGTTTGGAGGAGGGAATGTGAGTGGGTGGGGGTAAATGTGTGAGGGGGTTTGGAGGAGTGAATGTGACTGGGTGGGGGTAAGGTATACGGGGGGTTTGCAGGAGGGAATGTGTGTGGGTTGGGGTAAATTGTGCGGGGGGTTTGGAGGAGGAAATGTGAGTGGGTGGGGTTAAGGGGTGCAGGGGGTTAGGAGGAGGGAATGTGAGTGGGTGGGGATAAGGTGTCCGGGGGGGGGGGAGTTTGCAGGAGGGAATGTGAGTCGATGCGGGTAAGAAGTATGGGGGGGTTTGGAGGAGGGAATGTGAGTGGGTGGGGGTAAGGTGCCGGGGGGGTGGTTTGGAGGAGGGAATGCGACTGGGTAGGGTTAAGGTGTGCGGGGGGTTAGGAGGAGGGAATGTGAGTGGGTGGGGTTAAGGGGTGCAGGGGGTTAGGAGGAGGGAATGTGAGTGGGTGGGGTTAAGGGGTGCGGGGGGTTTGGAGGAGGGAATGTGAGTGGGTGGGGGTAAGGTGCCGGGAGGGTGGTTTGGAGGAGGGAATGCGACTGGGTAGGGTTAAGGTGTGCGGGGGGTTAGGAGGAGGGAATGTGAGTGGGTGGGGTTAAGGGGTGCAGGGGGTTAGGAGGAGGGAATGTGAGTGGGTGGGGTTAAGGGGTGCGGGGGGTTAGGAGGAGGGAATGTGAGTGGGTGGGGGTAAGGTGCCGGGGGGGGGTGGTTTGGAGGAGGGAATGCGACTGGGTGGGGTTAAGTTGTGCGGGGGGGGGTTTTGGAGGAGGGAATATGAGTGTGTGGGGGTACGGTGTGATGGCGGGTTTTGGAGGCAGGAATGTGTGTGGTTGGGGGTAAGGTGTGCAGGGGGTGTTTGGAGGAGGGAATGTGATTTGGTGGGGGTAAGGTGCCCGGGGGGGGGGGGTTTGGAGGAGAAAATGTGACGGGGTGGTGATATGTGGCCCGGAGGGCGGGTCTGTTTGGAGGAGGGAATGTGAATGGGTGGAGGGAAGGTGAGCACCGGGTTTGAGGAGGGAATGTGAGTGGGTGGGGTAAGGTGCCCGGGGGGGTGGGTTTGGAGGAGGGAAAGTGAGTGGGTGGGGGTACGGTGTGCGGGGGGGGTTTGGAGGAGGGAATGTGAGTGGATGGGGGTAAGGTGTGCGGGGGTTTGGAGGAGGGAATGTGAGTGGGTGGGGGTAAGGTGTGCGGGGGTTTAGGAGGAGGGAATGTGAGTGGGTGGGGGTAAGGTGTGCGGGGGGTTTGGAGGAGGGAATGTGAGTGGGTGGGGGTAAGGTGTGTGGGGGGGTTTGGAGGAGGGAATGTGAGTGGGTGGAGGTAAGGTGTGCAGGGGGGTTTGCAGGAGGAAATGTGAGTGGGTTGGGGTAAGTTGTGCGGGGTGTTTGGGGGAGGGAATGTGAGTGGGTGGGGGTAAGGTGTGCGGGGGATTTTGGAGGAGGGGATTGTGAGTGGGTGGGGGTGGGGTGAGCGGAGGGTTTAGAGGAGGGAATATGTGTGGGTGAGGTAGGGTGCCTGAGGGGATTTGGAGGAGGGAATGTGAGTTTGTGGGGGTAAGGTGCCCGGGGTGGGCGGTTTTGGACGAGGGAATTTGAGTGGGTGGGGGTTAGATTTACGGAGGATTTGGAGGAGGGAATGTGAGTGTGTGGAGGTAAGGTGTGTAGGGGGGTTTGGAGGAGGGAATGTGAGTTGGTGGGGTAAGTTGTGCGGGGGAGTTGGAGGATGGAGTGTGACTGGGTGGGGTTCAGGTGCCCGGGGTAGTTTGGGGGAGGGAATGTGAGTAAGGCATAAGGCGTATGGGGGGGTTTGGAGGAGGCAATGAGAGTGGGTGGGGGTAAGTTGCCCCGGGGTGATTTGGAGGAGGGAATGTGGGTGGGTGGGGGGTAAGGTGTGTAGGGGGGTTTGGAGGAGGGAATGTGAGTGGGTGGGGGTAAGGTGTGCAGGGGGTGTTTGGAGGAGGGAATGGGAGTGGGTGGGGGTAAGGTGTGTGGGGGTTTTGGAGGAGGGAATGTGAGTGGGTGGGTAAGTTGTGCGGGGGGTTTGGAGGAGGAATGTGAGTTTGTGGGGTAAGGTGCCCGGGGGGGGGGTGTTTGGACAAGGGAATGTTTGTGGGTGGGGGTTAGATTTACGGAGGATTTGGAGCTGGGAATGTGAGTGGGTGGGGATAAGGTGTACGGGGGGCTTTGGGGGAGGTAATGTGAGTGGGTGGGGGTAAGTTGCCCGGGGGGGGATTTGGAGGAGGTAATGTGAGTGGGTGGGGGTGAGGTGCCCGGGGGGGAATTCGGAGGAGGGAATGTGAGTGGGTGGGGTAAGTTGTGCTGGGGAGTTGGAGGATGGAGTGTGACTGGGTGGGGATCAGGTGCCCGGGGGGGGGGAATTCGGAGGAGGCAATCTGAGTGGGTGGGTGTAAGGTGTGCGGGGGGGGGGTTTGGAGGAGGGCATGTGCGTGGGTGCGGGTGGGGTGAGCGGAGGATTTGAGGAGGGAATGTGAGTGGGTGGGGAGTAGGTGTGCGCGGTTTTGGAGGAGGGAATATGAGAGGGTGGGGGTAAGGTGTACATGGGGGTTTGGAGGGGTGAATGTGAGTGGGTGGGGGTAAGTTGTGCTGGGGGGTTTGGAGGATGGAATATGAGTGGGTGGGGGTAAGGTTTGCTGGCGGGTTTGGAGGACGGAATGTGAGTGGGTGAGGTTAAGGTGTGCGGCAGGGTTTGGAGGAGGGAATGTGAGTGGGTGAGGGTGGGGTGAGCAGAGGGTTTGGAGGAGGGAATGTGAGTGGGTGGGGGTAAGATGTGTCGGGGGTTTGGAGGAGGGAATGTGAGTGGGTTGGGGTAAGGTGTGCGGGGGGAGTTTGGAGGAGGGAATGTGAGTGGGTGGTGGTAAGGTGTGCGGGGGGGGTTTGGAGGAGGGAATGTGTGTGGGTTGGGCTAAGGTGTGTGGGGGGTTTGCAGGAGGGAATGTGAGTGGGTGGGGGTCAGGTGTGCGGGGGGATTTGGGTGGGGAATGTGACTGGGTGGGGGTATGGTGTGCCGGGGGTTTGGAGGAGGGAATATTAGTGGGTGGGGGTAAGGAGTATGGGGGGGGGGGGTTGAGGAGAGAATGTGAGTGGGTGTAGGTAAGGTCAGCAGAGGGTTTGAGGGTGGGAATGTGAGTGGGTGGGGATAAATGTGTGAGGGGGTTTGGAGGAGTGAATGTGAGTGGGTGGGGGTAAGGTGTCCGGGGGGGGTTTGCAGGGGGGAATGTGAGTGGGTGGGGTTAAGGTGCCCGGGGGGGATATGGAGGAGGGAATGTGATAGGGTGGGGGCAAGGTGTGCGGGGAGGTTTGGAGGAGGGATATGAGTGGGTGGGAGTGGGGGTGAGCAGAGGGTTTGGAGGAGGGAATGTAAGTGGGTGGGGTTAAGGTGTGCTGGGGGTCTGAAGGAGGGAATGTGAGTGGGTGAGGGTAGGGTGTGCTGGGGGTCTGAAGGAGGGAATGTGAGTGGGTGGGGGTTGGGTGAGCAGAGGGTTTGGAGGAGGGAATGTGAGTGTGTGGGGTAAATGTGTGAGGGGGTTTGGAGGAGTGAATGTGAGTTGGTGGGGGTAAGGTGAGCAGAGGGTTTGGACGGGGGGGAATGTGACTGGGTGCGGGTAAGGTGCCCGGATGTGGGGGGAGGTTTGGAGGAGGGAATGTGAGTGGCTGGAGGTAGGCTGTGCGGGGGGTGGGGTGTTTGGAGGAGGGAATGCGACTGGGTGGGTGTAAGGTGTGCGGGGGGTTTGGAGGAAGGAATGTGAGTGGGTGTAGGTAAGGTCAGCAGAGGGTTTGAGGGTGGGAATGTGAGTGGGTGGGGATAAATGTGTGAGGGGGTTTGGAGGAGTGAATGTGAGTGGGTGGGGGTAAGGTGTACAAGGGGGTTTGGAGGAGGGAATACGACTGGGTGGGGGTAAGGTGCCCGGGGGAGGCGGGTTTGGAGGAGTGAATGTGAGTGGGTGGGGTTAAGGTGTGCGGGGGGTTGGAGGAGGGAATGTGAGTGGGTGGGGGTAAGGTGTGCGGGGGGGGGTTTGGAGCAGGGAATGTGAGTGGGTGGGGGTAAGGTGTGCGGGGAGGTTTGGAGGAGGGAATGGGATTGGGTGCGGGTAAGTTGAGCGGGGGGGTTGGAGGAGGGAATGTGTGTGGGTGGGGGTAAGGTATACGGGGGGTTTGCAGGAGGGAATGTGTGTGGGTTGGGGTAAATTGTGCGGGGGGTTTGGAGGAGGGAACGTGAGTGGGTGGGGGTAAGGTGTCCGGGGTGGGAGTTTGCAGGAGGGAATGTGAGTGGATGCGGGTAAGAAGTATGGGGAATTTGGAGGAGGGAATGTGAGTGGGTGGGGTTAAGGTGTGCGGGGGGTGTTTGGAGGAGGGAATGTGAGTGGGTGGGGGTGGGGTGAGCAGAGGGTTTGGAGGAGGGAATGTGAGGGGATGGGGGGTAAGGTGTACGGGGGGTGTTTGGAGGAGGGAATGTGAATGGTTGGGGTTAATGTGCCCGGGGGGGATCTGGAGGAGGGAATGTGAGTGGGTGGGGGTGGGGTGTGCAGAGGGTTTGGAGAGGGAATGTGAGTGGGTGGGGGTAAGGTGTGCGGGTGGGTTTGGAGGAGGGAATGTGAGTGGGTGGGGGTAAAGTGTGCGGGGGGGTTTGGAGGAGGGAATGTGAGTGGGTGGGGGTAAGGTGTCCGGGGGGTTTGGAGGAGGGGAATGTGAGTGGGTGGGGGTAAGTGTGCGGGGAGGTTTGGAGGAGGGAATGTGTCTGGGTGGGGGTAAGGTGAGCAGGGGGGGTTTGGAGGAGAGAATGTGATTGGATGGGGGTAAGGTGCCCGGGGGGGTGGGTTTGGAGGAGGGAATGTGATTGGGTGGGGGTAAGAAGCCCGGGGGGGGGGGTTTTGAGGAGGGAATGTGACTCGGCAGGGGTATGATGCCCGGAGGGGGGGCGGTTTGGAGGAGGGATGTGTGTGGGTAGGAGTTGGGTGAGCAGAGGGTTTGGAGGAGGGAATGTGAGTGGGTGGGGGTAAGGTGTGCAGGGGGATTTGGAGGAAGGAATGTGAGTGCGTGGGGGTAAGGTGCCCGGGGGGGGTTTGGAGGAGGGAATGTGAGTGGATGTGGGTAAGGAGTATGGGGGGTTTGGAGGAGGGAATGTGAGTGGGTGGGGTTAAGTTGTGCAGGGGTTTGCAGGAGGGAATGTGAGTGAGTGGGGGTAAATTGTGCGGGGGGTTTGGAGGAGGGAATGTGTGTGGGTGGGGGTAAGGTGTCCGGGGGGGGTTTGCAGGGGGGAATGTGAGTGGGTGGGGTTAAGGTGCCCGGGGGGGATATGGAGGAGGGAATGTGATAGGGTGGGGGCAAGGTGTGCGGGGAGGTTTGGAGGAGGGATATGAGTGGGTGGGAGTGGGGTGAGCAGAGGGTTTGGAGGAGGGAATGTAAGTGGGTGGGGTTAAGGTGTGCTGGGGGGTCTGAAGGAGGGAATGTGAGTGGGTGAGGGTAGGGTGTGCTGGGGGGTCTGAAGGAGGGAATGCGAGTGGGTGGGGGATGGGTGAGCAGAGGGTTTGGAGGAGGGAATGTGAGTGTGTGGGGGTAAATGTGTGAGGGGGGTTTGGAGGAGTGAATGTGACTGGGTGCGGGTAAGGTGCCCGGATGTGGGGGGAGGTTTGGAGGAGGGAATGTGAGTGGCTGGAGGTAGGCTGTGCGGGGGGTGGGGTGTTTGGAGGAGGGAATGCGACTGGGTGGGTGTAAGGTGTGCGGGGGGTTTGGAGGAGGGAATGTGAGTGAGTGTAGGTAAGGTCAGCAGAGGGTTTTGAGGGTGGGAATGTGAGTGGGTGGGGATAAATGTGTGAGGGGGTTTGGAGGAGTGAATGTGAGTGGGTGGGGGTAAGGTGTACAAGGGGGTTTGGAGGAGGGAATACGACTGGGTGGGGGTAAGGTGCCCGGGGGGGGCGGGTTTGGAGGTGGGAATGTGAGTGGTTGGGAGTAAGGTGAGCAGAGGGTTTGGAGGAGTGAATGTGAGTGGGTGGGGTTAAGGTGTGCGGGGGTTGGAGGAGGGAATGTGAGTAGGTGGGGGGTAAGGTGCGCGGAGGGGTTGGAGGAGGAATTGTGAGTGGGTGGGGGTGGGGTGAGCAGAGGGTTCGGAGGAGGGAATGTGAGTGGGTGGAGGCAAGGTGTGCGGGGGGGGTTTGGAGGAGGGAATGCGAGTGGGTGGAGGTGGGGTGAGCAGACGGTTTGGAGGAGGGAATGTGAGTGGGTGAGGGTAGGGTGTGCTGGGGGGTTTGAAGGAGGGAATGTGAGTGGTGGGGGTTGGGTGAGCAGAGGGTTTGGAGGAGGGAATGTGAGTGGCTGGAGGTAGGGTGTGCGGGGAGGGGGGAGGTTTGAGGAGGGAATGTGTGTGGTTGGGTGTAAGGTGAGCAGAAGGTTTGGAGAAGGGAATGTGAGTGGGAGGGGGTAAGGAGTACGGGGGGGTTTGGAGGAGGGAATGTAAGTGGGTGGAGGTAAGGTGTACATGGGGGTTTGGAGGGGTGTATGTGAGTAGGTGGGGGTAAGGTGTGTGGGGGGGTTTGGAGGAAGGAATGTGAGTGCGTGGGGTTTGGAGGAGGGAATGTGAGTGGGTGGGGGTAATGTGCTCGGGGGGGTTTGGGGGAGGGAATGTGAGTGGGTGGGCGTAAAGTGCCCGGTGGGGGGGGGGGGGTTTGGAGAGGGAAGGTGAGTGGGAGTGGGTAAGCTGTGCGGGGGGGTTTGGAGGAGGGAATGTGAGTGGGTGGGGGTAAGGTATACGGGGGGTTTGCAGGAGGAATTGTGAGTGGGTGGGGGTGGGGTGAGCAGAGGGTTCGGAGGAGGGAATGTGAGTGGGTGGAGGCAAGGTGTGCGGGGGGGTTTGGAGGAGGGAATGCGAGTGGGTGGAGGTGGGGTGAGCAGACGGTTTGGAGGAGGGAATGTGAGTGGCTGGAGGTAGGGTGTGCGGGGAGGGGGGAGGTTTGAGGAGGGAATGTGTGTGGTTGGGTGTAAGGTGAGCAGAAGGTTTGGAGAAGGGAATGTGAGTGGGAGGGGGTAAGGAGTACGGGGGGGTTTGGAGGAGGGAATGTAAGTGGGTGGAGGTAAGGTGTACATGGGGGTTTGGAGGGGTGTATGTGAGTAGGTGGGGGTAAGGTGTGTGGGGGGGTTTGGAGGAAGGAATGTGAGTGCGTGGGGTTTGGAGGAGGGAATGTGAGTGGGTGGGGGTAATGTGCTCGGGGGGGTTTGGGGGAGGGAATGTGAGTGGGTGGGCGTAAAGTGCCCGGTGGGGGGGGGGGGTTTGGAGAGGGAAGGTGAGTGGGAGTGGGTAAGCTGTGCGGGGGGGTTTGGAGGAGGGAATGTGAGTGGGTGGGGGTAAGGTATACGGGGGGTTTGCAGGAGGGAATGTGTGTGGGTTGGGGTAAATTGTGCGGGGGGTTTGGAGGAGGAAATGTGAGTGGGTGGGGATAAGGTGTCCGGGGGGGGGGGAGTTTGCAGGAGGGGAATGTGAGTCGATGCGGGTAAGAAGTATGGGGGGGTTTGGAGGAGGGAATGTGAGTGGGTGGGGGTAAGGTGCCGGGGGGGTGGTTTGGAGGAGGGAATGCGACTGGGTAGGGTTAAGGTGTGCGGGGGGTTAGGAGGAGGGAATGTGAGTGGGTGGGGTTAAGGGGTGCAGGGGGTTAGGAGGAGGGAATGTGAGTGGGTGGGGTTAAGGGGTGCGGGGGGTTTGGAGGAGGGAATGTGAGTGGGTGGGGGTAAGGTGCCGGGGGTGTGGTTTGGAGGAGGGAATGCGACTGGGTAGGGTTAAGGTGTGCGGGGGGTTAGGAGGAGGGAATGTGAGTGGGTGGGGTTAAGGGGTGCAGGGGGTTAGGAGGAGGGAATGTGAGTGGGTGGGGTTAAGGGGTGCGGGGGGTTAGGAGGAGGGAATGTGAGTGGGTGGGGGTAAGGTGCCGGGGGGGGTGGTTTGGAGGAGGGAATGCGACTGGGTGGGGTTAAGTTGTGCGGGGGGGGGTTTTGGAGGAGGGAATATGAGTGTGTGGGGGGTACGGTGTGATGGCGGGTTTTGGAGGCAGGAATGTGTGTGGTTGGGGGTAAGGTGTGCAGGGGGGTGTTTGGAGGAGGGAATGTGATTTGGTGGGGGTAAGGTGCCCAGGGGGGGGGTTTGGAGGAGAAAATGTGACGGGGTGGTGATACGTGGCCCGGAGGGCGGGTCTGTTTGGAGGAGGGAATGTGAATGGGTGGAGGGAAGGTGAGCACCGGGTTTGGAGGAGGGAATGTGAGTGGGTGGGGGTAAGGTGCCCGGGGGGGTGGGTTTGGAGGAGGGAAAGTGAGTGGGTGGGGGTACGGTGTGCGGGGGGGGTTTGGAGGAGGGAATGTGAGTGGATGGGGGTAAGGTGTGCGGGGGGTTTGGAGGAGGGAATGTGAGTGGGTGGGGGTAAGGTGTGCGGGGGTTTAGGAGGAGGGAATGTGAGTGGGTGGGGGTAAGGTGTGCGGGGGGTTTGAGGAGGGAATGTGAGTGGGTGGGGGTAAGGTGTGTGGGGGGGTTTGGAGGAGGGAATGTGAGTGGGTGGAGGTAAGGTGTGCAGGGGGGTTTGCAGGAGGAAATGTGAGTGGGTTGGGGTAAGTTGTGCGGGGTGTTTGGGGGAGGGAATGTGAGTGGGTGGGGGTAAGGTGTGCGGGGGATTTTGGAGGAGGGGATTGTGAGTGGGTGGGGGTGGGGTGAGCGGAGGGTTTAGAGGAGGGAATATGTGTGGGTGAGGTAGGGTGCCTGGGGGGATTTGGAGGAGGGAATGTGAGTTTGTGGGGGTAAGGTGCCCGGGGGTGGGCGGTTTTGGACGAGGGAATTTGAGTGGGTGGGGGTTAGATTTACGGAGGATTTGGAGGAGGGAATGTGAGTGTGTGGAGGTAAGGTGTGTAGGGGGGTTTGGAGGAGGGAATGTGAGTTGGTGGGGTAAGTTGTGCGGGGGAGTTGGAGGATGGAGTGTGACTGGGTGGGGTTCAGGTGCCCGGGGTAGTTTGGGGGAGGGAATGTGAGTAAGGCATAAGGCGTATGGGGGGGTTTGGAGGAGGCAATGAGAGTGGGTGGGGGTAAGTTGCCCCGGGGTGATTGGAGGAGGGAATGTGGGTGGGTGGGGGTAAGGTGTGTAGGGGGGTTTGGAGGAGGGAATGTGAGTGGGTGGGGGTAAGGTGTGCAGGGGGTGTTTGGAGGAGGGAATGGGAGTGGGTGGGGTAAGGTGTGTGGGGGTTTTGGAGGAGGGAATGTGAGTGGGTGGGGGTAAGTTGTGCGGGGGGTTTGGAGGAGGGAATGTGAGTTTGTGGGGGTAAGGTGCCCGGGGGGGGGGGTGTTTGGACGAGGAATGTTTGTGGGTGGGGGTTAGATTTACGGAGGATTTGGAGCTGGGAATGTGAGTGGGTGGGGATAAGGTGTACGGGGGGCTTTGGGGAGGTAATGTGAGTGGGTGGGGGTAAGTTGCCCGGGGGGGGATTTGGAGGAGGTAATGTGAGTGGGTGGGGGTGAGGTGCCCGGGGGGGGAATTCGGAGGAGGGAATGTGAGTGGGAGGGGTAAGTTGTGCTGGGGAGTTGGAGGATGGAGTGTGACTGGGTGGGGATCAGGTGCCCGGGGGGGGGGGGAATTCGGAGGAGGCAATCTGAGTGGGTGGGTGTAAGGTGTGCGGGGGGGTTTGGAGGAGGGCATGTGCGTGGGTGCGGGTGGGGTGAGCGGAGGATTTGAGGAGGGAATGTGAGTGGGTGGGGAGAAGGTGTGCGCGGTTTTGGAGGAGGGAATATGAGAGGGTGGGGGTAAGGTGTACATGGGGGTTTGGAGGGGTGAATGTGAGTGGGTGGGGGTAAGTTGTGCTGGGGGGTTTGGAGGATGGACTATGAGTGGGTGGGGGTAAGGTTTGCTGGCGGGTTTGGAGGACGGAATGTGAGTGGGTGAGGTTAAGGTGTGCGGCAGGGTTTGGAGGAGGGAATGTGAGTGGGTGAGGGTGGGGTGAGCAGAGGGTTGGAGGAGGGGAATGTGAGTGGGTGGGGGTAAGATGTGTCGGGGGTTTGGAGGAGGGAATGTGAGTGGGTTGGGGTAAGGTGTGCGGGGGGAGTTTGGAGGAGGGAATGTGAGTGGGTGGTGGTAAGGTGTGCGGGGGGGGTTTGGAGGAGGGAATGTGTGTGGGTTGGGCTAAGGTGTGTGGGGGGTTTGCAGGAGGGAATGTGAGTGGGTGGGGGTCAGGTGTGCGGGGGGATTTGGGTGGGGAATGTGACTGGGTGGGGGTATGGTGTGCCGGGGGTTTGGAGGAGGGAATATTAGTGGGTGGGGGTAAGGAGTATGGGGGGGGGGTTTGAGGAGAGAATGTGAGTGGATGGCGGTAAAGTGTTCGGGGGTGTTTGGGGGAGGGAATGTGAGTGGGTGGGGGTAAGGTGTGCGGGGGATTTTGGAGGAGGGAATGTGAGTGTGTGGGGTTAAGGTGTGTGGGGGGGTTTGGAGGAGGGAATGTGAGTGGGTGGGGGTAAGGTGTGCGGGGGGTGTTGGAGGGGGGGATTGTGAGTGGGTGGGGGTGGGGTGAGCGGAGGGTTTAGAGGAGGGAATATGTGTGGGTGAGGTAAGGTGCCTGGGGGGATTTGGAGGAGGGAATGTGAGTTTGTGGGGGTAAGGTGCCCGGGGTGGGCGGTTTTGGACGAGGAATTTGAGTGGGTGGGGGTTAGATTTACGGAGGATTTGGAGGAGGGAATGTGAGTGTGTGGAGGTAAGGTGTGTAGGGGGGTTTGGAGGAGGGAATGTGAGTTGGTGGGGTAAGTTGTGCGGGGGGAGTTGGAGGATGGAGTGTGACTGGGTGGGGTTCAGGTGCCCGGGGTAGTTTGGGGGAGGGAATGTGAGTAAGGCGTAAGGCGTATGGGGGGGTTTGGAGGAGGCAATGAGAGTGGGTGGGGGTAAGTTGCCCCGGGGTGATTTGGAGGAGGGAATGTGGGTGGGTGGGGTAAGGTGTGTAGGGGGGTTTGGAGGAGGGAATGTGAGTGGGTGGGGGTAAGGTGTGCAGGGGGTGTTTGGAGGAGGGAATGGGAGTGGGTGGGGGTAAGGTGTGTGGGGGTTTTGGAGGAGGGAATGTGAGTGGGTGGGGTAAGGTGTGTGGGGGTTTTGGAGGAGGGAATGTGAGTGGGTGGGTAAGGTGTGTGGGGGTTTTGGAGGAGGGAATGTGAGTGGGTGGGGTAAGGTGTGTGGGGGTTTGGAGGAGGGAATGTGAGTTTGTGGGGGTAAGGTGCCCGGGGGGGGGGTGTTTGGACGAGGGAATGTTTGTGGGTGGGGGTTAGATTTACGGAGGATTTGGAGCTGGGAATGTGAGTGGGTGGGGATAAGGTGTACGGGGGGCTTTGGGGGAGGTAATGTGAGTGGGTGGGGGATTTGGAGGAGGTAATGTGAGTGGGTGGGGGTGAGGTGCCCGGGGGGGGGAATTCGGAGGAGGGAATGTGAGTGGGTGGGGTAAGTTGTGCGGGGGAGTTGGAGGATGGAGTGTGACTGGGTGGGGATCAGGTGCCCGGGGGGGGGGGAATTCAGAGGAGGCAATCTGAGTGGGTGGGTGTAAGGTGTGCGGGGGGGGTTTGGAGGAGGGCACGTGCGTGGGTGCGGGTGGGGTGAGCGGAGGATTTGAGGAGGGAATGTGAGTGGGTGGGGAGAAGGTGTGCGCGGTTTTGGAGGAGGGAATATGAGAGGGTGGGGGTAAGGTGTACATGGGGGTTTGGAGGGGTGAATGTGAGTGGGTGGGGGTAAGTTGTGCTGGGGGGTTTGGAGGATGGAATATGAGTGGTTGGGGGTAAGGTTTGTTGGCGGGTTTGGAGGACGGAATGTGAGTGGGTGAGGTTAAGGTGTGCGGCAGGGTTTGGAGGACGGAATGTGAGTGGGTGAGGGTGGGGGTGAGCAGAGGGTTTGGAGGAGGGAATGTGAGTGGGTGGGGGTAAGATGTGTCGGGGGTTTGGAGGAGGGAATGTGAGTGGGTTGGGGTAAGGTGTGCGGGGGGAGTTTGGAGGAGGGAATGTGAGTGGGTGGTGGTAAGGTGTGCGGGGGGGTTTGGAGGAGGGAATGTGTGTGGGTTGGGCTAAGGTGTGTGGGGGGTTTGCAGGAGGGAATGTGAGTGGGTGGGGGTCAGGTGTGCGGGGGGATTTGGGTGGGGAATGTGACTGGGTGGGGGTATGGTGTGCCGGGGGTTTGGAGGAGGGAATATTAGTGGGTGGGGGTAAGGAGTATGGGGGGGGGGGGTTTGAGGAGAGAATGTGAGTGGATGGCGGTAAAGTGTTCGGGGGGGGTTTGGAGGAGGGATTGTGAGTTGGTGGGGGTAAGGTTTGCGGGCGGGTTGTAGCACAGAATGTGAGTGTGTGTGGTTAAGGTGTGCGGGGGGGTTGGAGGAGGGAATGTGAGTGGGTGGGGGTAAGGTATTCGGAGGGGTTTGGAGGAGGGAATGTGAGTGGGTGGGGGTAAGGTGTGTCGGGGGTTTGGAGGAGGAATGTGAGTGTGTGTGGTTAAGGTGTGCGGGGGGTTTGGAGGAGGGAATGTGTGTGTGTGGTTAAGGTGTGCGGGGGGGTTGGAGGAGGGAATGTGAGTGGGTGGGGGTAAGGTGTGTCGGGGGTTTGGAGGAGGGAATGTGAGTGGGTGGGGGTAAGGTGTGTCGGGGGCTTTGGAGGAGGGAATGTGAGTGTGTGGGGTTAAGGTGTGCGGGGGGTTTGGAGGACGGAATGTGAGTGGGTGGGGGTGGGGTGAGCAGAGGGTTTGGAGGAGGGAATGTGAGTGGGGTGGGGGTAAGGTGTGCGGTGGGGTTTGGAGGAGGGAATGTGAGTGGGTGGGGGGTAAGGTGTGCGGGGGGTTTGGAGGAGGGAATGTGAGTGGGTGGGGGTAAGGTGTGCGGGGGGATTTGGAGGAGGGAATGTGAGTGGGTTGGGGTAAGGTGTGCGGTGGGGTTTGGAGGAGGGAATGTGAGTGGGTGGGGGTAAGGTGTGTGTGGGGGGTTTGGAGGAGGGAATGTGAGTGGGTGGGGGTAAGGTGTGTCGGGGGGATTTGGAGGAGGGAATGTGAGTGGGTTGGGGTAAGGTGTGCGGTGGGGTTTGGAGGAGAGAATGTGAGTGGGTGGGGTAAGGTGTGTGTGGGGGGTTTGGAGGAGGGAATGTGAGTGGGTGGGGGTAAGGTGTGTTGGGGGGATTTGGAGGAGGGAATGTGAGTGGGTGGGGGTAAGGTGTGCGGTGGGGTTTGGAGGAGGGAATGTGAGTGGGTGGGGGTAAGGTGTGTGGGGGGGGGTTTGGAGGAGGGAATGTGAGTGGGTGGGGATAAGGTTTAGCGGGGGGTTTGTAGGAGGGAATGTGAGTGTGTGGGGTTAAGGTGTACAGGGGTGTTTGGAGGAGGGAATGTGAGTGGGTGGGGGTAAGGTGTGCGGTGGGGTTTGGAGGAGGGAATGTGAGTGGGTGGGGGTAAGGTGTGTCGGGGGATTTGGAGGAGGGAATGTGAGTGGGTGGGGGTAAGGTGTGCGGGGGGATTTGGAGGAGGGGAATGTGAGTGTGTGGGGTTAAGGTGTGCGGGGGGTTTGGAGGAGGGAATGTGAGTGGGTGGGGGTGGGGTGAGCAGAGGGTTTGGAGGAGGGAATGTGAGTCGCTGGGGGTAAGGTGTGCGGGGGTGTTTGGAGGAGGGAATGTGAGTGGGTGGGGGTAAGGTGTGTGGGGGGGGTTTGGAGGAGGGAATGTGAGTGGGTGGGGGTAAGGTGTACGGTGGTTTGGAGGACGGAATATGAGTGGGTGGGGGTAAGGTTTAGCGGGGGGTTTGTAGGAGGGAATGTGAGTGGGTGGGGGTAAGGTGTGTGGGGGGGTTTGGAGGAGGGAATGTGAGTGGGTGGGAGTAAGGTGTGCGGGGGGCTTGGAGGAAGTAATGTGAATGGGTGTGGGTGGGGTGAGCAGAGGGTTTGGAGGAGGGAATGTGAGTGGGTGGGGGTAAGGTGTGCTGGGGGTTTGGGGGAGGGAATGTGCGTGGGTGGGGGTAAGGTGTGCGGGTGGGTTTGGAGGAGGGAATGTGCGTGGGTGGGGGTAAGGTGTGTGGGGGGTTTTGGAAGAGGTAATGTGAGTGGGTGGAGGTAAGGTGCCCAGGTGGGGGGTGTTTTGAGGAGTGAATGTGAGTGGATGGGGGTAAGGTGTACGGGGGTTTGTAGGAGGGAATGTGAGTGGGTGGGGGTAAGGAGTGAGGGGGGTTTTGAGAAAGGAATGTGAGTGGGTGGGGGTAAGTGTGCAGGGGGTTTGGAGGAGGGAATGTGATTGGGTGGGGGTAAGTAAGGTGTGTCATGGAGTTTGGAGGAGGAAATGTGAGTGGGTGCCGGTAAGGTGCACGGAGGGGTTGGAGGAGGAATTGTGAGTGGGTGGAGGTGGGGTGAGCAGAGGGTTCGGAGGAGGGAATGTGAGTGTGTGGAGGCAAGGTGTGCGGGGGGGTTTGGAGGAGGGAATGTGAGTGGGTGGAGGTGGGGTGAGCAGACGGTTTGGAGGAGGGAATGTGAGTGGGTGAGGGTAGGGTGTGCTGGGGGGTTTGAAGGAGGGAATGTGAGTGGGTGGGGGTTGGGTGAGCAGAGGGTTTGGAGGAGGGAATGTGAGTGGGTGGGGGTAAATGTGTGAGGGGGTTTGGAGGAGTGAATGTGACTGGGTGCGGGTAAGTTGCCCGGGAGTGGGGGGGGTTTGGAGGAGGGAATGTGAGTGGCTGGAGGTAGGGTGTGCGGGGAGGGGGGAGGTTTGAGGAGGGAATGTGTGTGGTTGGGTGTAAGGTGAGCAGAAGGTTTGGAGAAGGGAATGTGCGTGGGAGGGGGTAAGGTGTACGGGGGGGTTTGGAGGAGGGAATGTAAGTGGGTGGAGGTAAGGTGTACATGGGGGTTTGGAGGGGTGAATGTGAGTAGATGGGGGTAAGGTGTGTGGGGAGGTTTGGAGGAAGGAATGTGAGTGCGTGGGGTTTGGAGGAGGGAATGTAAGTGGGTGGAGGTAAGGTGTACATGGGGGTTTGGAGGGGTGAATGTGAGTAGGTGGGGGTAAGGTGTGTGGGGAGGTTTGGAGGAAGGAATGTGAGTGCGTGGGGTTTGGAGGAGGGAATGTGAGTGGGTGGGGGTAATGTGCCCGGGGGGGTTTGGGGGAGGGAATGTGAGTGGGTGGGCGTAAAGTGCCCGGTGGTGGGGGGGGGTTTGGAGAGGGAAGGTGAGTGGGAGTGGGTAAGCTGTGCGGGGGGGTTTGGAGGAGGGAATGTGAGTGGGTGGGGGTAAGGTATACGGGGGGTTTGCAGGAGGGAATGTGTGTGGGTTGGGGTAAATTGTGCGGGGGGTTTGGAGGAGGAAATGTGAGTGGGTGGGGATAAGGTGTCCGGGGGGGGGGGGAGTTTGCAGGAGGGAATGTGAGTCGATGCGGGTAAGAAGTATGGGGGGGTTTGGAGGAGGGAATGTGAGTGGGTGGGGGTAAGGTGCCGGGGGTGTGGTTTGGAGGAGGGAATGCGACTGGGTAGGGTTAAGGTGTGCGGGGGGTTAGGAGGAGGGAATATGAGTGGGTGGGGTTAAGGGGTGCAGGGGGTTAGGAGGAGGGAATGCGACTGGGTAGGGTTAAGGTGTGCGGGGGGTTAGGAGGAGGGAATGTGAGTGGGTGGGGTTAAGGGGTGCAGGGGGTTAGGAGGAGGGAATGTGAGTGGGTGGGGTTAAGGGGTGCGGGGGGCTAGGAGGAGGGAATGTGAGTGGGTGGGGGTAAGGTGCCGGGGGGGGGTGGTTTGGAGGAGGGAATGTGAGTGGGTGGGGGTAAGGTGTGCGGGGGGTTTGGAGGAGGGATTGTGAGTTGGTGGGGTTAAGGTTTTTGGGGGGGTTTGGAGGAGTGAATATGAGTGGGTGGAGGTAAGGCGTATGGAGGGTTTGGAGGACAGAATGTGAGTGGGTGGGGGTAAGGTGTGCGGGGGGTGTTGGAGGGGGGGATTGTGAGTGGGTGGGGGTGGGGTGAGCGGAGGGTTTAGAGGAGGGAATATGTGTGGGTGAGGTAGGGTGCCTGGGGGGATTTGGAGGAGGGAATGTGAGTTTGTGGGGGTAAGGTGCCCGGGGTGGGCGGTTTTGGACGAGGGAATTTGAGTGGGTGGGGGTTAGATTTACGGAGGATTTGGAGGAGGGAATGTGAGTGTGTGGAGGTAAGGTGTGTAGGGGGGTTTGGAGGAGGGAATGTGAGTTGGTGGGGTAAGTTGTGCGGGGGAGTTGGAGGATGGAGTGTGACTGGGTGGGTATCAGGTGCCCGGGGGGGGGGGGGGGGAAATTCGGAGGAGGCAATCTGAGTGGGTGGGTGTAAGGTGTGCGGGGGGGGTTTGGAGGAGGGCATGTGCGTGGGTGCGGGTGGGGTGAGCGGAGGATTTGAGGAGGGAATGTGAGTGGGTGGGGAGAAGGTGTGCGCGGTTTTGGAGGAGGGAATATGAGAGGGTGGGGGTAAGGTGTACATGGGGGTTTGGAGGGGTGAATGTGAGTGGGTGGGGGTAAGTTGTGCTGGGGGGTTTGGAGGATGGAATATGAGTGGGTGGGGGTAAGGTTTGCTGGCGGGTTTGGAGGACGGAATGTGAGTGGGTGAGGTTAAGGTGTGCGGCAGGGTTTGGAGGAGGGAATGTGAGTGGGTGAGGGTGGGGTGAGCAGAGGGTTTGGAGGAGGGAATGTGAGTGGGTGGGGGTAAGATGTGTCGGGGGTTTGGAGGAGGGAATGTGAGTGGGTTGGGGTAAGGTGTGCGGGGGGAGTTTGGAGGAGGGAATGTGAGTGGGTGGTGTTAAGGTGTGCGGGGGGGTTTGGAGGAGGGAATGTGTGTGGGTTGGGCTAAGGTGTGTGGGGGGTTTGCAGGAGGGAATGTGAGTGGGTGGGGGTCAGGTGTGCGGGGGGATTTGGGTGGGGAATGTGACTGGGTGGGGGTATGGTGTGCCGGGGGTTTGGAGGAGGGAATATTAGTGGGTGGGGGTAAGGAGTATGGGGGGGGGGTTTGAGGAGAGAATGTGAGTGGATGGCGGTAAAGTGTTCGGGGGGGTTTGGAGGAGGGATTGTGAGTTGGTGGGGGTAAGGTTTGCGGGCGGGTTTGTAGCACAGAATGTGAGTGTGTGTGGTTAAGGTGTGCGGGGGGTTTGGAGGAGGGAATGTGTGTGTGTGGTTAAGGTGTGTCGGGGGTTTGGAGGAAGGAATGTGAGTGGGTGGGTGTAAGGTGCCCGGGGGGGGTGTTTGGAGGAGGGAATGTGAGTGGGTGGGGGTAAGGTGTGTCGGGGGCTTTGGAGGAGGGAATGTGAGTGGGTGGGGGTAAGGTGTGTCGGGGGGTTTGGAGGAAGGAATGTCAGTGGGTGGGTGTAAGGTGCCCGGGGGGGGGTGTTTGGAGGAGGGAATGTTAGTGGGTGGGGGTAAGGAGAATGGGGGGGTGTTTGGAGGAGGGAATGTGAGTGGGTGGGGGTGAGGTGTGTCGGGGGGTTTGGAGGACGGAATGTGAGTGGGTGGGTGTAAGGTGCCCGGGGGGGGTGTTTGGAGGAGGGAATGTGAGTGGGTGGGGGTAAGGTGTGTCGGGGGTTTGGAGGAGGGAATGTGAGTGGGTGGGGTAAGGTGTGTGGGGGGTTTGGAGGAGGGAATGTGATTGGGTTGGGGTAAGGTGTGTCGGGGGCTTTGGAGGAGGGAATGTGAGTGGGTGGGGGTAAGGTGTGTCGGGGGTTTGGAGGAGGGAATGTGAGTGGGTGGGGGTAAGGTGTGTCGGGGGTTTGGAGGAGGGAATGTGAGTGGGTGGGGGTAAGGTGTGTCGGGGGTTTGGAGGAGGGATTGTGAGTTGGTGGGGGTAAGGTGCCCCGGTGGGAGTTGTTTTGAGGAGGGAATGTGAGTGAGTGGGGGTAAGGTGTACGGGGGGTTTGGAGGAGGGAATGTGAGTGGGTGGGGGTAAGGTGTGTGGGGGGGTTTGGAGGAGGGAATGTGAGTGGGTGGGGGTAAGGTGTGTGGGGGGTTTGGAGGAGGGAATGTGAGTGGGTGGGGGTAAGGTGTGTCGGGGGTTTGGAGGAGGGAATGTGAGTGGGTGGGGGTAAGGTGTGCGGGGGGGGTTTGGAGGAGGGAATGTGTGTGGGTGGGGGTAAGGTGTGTCGGGGGATTTGGAGGAGGGAATGTGAGTGGGTGGGGGTAAGGTGTGCGGGGGGGGTTTGGAGGAGGGAATGTGAGTGGGTGGGGGTAAGGTGTACGGTGGTTTGGAGGATGGAATGTGAGTGGGTGGGGGTAAGGTGTGTCGGGGGATTTGGAGGAGGGAATGTGAGTGGGTGGGGGTAAGGTGTGTCGGGGGATTTGGAGGAGGGAATGTGAGTGGGTGGGGGTAAGGTGTACGGTGGTTTGGAGGAGGGAATGTGAGTGGGTTGGGGTAAGGTGTGCGGGGGGAGTTTGGAGGAGGGAATGTGAGTGGGTGGTGGTCAGGTGTGCGGGGGGGTTTGGAGGAGGGAATGTGAGTGGGTTGGGGTAAGGTGTGCGGGGGGAGTTTGGAGGAGGGAATGTGAGTGGGTGGTGGTCAGGTGTGCGGGGGGGTTTGGAGGAGGGAATGTGAGTGGGTTGGGGTAAGGTGTGCGGGGGGAGTTTGGAGGAGGGAATGTGAGTGGGTGGTGGTCAGGTGTGCGGGGGGGTTTGGAGGAGGGAATGTGTGTGGGTTGGGCTAAGGTGTGTGGGGGGTTTGCAGGAGGGAATGTGAGTGGGTGGGGGTCAGGTGTGCGGGGGGATTTGGGTGGGGAATGTGACTGGGTGGGGGTATGGTGTGCCGGGGGTTTGGAGGAGGGAATATTAGTGGGTGGGGGTAAGGAGTATGGGGGGGGGGTTTGAGGAGAGAATGTGAGTGGATGGCGGTAAAGTGTTCGGGGGGGTTTGGAGGAGGGATTGTGAGTTGGTGGGGGTAAGGTTTGCGGGCCGGTTTGTAGCACAGAATGTGAGTGTGTGTGGTTAAGGTGTGCGGGGGGTTTGGAGGAGGGAATGTGTGTGTGTGGTTAAGGTGTGTCGGGGGTTTGGAGGAGGGAATGTGTGTGTGTGGTTAAGGTGTGTCGGGGGTTTGGAGGAAGGAATGTGAGTGGGTGGGTGTAAGGTGCCCGGGGGGGGGTGTTTGGAGGAGGGAATGTGAGTGGGTGGGGGTAAGGTGTGTCGGGGGCTTTGGAGGAGGGAATGTGAGTGGGTGGGGGTAAGGTGTGTCGGGGGGTTTGGAGGAAGGAATGTGAGTGGGTGGGTGTAAGGTGCCCGGGGGGGGGGTGTTTGGAGGAGGGAATGTTAGTGGGTGGGCGTAAGGAGAATGGGGGGGTGTTTGGAGGAGGGAATGTGAGTGGGTGGGGGTAAGGTGTGTCGGGGGGTTTGGAGGACGGAATGTGAGTGGGTGGGTGTAAGGTGCCCGGGGGGGGTGTTTGGAGGAGGGAATGTGAGTGGGTGGGGGTAAGGTGTGTCGGGGGTTTGGAGGAGGGAATGTGAGTGGGTGGGGGTAAGGTGTGTCGGGGGCTTTGGAGGAGGGAATGTGAGTGGGTGGGGGTAAGGTGTGCGGGGGGTTTGGAGGAGGGAATGTGAGTGGGTGGGGGTAAGGTGTGCGGGGGGTTTGGAGGAGGGATTGTGAGTTGGTGGGGTTAAGGTTTTTGGGGGGGTTTGGAGGAGTGAATATGAGTGGGTGGAGGTAAGGCGTATGGAGGGTTTGGAGGACAGAATGTGAGTGGGTGGGGGTAAGGTGTGCGGGGGGTGTTGGAGGGGGGGATTGTGAGTGGGTGGGGGTGGGGTGAGCGGAGGGTTTAGAGGAGGGAATATGTGTGGGTGAGGTAGGGTGCCTGGGGGGATTTGGAGGAGGGAATGTGAGTTTGTGGGGGTAAGGTGCCCGGGGTGGGCGGTTTTGGACGAGGGAATTTGAGTGGGTGGGGGTTAGATTTACGGAGGATTTGGAGGAGGGAATGTGAGTGTGTGGAGGTAAGGTGTGTAGGGGGGTTTGGAGGAGGGAATGTGAGTTGGTGGGGTAAGTTGTGCGGGGGAGTTGGAGGATGGAGTGTGACTGGGTGGGGATCAGGTGCCCGGGGGGGGGGGGGAAATTCGGAGGAGGCAATCTGAGTGGGTGGGTGTAAGGTGTGCGGGGGGGGTTTGGAGGAGGGCATGTGCGTGGGTGCGGGTGGGGTGAGCGGAGGATTTGAGGAGGGAATGTGAGTGGGTGGGGAGAAGGTGTGCGCGGTTTTGGAGGAGGGAATATGAGAGGGTGGGGGTAAGGTGTACATGGGGGTTTGGAGGGGTGAATGTGAGTGGGTGGGGGTAAGTTGTGCTGGGGGGTTTGGAGGATGGAATATGAGTGGGTGGGGGTAAGGTTTGCTGGCGGGTTTGGAGGACGGAATGTGAGTGGGTGAGGTTAAGGTGTGCGGCAGGGTTTGGAGGAGGGAATGTGAGTGGGTGAGGGTGGGGTGAGCAGAGGGTTTGGAGGAGGGAATGTGAGTGGGTGGGGGTAAGATGTGTCGGGGGTTTGGAGGAGGGAATGTGAGTGGGTTGGGGTAAGGTGTGCGGGGGGAGTTTGGAGGAGGGAATGTGAGTGGGTGGTGTTAAGGTGTGCGGGGGGGTTTGGAGGAGGGAATGTGTGTGGGTTGGGCTAAGGTGTGTGGGGGGTTTGCAGGAGGGAATGTGAGTGGGTGGGGGTCAGGTGTGCGGGGGGATTTGGGTGGGGAATGTGACTGGGTGGGGGTATGGTGTGCCGGGGGTTTGGAGGAGGGAATATTAGTGGGTGGGGGTAAGGAGTATGGGGGGGGGGGGTTTGAGGAGAGAATGTGAGTGGATGGCGGTAAAGTGTTCGGGGGGGTTTGGAGGAGGGATTGTGAGTTGGTGGGGGTAAGGTTTGCGGGCGGGTTTGTAGCACAGAATGTGAGTGTGTGTGGTTAAGGTGTGCGGGGGGTTTGGAGGAGGGAATGTGTGTGTGTGGTTAAGGTGTGTCGGGGGTTTGGAGGAAGGAATGTGAGTGGGTGGGTGTAAGGTGCCCGGGGGGGGTGTTTGGAGGAGGGAATGTGAGTGGGTGGGGGTAAGGTGTGTCGGGGGCTTTGGAGGAGGGAATGTGAGTGGGTGGGGGTAAGGTGTGTCGGGGGGTTTGGAGGAAGGAATGTGAGTGGGTGGGTGTAAGGTGCCCGGGGGGGGGGGTGTTTGGAGGAGGGAATGTTAGTGGGTGGGGGTAAGGAGAATGGGGGGGTGTTTGGAGGAGGGAATGTGAGTGGGTGGGGGTAAGGTGTGTCGGGGGGTTTGGAGGACGGAATGTGAGTGGGTGGGTGTAAGGTGCCCGGGGGGGGTGTTTGGAGGAGGGAATGTGAGTGGGTGGGGGTAAGGTGTGTCGGGGGTTTGGAGGAGGGAATGTGAGTGGGTGGGGGTAAGGTGTGTCGGGGGCTTTGGAGGAAGGAATGTGAGTGGGTGGGTGTAAGGTGCCCGGGGGGGGGTGTTTGGAGGAGGGAATGTGAGTGGGTGGGGGTAAGGTGTGTCGGGGGGTTTGGAGGAAGGAATGTCAGTGGGTGGGGGTAAGGTGTACGGGGGGTTTGGAGGATGGAATGTGTGTGGGTGGGGGTAAGGTGTGTCGGGGGATTTGGAGGAGGGAAAGTGAGTGGGTGGGGGTAAGGTGTGTCGGGGGATTTGGAGGAGGGAATGTGAGTGGGTGGGGGTAAGATGTGTCGGGGGATTTGGAGGAGGGAATGTGAGTGGGTGAGGGTAAGGTGTGCGGTGGGGTTTGGAGGAGGGAATGTGAGTGGGTGGGGGTAAGGTGTACGGTGGTTTGGAGGACGGAATGTGAGTGGGTGGGGGTAAGGTTTAGCGGGGGGTTTGTAGGAGGGAATGTGAGTGTGTGGGGTTAAGGTGTGCGGGGGGGTTTGGAGGAGGGGAATCTGAGTGGGTTGGGGTAAGGTGTGCGGGGGGTTTGGAGGAGGGAATGTGAGTGGGTGGGGGTAAGGTGTACGGTGGTTTGGGGGACGGAATGTGAGTGGGTGGGGGTAAGGTTTAGCGGGGGGTTTGTAGGAGGGAATGTGAGTGTGTGGGGTTAAGGTGTACAGGGGTGTTTGGAGGAGGGAATGTGAGTGGGTGGGGGTAAGGTGTGTGGGGGGTTTGGAGGAGGGAATGTGAGTGGGTGGGGGTACGGTGTGCGGTGGGGTTTGGAGGAGGGAATGTGAGTGGGTGGGGGTAAGGTGTGTGGGGGATTTGGAGGAGGGAATGTGAGTGGGTGGGGGTAAGGTTTAGCAGGGGGTTTGTAGGAGGGAATGTGAGTGTGTGGGGTTAAGGTGTACAGGGGTGTTTGGAGGAGGGAATGTGAGTGGGTGGGGGTACGGTGTGCGGTGGGGTTTGGAGGAGGGAATGTGAGTGGGTGGGGGTAAGGTGTGTGGGGGATTTGGAGGAGGTAATGTGAGTGGGTGGGGGTAAGGTTTAGCAGGGGGTTTGTAGGAGGGAATGTGAGTGTGTGGGGTTAAGGTGTGCGGGGGGATTTGGAGGAGGGAATGTGAGTGGGTGGGGGTAAGGTGTACGGTGGTTTGGAGGACGGAATGTGAGTGGGTGGGGGTAAGGTTTAGCAGGGGGTTTGGAGGAGGGGAATCTGAGTGGGTTGGGGTAAGGTGTGCGTGGGGTTTGGAGGAGGGAATGTGAGTGGGTGGGGGTAAGGTGTGCTGGGGGTTTGGAGGAGGGAATGTGAGTGGGTGGGGGTAAGGTGTGCGGGGGGGTTTGGAGGAGGGAATGTGAGTCGCTGGGGGTAAGGTGTGCGGGGGTGTTTGGAGGAGGGAATGTGAGTGGGTTGGGGTAAGGTGTGCGGGGGGTTTGGAGGAGGGAATCTGAGTGGGTGGGGGTAAGGTGTGCGGGGGGTTTGGAGGAGGGGAATCTGAGTGGGTTGGGGTAAGGTGTGCGGGGGGTTTGGAGGAGGGAATGTGATTGGGTGGGGGTAAGGTGTGCGGGGGGATTTGGAGGAGGGAATGTGAGTGGGTGGGGGTAAGGTGTGCGGGGGAGTTTGGAGGAGGGAATGTGTGTGGTTGGGTGTAAGGTGAGCAGAAGGTTTGGAGAAGGGAATGTGAGTGGGAGGGGGTAAGGTGTACGGGGGGGTTTGGAGGAGGGAATGTAAGTGGGTGGAGGTAAGGTGTACATGGGGGTTTGGAGGGGTGAATGTGAGTAGGTGGGGGTAAGGTGTGTGGGGAGGTTTGGAGGAAGGAATGTGAGTGCGTGGGGTTTGGAGGAGGGAATGTGAGTGGGTGGGGGTAATGTGCCCGGGGGGGTTTGGGGGAGGGAATGTGAGTGGGTGGGCGTAAAGTGCCCGGTGGTGGGGGGGGGGTTTGGAGAGGGAAGGTGAGTGGGAGTGGGTAAGCTGTGCGGGGGGGTTTGGAGGAGGGAATGTGAGTGGGTGGGGGTAAGGTATACGGGGGGTTTGCAGGAGGGAATGTGTGTGGGTTGGGGTAAATTGTGCGGGGGGTTTGGAGGAGGAAATGTGAGTGGGTGGGGATAAGGTGTCCGGGGGGGGGGGGAGTTTGCAGGAGGGAATGTGAGTCGATGCGGGTAAGAAGTATGGGGGGGTTTGGAGGAGGGAATGTGAGTGGGTGGGGGTAAGGTGCCGGGGGTGTGGTTTGGAGGAGGGAATGCGACTGGGTAGGGTTAAGGTGTGCGGGGGGTTAGGAGGAGGGAATATGAGTGGGTGGGGTTAAGGGGTGCAGGGGGTTAGGAGGAGGGAATGCGACTGGGTAGGGTTAAGGTGTGCGGGGGGTTAGGAGGAGGGAATGTGAGTGGGTGGGGTTAAGGGGTGCAGGGGGTTAGGAGGAGGGAATGTGAGTGGGTGGGGTTAAGGGGTGCGGGGGGGTTAGGAGGAGGGAATGTGAGTGGGTGGGGGTAAGGTGCCGGGGGGGGGTGGTTTGGAGGAGGGAATGTGAGTGGGTGGGGGTAAGGTGTGCGGGGGTTTTGGAGGAGGGATTGTGAGTTGGTGGGGTTAAGGTTTTTGGGGGGGTTTGGAGGAGTGAATATGAGTGGGTGGAGGTAAGGCGTATGGAGGGTTTGGAGGACAGAATGTGAGTGGGTGGGGGTAAGGTGTGCGGGCGGTGTTGGAGGGGGGGATTGTGAGTGGGTGGGGGTGGGGTGAGCGGAGGGTTTAGAGGAGGGAATATGTGTGGGTGAGGTAGGGTGCCTGGGGGGATTTGGAGGAGGGAATGTGAGTTTGTGGGGGTAAGGTGCCCGGGGTGGGCGGTTTTGGACGAGGGAATTTGAGTCGGTGGGGGTTAGATTTACGGAGGATTTGGAGGAGGGAATGTGAGTGTGTGGAGGTAAGGTGTGTAGGGGGGTTTGGAGGAGGGAATGTGAGTTGGTGGGGTAAGTTGTGCGGGGGAGTTGGAGGATGGAGTGTGACTGGGTGGGGATCAGGTGCCCGGGGGGGGGGGGAAATTCGGAGGAGGCAATCTGAGTGGGTGGGTGTAAGGTGTGCGGGGGGGGGTTTGGAGGAGGGCATGTGCGTGGGTGCGGGTGGGGTGAGCGGAGGATTTGAGGAGGGAATGTGAGTGGGTGGGGAGAAGGTGTGCGCGGTTTTGGAGGAGGGAATATGAGAGGGTGGGGGTAAGGTGTACATGGGGGTTTGGAGGGGTGAATGTGAGTGGGTGGGGGTAAGTTGTGCTGGGGGGTTTGGAGGATGGAATATGAGTGGGTGGGGGTAAGGTTTGCTGGCGGGTTTGGAGGACGGAATGTGAGTGGGTGAGGTTAAGGTGTGCGGCAGGGTTTGGAGGAGGGAATGTGAGTGGGTGAGGGTGGGGTGAGCAGAGGGTTTGGAGGAGGGAATGTGAGTGGGTGGGGGTAAGATGTGTCGGGGGTTTGGAGGAGGGAATGTGAGTGGGTTGGGGTAAGGTGTGCGGGGGGAGTTTGGAGGAGGGAATGTGAGTGGGTGGTGTTAAGGTGTGCGGGGGGGGTTTGGAGGAGGGAATGTGTGTGGGTTGGGCTAAGGTGTGTGGGGGGTTTGCAGGAGGGAATGTGAGTGGGTGGGGGTCAGGTGTGCGGGGGGATTTGGGTGGGGAATGTGACTGGGTGGGGGTATGGTGTGCCGGGGGTTTGGAGGAGGGAATATTAGTGGGTGGGGGTAAGGAGTATGGGGGGGGGTTTGAGGAGAGAATGTGAGTGGATGGCGGTAAAGTGTTCGGGGGGGTTTGGAGGAGGGATTGTGAGTTGGTGGGGGTAAGGTTTGCGGGCGGGTTTGTAGCACAGAATGTGAGTGTGTGTGGTTAAGGTGTGCGGGGGGGTTGGAGGAGGGAATGTGAGTGGGTGGGGGTAAGGTGTACGGGGGGTTTGGAGGAGGGAATGTGAGTGGGTGGGGGTAAGGTATTCGGAGGGGTTTGGAGGAGGGAACGTGAGTGGGTGGGGGTAAGGTGTGTCGGGGGTTTGGAGGAGGGAATGTGAGTGGGTGGGGGTAAGGTGTGTCGGGGGCTTTGGAGGAGGGAATGTGAGTGGGTGGGGGTAAGGTGTGTCGGGGGGTTTGGAGGAAGGAATGTAAGTGGGTGGGTGTAAGGTGCCCGGGGGGGGTGTTTGGAGGAGGGAATGTGAGTGGGTGGGGGTAAGGTGTGTCGGGGGGTGTTTGGGGGAGGGAATGTGAGTGGGTGGGGGTAAGGTGTGTCGGGGGCTTTGGAGGAGGGAATGTGAGTGGGTGGGGGTAAGGTGTGTCGGGGGGTTTGGAGGAAGGAATGTGAGTGGGTGGGGGTAAGGTGTGTCGGGGGCTTTGGAGGAGGGAATGTGAGTGGGTGGGGGTAAGGTGTACCGGAGGGGTTTGGAGGAGGGAATGTGAGTGGGTTGGGGTAAGGTGTGTCGGTGGGTTTGGAGGAGGGAATGTGAGTGGGTGGGGGTAAGGTGTGTCGGGGGCTTTGGAGGAGGGAATGTGAGTGGGTGGGGGTAAGGTGTGCGGGGGGTTTGGAGGAGGGAATGTGAGTGGGTGGGGGTAAGGTGTGTCGGGGGTTTGGAGGAGGGAATGTGAGTGGGTGGGGGTAAGGTGTGTCGGGGGCTTTGGAGGAGGGAATGTGAGTGAGTGGGGGTAAGGTGTACGGGGGGTTTGGAGGAGGGAATGTGAGTGGGTGGGGGTAAGGTGTACGGGGGGTTTGGAGGAGGGAATGTGAGTGGGTTGGGGTAAGGTGTGCGGTGGGGTTTGGAGGAGGGAATGTGAGTGGGTGGGGGTAAGGTGTACTGGGGGTTTGGAGGATGGAATGTGTGTGGGTGGGGGTAAGGTGTACCGGAGGGATTTGGAGGAGGGAATGTCAGTGGGTGGGGGTAAGGTGTGCGGGGGGATTTGGAGAAGGGGAATGTGAGTGTGTGGGGTTAAGGTGTGCGGGGGGGTTTGGAGGAGGGAATGTGATTGGGTGGGGGTGGGGTGAGCAGAGGGTTTGGAGGAGGGAATGTGAGTCGCTGGGGGTACGGTCTGCGGGGGTGTTTGGAGGAGGGAATGTGAGTGGGTGGGGGTAAGGTGTGTGGGGGGTGGTTTGGAGGAGGGAATGTGAGTGGGTGGGGGTAAGGTGTACGGTGGTTTGGAGGACGGAATATGAGTGGGTGGGGGTAAGGTTTAGCGGGGGGTTTGTAGGAGGGAATGTGAGTGGGTGGGGGTAAGGTGTGTGGGGGGTTTGGAGGAGGGAATGTGAGTGGGTGGGGGTAAGGTGTGTCAGGGGTTTGGAGGAGGGAATGTGAGTGGGTGGGGGTAAGGTGTGTCGGGGGATTTGGAGGAGGGAATGTGAGTGGGTGGGGGTAAGGTGTGCGGGGGGGTTTGGAGGAGGGAATGTGATTGGGTGGGGGTGGGGTGAGCAGAGGGTTTGGAGGAGGGAATGTGAGTCGCTGGGGGTACGGTCTGCGGGGGTGTTTGGAGGAGGGAATGTGAGTGGGTGGGGGTAAGGTGTGTGGGGGGTGGTTTGGAGGAGGGAATGTGAGTGGGTGGGGGTAAGGTGTACGGTGGTTTGGAGGACGGAATATGAGTGGGTGGGGGTAAGGTTTAGCGGGGGGTTTGTAGGAGGGAATGTGAGTGGGTGGGGTTAAGGTGTGTGGGGGGTTTGGAGGAGGGAATGTGAGTGGGTGGGGGTAAGGTGTGTCAGGGGTTTGGAGGAGGGAATGTGAGTGGGTGGGGGTAAGGTGTGTCGGGGGATTTGGAGGAGGGAATGTGAGTGGGTGGGGGTAAGGTGTGTCGGGGGGTTTGGAGGAAGGAATGTGAGTGGGTGGGTGTAAGGTGCCCGGGAGGGGGTGTTTGGAGGAGGGAATGTGAGTGGGTGGGGGTAAGGTGTGTCGGGGGCTTTGGAGGTGGGAATGTGAGTGGGTGGGGGTAAGGTGTGTGGGGGGTTTGGAGGAGGGAATGTGAGTGGGTGGGGGTACGGTGTGCGGGGGGGGGGGTTTGGAGGAGCGAATGTGAGTGGGTGGGGGTAAAGTGTGCGGGGGGATTTGGAGGAGGGAATGTGAGTGGGTGGGGGTAAGGTGTGTGGGGGGTTTGGAGGAGGGAATGTGATTGGGTTGGGGTAAGGTGAGCGGGGGGTGTTTGGAGGAGGGAATGTGAGTGGGTGGGGGTAAGGTGTGCGGGGGGTTTGGAGGAGGGAATGTGAGTGGGTGGGGGTAAGGTGTGCGGTGGGGTTTGGAGGAGGGAATGTGAGTGGGTGGGGGTAAGGTGTGTGGGGGGGGGTTTGGAGGAGGGAATGTGAGTGGGTTGGGGTAAAGTGTGCGGGGGGATTTGGAGGAGGGAATGTGAGTGGGTGGGGGTAAGGTGTGTGGGGGGTTTGGAGGAGGGAATGTGATTGGGTTGGGGTAAGGTGTGCGGGGGGTGTTTGGAGGAGGGAATGTGAGTGGGTGGGGGTAAGGTGTGCGGTGGGGTTTGGAGGAGGGAATGTGAGTGGGTGGGGGTAAGGTGTGCGGGGGGTTTGGAGGAGGGAATGTGAGTGGGTCGGGGTAAGGTGTGCGGGGGGATTTGGAGGAGGGAATGTGAGTGGGTGGGGGTAAGGTGTGCGGTGGGGTTTGGAGGAGGGAATGTGAGTGGGTGGGGGTAAGGTGTACGGTGGTTTGGAGGACGGAATGTGAGTGGGTGGGGGTAAGGTTTAGCGGGGGGTTTGTAGGAGGGAATGTGAGTGGGTGGGGGTAAGGTGTGTGGGGGGGGTTTGGAGGAGGGAATGTGAGTGGGTGGGGGTAAAGTGTGCGGGGGGATTTGGAGGAGGGAATGTGAGTGGGTGGGGGTAAGGTGTGTGGGGGGTTTGGAGGAGGGAATGTGAGTGGGTGGGGGTAAGGTGAGCGGGGGGTGTTTGGAGGAGGGAATGTGAGTGGGTGGGGGTAAGGTGTGCGGGGGGTTTGGAGGAGGGAATGTGAGTGGGTGGGGGTAAGGTGTGCGGTGGGGTTTGGAGGAGGGAATGTGAGTGGGTGGGGGTAAGGTGTGTGGGGGGGGTTTGGAGGAGGGAATGTGAGTGGGTGGGGTAAAGTGTGCGGGGGGATTTGGAGGACGGAATGTGAGTGGGTGGGGTAAGGTGTGTGGGGGGTTTGGAGGAGGGAATGTGATTGGGTTGGGGTAAGGTGTGCGGGGGGTGTTTGGAGGAGGGAATGTGAGTGGGTGGGGGTAAGGTGTGCGGTGGGGTTTGGAGGAGGGAATGTGAGTGGGTGGGGGTAAGGTGTGCGGGGGGTTTGGAGGAGGGAATGTGAGTGGGTGCGGGTAAGGTGTGCGGGGGGATTTGGAGGAGGGAATGTGAGTGGGTTGGGGTAATGTGTGCGGTGGGGTTTGGAGGAGGGAATGTGAGTGGGTGGGGGTAAGGTGTGTGGGGGGGGGTTTGGAGGAGGGAATGTGAGTGGGTTGGGGTAAAGTGTGCGGGGGGATTTGGAGGAGGGAATGTGAGTGGGTGGGGGTAAGGTGTGTGGGGGGTTTGGAGGAGGGAATGTGATTGGGTTGGGGTAAGATGTGCGGGGGGTGTTTGGAGGAGGGAATGTGAGTGGGTGAGGGTAAGGTGTGCGGTGGGGTTTGGAGGAGGGAATGTGAGTGGGTGGGGGTAAGGTGTGCGGGGGGTTTGGAGGAGGGAATGTGAGTGGGTCGGGGTAAGGTGTGCGGGGGGTTTGGAGGAGGGAATGTGAGTGGGTTGGGGTAAGGTGAGCGGGGGGTGTTTGGAGGAGGGAATGTGAGTGGGTGGGGGTAAGGTGTGTCGGGGGATTTGGAGGAGGGAATGTGAGTGGGTGGGGGTAAGGTGTACGGTGGTTTGGAGGACGGAATGTGAGTGGGTGGGGGTAAGGTTTAGCGGGGGGTTTGTAGGAGGGAATGTGAGTGTGTGGGGTTAAGGTGTGCGGGAGGGGTTTGGAGGGGGGGAATCTGAGTGGGTTGGGGTAAGGTGTGCGTGGGGTTTGGAGGAGGGAATGTGAGTGGGTGGGGGTAAGGTGTGCGGGGGGTTTGGAGGAGGGAATGTGAGTGGGTGGGGGTAAGGTGTGCGGGGGGATTTGGAGGAGGGAATGTGAGTGGGTGGGGGTAAGGTGTGCGGGGGGTTTGGAGGAGGGAATGTGATTGGGTTGGGGTAAGGTGTGCGGGGGGATTTGGAGGAGGGAATGTGAGTGGGTGGGGGTAAGGTGTGCGGGGGAGTTTGGAGGAGGGAATGTGAGTGGGTGGGGGTAAGCTGTGTCGGGGGATTTGGAGGAGGGAATGTGAGTGGGTGGGGGTAAGGTGTGTGGGGGGTTTGGAGGAGGGAATGTGAGTGGGTGGGGGTACGGTGTGCGGGGGGGGGGTTTGGAGGAGGGAATGTGAGTGGGTGGGGGTAAAGTGTGCGGGGGGTTTGGAGGAGGGAATCTGAGTGGGTGGGGGTAAGGTGTGCGGGGGGTTTGGAGGAGGGGAATCTGAGTGGGTTGGGGTAAGGTGTGCGGGGGGTTTGGAGGAGGGAATGTGATTGGGTGGGGGTAAGGTGTGCGGGGGGATTTGGAGGAGGGAATGTGAGTGGGTGGGGGTAAGGTGTGCGGGGGAGTTTGGAGGAGGGAATGTGAGTGGGTGGGGGTAAGGTGTGTCGGGGGATTTGGAGGAGGGAATGTGAGTGCGTGGGGGTAAGGTGTGTGGGGGGTTTGGAGGAGGGAATGTGAGTGGGTGGGGGTACGGTGTGCGGGGGGGGGTTTGGAGGAGGGAATGTGAGTGGGTGGGGGTAAAGTGTGCGGGGGGATTTGGAGGAGGGAATGTGAGTGGGTGGGGGTAAGGTGTGTGGGGGGTTTGGAGGAGGGAATGTGATTGGGTTGGGGTAAGGTGAGCGGGGGGTGTTTGGAGGAGGGAATGTGAGTGGGTGGGGGTAAGGTGTGCGGGGGGTTTGGAGGAGGGAATGTGAGTGGGTGGGGGTAAGGTGTGCGGTGGGGTTTGGAGGAGGGAATGTGAGTGGGTGGGGGTAAGGTGTGTGGGGGGGGTTTGGAGGAGGGAATGTGAGTGGGTGGGGGTACGGTGTGCGGGGGGGGTTTGGAGGAGGGAATGTGAGTGGGTGGGGGTAAAGTGTGCGGGGGGATTTGGAGGAGGGAATGTGAGTGGGTGGGGGTAAGGTGTGTGGGGGGTTTGGAGGAGGGAATGTGATTGGGTTGGGGTAAGGTGAGCGGGGGGTGTTTGGAGGAGGGAATGTGAGTGGGTGGGGGTAAGGTGTGCGGGGGGTTTGGAGGAGGGAATGTGAGTGGGTGGGGGTAAGGTGTGCGGTGGGGTTTGGAGGAGGGAATGTGAGTGGGTGGGGGTAAGGTGTGTGGGGGGGGGTTTGGAGGAGGGAATGTGAGTGGGTTGGGGTAAAGTGTGCGGGGGGATTTGGAGGAGGGAATGTGAGTGGGTGGGGGTAAGGTGTACGGTGGTTTGGAGGACGGAATATGAGTGGGTGGGGGTAAGGTGTGTGGGGGGTTTGGAGGAGGGAATGTGATTGGGTTGGGGTAAGGTGTGCGGGGGGTGTTTGGAGGAGGGAATGTGAGTGGGTGGGGGTAAGGTGTGCGGTGGGGTTTGGAGGAGGGAATGTGAGTGTGTGGGGTTAAGGTGTGCGGGGGTGTTTGGAGGAGGGAATGTGAGTGGGTGGGGGTATGGTGTGTGGGGGGTGGTTTGGAGGAGGGAATGTGAGTGGGTGGGGGTAAGGTTTAGCGGGGGGTTTGTAGGAGGGAATGTGAGTGGGTGGGGGTAAGGTGTGTGGGGGGGGGTTTGGAGGAGGGAATGTGAGTGGGTGGGGGTAAAGTGTGCGGGGGGATTTTGAGGAGGGAATGTGAGTGGGTGGGGGTAAGGTGTGTGGGGGGTTTGGAGGAGGGAATGTGATTGGGTTGGGGTAAGGTGAGCGGGGGGTGTTTGGAGGAGGGAATGTGAGTGGGTGGGGGTAAGGTGTGCGGGGGGTTTGGAGGAGGGGAATCTGAGTGGGTTGGGGTAAGGTGTGCGGGGGGTTTGGTGGAGGGAATGTGAGTGGGTGGGGGTAAGGTGTGCGGTGGGGTTTGGAGGAGGGAATGTGAGTGGGTGGGGGTAAGGTGTGTGGGGGGGGTTTGGAGGAGGGAATGTGAGTGGGTTGGGGTAAAGTGTGCGGGGGGATTTGGAGGACGGAATGTGAGTGGGTGGGGTAAGGTGTGTGGGGGGTTTGGAGGAGGGAATGTGATTGGGTTGGGGTAAGGTGTGCGGGGGGTGTTTGGAGGAGGGAATGTGAGTGGGTGGGGGTAAGGTGTGCGGTGGGGTTTGGAGGAGGGAATGTGAGTGGGTGGGGGTAAGGTGTGTGTGGGGGGTTTGGAGGAGGGAATGTGAGTGGGTGGGGGTAAGGTGTGTGTGGGGGGTTTGGAGGAGGGAATGTGAGTGGGTGGGGGTAAGGTGTGTCGGGGGGATTTGGAGGAGGGAATGTGAGTGGGTTGGGGTAAGGTGTGCGGTGGGGTTTGGAGGAGGGAATGTGAGTGGGTGGGGGTAAGGTGTGTCGGGGGGATTTGGAGGAGGGAATGTGAGTGGGTGGGGGTAAGGTGTGCGGTGGGGTTTGGAGGAGGGAATGTGAGTGGGTGGGGGTAAGGTGTGTGGGGGGGGTTTGGAGGAGGGAATGTGAGTGGGTGGGGGTAAGGTGTACGGTGGTTTGGGGGACGGAATGTGAGTGGGTGGGGGTAAGGTTTAGCGGGGGGTTTGTAGGAGGGAATGTGAGTGTGTGGGGTTAAGGTGTACAGGGGTGTTTGGAGGAGGGAATGTGAGTGGGTGGGGGTACGGTGTGCGGTGGGGTTTGGAGGAGGGAATGTGAGTGGGTGGGGGTAAGGTGTGTCGGGGGATTTGGAGGAGGGAATGTGAGTGGGTGGGGGTAAGGTGTGCGGGGGGATTTGGAGGAGGGGAATGTGAGTGTGTGGGGTTAAGGTGTGCTGGGGGGTTTGGAGGAGGGAATGTGAGTGGGTGGGGGTGGGGTGAGCAGAGGGTTTGGAGGAGGGAATGTGAGTCGCTGGGGGTAAGGTGTGCGGAGGTGTTTGGAGGAGGGAATGTGAGTGGGTGGGGGTATGGTGTGTGGGGGGTGGTTTGGAGGAGGGAATGTGAGTGGGTGGGGGTAAGGTGTACGGTGGTTTGGAGGACGGAATATGAGTGGGTGGGGGTAAGGTTTAGCGGGGGGTTTGTAGGAGGGAATGTGAGTGGGTGGGGGTAAGGTGTGTGGGGGGTTTGGAGGAGGGAATGTGAGTGGGTGGGGGTAAGGTGTGCGGTGGGGTTTGGAGGAGGGAATGTGAGTGGGTGGGGGTAAGGTGTGCAAGGGGTTTGGAGGAGGGAATGTGAGTGGGTGGGGGTAAGGTGTGCGGGGGGATTTGGAGGAGGGAATGTGAGTGGGTTGGGGTAAGGTGTGCGGTGGGGTTTGGAGGAGGGAATGTGAGTGGGTGGGGGTAAGGTGTGTGGGGGGGGGTTGAAGGAGGGAATGTGAGTGGGTGGGGGTAAGGTGTACGGTGGTTTGGAGGACGGAATGTGAGTGGGTGGGGGTAAGGTGTACGGTGGTTTGGAGGACGGAATATGAGTGGGTGGGGGTAAGGTTTAGCGGGGGGTTTGTAGGAGGGAATGTGAGTGGGTGGGGGTAAGGTGTGTGGGGGGTTTGGAGGAGGGAATGTGAGTGGGTGGGGGTAAGGTGTGCAAGGGGTTTGGAGGAGGGAATGTGAGTGGGTGGGGGTAAGGTGTGCGGGGGGATTTGGAGGAGGGAATGTGAGTGGGTTGGGGTAAGGTGTGCGGTGGAGTTTGGAGGAGGGAATGTGAGTGGGTGGGGGTAAGGTGTGTGGGGGGGGTTTGGAGGAGGGATTGTGAGTGGGTGGGGGTAAGGTGTGTCGGGGGGATTTGGAGGAGGGAATGTGAGTGGGTGGGGGTAAGGTGTGCGGTGGGGTTTGGTGGAGGGAATGTGAGTGGGTGGGGGTAAGGTGTGTGGGGGGGGGTTGGAGGAGGGAATGTGAGTGGGTGGGGGTAAGGTGTACGGTGGTTTGGAGGACGGAATGTGAGTGGGTGGGGGTAAGGTTTAGCGGGGGGTTTGTAGGAGGGAACGTGAGTGTGTGGCGTTAAGGTGTACGGGGGTGTTTGGAGGAGGGAATGTGAGTGGGTGGGGGTAAGGTGTGCGGTGGGGTTTGGAGGAGGGAATGTGAGTGGGTGGTGGTAAGGTGTGTCGGGGGATTTGGACGAGGGAATGTGAGTGGGTGGGGGTAAGGTGTGCGGGGGGATTTGGAGCAGGGGAATGTGAGTGTGTGGGGTTAAGGTGTGCGGGGGGTTTTGGAGGAGGGAATGTGAGTGGGTGGGGGTGGGGTGAGCAGAGGGTTTGGAGGAGGGAATGTGAGTCGCTGGGGGTAAGGTGTGCGGGGGTGTTTGGAGGAGGGAATGTGAGTGGGTGGGGGTAAGGTGTGCGGGGAGTTTGGAGGAGGGAATGTGAGTGGGTGGGGGTAAGGTGTACGGGGGGTTTGGAGGAGGGAATGTGAGTGGGTGGGGGTAAGGCGTATGGGGTGGGTTTGGAGGAGGGAATGTGAGTGGGTGGGGGTAAGGTGTGTGGGGGGGGGGTTGGAGGAGGGAATGTGAGTGGGTGGGGGTAAGGTGTACGGTGGTTTGGAGGAGGGAATGTGAGTGGGTGGGGGTAAGGTGTGTGTGGGGGGTTTGGAGGACGGAATATGAGTGGGTGGGGGTAAGGTTTAGCGGGGGGTTTGTAGGAGGGAATGTGAGTGGGTGGGGGTAAGGTGTGTGGGGGGTTTGGAGGAGGGAATGTGAGTGGGTGGGGGTAAGGTGTGCAAGGGGTTTGGAGGAGGGAATGTGAGTGGGTGGGGGTAAGGTGTGCGGGGGGATTTGGAGGAGGGAATGTGAGTGGGTTGGGGTAAGGTGTGCGGTGGAGTTTGGAGGAGGGAATGTGAGTGGGTGGGGGTAAGGTGTGTGGGGGGGGTTTGGAGGAGGGATTGTGAGTGGGTGGGGGTAAAGTGTGCGGGGGGTTTGGAGGAGGGAATGTGAGTGGGTGGGGGTAAGGTGTGCGGTGGGGTTTGGTGGAGGGAATGTGAGTGGGTGGGGGTAAGGTGTGTGGGGGGGGGTTGGAGGAGGGAATGTGAGTGGGTGGGGGTAAGGTGTACGGTGGTTTGGAGGACGGAATGTGAGTGGGTGGGGTAAGGTTTAGCGGGGGGTTTGTAGGAGGGAACGTGAGTGTGTGGCGTTAAGGTGTACGGGGGTGTTTGGAGGAGGGAATGTGAGTGGGTGGGGGTAAGGTGTGCGGTGGGGTTTGGAGGAGGGAATGTGAGTGGGTGGTGGTAAGGTGTGTCGGGGGATTTGGACGAGGGAATGTGAGTGGGTGGGGGTAAGGTGTGCGGGGGGATTTGGAGCAGGGGAATGTGAGTGTGTGGGGTTAAGGTGTGCGGGGGGTTTTGGAGGAGGGAATGTGAGTGGGTGGGGGTGGGGTGAGCAGAGGGTTTGGAGGAGGGAATGTGAGTCGCTGGGGGTAAGGTGTGCGGGGGTGTTTGGAGGAGGGAATGTGAGTGGGTGGGGGTAAGGTGTGCGGGGAGTTTGGAGGAGGGAATGTGAGTGGGTGGGGGTAAGGTGTACGGGGGGTTTGGAGGAGGGAATGTGAGTGGGTGGGGGTAAGGCGTATGGGGTGGGTTTGGAGGAGGGAATGTGAGTGTGTGAGGGTAAGGTGTGCGGGGGGGTTTGGAGGAGGGAATGTGAGTGGGTGGGGGTAAGGTGTGCGGGGGGCTTGGAGGAAGTAATGTGAATGGGTGTGGGGGGGGTGAGCAGAGGGTTTGGAGGAGGGAATGTGAGTGGGTGGGGGTAAGGTGTGCGGAGGTATTGGAGGAAGGAATGTGAGTGGGTGGGGTAAGTTGTGCGGGGGTGGGGGTTGTGGGATGGAGTGTGACTGGGTGGGGGTCAGGTGCCCGGGGGGGTTTGGAGGAGGCAATATGAGTAGCTGGGGGTAAGGTGTGCGGGGGGTGTTTGGAGGTCGGAATGAGTGGGTGGGGGTAAGGTGTGCGGGGGGTTTGGAGGAGGGAATGTGGGTGGGTGGGGGTAAGGTGTGCTGGAGGGTTTGGAGGAGTGAATGTGAGTGGGTGGGGGCAAGGTGTGCGGGGTTTTGGATGGTGGAATTTGATTGGGTGGGGGTAAGGTTTGCGGGGGTGTTTGCAGGAGGAAATGTGAGTGGGTGGGTGTAAGGTTTACAGAGGATTTGCAGGAGGGAATGTGAGTGGGTAGGGGGTAACGTTTGTGGGGAGTTGGGAAGAGGGGATGTGTGTGGGTGGGGGCAAGGTGTGCGTGGGAGTTTGGAGAAGGGTATGTGAGTCGGTGGGGGTAAGGTGTGCGGGGGTTTGGAGGAAGAAACGTGAGTGGGTGAGGGTGGGGTGAGCAGAGGGCTTGGAGGAGGGAATGTGAGTGAGTGGGGGTAAGGTGTGCGGGGGGGTTTAGAGGAGGGAATGTGAGTGGGTGGGGGTAAGTTGTGCGGGGGGTTTGGAGGAGGGAATGTGAGTGGGTGGGGATAAGTTGCCGGGGGGGTGGGTTTGGAGGAGGGAATGTGAGTGGATGGGGGTAAAGTGTTCGGGGGGGTTTGTAGGAGGGAATGTGAGTGGGTGGGGGTAAGGTGTGCGGGGGGGTGGTTGGAGGAGGAGATCTGAGTTGGTGCGGGTAAGGTTTGTGGGCGGGTTTGGAGGACGGAATGTGAGTGGGTGGGGTTAAGGTGTGCGGCGGGGTTTTGAGGACCGAATGTGAGTGGGTGAGGGTAGGGTGTGCTGGGGGCTTTGGAGGAGGGAATGTGAGTGGGTGGAGTTAAGGTGTCCAGGGGGGTTTGGAGGAGGGAATGTGAGTGGGTGGAGTTAGGGTGTCTAGGGGGGTTTGGAGGAGGGAATGTGAGTGGGTGGAGTTAAGGTGTCCAGGGGGGTTTTGGAGGAGGGAATGTGAGTGGGTGGGGGTAAGGCATATGGGGGGTTTGGAGGAGGAAATGTCAGTGGGTGGGGGTAAGGTGTGTGGGGGGGTTTGGAGAAGAGAATTTGAGTGGATGGGGGTAAGGTGCGCGGGTGGGTTTGGTGGAGGGAATGTGAGTGGGTGAGGGTAAGGTGTGCGGTGGGGTTTGGAGGAGGGAATGTGAGTGGGTGGGGGTAAGGTGTACGGTGGTTTGGAGGACGGAATGTGAGTGGGTGGGGGTAAGGTTTAGCGGGGGGTTTGGAGGAGGGAATGTGAGTGTGTGGGGTTAAGGTGTACGGGGGTGTTTGGAGGAGGGAATATGAGTGGGTGGGGGTAAGGTGTGTGGGGGGCTTTGGGGGAGGTAATGTGAGTGGGTGGGGGTAAGTTGCCCGGGGGGGGTATTTTAGGAAGTAATGTGAGTGGATGGGGGTGAGGTGCCCGGTGGAAGAATTCGGAGGAGGCAATCTGAGTGGGTGGGCGTAAGGTGTGCGGGGGGGTGTTTGGAGGAGGGCATGTGAGTGGGTGCGGGGGGGGGTGAGCGGAGGGTTTGAGGAGGGAATGTGAGTGGGTGGGGCGAAGGTGTGAGCGGTTTTGTTGGAGGGAATATTAGTGGGTGGGGGTAAGGTGTACATGGGGGTTTGGAGGGGTGAATGTGAGTGGGTGGGGGAAAGGTGTGTGGGGGCGGGTTTGGAGGCAGGATTGTGAGTGGCTGGGGGTAAGGTGTGCTGGGGGGTTTGGAGGAGGGAATATGAGTGGGTGGGGGTAAGGTTTGTGGGCGGGTTTGGAGGACGGAATGTGAGTGGGTGGAGGTAAGGTCCCTGGGTGGGGGGTGTTTTGAGGAGGGAATGTGAGTGGGTGAGGTTGGGGTGAGCAGAGGGTTTGGAGGAGGGAATGTGAGTGGGTGGGGGTAAGATGTGCCGGGGGTTTGGAGGAGGGAATGTGATTGGGTGGGGGTAAGGTGTGCTGGGGGGGTTTGGAGGAGGGAATGTGAGTGGGTTGGGGTAAGGTGTACGGCGGTTTGGAGGACGGAATGTGAGTGGGTTGGGGTAAGGTGTGCGGGGGGGGGTTTGGAGGAGGGAATGTGAGTGGGTTGGGGTAACGTGTGCGGGGGGGGGTTTGGAGGAGGGAATGTGAGTGGGTTGGGGTAAGGTGTAGCGGCGGTTTGGACGACGGAATGTGAGTGGGTGGGGGTAAGGTGTGCGGGGGGGTTTTGGAGGAGGGGAATGTGAGTGGGTGGGAGTAAGGTGTGAGTGTGGGGTTTGGAGGAGGGAATGGTGAGTGGGTGGGGGTAAGATGTGCAGGGGGTGTTTGGAAAGAGGGAATGAGAGTGGGTGGGGGTAAGGTGTGCGGGTGGGTTGGAGGAGGGAATGTGAGTGGGTGGGGAGAAGTTGTGCAGGTGGTTTCAGAGGAGGGAATGTGAGTGGGTGGGGGTAAGTTGTGCGGGGGGGTTGGAGGAGGGAATGGGAGTGGGTGGGAGTATGGTGTGCGGGGCGGTTTGGAGGTGGGAATGTGAGTGGGTGGGGGTAAGGTGTGCGGGGGTTTTGGAGGAGGGAATGTGAGTGGGGTGGGGTAAGTTGTGCGGGGGGCTTGGAGAAGGGGATGTGAGTGGGTGGGTAAGGTGTGCGGGGGTTTTGGAGGACGGAATGTGAGTGGGTGGGGGTAAGGTGTGCGGGGGGTTTGGAGGAGGGAATGTGAGTGGGTGGGGGTAAGGTGTGCGGGGGTTTGGAGGAGGGAATGTGAGTGGGTGGGGGTAAGGTGTACGGGGGGTTTGGAGGAGGGAATGTGAGTGGGTGGGGGTAAGGCGTATGGGGTGGGTTTGGAGGAGGGAATGTGAGTGTGTGAGGGTAAGGTGTGCGGGGGGGTTTGGAGGAGGGAATGTGAGTGGGTGGGGGTAAGGTGTGCGGGGGGTTTGGAGGAGGGAATGTGAGTGGGTTGGGGTAAAGTGTGCGGGGGGATTTGGAGGAGGGAATGTGAGTGGGTGGGGGTAAGGTGTGTGGGGGGTTTGGAGGAGGGAATGTGAGTGGGTGGGAGTAAGGTGTGCAGCGGGCTTGGAGGAAGTAATGTGAATGGGTGTGGGTGGGGTGAGCAGAGGGTTTGGAGGAGGGAATGTGAGTGGGTGAGGGTAAGGTGTGTGGGGGGGTTTGGAGGAGGTAATGTGAATAGGTGGGGTTGGGGTGAGCAGAGGGTTTGGAGGAGGGAATGTGGGTGGGTGGGGGTAAGGTGTGCTGGAGGGTTTGGAGGAGTGAATGTGAGTGGGTGGGGGCAAGGTGTGCGGGGTGTGAGTGGATGTGGCTAAGGAGCCCGCGGGGGTTTTTGGAGGAAGGAATGTGAGTGGGTGCGGGTGGGGTGAGCGGAGGGTTTGAGGAGGGAATGTGAGTGGGTGGGGGTAAGGTGCCCGGGGGGGGATTTGGATTAGGGAATGTGAGTGGGTGGGGGTAAGGTGTGTCGGGGGGATTTGGAGGAAGGAATGTGAGTGGGTGGGGGTAAGGTGTGTCGTGGAGTTTGGAGGAGGGAATGTGAGTGGGTGGGGGTAAGGTGAGCAGGGGGGATTTAGAGGAGGGAATGTGATTGGATGGGGGTAAGGTGTCCGTGGGGGGGTTGGAGGAGGGAACGTGATAGGGTGGGGTTAAGCTGTGCGGGTGTGTTTGGAGGAGGGATGTGAGTGGGTGGGGGTGGGGTGAGCAGAGGGTTTGGAGGAGGGAATGTGAGTGGGTGGAGGTAAGGTGTCCGGGGGTTTTGTAGGAGGGACTGTGAGTGGGTGGGGGTAAGGTGTCCGGGGGTTTTGTAGGAGGGACTGTGAGTGGGTGGGGATAAGGTGTGCGGGGTGTTTGGAGGAGGTAATCTGAGAGGGAGGTGGTAAGGTGTGTCATGGGGTTTGGAGTAGGGATTGTGAGTGGGTGGGGGTAAGGATTGCGGGGGAGTTTGGAGGAGGTAATCTGAGTGGGTGGGGGTAAGGTGTGCAGGGGGTTTGGAGGAGGGATTGTGAGTTGGTGGGGGTAAGGTTTTCGGGGGGGTTTTGGAGGAGGGAATGTGAGTGGGTGGAGGTAAGGTGCCCGGGTGCGGGGTGTTTTGTGGAGGGAATGTGAGTGGGTGGGGGTAAGGTGTACGGGGGGTTTGGAGGACAGAATGTGAGTGGGTGGGGGTAAGGTGTGCGGGGGGTGTTTGTAGGATGGAATGTGAGTGGGTGGGGGTGGGGTGAGCGGAGGGTTTGGAGGAGGGAATTTGTGTGGGTGGGGTAAGGTGCCCGGGGGGATTTTGAGGAGGGAATGTGAGTGGGTGGGGGTAAGGTGTGCAGGGGGTGTTTGGAGGACGGAATGTGAGTGGGTGGAGGTAAGGTGCCCAGGTGGGGGATGTTTTGAGGAGGGAATGTGAGTGGGTGGGGGTAAGGTGTATGGGGGGTTTGGAGGACGGAATGTGAGTGGGTGGGGGTAAGGTGTGCAGGGGGTTTGGAGGAGGGATTGTGAGTTGGTGGGGGTAAGGTTTTCGGGGGGGTTTTGGAGGAGGGAATGTGAGTGGGTGGAGGTAAGGTGCCCGGGTGCGGGGTGTTTTGTGGAGGGAATGTGAGTGGGTGGGGGTAAGGTGTACGGGGGGTTTGGAGGACAGAATGTGAGTGGGTGGGGGTAAGGTGTGTGGGGGGTGTTTGTAGGATGGAATGTGAGTGGGTGGGGGTGGGGTGAGCGGAGGGTTTGGAGGAGGGAATTTGTGTGGGTGGGGTAAGGTGCCCAGTGGGATTTTGAGGAGGGAATGTGAGTGGGTGGGGGTAAGGTGTGCAGGGGGTGTTTGGAGGACGGAATGTGAGTGGGTGGAGGTAAGGTGCCCAGGTGGGGGGTGTTTTGAGGAGGGAATGTGAGTGGGTGGGGGTAAGGTGTACGGGGGGTTTGGAGGACGGAATGTGAGTGGGTGGGGGTAAGGTGTGCGGGGGGTGTTTGTAGGATGGAATGTGAGTGGGTGGAGGTGGGGTGAGCGGAGGGTTTGGAGGAGGGAATGTGAGTGGGTGGGGGTAAGGTGCGCAGGGGTTTTGGAGGAATGGAATGTGAGTGGGTGGGGTAATTGTGCGGGGGTGGTGTTGGAGGATGGAGTGTGACTGTGTGGGGGTCAGGTGCCCAGGGGGGTTTGGAGGAGGGAATGTGAGTGGGTGGGGTTAAGGTGTGCGGGGGGTGTTTGGAGGTGTGAATGTGAGTGGGTGGGGGTATGGTGTGTGGGTGGGTTTGGACGAGAGAATTGTGAGTGGGTCAGGGTAGGGTGAGCCGAGAGTCTCAGTCAGTCCTTTCTTGCTGTGGGAGTTTTGTATGTTTACTGTGCTGGGTGAGAACAGTAGTGTTGCGTACAGACTCTGATGTGCAGAGTGGGATTCCTCCAGACTGGAGATTTGGAGCAGTTTCTCCTGCCACTGCTGTTGCCCTGATAACTCTGACAAAGCTGCACAAGACTGCACTTACAATGAAAATGCTTTGGTGATTTCATAGCACTGCATGTTTCCTTTCATAAAAGAACATTTGAAAGCTAATCTTCCTTAAGAAGTAAAATCCATTTTCTTTCACACATCATTCTCAATGGCTGGGGTGGTTCTGACTGAGTCTGTAAATGGAAGGGTGTATAGTTAATGAGAAGGCTTTTAAAGAAGCTCGGAAATTCGAATCAGAATCAGGTTTGATATCACTGGCTTTTGTCATGAAAGTTGTTGATTTGCGGCAGCAGTACAATGCAATACATGGTAATAATAAAGAAACTATAAATTACTGTTAGTATATATACATTAGAATTATTTTAAGTAGTGCAGAAAAGAGGAAACAAGTGAATTATGGGTTCAGTGTCCATTCAGAAATCAGATGGCAGAAGGGAGGAAGCTGGTCCTGAAACACCGAGTGTGGGTCTTCAGGCTCCTGTACTTTCTTCTTGATGGCAGCAATGAGAAGAGAGCATGTCTTGGACAAAGGAGTATTCTTAATGAAGGATGCTGCCTTTTTGAGGCATTGCCTTTTGAAGGTGTCCTCAATGTTGGAATGGCTAATGCCTATAGTGGAGCTGGTTGAAGTTTCAACTTTCTGCAGCTTTTTCTGATCCTGTGCCCCTTTATGCCAGAGGGTGAGGCAACCAGTTAGTTGCTCTTGATAGTTCATCTATAGAAACTTGTGAGAGTCTTTGGTGATACATCAAGTTTCCCCAAACTCTCAATGAAATATAGCCGCTGCTGTGCCTTCTTTATAATTGCATCAATACCTTTGGCCCAGGATAGATCCTCAGAAACACTGGCATCCAAGAGCTGGCATAAGATGATGAGAGGCATTGATCATGTGGATGGTCAGAGGCTCTTTCCCAGGGCTGGAATGGCTGACATGAGAAAGCACAGTTTTAAGGTGCTTAGAAGTAGGTGCAGAGGAGATGACGGATAAGTTTTTTACGCAGAGTGGTGAGTGCGTGGAATGGGCTGCTGGCGATGGTGGTGGAGGCGAATACAATAGGGTCTTTTAAGAGACTCCTGGATAGGCACATGAAGCTTAGAAAAATAGAGGGCTATGGGTAACCCTAGGTAATTTCTAAAGTAAAGTCACGTTTGGCAGAGAATTGTCGCCGAAGGGCATGCATTGTGCTGTAGGTTTTCTATGTTTCTAACTTGAAGCTGCTCATCCTTTCCACCGCTGTTCCCTTGATGAGTTCTGGCGTGTGTTGCCTCGACTTCCCCTACCCGAGGTCCACAATCAATTCCTTGGTCTAATTGACATTGAGTGCAAGGCTGTTTTGTGACACTACTTCACCAGCTAACCTATTTTGCTTCTGTACGCTTGCTCATCACCATCTGAAATTCTGTCAACAGTTGTCAACAATAGCTTTTTACATTATATGTCAATGATTTGGATGATGGAATTGATGGCTTTGTTGCAAAGTGTGCAGATGATATAAAGATGGGTGGAGGGGCAGGTGGTTTTCAGGAAGGAAAGAGGCTACAGTAGAACTTAGATTAGGAGAATGGCCATTTTGATAGAAGAAATGAAAGGGTTGACTATTTTTTAAATGGAGAGAAAATACAAAAATCTGAGAACTTGGGAGTCCTTTTGCAGGATTCCCTAAAGGTTAATTTGCAGGTTGAACCTGTGTTGAGGAAGGAAAATGCAATGTTAGTATTCATTTCAAGAGGACTAGAATATAAATGCAAGGATGTAATGCTGAGACTTTATAAAGCACTGGTGAGGCCTCACTTGGAGTATTGCGAGCAGGTTTGGGTCCCTTTTCTTAGAAACAATGTGCTGAAACTGAAGAGGGTTCAAAGGAGGTTCACAAAAATGATTCCTGGATTGAATGGTTTGTCATTTGAAAAGTGTTTGATGACTCTGGGCCTGTATTGACTAGAAATTGGTAGAATGAGGGGTGATCTAATTGAAACCTTTCGAATGCTGAAAGGCTTTGATAAGAGTGGATGTGGAGAGGGTATTTCCTATGATGGGAGAATCTAAGACTAGAGGACACAACCTTAGAATAGAAAGGTGTCCTTTTAGAATGGAGGTGAGGAAGAATTTCTTTAGCCAGATAGTGGTGAATTTGTGTAATTCATTACCACAGACAGCTTTGGAGGCCAAATCTTTATGTATATTTAAGGCAGAGGTTGACAGATTCTTGATTTACCAGGGCATGAGGGGATAAGGGAGGAAGGCAGGAGATTGGGGCTGAGAAAGAAAATGGATCAGCCATGATGAAATGGTGAAGCTGACTCGATGGGCCAAATGGCCTAATTCTGCTCCTATATCTTATTCTCTTATGGTCATTACAAAATTATAGATGCTGTTTGAGTTATGCCTACCCACATAGCCTTGGGTTTAGAGAGAGGATAGAACAGTGAGCTAAGCACACATCCTTGAGGTGTGCTAGTGTTGGCTGTCAGCGAGGAGCAGATGCTATTTCTAATCTGCACAAACTGTAATCTCCTGATGAGGAAGTCAAGGATCCAATTGCAGAGGGAGGTACAGAGGCCCAGGTTTTGGCCCTATTAAGCCTTATGCATAATATTCTTAGCACATGGAAACCAATTTCTGACCCTGAATAAAATTGAGAACATGATTTAATTGCATAGAAAATAAACACATTTTTTAAGCTTAGCAACCCCTCAGTTCATGATCAGCAACATTTCTGCATGCTTTCTATTGACACTTGACTCAAACTGAAAGTGATATAATGGTTAAAACGTACTCAGTGCCTCACAGCATGACTCAAACACTCCCATCCTCCCCCCAGCCCCAGCTCCTGAACAAACTCGACATTTAATGAACTGTCAACTTCAAGCGAGGAGCACTGTGTTCCTATTCATGTAGGTTATTCATATTAGCAGTTGTCATAGTGAGAATGACACTGCAAGATTATCCTGGAAATTTCCTTCAAAATTGCTATGGTAGCAATTTAAGTGTCTGGCACCATTACTTATGAAAGAATGCAGCTCGAGGACAAGCATGCATACAGCAGGACTATTTTTAGATGTTTCAGAAAAATAAAGAAAATTCCCAGATCTGATTATTTTTGTCCATGCTGTTGAACTGTTTCTGGACTATTTCATTTATGGAAGGTCAGCTGAGACTAAAGGAGGATGAAAAGTCTATATGCCGTTAGCTGATGTGCACGTCAGACAGCACGGACGGTGAAACTACCTGCCTCAGTGTACGTGGGTTTAGATGGATAACAACAGACAGCAGTTCTTCTATGACTTGCTGAATGGCTGTGGGATTTGGATCTTTCACGAGAGTACGATCAGGACGGACGGAAAAGCTCTGCAGAAGCCAAAGGCCAGCCACTGTTTATTCAATGACTAATCAGCATCTGGGTGTGGGGCTGGTTTAGGAAGGTACAGGTGTGTACACAGCAACTGTAGGAGTCAGTGGATTAGGAATTCTACTGTTTCATTGAAAACCACCTGCATTAACTATTAGTGCTTCTGCAATGAAACATTGTAAGGGCTCTTCTCTGACGAGCCTATGCACAAGGTCATAAGTCACTGGTGGCATGGTGATGACCGTGATATCCCCCCACTGCAGCAACATTACCTTTGTATGTTAGTTGAATTAACTGCGTTGTTCTCAAATGAAAAAGCAGGTTTCGACAATGCTTTGTTCAATTGTAAATTAAAAGCTTTTAGGGAGTCGGCTATTGAAGATGACCATGGAACCTCTTTGGATGGGTGCCTGTCACAGATGCTTCTGTGTCAGGTAACATTTTGAAGAAGGAAGGTGCGCACTCCGATATCCAGCACACCATTTCCATCATTAACTATTTAGATTCAGGCCAACTACCTCAATTTGCCACCAGCTCAAGAGCTGCCACCAGAGATCACATGGGTACGTTTGCGTTTCTCACAAGATGCACGTGCATTTACCATGCATGATGGCAGAGAGCGGCTGCAGTGTGATGTGCACACGTCTACAGCTACTCTCACATAGTATATATAAAACAGCACATTCCCTCTACGGCCCTGCAAAGTACTACTGTGGCCTTCCTCATCTGCCCATTATAATTTCTAGATCATTATTGTCCATTGAGAAAATAAATCAATGGTTTTAGTCACAATGCCAAAAGATCTCAGTGTAAGGAATGACAATCTCACTTAATGTAGGCCTGAGGTTAGGTAGTTCTCAGTTACATGGGATATGTTCCATGTGAATGTACCTTTTCCACCCTCCGACTCCAAAGGTAAGGAGTATTTGCCGATTATGTAACAAATCCCAAAGCACATTCCCCATCTAGGAGGTAGAGAGAAGGATGTAATCAGATAAACTTCAGACAAACATGATTTTCTTTTAGTATCCTGATTTTTCAAATTAATGTTCCTCTTTGGAATATCATGACCGGGAAAATATGACTGGGATTTGGTTGTGCTTTTAAGCATCATAAGATTGCAGCAAATAAATAATATATTTGAAAGGATCACAGACATTCAGTAATAAGTCTCACACTGGAGAGGGTTCAGATGTTTTATACAGCATGGATACTGGTCTTCGGGCCCAACAAGTCTATGCCATCCGGGGTGCCCATGTAGCTAGTTTCCAATTTCTTCTATCAGCCCATCTCACTCCAAGCCCCACTCTTCCAAGTACTTCTAAGATCAGATTACTGTGTCAGTTGGTAAGTGTCGTACCTGCCGCAACCAGTCTCATTCCATAAACCTGTCACCCACTGCGTGGAAAATGTTGCTCCCCTCCCCCCAGCTCCTCATCTTCATCCTGTAGTTTTGGACTCCCCTACCCTAAGGAAAAGACCTCTTCTATCACTCATAATTTTAAACATTTTCCTACATTCCATGGAATAAAGGCCTAGCCTGATCAACCTCTCCCTATAACTCCACTCTCAATTCCACGCAACTTCCCAGTAAATTGTTCGTCTTCTTTCCAATTTAACACTATCTTTCCCATAACAAGGTGACTAAATCTGCGCACAATACTCCAAATCCAGATTCACCAACAACTTTTACAACCACAACATAATGTTGCTACTCCTATACTCAGCATCCTGACTGACGAAGGCCAGCATGCTAAATGCCTTTTTCACCACCCTGTCTACCTGTGATGCGGCTTTCAATGACCTATGCACCTGTACTCTGAGGTCCCCCTGTTCTATTACACTTTCAGCTGCCTGATTGTTCACAGTACAAGTCCTGTGCTGGTTTGACTTTCCAAAAGGCTTCACCTCACACTTCTCTGTATTGGAATCGATTTGCCACTTCTCACTTCACTTTCAAGAACCCCTTGCAATCAACAATAGCCTTCTTCACTATCAATAATGGCACCTAATTTTGTGTCATCTGCAAACTGACTGATGAAGCCTTATGCATTCACACCCAAAGCAACTTAGACCCTAGTACCAACAAGGGACTAAGCTCCTAGACCGGAATACCACGCGGATCCTTGCTCAAGTCCAGACAACGTACACTGCCCTACCAGCATCTACTTTTTTGATTACTTCTTCAAAAACTAAAACATTTGTTAAGTACCAATTCCCACACATAAAGCCATGGTGATGCCTCCTAATCATCCAAGTACTGATAGATTCTGTCCCTCCCACAACTAATGTTAGGTTGACCAGCCTGTAGCTCCCTGGCTTGTCTATGCAACCCTTTTAAAATTACAGAGCGCTATCCACCTTGCATCATGGGGAACTTCACCAGTGGCTAACAATGGAGCACGTATCTCCGTGAGGCTTCCCACAATTTCCTTAGCCTCCACAGAGTCTGTGGATACACTCGGTCAGGTCCTGGGGAGTTATCCAGCTCAGTATACACCTCCTCCCCGGTAAAATGAACACCCTCCAAAATACCTGTTTCCCTTATCTTTTGAGCAACCATGACTTTCTCCTCAGTAAACACAGAACAGGAATGTTTGTTAAAAATCCCACCCATCTCCTGTGGCTCGAGAAAAAAGCAGCCCTGCTGATCTCCCAGTGGGCCTACTCTCCCCTTAGACAACCTTTTACTCTTAATGTGGCTATAGAGTCTCTTTGGACTTTCCTTACCTGCCAGTTCTTTCCCATAACCTTTCTTTGCTCTCCTGTTTTCCCTCTTAAGAGTATTTTAATGTTCTTAGTCTTAAGGGATTCACTCATCCCCAGCCTCCTAAACCCAATGCAAGCTTCTTTCTTTTCCTTGACCAGAGCCTCACTACCTCTCACCAGCCAAGATTCACTAACCTGCCAGGTTTTCTCTTCACCTTAACAGGAACACGCTGCTTCTGGGCACTCACTGTCACACTCTTAAACACTCCTACATGCCATTCATTCATTCCTTTCCTTTCAAGCAGGCTCAACCAATTGACCTCTAATATATCCTGTCTAATGCCCCTCACCACCCCCCTCCCCCTCCCAAATTAGCCTTGCTCCAGTTTAGGACCATAGCTGTGAACAAATCCTATTCTTTTCCTTCACTGTCTCAAAAATAATAGAATTATGGTCATTAGAGCCAAAGTGACCCCTGACCCCCATTTCATTTACCAGCCCCACTTTGGAGGTCCAGTATTGCACTCTCCCAAGTAGGACCCTCCTTTAGTAGGACTCAGGAAACATTTCACAAATTCCACCCCATCCAGTCAATATCAGCAGAGTTAATACTGGGGAAATTAAAGTCCTCCACTAATAAAACCTATTATTCATACAACTATGAGCAACCTGCACATCTGCTCTTCCAGTTTCTCCTGACTATGGGGGTACTATAATACAGCCCCACTAGAGTGACCCTGGCCTTTCTTGTTTCCAAGTCCTACCCATATGATCTCACTGGACAATCCCCAAGAGTATCATTACTCAGCACTGCTGTTACACCTTCCTTTACGCTGCTCCTCTTCCTCATTCACCTAAACCCCCATCATGCCTGTAGTATCTGAATCCTGGAACACTGAGCTGCCAGACCTGGCCTCCTCTCAGCCATGTTTCTCTGTTATGCCTATAACATCCCAGTCCTCAGACCCAATCCCCACTCCGAGTTCATCTGCTTTACCTGCCAAAGCTCGAGCACGGAAATAAATGCAGTTTAACAGAGTACTCCTTTCCCTCAGGCTACCCTGATTACTAAACTTGCTCTCACAGGTTACTGCTTTATCCCACAACATTCTTCTGTTCAGAAACCTACCCCTCTCACAATTTCCTGATCGGTTTTGCATTTATTTTGAATCTACATTCTTTTTATGTTTCTGCTCGCCTCCTTAAAGCTTTGATCTCTTCTCATTTGGATCAATCCCTATCTTTGTTTTCAGATTTGACTACATCAAATGTATCTTCCCCTCCACCCCCACTTACATGCTATTTAGGTGTGATTTCTTGATGCAGAGGTTTTACCAGTGGGTGCCAGCAGGACTGTCGAACTTGGGGTGATAAAGCACTGCAGCCAAGCCAACCTTCTCCTCACCTGACTATTACAAGTACTTTCCTAAAGTACCAGTAGTCAGGAGGTAGGAACACTGCATGACCTAACCAAAGGGGCACTGAAAACAAGAACTTCACGTTATTGATTTTTTTTACATTTTATTCAAACAAGTTATTTTGTTTTTAGGCAGATTTCAGGAAGCACAAGAAAGGAAGAAAAAAAACAGAATCCCAGCCAGTTTTCCATAGGAAAAAAATCTTTTATTTAAAAACAATTTCAGTTTGTAACAGACTAGTGGAATGTGATTTTAATTTTGTTTGTTTTTCCTTCGACAGCAGGGGAGTGTAGGTGAAAATTAAACACTTCCAAAAAGGATGATGGAAAGAAGAGATTACAAAAAGTGGGGAACGTATGAAAAGGCAACAGTCAATATTTATAAAGCAAGCTTAATACTGTGTGTACAAACTGGACAAAGGAACATTTAAATAAATATTCATGGCACAAAAATGCTGCGGTCAATTTGATAAATTTACCAATTTCCTTTCTTCTCCATTTTCAAACAGTGCAAAGGGGAATGACCTGCCTTGAAAACAAGCTGTAGCTAAAAATACGTTGCAAAAAATTCAGATTTTATACAAAACTTCCTCCTTAGAATTTGTTTTTAAAAAAATCTTCTATTTACACAAAACATTTTACTTGAGGGAAAAAAAAATCAGATTCATGCTCTATTGTGAACTTCTGTTACTAAAAAGGTGAATAAGGCTATTTTAACTCTCTTCTCCTGCCCTGCCCTGCCCAAATCGTGACACATGAAAATATCCCACGCATTTACAGCTTCACAACTTACATCAGCTAACTGCGCAGTGCAACTCAAGCAGGTAAGAGGGTGATTGTGTCTGCAAGGCAGTTACAGTGACATTAGTTTTGGGAGGGATGAGTAAGACAAACCATAAGCAATGTTTAAAGTGCCTTACTCTACATTGGACACAACCACTGCACATTCTGTAAACCAGGAATCCCGTCAATGCCATACCAGTTTTAATTTCAATGTTGAACTTCACCTGCCATTTACACAGTCTGCTTTAAAATGACAACACAGCCATATGCAGATAATCCATAAAATAATTCTTAAAGAACAAACACAATCGTGTACAACCAAGAAATGTCTCTGCTAAAATGTTGCTCGTCCCAAAGGCCCACAAAAATAACACTTTGCATGGAAATGGTAGAGAAACGGATGCACATGTAATGTACTTCATCACCATGGCAACAGTCTAAGTATATGCAAAAGTGCTTCACTTTTGTTGCTAACATAATTTTTAGGTTCAAGGATTAGGTTAGGCAACCATTTTGCAGGTTCCCTTTTGGGATTCCTGAGACCAGCCTTTCGTGCAGCTATTACTGTGTGATCTTTGAATTTATGCTGCCAGATATCACAGGGTGGTGATTAATATCACACTATGCTGCACTCACCCCAAGGCTGAAGATGATTTTCAAACAGACTCTGACAATGCCAGGGCACTATTGTTTGAAAGGTATTTTCTAAAATATTAGGCTTGTGTGTACATTACTTGATCAAGGATAAAAAAAAACCTTCCATTTTTTTTGCTAGCATGAAGCAGTTTTTTTTAGCTTTTGTTTTCTTATGAGGACTCTTATTTTAGTCATTTATTTATGGAAACTAGATTTCATTCCCAGAGGCAAATGTCCAAACATTTTTTGGCTCGTTCCAATCATCCAGTTAGTCTAATGTTCCAATGGCCCTCTCCTGTCCACAATGTATACTTGCAGAGCAATTCTGACCACAAATATTGACCCATAATAACCCAATGACCATGTCTGGCATTTTATCACTTGGTCCCTTCTATTCCATTGTCCATTTTATGTAGAGTATTTTTGTGTGTGTGTGTGTGTGTGTGTGTGTGTGTGTGTGTGTGTGTGTGTGTGTATATATGTGTGTGTGTGTGCACCTAACGAGTATTTCAAGGATATCCCCTAAAGGTTGTCCAAGCTACAGTACGAGAAGCTGTACCATGTAATAGAGACTGCTCTACAGTCTATTCATATAAAGCATTCAAATTGGAAGGCAGTACATTCCCTTAGTGTGTCCACACCATTGTTGCACTGTTCTGAAGAGCATCCTGAGCTATCCCCACCGATGCCTTTATTCGTTGATGTTGGCCCTTTTCCTTAAGAAAAAAAGAGGCATTTCACTCTCTCTGTCAATTTTGCTCAAAATAATTATTTAAGTTCATTTAAAGTGCAGCCCTACAGCACTGTGCTTGTCACCGTGTCTACCAGTCTACATCTTGGAACTTTTAGTACCAAAGTGCTCCCTAATAATCTCTATCTCTACACTTCCTTCTCAGATTCAAAAGACAGCAGCATACAACTGCAAATGCAGTTAAATGTCACAGGTAAACTTGCGGTCTCCTGCTTATTTGTAATATGTCCCCACATCTATGTGTAACTGATTAGAATGTAGCTGCCGTGCGTCTACTATCACCTGGTGATTGGGATGGTTAATAAAGGTTAACGTTGTGGCAATTTCCACAAAGCTCCTGAAGTTCTAGTGATTGTGTTCGAAGGCAAAACGGCCTTCAGGTTAATAAGTAATACTGTAACAGGGAAACAATAGGAGGGAGTAAAACTCAAGAACACAAGAACAAGGACAGAAGTGGATTTATGAAATCCGGTTAATATAAAAGTTAACAGTCTAGGGAAAGTACAGACTGACTATTTTCTATTGCTGAATATCCAAAGCGTAAAACCTTATTGGTTATAAATACAGTGATAGATAGTTCAAACATCCATTTGCATTTTGCTTCCTGGTATGTTTGTAACACGTGGTCCATAAATTAATGGTGAAAGTAGAAGGTGGAACAGTTCGATTGAGTCCCTGACTCAACTCTCCTCCAACTTGCTGCTCCTGGTATTTAACTTTAAGCAGATTCCTACACAAACCATAGACACTAACCAACTCTCTCTTCAGCTGAATATCCTGCAAAGCTTCCATTTTCCCCTTTTAATTCTCCTACATATTTAAAGTCAATCCTGGTGCAAAGAGTAAGAGTCACCACTAATTTCAGCAGAAGACCCAGGTTGCAACAGGCCAAGAGTATTCTTCAGAATCCCAAACTACCTTTTGTCCTCTGATCTCAGACTTTGTAGTATATATTTGCCGGGCTCTGTGGTGGCATCTCCTGGACTATATACACAGGATGTCCATAGTCTCCACTGACTTTTTCATAATGTGGACAAAATGCACTGTCTGCAGTCCTTAATGGAATGATAATGTCACTGGGTTCAGAGCCATTATTATTAGCGGCCCGCTTGGGGGTGGCCAGCGTGCTGAGAGAGAGAGTAGTAGTATGCTGCGGAGAGTGCTTTCTGTGACGTCTCTTGTATTTCAGCAGCAGAACCACCAACATAATGATGATGATGATGAAGATCACACAGCCCGATCCAATGCCAGCAAATAAGGCCACATCGGAGTTGAGGAACTTGCTCTTACCCGAATCCCTGGGTGTAGTGGAAGACTTACTGTCACTACTCTGTGAGTGTGTCCCACCTGGAAAGAGAAGAACTGGGTGAATAATGTGCTCACGACCAAAGCTTTTTCAAACCATTTTACAGAGCAGTATCATTTCATTCCCAACATTGTAAATAAAACCTTGTTTGCATCAAAAGAAAATCTAGTTAGTGCCTTCATGAGATTGCAGTTGAGAATTCATTTTACATCCTCTACTTGGTGCAGATTTGCCAGAAAAGGGATGTGGTTCAGAAGTAGGCCTGAATGCCCGACTGAGCTATTCCACATTTAATATCATTGGGGATCTTTGACCATATGCCTTTTGTCCATTTTCCCATTTCTTTACAACTTGATTCAAAAGCTCTACCAATCTCAAAATTTAAAATTGACCACCAACTGAGCATCAATTGCTGTTTGTGAAGTGCATTCCGTACTCTGCCATTGCTTGCTTGCAGAAACCCTTTGAGTGATACTGCCAAAAACACATTGATGTGGAAGTAAATGGACCCAGCCCAGTCCATCTCCCTCAGCACAAGGCTGTGTACTTAGCCCCTTGCTCCACTGGTTAAACACCTATGACTGTGAGGCTAAGCACAGCTCCAATGCCATGTTTAAGTTTGTTGATGACACTACCTTTTGCCGAATCAAAGGTGGTGATGAACCAGCAGATAAGTGACAGATTGAAGATCTGGCTGAGTGGTGCCATAACAACCTTTCTCTCAATGTCAGCAAGATCAAGGAGCTGATTATTGATTCCGGAGGAAAACGGAGGTTCCATGAGCCAGTCCTCATCGGGGAATCCGAGGTGGAGAGGGACAGCAATGTTATATTCCTCAGTGTTATCATCTCAAGGGATCTGCCTGAGTCCAACACAAAAGTGCTACTACAAAGAAAGCATGGCAGTCCCTCTACTTCCTTAGAAGTTTGCAAAGATTCAGTATGACATTTAAAACTTTGACAAAATTTTACAGGTGGTAGTGTAGAGTGCATTGATTGGTTGCATCATGGTCTGGTATTGAAAAAACCAATGGCTGTGAATGAAAAATCTTACAAAAGTAATTTTACAAAAAGTAACCCAGTCTGTCATGGGTAAAGCCCTTCCCACCAGTGACCACACCTGCACAAAACGACGTAGTAGGAAAACAGCATCAAATCTCACAAACCCCACCACCCAGGCCATGCTCTCTTTTCTCTGCTACCATCAGGAAGGTGATATAGGAGCCTCAGACTCGCACCACCAAGTTCAGGAACAGTGATTACCTCTCAACCATCAGGCTTTTGACCAGAAAGGTTAATTTCCCTCACCCCATCACTGAACTGTTCCCACAACCTATGGACTCACTTTCAAGGACACTTCATCTCAGGTTCGATTTTTTTAATTTTTTCTTTTGTGCTTGCACAGTTTGTTGTCTTTTGCACACTGTCTTGTTGGGGGCGGTCTTTCATTGATTCTATTGTGTTTCTTGGATTTACAAGGAATGTCCAAAAGAAAACAAATCTCAGGGTTGTAAATGATGACATATGTACTTTGATAATAAATTTAATTTGAAATTTGATTGCAAATAAATACATTAGATTTAAATAACAAAATATTAAATTCGTGTTTGATTGCTTTCAACCCTAGATACATTTCTAAATGACAAACGAGATTATCTATTGACTATCCAAATGCAAGTACAGGGGTCAGCAATGAACATTTAAACAATATATGCTCATATGCTTTCCCCAGACCGTTTTTTAAAATCAATAAATCTCTGTCAGTCACAAGCAAAACTGAAACCGACAGCTTCAGTTGAAACAGATGTAGACTTGCCTGGGGCAGCACTGGTGAGAATAAGAAAATGAAAAGCCTTAGGACGATTGTCCCCAGTCATTCTGTCTGCCTCTAGCTGATGGCACTTGGTATTGGTCATTCCATTAGAAAGCCAATTTATTCACAAAGGACCTGTGCCCACCAACTTCTCTTAAGCAGAAAACATTGGATTTTATCTAGTTTACAACTTCTACCTGATTCATTATTTCAATAAAGTGCATGATAGGTTCTCATTTGGAAATCAAAATGTTGTGAGCAAAAATGATGTTTCATCTCCAGAAAAACACGAATCTGGAACTATCGCCACAATGAGTAGCTGAATCTGGATGTTTCCTGATGTTTTGGCAGAGAGTTCTACAAATAAGTACTTCCACTTGAGGGCCTTCAGAAATCCTGGCATTATGCACCATTAAATGGGTTATGACTACCTGCCAGTGACCTGCTTCAACTTCCCCACCGGCTTTGTGGATATTGAGAAATGCTCCTTGTGGAGAGTTGCAACGTGAATCTACGTGACCCGTTTCTACAGATGGTGTCAACTAACATTGTTGGAATTTCTGACTAAATAGAGAACAGGAGAAGACAATTTAAATCATGAATCAGTTCTTAAACAACTAAAGCTTGAAAAACAAAACAGAGAGCGAAGGAGTCTGGCAGCACTTTCTTGGGTATAGAAAGCAGATGGTGTCCCAGTCAAGGTGTTACAATCATTCAATATGCAAGCAAATAGAAACCATTTCTTCTCATAAGAGAATGAAGAACCAAGGGCAAAACAAAATTAGAACCAGGGCTGACATTATTTCTTCACAAGCATTGAAATAGAAGTTTGCAATTTGATTCTCCAAAAGTTTGAAGTTTGGGTTAACTCCAGGCTTTTCATAGTTTCTGCATAGCTAAGACCACTAAGGCCTTAACAGGAACAGAGAGAAAAGGTAGTGGACTATACCTTGAAACATATTGTGCAAGATAAAAAATATAATAAAACTGGAATCCAGAAGATGGACATTGTTTATTTACCATGATGTATTGTAAGCATAATAAAAATCAGATTTGTGATCAAAAATAGATGAATTAAGCTACTGTTTGTATCAATTCTTGTGGATATATCAGGAGTCACCTCACAGAGGTACTAAGTACAAAGGGAGCAGCATCGATTGACTATTGCTTTGTTGGAACAAGGCACGATCCACACAAAGCAATGTACTTTTCTGAGATGCCCATGGGGAATGGAGTTCTACAGCCCTACAGGGATAAAATTACACATGGAAGCTCACACGTATTTGACAATTTCATATCTGTAACAAAAATCAATCTATAGTGTAGATATTAAATGTACACTGATCTCTTTGGACCATTACCCTTCACAGAAACAGAGTGTTACTTAATTTAAAATTGTTCCTCATTTATCTCCTCATGAGTAGATGTAAAGCTCACTCGTGGTTCTACAAGATAAATTTAAATCTTTGAAATAATAAACAGATCAACGTGCAGATTCACTGCCTGGAAAAACATACTAATTTCAGCCCTCCCTTTCAGTGAAGAAATTTTACTTAGCAGTTCTCATCCTCTGAATAGGAGGCAAAGCAGAACACTCATATAAAGATCATGGAATCACTCACATTAACATTAATGTAATTCTTGTAAACTGCAGCTAAATGCTAGCCTGACACAATGAGGAAGCAGCACAGGAAGAAATTAAAAGCATTGCTTTCTTGAAAGAACAGTGCATACAAGCTCTCATTATCTGTCAAACATCTGAAATTGCTCACCACTCAGACTCCCTTTGGAAGCAATTCAGAATATTAGATTCCCTAATTTTCAGCTGGCCAAATCACAACTCCACATTGAAATTCATTTTTCACCAAGTGGAAAGATAGCAAGAAAGTCCAAAAGGATTAGAGCAGAGCTTGACAAGATTTAGGTAATAGGGAGAAATATCTACAGCATTTACTCTGATCCAAATGCAAAATAAGACTACAACTACTCAATGCGAGTTCTATCTGCTGTGCTTGCATCAACCGGCTGCAGTTTACGACAGGAACTCTGTGCATATCTTATGGAAGTGGAGAATTCCGGTCGCTTTCCAAAGAATTAGTTAACAATTGTCAAAAAAAAGGTAGTTATGAATGTTAAAGTTTTCCAGAAGACACAGAACTTGGAAACGTAGTGAATGGTTAAAGAAGCTAGCAGACTTCATTAGTACTTGAAACAAACTGATGAAATGTGCAAAATTATTTAATGCAAGTATTATAGATTGCATTTTTGAAGTGAGGCCAAGAAAGAGCAACATAAAGGAGACGTTACACTTTTAGGAAGGGTGCAGAACAGACCCAAGGTTCACACATAAATCTCTGAAGTTGAAAAAGTTGATTAGCAAACATGCAAGAATCTTAGATTCATCAACAGAGGCATAGAATATAAAAGTAAGGAAGTTATGCTAACCCTTTATAACTCACAGCTGGAGCATTGAATTGAATTTTGGTGCTTTAATTTAAAAGGATATCAAGACAGTTTAGGTGATATAAAAGATTTAAAAGTTTTATTCCTGAGGGATTTCAGTTATGTTACGAGACTAACGAAGCTGGTGTTCCCCTCTGGGAACTGAGAAGACTGAATGGATATTGAATGGGGTGATCAAATAATGGCTGGATTTAGCAGAGCCAAATGGAGAAATTATTTCCACTGGCAATGCGGTTTAGTGACCAGAGAACAGATTTAAAATGAGAGCCAAAAGAATAAGATAGAAGCAGATTTTTAAAAAATATATAACTTGTTAAGATCTGAAATGGATTTCAGTGGAAGCAGAATGATCAGTGACTTTCAGAATGGATTTGTCTGTACTTTTGAAATAGAAACTTTGTGGGCCTAAATAGAAATGAAATAGAAAGCAGGGATAATCTGGCTGTTCATTCAAAGATCCAGCACAACACTGAGGGCCTGAATTGCCTCCTCCTGTGCTCTAAGATGTCGACATGATCAGCACTTCACTGTCATGCAAAGCTGAGCCAAATTAAGTAACAAGTGAGTGTGGCTCACATAAAGACACTTTATGTCTCAAAAAGAAGTCGAGTTCCTCTCAGAATTGTCATTTGCTTACTCGTGTCAATGACCTTGGTGTTTTACTTGCCCATAAAGTGGGCCTTTCAGACAAATGAATGAAGTTCCACAACTCCAGCTCAAAGATGAGGTATCTTCATTATACTCAGCTTCTATTACCTTCATTTTCAGTCTTTTGAGTGGGCTTGCTTGTGGTGCCATCTCGTCCATTTCCAGGAACACTGGTTGCTTTTTCATTTCGTTCCATAGAATTTGCATCTAAAAAGTTTTTAAAAAGTTTGTTTCAGTTAGATGCCGTTGCGTTGAGATACCTTCATCAGTCAGACAAAGTGGAAGATCCCTCAACACTGAAGAGCAACACACTGAGCCACTGGGGACACCAGCACCACGACCACAATGAAGTCTGTTTGTATGGCTTTATTGGCTTAAAAATGTACATGTCACTAATTAGCAAGATTGGTCACTATAAACGCTTTATTCTAGGGATTTGGATTTAACAAAATGAACCAGTCAAATAATGTTTTGGTCAGTATATATTCAGTCCTCTCAGAGTATGAGGTGAAGTGTATTTCATTTCAATGCAGACATTTGGTCGGGAAAAACAAGCAATTTAAAACTTCCACTTTTACAGAGGCCCTGGCCCGCTTGGTTTAGCTGATGTTTATACCTGTACTCTCACCAGAATGGTAATGATTGCCATCTAAACCTGCCCTTTCACGGGCTTTAGCTCAGCTTAAAGAAACTGCAAACACTAGGCTGACCACTAAGCGATCTATAACAGCCATTGGGATGTTTACCAACAGCAGGCAAAGTTTTTCCAGCTTAAAGCATGCTGTCAGAATGCTAAGTAGACTCTATTTGGAGAGGCGACATAAAATATGAATATAGCAAGTTTTTGTTTTGCAAATTCTAAAGATATGGGGGGGATTACTCATGACAACATAGACGGTATTTCAAAATTAAAATTGTGTTAAATGAAACCAATTTAGAATCCATTTATCATCAACATGTGATACGAGGTAAACTACCGAAACTTTCTTTCTCATTGACAACCTTTACATTCAAATGAGCAGTTTTATACAAAATAAATTTCTCATTATTGACTAAAACAAAGATAAACATTTCAGCATGTATAATTATTTAGAAATGCTAATTGAATTTTCTTCAATCATAACAGAAAATGGAAAATTCTTTTCCCAGATTAAAAAGTATTCATGCTTATCCCTTGGTTGACCGACCTTAAGGAAAATACAAACAAATTGCTGTAATGTAATTTATTTCACAACTATTCAATTAAAATTTATGACAAGCTTTTAGACTACTTGTAATCATTTAACGTAACAGATGATGACCCAGGAACTGCAAAAACATTACAGAAAACAATTAAATATATTCTCTTCAATTCTGACACTTGCAGAGAACCAGCAGATTTTTACTGCGTTGATGAGACTGTATCTTTAATTGTCACTATGACTACGAAGACTTGATAATGAAGTGAGGAAAAAAAGACAATTGCGCACATCTCCCAAACAATCCTGCTGACTCTTACCTTGTCCAACTTTCATTATAAGCTTCATGGCTTTGGTTTGACACACTCCTCCCTCCCGGTTTTCCAGTCCTTCCAAAGTACCATTTGATGTTGCTGGAAAAAAGGAAACAAACCGTTAAATCCTTAGAATTCAATGCATTGGCAAAAATGCCTATTATTTCAATTAGATCACTAAGCATCAACGTAGATACACCAACAAATCAGAACACTGGAACACTTTATCTAATAAGCTCACTTCCCTTCCCTCAATGGCTTAAAGTAACATGGTAATTTATCAGCGATTGAAATCCAATCTTTTAAAAGACGCTTAACAGTAGGTCTGTAATATGGCACCACATCAACAGATGAGGAGAATTGTGGAGACATATCACTTTTAGATGGGAAAATCAATTGCATGTGAGCAAATCAGATTTGTCAATGTTGAAAGTGTTTTTATGACCCATTAGATGACAACAGCAAGGACATCTCTGCTGAAACAGTACCCAAACATGGAACAACAAACTTAAGAGCACTGGAATGGCTAATAAAGATGTTATCATTCTCACTCCATCAGGTCATTTCGTTACAGGTGTACACTTACAATAGTTCAGGAGGTGAAGCTGCTTCCCAACACCGTGAGCTTTCAGGTATGTTTCAGAAAACAAACTTCCAGGTACCAAGACAGCTTTTTTTGAAAAATTGTAACGTAATCTGCTCAATGGGCTGACCACTAAAATAAGCTAATAAACCAATATACGCGAGGCCTGGGAATCTATCTAGACAGGATCAGACCATTAGTTTAACATCCTTTGAAAACGGCAGCTGGGGAAGGTGGAACAAATACTACAAAACCTGAATAATTAATATAAAACACTGCAGAACACATTAGAAATAATGAAATAAGGTTTCTCTCAGCATTTGCATTGCTTCTAAAAAGGGCTAGTGTTTAAGCATTAGACATGCTAACAGATTTTCACGTCTAATTTCCCAACATATGATAGTTTAACAGGAATTTTCCATTACATTGTGCCATTCAAATTTTTAGCATCTCTTAAAGTGCCTGACATCAAATACTTTTAAAATGCATTCATTGCCCTAATATTGCAAAAAAAAGGAAGCGGCTTAATGCATAGAACTGAAACAGTTAGATAATTTTCTTTCAGTTTTCTGTTTACAAGCTAAATGTTGGCCAGTGCACTGGGGAAGGCTGCCCTGCTCATCTTGGAATGATGCCATGGGATCTCTTCCCTGAGAGAACAACAGAATCTTACCGTATTAGCGACAACACAAGTACCAAACACACCATTAAGTGTATAATGCAGGCAAGGGTGTTCGTGGGCCTGACAGTGTAAATCTCCTAGATTAATGCATACAGTTGAAATTACAACTTTGCAGACCACCTGGGGCTAATAAACATGTCTATTTATGTGGATTAATTTTTCTACCAATACAGGAACTCCTCCAAGGCACCATATCACTGTTTACTGCTTAAACGAAAAATGAACACTCAAATAAAACATTTATGGGCTCTAAAAGATCAAATTATTCTATAGATCAAAATTTCCCATTAACCAAATGACCTAAAAAACTCACGTGTGCAGTGTTGTGTTGCCTTTTCTATCAGTGTTGGCCCATTTACTAGTGAAGCTAAACAAATGCTGAACAATTCTTCACAGCTGCATCTCTGTGAACACTGCCCACCATTGCAAACTGTGTGCATGTGACGAGGCCACTGAAATACAATAATGAAGCTACAATGAATCCTCTTTACAAAGTTGGTGGGAGAGTAACATCCATTCCCACTTGATGACAGCTCAACTCTCCCCACCAATCACCAGCGATGAACTTAAAAAATGCCTTTTGGGCCAATGTGGCATTAAATTAATTTTGGGATAACTGAGAAGAGGGACATTCTTAACTAAGGATCAACTATATTAACCAAGCCATTCAAGGCTATATCTACTCAGTTAAGAATTAATATTGAAAACTTACAATTCACCCTTAAATGGGAACAAGAGTTCAGTAATATTTGAAGGAAAATGACATGAATCATGACAGACCTTACAGCTCAGTTCAAAAATAGTTAATATAAAGGATATAGAATTGAAAAATATGCGATTATCATTTTTAATCTAGATTGGTTCTCAAGGTTGTTGTGGCTGGGAGTGGTAGCGGGGATAAGTTCCTCTACCTACACAACGCTCCCAATGGTGTGCGTCTCAAATAGCCTCTGACAACCAAGTCCAGCTCCTGGCCTTCACGTGAGGCTTAGCTACTCAGCCCAATGGAACAGTTTCTACTGAGAGGAGAAGGAGCAAAGGTGGGTTACTGGCCTCTTAAAACCTGTCACTTCAGGCAGATGGGGTTCAGCATCCATGGTTGGCAGCTCATCTAGAAGACAGAAAACTCTGATCTCAAACCTCCGCTGCCTTGTGGCTGTATCCACTCATGGGGAAGGTTTCCGGAGTAAACCCCAAAGGAAAAGTCCAGAGCTGGAGTCCCTAAGGTAGTCCTACGTTGAGTTTAACACTGACTCACAACTCTTGCGACACTGCTGGTGCCAAACTACATCGGTCTTCATTGTTCCTTTGGGTTTATCAGATTTGTGAAGAGGGGGAGCTTGCTACATGGTCAACAGCTTGCTGTCCATATCGTACTGCCCAGGCTTGCAGATCTAGACAGCCAGAACACAACATCCCTGATCAACGGAGGCCTCACAATTTTGAATATTACATGTAGCTTCTTTCTGATTTAAAATTTGCTGACTCTCGAGTTATATTGTGGGAACCTTCTGTGTAAACACTTAATCAGACTGTCTGAAATTCTTTTAGTGCAGACTTTCGCTGAGCCAAATGTCTTATCACAAACACAAATTACAGACTTCACTGTAATTTCTTGTAAGTTGCTAATCAGCTTCTTACTTCAGGTTTTCTTCTTTGTTTCCTCCCCATGCCTCTCTCACTACCTGCTTTTCCCAAGTAATGACTATTAGGAAATTCTGGTCCCTTTCTCTCGCTGTTCCAGTAACACCACCTAGGCTGGACGGTTATCAGAAGGAAGTCAGTGCCTTGATCTGCATGCTATTTGTTAGCTCTGAACCAGGCTCAGGCACAGGACGTGGCCTGCTCAACAGGTCCACATGCAAAGCAGCCACCTCAGCAAGACAACTTGAATGTACCACATTCAAAATTCATGAAAATTTAATTGCCCAATGTGACAGAAGCCAAGCAACAAAGCCATCAGCAATCTACAAATAACAATCTTATTTAATTCTCTATGTTTACTGAGATGGTGATGTTTTCTCAGTTCTGGGGTGGGAGGGTTTTTGTAAATGGGGTGGATTCAAACCTTGCATTGGAGAAATAATAAAAAAAACATGTTTTCTGGAAGTAATCTGACTCTCCTCACTGGCTTCACACTGCAATGTTGTCCACAGGGGTGCTGAGGGAATTATTTATAAAACTAATGGAGACTGTTTAACCGTTGCCTCAGATATGCGACAACATGGGCTCAAGGTATGACCAAAGCTGGGCTCTGTGCTTGGTAATGCAGACAAATCATCCAGGATACCAGGTTCATCTCAGCAGTATTTTGAAAGGTGTGTATGTGTGTCCGTCTGTGTCCATCCCTGTGTGTGCACGTCCATGCACGTGTCAGTGTCCGCGTGTGTGCGTGCGCGCCCGTGTACAGGAGCAAGTGCAAAGTATTCCCAACAGACCATTGTTTTGTAAGAGACTGACTGCTAATTAAACATCATCTGTGCCCCTCCCTTTTAAGTTCAGTTTCTCAGCCTTTCAGCAGTAACCTGCTCCCACATCAACAGTTTAACTGTTTTAGAAAGTTATCTATGGGTTTGAATTTTAAATCCCCAGTAGATCCTTACATAGCATTTCCAAAGCAAAATAGCACATTCATAAAAAAGTCAATTGGCTTTTCAAGGCAATTCCATATTTCAGAGACCTGGCAGCAGCACTGCACATTCAGACAGACAAAATAAACTTGTACCAGTTTGCCATCATAAATCCTTCAACTGCGTAATTCTTTCAGCAACATTATGGGAAGCTATCAGTTGTAAAAGACAGTACTATAGTATACTTGAAATCCCAAAATAACATCTCAGTATTTCTGCAATACAGCATTCACAACACAAACTGCTTAATGTAAGATTTGCAGGCTGAGGGCTTGGCCTGCTCATCCAACTAAATCCCTAAAGTTTCTCATTGGTAAAACCATGTTAAGATGTTAGATGTAGCAGTACAATTCTACTCTACAGAGTTAAGTTTTTAATCAATAAATCAAAACCCAACGGTGTTATGTGAGTGGAGAAAAATACTGTATAATAACAGCTCGCAACGTTAACTGAAGGTAATCCGACAATCAAGTAGGCCCACAACAGACTGAGCCATGACAGTGTTAAAACTAAGAAAGCGAGCTGCTGCAAAGACAACGGAACTGATCTGAACCAATAACAGTAACGTGCTTCTGGCCAGATTGCACCACTTTGCACTGTAACGGTGCTGCTGGTCTACGCAAGGGTTGAATGAATTGAGGAGAAGTGCTAGAGTCGGTGGGGGAGGGGGAGGGAGGTTCATTGTGATGGAGAGAAGGAAGGATGCGTTTTACATCATAATTCCAATGAGAACAATATTACTGCCGGCTTCTTACTCTTTATCTAGCTGTTGCACCTGTCAGAAACTGCAACAACTCCAGCCGCTGTTATAAGGTTCCTGTCAAAATGGTACACAATTTTAAAATGAGATGATTATATGAATTAATGAACAGAAAGGGAACAGGCTTATACAAATGCCACTCTTGAATTCTCCCCAACCCCAATGGAAAGCAAGTAATATCACATTTTAACACATCTTCATTTGATTACTGTATTATTATTCTGCTTCTCCGGAGACTGCTTCATAAACTAACTGCACTACATGTACACTTGGCTATCTGGGCTTTCAGGTCAGCAGAGCTCTTTAATCACTGGGTGAATACAGTTTTAGATTTGTGCCTGAAACCTTGCTTTCACTGTCAGCAATCTGAGGAACCTGGGCCGACCCAATCCCCACTTCATTTCCAAAATCTCTGCAACACAAAATAATTTCTACTTGACTCAGATTAGTCAGGATGTTGCATCTGCAACTTTTACACCACTGCAGGCTCAGCTGTAAAGCAGGCCTCCATTTTCCTGCAGCTTGCTGGTCAATGCCAGGTGCATTACTTGAATTCAGCGTGGCTCAGCCAATTATTAAAGGTCATGATCCAGAGATTTCAAAACTGAAATATGGTGAAGAGCTTCTCACACTCCCTTCAAAAAAAATTGCGGGGGAGCACTTGTTTTCTATCAGAATGAATCAGCAGCTCAAGCTAATTCGCAGTAGAAAATTAAAAGGGGGAGGGAGAGGGTAAAGTAATTCAATGGAGATAGTCTGCATTCCAAAGCTTAATTTCTTAATAAAAAAAAGACTTCTGAAAGTCCAGCTGCAGAGCCAGCTGTGGAAATCTGTGCTTTTTACTTTCTGAAGTGCAGAAAGAATCTACTCTATGGGATACTGACACTTAATCAGAAGGTGAATGGATTGCACGCTGACAATTTTTTGTGTTTTTGCCTTCTGAAACTGACATTCGATTAATTTTCCCCACACAGATTTTTGGAGCATTTGTATCTCTTGTCTTATACACCTAACACGTACACAGCGAGATGGCTGCACTCTGCCACAGGCCTTAGCTTTGCCTCAATGGAGAATCAATAGGATTATAATCAATCCCTACTCCAGAGGCAGGAGTAACAAACTCAGGCTGTTACTGTAGTCCTGGCTGAGTACAGATAAAAGCCCCACCTTGCAATTAAGCCAGGGCACTGGCTGCTCTCTCAGGTAAATACCAAAGATCAAGTGTCACTCTGAGAAAAGCAGGCCATTTTTTCCCATTAGCTTATCCAACATCAATCCCTCAACTTTCTCATTATCCTCCAGCTATTTTTGGGAGCTTGTGCACGTTGGTTTCTAGATCTCATATGTTACACTTCAAAGAAAAGTACATCATTGGTACATTAATGTGAACTTTAAATACAAGTGCTAATTTTTCCCACACACATTGTAATCCATTCTCCCTTCACTATAGATACTTTATGGATCAAGACATCGCCTCTTCTCCACTGGAACATGCACTGATGTGCATTTGCCAATAGTCAATTACAGCCTGCTGAAATGCTGGACAATACCTATCCAGCTGTTAGCCACATGCTGCTGATCTGACTAAAGTTCTTTGGATGTGTTAATATGATGGTGCCACATCTAGTTGGATTTAATCTTACAAAGTACTGCCTCACATCACAACAGATGACAATTTAAACCAGGGAACCATTATTTTAAATTTAAACTCTTGGGAAGTGTTGTACATAAAAATATTTTAACATATAAATATGATTTAGATAAACATTATACACTGCAAGTAAAACATTTCAAACACAAGATTGCCAAGCATAACAGAGAATGCTGGAAACACTCAGTATATCAGGACAAAGAAACAATTAGTCTGAGACTCTACAAAAGTTTTTGGACCAGACACATTAACTGTTTCTCTTTCCACAGCTGCTGTCTGATTCACCAAATGTTTCGATAATTTTCAGACTTGCACTGCCTGCAGTGTTGTTTTCTTCACTTTGCTACCAAAAACAGAGACTTCAGTTTTATTCTCCTTCTGTATCATCTATGCTTTATTTCACAAAACATTCCAAGTATATAGTCATAGAAATGTACAGCACAGATACATGCCCTTCAGCCCATCTAATCTGTGCTGAACCATTGAAACTGCCTACTCCTATCGACCTGCACCGGGACCATAGCCGTCCCATTCATGCCCAGTTACTTCCTTGTTCTCTGAACAAGACTCAGGAGCCGCTATCTTCTGTCAGCTCTTCAGATAAGTAACACAGTGGCGAATTCAGAACAGTAGAATAGCAGCTCACATGTTCACCTTTCAAACGCCACTAGAACATCGCAGTGAAAATGTCACGTCTCGTAAGCCTCAGCCTGGAAACAGAGAGATCTGCAACAATGCAGGAAGCTAGCGAAAGCCACCTCCTTCTTTAAGTGCTCGTCCAGTACTGAAAGATAAACAACCAGCATGTTAAAGCTGTTGAGGCCAAGTTGGAATACGTACCCTGGGATGGTAACTTATGGATCAATCTATGTACATTCAGCTCAAGCTCTCCATTCATTGCCATGATTTTGCAGACCAGGTAGCCTTGGCACATTAATTCCAGCTTCAGTTCGAAAGTTAGAAGCCTCTGACGATGAATGCTATCAGTAGATGAAACCAGTGGTTGATACCATTCTGAAGAGCTGCAGCAATACATGGGCAGAGTGGATGCATTGTTGTACTGGTGGTAAAGGAGAGAAGAGAAATCCTCGTCCTGCAGAGGGCCTAAAGACAGCAAGCCTTCCAATGTTAATTAAAATAATGCAACCTCATGGACATCTGATGCAATGGTACAAGAGATCTCATACCAGGGGTGAAGGTCTAAAGGTGCATGCTGCAAAGATCACAACATCCCCACCAGAACTGCTATCAACTGGGACTCAAACTCACATTAATTGTTCTCCACCGAGCTCCACACACTTGCCGCTCTTCGGAGCTTCACATTGTTTAACGCTTCAATGTACTGCCCGCTATGCAACCACAATAGGCACATCTTCCAGATACACCGTGCAGTATTCACCAAACACATCACCTTCAGTTGGTAAACCTTCCACCTCTCAGTCAAAACTTTTTTTAAAATTCAAGCTCTATTCGAGAGGCTCAGGTGGAAAAATTAAGATTGATTCAGAATTCAGTACTAGGCAAGGATTTCTCCTTTGAAATGCTGCCTTTCAGATGAGGCGTTAAACCAAGGTCTTGCCTTTTCTCTCAAGATGTAAACAACTCCTTTACATAGTTTAAAGATTAACCCTTGGTGATTCCTCCACCAGCTTTTCCAAAACAGAGGCTAAATTTCATCCATGAACTAACAGAATCTGCACATTGTACTTCACTTTGATATGAAGCTGATTAAAACATTGAGAACCATTAAAGTATGAATATCTCCTGTTTATGGGAATTTTCTGTGCTAGGAGCTAGGATTGGTAGCCTTTTCTGCGATGATACAGCAAATTACATAATTATGAAGTGTAAAAGATGTTGGGACATTTGAAATAGATGGGAACAGCATTCTTTAAATGCAAATCCACTTACCCTTCATTCTCAAATCAATATGAACAGCACAGGAATACAGAATGAAATCCTTGGTAGGCTCTGGGAGGACTATGTGCAATGTCATAGAGACAGACCAGCTCTAACTTTACATTAGGCTTTGTACAGAAATAAATCCCATTTGTTTTCAGCCTAATGAGCAGCTGTCTTAAAACTTGCTGATGACTATCAATATCACACAGCACCCAGAGCCAATGCTTTAGCCTCCACTCAACACACTGGAAATTCATTCGTCTGCCATACCCGTTCAAACTCCAAGCCCAGCATCTGCATCTGCTATTATGGGTTTAGATACCAATGTTCAAAGAGGCTTTTTCAGTGTGCTCCGGCATTCTAGAATGCTATTCTTCAGCAAAACACTGCGCAAGGACTGCCAACACACTGGCTTGAATGAGGACTGGTTTTCGGCAGCACAGATCTGCCAGCCTCTCTGAGTAGTTATGTTCCAGATCCTGCCACTGCTACCCTTGCCTGTGCCACAGTTGCCGTTTCCCAGCCACCCAGCCCAGAGGTGAGGCAGCCTGATGCCAGGCCTTCTTGACCTAAAAGTGTTGGGGTGGATTTATTATCCGAGGCTATCAAAGTCCTTTTCAGGACAAGTTCCTTCCGGTGAAGGAGCTCAGAGTTAGAAAACTAGGCCAGATGAAACACTGCAGTTAGACCAACAATACTGAAGCACCAGCATCCTGGGTTCCAACCCACCGCTCTCTGTAAGGAGTTTGTACATTCGCCCCACGGCCGTGCCGGTTTCCTCCCACATTCCAAAGATTATGTGGGTTGACTGGCCACGTGTGTGTCACTAGGTGGCAAGAACTCATTTTTGCCAGAAGAGCCTGTAACCATGCTGTATCTCTAAAAGAAACACAACTTCCAAGTTATCTCAGGAAGGTAGATGCTCAAGTTTTGCGTGGTCCTTGACACAGGTGGAAGTATAAATTGGGATTTTGATTTAGTGTTTGCATTGTCATTTGCCTACATTGCCCACTTCCCCAGTGTGCAAACAAAGACACATGCATTCACATCGGCAACAAACTAAGCCCTTAGCATCAGCGTTGTTTCACAGGAATGAAATGAAAAAACATATAATTTAAAATACTGCATTGCTATTGTGGAAGAGCAAAATCCCAACTGATTATTTTTCTATTTAAGTCTGAAAACAGCTCAGTGATAACATCCTCTAACTGCTGTTTTTATTTACTTCTCTGGGAAAACTTAGAAAAAGAAAAGTCCATCTCAATTTGCCAAGAATTCTGTACCTAATAGTTAGTATTTCATTAATCATTAGTCCTGCTCATAAGTCAACCTAATGGCACAGATCAGTGGTTGATGTGTTTTTGATTTATCAAATTGACTTATAGATCATAGAGCAAATGTAAAACCACATTTATTTATCTAACATCAGCTGCTCATGACATCTCAAGGACAATACACCAGCTTTTTAAGCAGAAAGCAATGTTCACACGGAAGGTTGAAATAAATTGAATGTAACATTTAAGCTTGCTGCAACAAGGAGTAGGAATGACAAGGGCTCCTCCCCCAAAAATCCCTCTTTTGTAAAGCAGACTGTGGAAAAAGGGCCCATTGAACTGCACCACTTGTAATCCCTATTCAGTTTTTCTTGATGAATAAAGAAAACACAGTTCTTTGTACTCTGTATGTTCCACAAAATGCACTCTTGTTTGGTCTGCGATGATGTAAAAATAATTTTATAGGAACTGGGACTAGACATGGAGTAACTGGATTACACAGCACAGATGAACTGTTGAATGCTGAAGAATACCAAAAGGAATATAAGCCGTCTTGGTGGCAAAAACAACCAGGGACCTATTCACCACCGTCAGAAGTGCAGAAAACACAAATGAGTGCCATTTCTAGTTTAAACCTTTCCACTAATTAGCATGTATCTAATAAAACATCTACCAGCAGTGAATCCGATGTTTTAACCCCCTAAATTAGTTATGCTACATTCAAATGTCAGTATTATTATGTGCTTTCTTTAGTTATGACACTTGATAACTGTCATAAATTGGAATTGATCCAATTTTATGCCTTTTAAGAAAGTTCTTTTTTTACACTATATCTGGGAATGCTTTTGTATTTCAAAGTAGCATCGCATTAAAAATTTTCATCAGATATGAAAAACTTCCTGCAGTTATATAAAAGAAAATAAGGTGACTAAATGGACTGAAGATTTTCCAGCGCTTGTATGTGTCGAAGAGACACCACAGTGCCTTTAACACAGTGGGTCGCTTGACATGGGCAATTTGATTTGTCTAGCTAACAGAAAGGTCACTGCCATGTCAAGTTTTATGCAGTCGCCTCTCTCCATCTGGGGGATTTCTGTATACTGTGAAACAAAAGCATGGTGGGTGCCTATGAATATTCCTAACACTGGCAAGTTTTTTTTAATCAGCTCACAAAGATTAACCTTCTATTGGTAAGCATGAGAATATAGTATTCACCTCCCCCACACCCTTCATCAATAAGGCCACTTATCTGAAATGGAAGCAACAAGCTCTGCTGTCATTGTCCCACATTATGCCCAAGTCCTTCAAGGACGACAAGGAATTCTTTAAACTCGAGTGTCTTGATTGAATGAGCACAGATTCTAGGAGCCACAATTGTCTTCCAAAATGTGAGCTTCAAAGGTTGCCCGCGGCAAAGAGAAAGTGTGCGAGAAGGACACTAGCCACTTCCCATGCCTTTAACGACTCTCCTGTATCTGCCACTGCTCTCAAGACGGATCAAATGCGACCAGCCATTACAGATTGACAATATTTTCACTGTGGTAAAGGAGTTTGGACTTCTGAAATTAAAAAGTAATGGTACTTCACAGCTCAAAAGCATTGTTTGGATTCTTCCTTTTTGTGTTTTGTTAGTTTGCAAACAGCACCACCTTCCCAAATGAGGGACAAGGAGTCCCTGAAGCCAATCATCTTTTACATAAATAGTGAATGCAAACATAATTACTATAGGAATTCAAATAACAACCAACATGTCATTTAAAACTCTACAACATAATTTTAAAATCCAAGACTGAAATTAGCCTTTATGATGATCTCTGCTAAAACTGCAGGGATGGGTAATCTACGTAAGAGCCCTATGGAGCTCCCAAGGAGACCTGTACCATTTGCAGTTCTCCCTGTGAGCCCTGTATGGTACAGGAATTTTGAACTGGCACTGAAACAGAGGTACAAGTCTCAGTTTAATTTACTCTAAAGTTAAGTGTCAAAAAAAAAAAAAAGAGCCACAAGCTGGAATATTCTGTACAGCATTTTCACAGGAAGTCAGCCAACATCACTAAGGGTACTGGGTCACATGTAGTATGTGAACAGTGGAATTTTAAGTTAAGAGTATTATTCCACAGTCTGTGACATCACATATGCAGGTTGAGCATCCCTTTCTGAAATTCTAAAATTCAAAAACCTCCAAAATCTGAAATTCTTTTCGGCATTGACGTGACATCACAAATGGAAAATTCCACAGGGTGCTGGGAATGTTCCCAAGCGATGAGCACGTCTCTACACACCACAGACAGTTTTGAGAAGTGACCTCACGTAGCTACTGGACAGAAGTTAATGAAAAATAGAAAAACACTGCATAAAGCAAAAAATGAAGACAACCTTCAGCTATGCTCCCTCCACTTGATGTTTAATTCAGAGCTTTAGATTTTCTATCAGCAGTTGGATGGTATTTTACCCATGACACGTGTTCTTTCTGTGCCAAATATTGTCTGCCACAAAACTGGTCAGGAGAGCCTTTCATTCCAATCTATCCTCCAGTGTCTGGGTTAAATTCCCTGAGCCCTCTGAGTTCTGCTAGATGAAATGGGAGCAGTGGGAGGGAGGGTTGAGGGCAATACTATTTCCTGCATTCATGCACTGTCTCCAGGCCGGCTACAGACCACACCAGCTCAGGAAATGCAGGGTTCCATACTCTAAGCTGCTGCACGCTGGCAGGAGGAAGGCTGTAAGAGGGAGAAGAGCCAAGATACAAGGAAAATATTACAATTAAGTCCACATATAGCAAATTACAAGTATGGAATTCTAATTATTGTGCAAGCAATACATTTGTTGGCTGAAAAGGCTAACAGTTTCCTGTAAAATGAGCTCATTACACAAGAGCAATCTTGATGCAGTAATGGTTGCTGTCATAGCCTTGTACGCTGTGTTAGCGCAGATCAAATTCAGTATTTCTTACTTGATATCATTGAGTCATCAGTTGAGGCTTAGGGCTCAACTCATCCATGCCAGCCAGGGTGCCTTTGTGACCTAGTCCCACATCTCTTGAAACCTGTTGTATCCAGGTCCCTGTCCGAATGTCTTTCAAGTGATGTAACCATACTCACCTAGACCACTTCTTATGACAGTTTACCCTCTGTCTGAAAGAAACATGCCCCTCTTTTTCCCCCTGTCACTGTAAACGTAAGCCCTCTAACTCCGCCTTTGGAAGAACACTGTGACCACCCACTTTATCTGTGCTCCTCATGACTTTGCAAAGTTGTATATCGTCAGTTCTCAGCATCTTTCACTCCAAGCCTAGCCAGCCTCTCCTCATAAATTCATAAGGATGCCTGCAGCCCTGGCGGCATCTTTGTGAACCTTTCCTGCACCTTCAAGCGGAATCATACCCGTCCTGTTGTACAGTAACCAGAATGCACACAAAATTCAGGATGCACTCTCACTCATGTCATACACAGCTGCAACACAACACCACCATCCCTGTACTGAATGTTCTGTGCAACAAAGGCAAGTGTGCTTATGTGCCTTCTTTGCTCCTTTGCAACCTCATTTCATATGGACCAATTGTTCTTAAATTAACAAGAATACGTTCAGATACCTCAGGGCCAGTGTGTGTCTGAAAGTGTCAAAGACTCAGTCAGAGTATGTGTGAGATCATCAGTTAATCCTAATTGTTATGACCTAAAACTCCAAATTGCACCTGTTCATGAAAAGTTTCAACTTTCATTTAGTTGATTAATCAAAAATACGTAGTTTGAACTTAAAGAATTAAGATTTTAAAAACTATTCACACCATGCATTTCCTTTTATAGATATTCATATTTTTGAGCTTCCTGCCAATTTAGAGACTGATTTCCTTCCATTTTGAATTAATCCCGACTGACTGCTGATTTCCAGTGATGATTGTTATGTAAAGGTCAATGGCGCTACATCTTTGACTATTATTTGAGCTAACTATTTAAAGAAATCTTTCTCTACTAAAGAGCGCAGTCACACCGCAATATACTCGTTTTTCCTATTGCTGCTGTTTCAGGTGGAGGTATTGCCATGTTTAAAACAAACAGGTTAAATAGTGGTCAAGTTCATTTCGATAAGCATGTTGAACATTTCCAACAGCACAAGTACCTTTGGAACATTTCTGCCATTTTAAAGTACAGGAGCTATCATTTAATGGTACCGTACCATGCATTAAAAAAAGTATTGTGATCCGATAGTATATGGGATTCTAGATTTGAAATGGCAAAAGGAAAGGCCATTAAAGGGTTAATAGAAAATGATTCAGGAGCATTAAAATGAGCCCTTTTCAATCCAATGGCTTTCACTGCTGAAAACGGTCCAATCGCAAGCACACGCAATGATATTAATGACCCAATGACTGCCCTGCAGGCTTCAGTCAGGCAGAATGTACTGTTTTAAGCAGGAGGTCATCGCTTGGTTAGTCGATGTCTACATTCACTGAGATAATGCCAACTGACAGTTTGAAGTACAATGTAACTAATGAGAAAAAACACCACTCTGCAGCACAATGGCTGGTTTTAAAACTATGATATACATGAAGCTATTTGGTTTGACTACAAACAGCACTCCAGCAAACTTAATAAAGGGCCACAGTCAGGTTGTGTCCCACTGATGAACCTTACTGATCTACAAGAAGAATCTTTACTTGGTAAGAATCTGCAGCAATTTTCCACTTGTCTGCTTTAATAAAACATGTGTTTGTCATGCATTTTTAGATCAAAGGCAACAATATAATGTTTGCAAAACACCATCTTTCATTGATATCATGTGGCTGCCTTTATGCTGAAGTTAACAGGATTACATTTGCATTTACCAAATTTCTACACTGCCTTCATGAGTGGGTGTACGAAGCAACAGCCACCCTCAACAACAAAGCAGAATCACCATATGCATCTGCACAATACACAACTGTTATGGATCACCAGCGGAAGCCTATATGAGGGTCAGCAGGTTTTTCTTCATGCTGTAGTATTGTCAGCCATTGCTTTCACATGGCTCTGAGTTCAGAAGCTGCAAGTTCAATTTCACTCCAGAAATCAGAGCAGCTATCTTTCAGGTGAGATGTCAGACCAATGTTCTTTCTGGGAACTTTCATTTAAGAGGCAATCATTGAAAAAGAACAGGCAAATTCTTCCCAATATCCAAGCCAATGCACCCAGAACCAATAGCCATTGATTAGTTATGGATGTGGGGTTTTGCTGTGTACAGTAAATTAATTGGGACACATCAGAACCAGTACATTTTGGCCCAATTTAGTGGCTGCCCTAATTAGCCAAATTTTCATTTCATAGTTAAAAAGGTACTTTAAAAAGGCAAACTATCATCTAACTGTGTAAAAAAAATGTTTTTAAATGAAGTACAGAACAAGTTAGAACACTACCAATACTACTACAGTACTACAAAACTGAGTTAGTTCTCTATAGTTATCGACGGATGATGCAATTGTCATAATACACTGCTGTGTTCTTTTGATTGACTGTAAATGAATAAAATCAGTGCATCATCCAGTGCAGACAGTGGATGCCTTCAATAAATTTTTGACCACTACATCCACCAAATTTTCATTTTCAATTGTGACATTAAAAGTGATTGTCAAACCTTCAAATTCTTTGTAATAATGAAATGGTTTTCACTCCTGGCCATTTCTACCACTTCCAAACGTGAATGCTTGACATTGCAGTGAGCAAAACAGTTCTCAGTTGTCTTACTGCTTATTTCTCTCCAACTATGCGACCAAAATCACTGCTTTTTTTTTAAAAACACAAGCTCACACAACTATTTTAAAACACTATTTAAAACCTACTCATTCTAAGCATGCTGTAGTGTCTAACGGCCATGCAAGTCTGACACTGTTAGAAACTATTTAGCAACAGTCTCCTGCCCCAATTAAGTGGCATAGAGTCCCAAATAAATTATGAGACTGCTGGCTACTTTCTCGATGAGTTTTTGTTGTCTCAAATAAGCGGCTGTCGTGATTAACCGATGGACCAATTATCCAGAATGCACGAAATTAATTGCAGCAAATAGCCAACATTACAACAGTAAGTACTCTTCAACTAGCTATAAGTTGTTTTGTTAATGTCCTGACACTGAACATGTCTTTCCTTCTGCGTTTTCTCATTTTTGCACTTAGTTTTCAGATGCACTGGCAGACATCAATCTAATTAATATCACTGAATTTCAAATGCAGTAAATTACATTAAAATCTACTTACAAGAACAATTTAATTAATACCTAGATTGTTTCTATTATTAAGTGTTAATGAACTTTGTGTTAGCACAACAATTTCTACTTAAAGTTTTCTGGCCATTCTTAATAAAAGTTCCTGTTGTAAGCCTCCCATTAGGCCAAATGAGCAGTCTGCACATCATGTAAAGGACAACGCTATCATATTTCGGCCCAAAGGTATGCTTTTAAATCTTCTTACGTGTAAGACAATAGCTTCAAGTTTCATCTTGTTGAATGCCAAAACCTCTGTTTCTGAGACAAATTTAGGATTATTTCTCATAATTTTTGGAGAAGTTTTGGATGGTTTGCTCTTGCCAGAAGCCATCACCAAGATTCAAATTTTAGAGTCGGGCATAACTCCCAGGTTTGGCTTTTTGCAGCCACTTGGACATATCTAATGAAGTCAGACACTATCAGACACCACATTTACAGAGAACACTTCAGAACACTGAATGCTGTCATAGCGAGTAATCATAATCCAACTGTAAACTGAACTAATGAGATTTACTTGTTGACCCAAAACATTTGCATATTCTCTCATTTCTAGCCCCCAAGTCAGAAGCACGTCCTACCAGAGAACAAAAGAATTGCAAATTAAGTAGGTGCACTAACGACAAGACTGGGCGACTCCAAAGGAAATTTTCGTAGTTTTACCCTTTTTTTGCAAGCCGTAAACAAGTCCGACCAAGCTTTTCAAACCTACTTGCTATATAATTGTTTTATATACAAATTTATAATTGATTGGAAAAACAGATGAAACTCACCAGCATGGGAATTCATACACACAATATCCACTACAGCCTGAGAATGCTTCTGCGCTATTAATAGACATGCAGAATGATACAAAATACATCCATATCCAACTCTTCATGGCTTCATTCTAATTAAAGCTGTATGGTCATTCATTTAATATTGAATCCTGACTAGAGTTGCTGATTAGAAGAAATGGGAGAAAATCTGAACTCAACTCCCTGAAATGAAAATAACTCAGATATCATTGTATCATTCTATCTAACAGAATTCTTACTATTCATTTTCTTAAAAGAATCTCTATGGCCAAGTACAGATTAATTGGGAAACTGAGGAAAACTCTTACAAATTGTCAATTTCTTTCTAATGCACATCATGTATTGCTTTACAATTTTTACACTGTTTTAGCAAGCAGCTAAATAGATGTACAAAAACAGCCTGTGGAGAAATAGCTAACTCTAGCAACCACTTCAAAGCTTCTGAATGAAACATTTTTGCAACTGAGAATCTTATGCAGACAATTAAGGAAATATGCAAACAAATATGGATTTTCATTCTTTTCATTCATATATTGCCATGCCAATTTATTGTACTTTATAGTAAATTGCTTTTGTTTACAGATTTCTTGTATTAGTATGTTAATTCCCTTTGTACTCAATATCTGTTAGACTTTTTAAAAAAATTGCCAAGACCCAAGGCCATAATTAGGCTTTTCCTTTACAATTAGAGACTGAATTGCAGACAGCAATTCTAGTCACATTTTAAGGAGGAATGAAATTCAGTGTGCAACATTTCCCTGCCAAGACTTCCGTTTACACCTTTAAGTGATTAACGTGTGTTATACACTGCCATCCATCTTGGTTCTGTTTGCCTATTTTAGTCCTTTGGGTACAAGGAAATCACCCCTTTTATCTTTCAAGTTTATATAAATCCAGAGAGCTATTAAGTCAACATGAATTGCAGAAGGAAAATTGCAGCTGGTTCCACAGAAAGGCAGCTTCCTGTTTTAGAGCAGGACAGTATGAGGGGTTGACAGAGGCAAAAGAGTTCAAATGAATGTGCTCGGGAACGAAAAAGAATATAGTGAAAACAAACATATCAGAAACCTTAAAGTTTCCTTATTTTGCTGAGGTGATAATTTTGCTGGCATTTGCTGGCCAGCAGCTTTCAGCTTAAATGTCGCCAAGTTTTGGGATTCACACACATGCACAGCAGTCCAATCTTACTGGCTAAACCCACTGCCAATGTCCTGGAGGTATTCCCCTGCTCAACTCCATATGGAGCCCAATGGTAGGACAAGAGCCTGCAGAAATGTCCCAGATAACAGAAGGCCTGCACATGCCTTTCATTTGAATGGAAATTGAAAGTTGTAGGAAAGAAAGTTGAGAATTAGGGTATGTTATCTCACATCTTTATTTTTAGCGTTTAAGTGTTTAAAACTATTATAAGTGTTTTCAGTTGATTTACTTTTTAAATGGCCTTAATTATTTCATTTGTAAATATTTTTCGGTGACCCATTAGTGACAAGCTTGGATACTTTGACATACAGCAAAGCTAGGAGCACGAGCCTGCTATTAGTCAGACTTTTCAGGACCTTTCTTGAACATGTTTATGCTGGCCCACCCACGCCACCCTGGGGTTCTGTTTAAATGCCTGTCACTGCTCAACTCCAAATCCATCCAGACCAAGAGAATCTGCTTTCTGGGTACAGGGAATTGGGGAAACAGGTAGATTTGCTGGCCACGGGCTCCATCTAGCAACGTCTAGATTGAAATTGTTGAAAAAGATTAGTTGAATTTTCTCACATTCTAGCTAACATTTATCTCTCAAACATCACTAAAGAGGATTTACTGGTATTTCAGAGCCTTTGATGTGTGTAAATTAGCTGACATACTTGCTCCACTGTGTTACAGCCATGACTACACTTCAAATGAACTTCACTCACTCTCAGCATTTCCTGATCTCCCAGTGACTTGAACAGATCTGAAGTTCTTTTTAAGCATTTCTTTTTGCCTTCCGTGACTGCAGTTCATTTCTTTTTGCTGTACTCAAAGAAAAAAATACATTAAATGGCAATACTTACAAATAATGTAGTAGTCCTCATACTTCTTGAATTCCAATCCCCAGAGGTTAGGGCTGAACTCCTGAAACTTTATGGTAAACTTGACATCTTGATCTGGCTTGTTGCAATTGAGTAATGGTGTGGGGCTGGGCACAGCGTTGCAGTTGTCTGCCTGATCTTTTGACACCATGTACAGTTTGAAGTATTCATACTGTCCAGTGATCCTGGAATCCACCTTAGGGCAGATAATATCTAGTTTGTCTCCTATCTGTGGGTACATCACCAGTCCTTTGCTAGGTAGAAATCTGAGAACAAAACACAAGTGAGGAACGCGTAAGTAAATAGACATCACATGCCAAAGTACACAAATATTCAGATTCACGCTATTTTTTCCAGGAAGCTGCAACTTGGTACGTACTGGCTGCAAAAACATTTCATTTGATAAAATATCAAAGGAACATCTTTTCTCATTGATCCTTCCCTGTTGGACAACTTCCCTTATAAACTATCAACTTCATGAACCTGTTCTAAGATGATAACTTTCAAAAAATAAATGCCCACTGCTCATTTCTAATTTTCATATTGCTGTTTTAAAATATGAAAATATTATAATTTAGAATTAAAATTATTATTTTTTCCTTTGACATCATGACAGGTTCCCTGTATAATGGAAGGCAAGCTTAAGATACATAATTAGCTGGATATCTTTGGTTAGAACAGGAGACGAGATCGCTGTTCATAATTAAATTATTTCATTGAAATATTCAACCCAAGAGGATTTTATAAATTGCAATAAAGGCCCTGTGTTCTACAAATTGTTTTATTCAGAGAAGTACATCCAGTTTTGCAGGTTGATTTGTCTTGGGGATGTATGCCCATAAATTTCATTTGTTGCATTGTATGTATACACCATCACTAATCCTTGAACTTGGTTGTATTTGCTCCGGTTGATACCCAGAATCAGCTCCTTAAACTTGCAGCTGCAGCTACAACACCCCAAGGCCGAGATCCAAGTGTCTTTGGTTAGTTGCTGTGTAACCATTTACCAGCTTCATGGGGCAAAGTGTCTTTGCCCCATTAAACTGGTAAATGGTCTTTGCCCCATGAAGCCGGTAAGTGGTTACAGAGAAACTAAACAAAGCAACACACGACTGAACTCTGAAGCACATAGGAGCAACTTACCAGGGAGAAAAATGGGTACTAGTTCGTCATGTTTTAATTAAGCTCTCTTATATATTTATTTGCAAATCAAGGGATTTTCTGAAGGGAACCTTAAAGGATTCACCTCCTTTAATCTATCTGCAGTCAGCTTTAGAGAGAACACCATCAACAGTGTATGACAAACTGTTTGCTGTTTTCTGAATCATTAATTTTACACAATTTCAAATTTCACTCTGTGACATCGTATTTCAAATAAAGCCTGAATTTGGATGTACTTTTATTTCTGATACCTTCTCCAATTTTACAAATCCCAGTTTTATTTCAAATGTGCCCTACTTTTGCCTCCCCGATTTCCACCGTCCAATCACCGATGGCTTACCTTAAGATTGCAACTTCGCCCCTTCCCAACTTCTGCATCCTTATCCTCATTTCTTTGATTAAGATTTCCTAATATTTCTGTTTGCAATTCAGAATCTATACACAGTGTAAAGTGCCTTTCTATGTTTTATTTTTCTCCAGCAGGGGCTCCCAGCCTTTTTACTGCCACAGAGCAGTAACACAAAGCAAGGTGTCCATGCACCCCAGGTTGGGACCCCTGCTATAGGTGCAATTTTTGTTCGGACCGTGCATGAGCTGGAACATTGTACTACGTCTCAAATGCCACCTTCTAGGGATAATACTGAATGTGCATTGGCCAATGATACCTTCCACCACCTTGCTTTGTTGGGACAGCTGCAATTGGTGAAAACATCATTGTTTAAAAGCAGCTCCTCATTTTGTTTTATAATGCTTTGGGAAGCCCCAACCACAGAGACGTGCTGCTTGCCCAGGTGAAATCCTTGTCTCTGGCATATTGTTTCTGGATATAATCACTCTGTCTAAACCCATCAGAAACTACTTAGTGCAGGTTTCTGTTGATCACTGAAAATATACAATGCTGTTTGCTCAGTTCAAGTATGATTTTTACTTTTATATTTTTGCATCCACTTAAGTCCTTCTTCTGTGAAATCATCCACTAAAATCATGACATTTCATGAATTAATTTTCATTTTGGAACTAAACTGGAACTAGCTTTAGGATATTTAGGAATTAGCTTTAGATATTATTACCAAATATATTTGGCCAAAATCATTGCTGTTGATCATTTACAAAGAAATTAAAGTTATAATCTCTGTCGGATAAAATTGCACTGAATTTCCACACATTTGAAACTAGTTTCAGTGAGAAAGGGGAATGCCTGACTCAATACAAAATGAAGATATTCTGGTGCATTGATAAATACAGTGAACACAGTAACTATATCACGTGGGAGGCTCATTTTGCCAAGTACATGGGAGATTCACTAATTCATTAACGTTATGCTCTGTAACACCTCTAATTATTCCTATAGCTTGATACAATACGACACTTTATGTGGAAGAAATAATCTACTCTTCTCCAGGTCAGTTTCTGAAAAGATGATAGAACTCACATGCTGATAGAAAGCAAACCACTGACAGCACTTTACAATATGGATGAATCTATTTGACCAATTATATTTGGCTAATGGTATTTTTTGACGTCTGAGTTAGCAAAATAAAAAAGTGGTATTCTAACTGCGTAGAATATACCGCATTGAGTTATCAGCACTACCTTGATCAGAAATATGGAAACAACATGGTAGTGTAGCGGGTGGTGTGACACTATTACGGCATGGTAGTGTAGTGGTTAGTGTGACACTACTACAGCATGGTAGTGTAGTGGCTAGTGTGACACTACTACGGCATGGTAGTGTAGTGGGAGGTGTGACACTATTACAGCATAGTAGTGTAGTGGTTTGTGTGACACTATTATGACATGGTAGTGTAGTGGTTAGTGTGACACTATTGCGGCTCGGGGTGTTCCGAAGTTCACAGTTCAATTCCAGCACTGTCTTGTAAGGAGTCTCTGTACGACCTCCCCATGGTATGTGTGGGTTTTCTCTGGGTGCTCTGGTTTCCTCCCACAGATCAAAGGCATACAGGGTAGGCTAACTGGTCATTGTAGTTTTTCCAGTGATTAGGTTAGTGTTAGCTGGGTTTGTTGGGGATTTGTTGGCGACAGAGAGGCTCTCTCCATGCTGTATCACTAAGTAAAATAAATAAAATGAGAAAAGCAGGAAGCAGCCTGTAAACATTTCGAATACAGTCATGGGCTGTTTAAATCCAATTTATTCAATAACACTGAAGACTGTTAATTCTAATAACAAGCACAGTAAAAATAAATTATAATCAGTAGCAGTGCAAAAGATTTTCTTACCCATTTGTAAACATCATTTTTCCCTCCAATACTCCATCAAGACTTAGATTACATAGATTGTCAATAGTATAATGGCAAATCAAAAATCTAGCCAGCTGCACTGCTCAAAGAAACTCATATACAAAAGGAATTCTGGGATGTGTTAGCCTAAAAATCAGAGTGAGGAAGTTCTGATCTGTCCATACCTGCCTTTGGCCCTGATTATATTCCTGGTTCCAGGTGGGAGCATGGGGCTGCAGTGACGGTGCTAAGGGTTTACTTATAAAGCTTACAAATTTCTGTAAGAATTCACCTCAACTCCTTTAACTGGATCACAGTTACTGTATCATTCATTGATACACACATATATCCAAAAAGCACATTAACAGGATTACATCTGCACTTACCAAACTTCTACATTGCCTTCATTCATTGATACACACACATATCCAGAAGCACACTATTTTATATTTATCCATATTTTATCATTCTTGGTTTACTATTTTGCTGACAAGTTTTTCTAGCAAGCAAGTGATTCCATGGATTGTCAACGTTTGACATTTTACACATGAATTCTGGGATTAAAACCAAACTGAAGAGATCTGCCTAGCAGTCTCTTGCCTCTACTGAAAATAAAGTGGCATGTGATACAGCTTGGACACACTTAACCTAGTCACAGGGACATGGAACTAAGAGCTGGCACACACTGGCAATAAATTGCCAACTGGCAAACTTAAGAAAACAAAATGCACAACCGACTATGGAAAGTGTCAAATACATGCTCATAAAGTAGGAAGTGCTCTTTATATGTTAAAGACATTACTGAGGCACAGGAATTACATCCACTCAAACATGACGAATACAAACCCAGGTAAAGTGTTCTACAATTCTCACAGTGACTGATGCAAAACAATTGCCAAAATATTAACATACTGACAAGTTTGTTAATAGTTAAAATCCTAATGCCAAAATTTAAACTGTCATTATAAGTAGAAGGTTAGAATCTTATATGACGTTCATACTACACTAGCAAAGTGGTCACTGGCACTAATTAAGCTAATTTACAGACAACCATGCTTCCAAAAGAGAACTAGCCTACAGTTTACCTTACCAAACAACGGATTCTAGCATTAGATTTCATTGGTCTGCAAGACAGCAGCCACACGGCAAAGGACAATATGAGTTAAAAGAGAAAACAAAACCAGCCTTCAAAGACAGGGTGGTAATGATCTGGATTCTTTGGTTGCAAGATTTAGATTTCGACCAGATCGTAATTTCATTGGAAATCATGTGAGATATAGTTTAATGGGGCATTACAGTCCACTGTATGCTGGACAAACTTAATGCCCGTCTACAGTGTGTTAATCTTACTTGCTATTATCCATCTTCTCATTTCCTATCCAAGAACCTGTCCAAATACCTTTAAAGGTTTCCAACAGCATTTGTCTCCAGTGTTTCTTTGGGCAGCTCATTCCATATATGCAACACTTCTGTGTGAAAAACTTAACCTTCAGATCTGCACTCACACAACAGCATGAATATTTTACTCCTTAACGGAGAATTTCTGGGTACAAAGAGAATAAGAATTGAGTAAGGGAGTTGGGATTAGCCAAGTCTGAATAATACCATTCTCATCCTATACTGGAAAATTCAAAAAAAATCATTAATGGAAATGTTTTTTTGGATTGTTAATATCTGATTGTCAACTTAGATTTTTTTCTGAGCTTAATAGACCCTTCAAATCTACTTATTAGTGCAATTGTACAAGTGTTTGGTCCTTGGACAGTAACCAAATAACTTTCTACGTCCCTGATCTTGCTTCCAATTGCTTCAGTTGAATTTTTTGACAGACCACCACTTTCTAGGGGCTTAACAAGTGCAATCACTTATTTAGTGAACTTGTAGCATTATTATATTGACTTTGTATTAATGCAAGACTTGTATTTGATTACTAGTCTGTTGGAGGCTTTATTTTAAATAATATATAGTCAACACAGTCCCTTTGACTCCCACTAGATGTCTTTAATTGTTAAGACCGTTTTAAAGGATTTGATGCATTTGGTAGTTTGCAATATCATTTTAAAAGAAGGCACCACTGTTGACCTTACAGCCTAAATTGTGTACAAACCAATTATTAGTGAAAATTGTCCTCGTTTAATTCTGACCACAACAAATGAAGATTGATCAGTGAATCTGACGTACGCGGGAGATTGTTTCACCCAGTAACATCACCCATTTGTGATCAGCAACCTGTCAACATGTGATTTGACTTGAACAATCACAATCTGTTATAGTTACTTAAGACGGAAATGTAAAAGCCAATTACATCTTAGAGTTTCCTGGTGACAGTCCAGCCACAAATCAGAACACTCATTCTCACACGCTACAAGCTTAAAAAATACATTTCTGGTCATCTTATTTCTCGTTCCTAGCAAAATTATAATTTAGTCTGCCTGTTTGCTTTCAAGATGCTTTGAAATATTCAAGTTGAACACAGCAATTACTTTTAGTTGATTTAATCAAATTGACAAATTTGTCTATGGCAAAAAGAAAATCCATAATTATTATGTCCGTTTTCTTTAGAATCTTAGATGAAGTGAATTTAGTTGTAGAATTAGTTGATAAAACAGCTAGTGTTCTTGCAGGAAATTAACACAGATTCACAACTACCAGGACTGAGTTGTGCTCAACTGTGAATACCCTGAACAGATACCAGAAAATGTACAATATCCTTCCTGATATTTCACTTGTTATGCATTTACATTCAAGGAGGTCAGATGCATTCTCTTTAATGTAGCCAATAGATACCTCAGCACTGATCCTAGTAGGCAGAGTATGCATAGTTTGTATTAGTGACAAGCAAGCAGTACACTAGATGATCAGCAGCTCTAAAAGCTGTTCAACGCAGGTTTATGAACTGTACTTGCAATGGGCAATTATTACACATGAGCACAGATGGTTCTGATTAGCAATAAAGCCTCAAACTTAATGGCTCAGGCTTTGTTACGAGCTAGCAGCAAAATAACGTTGTAAAGTTTATCATCAATTATTTTTTTAAATGAGGAAATTTAAGAATTTTATATAGGTTTCTAAAATATGTGAGTGCCTACTTCACTGTCACTCAGTGAAAAGGTGTTTAAAGAAAGGACGACATTATTTATTTGTACATGACCGGTATGGAAATACAGCAGTTTGATTACTTCAAACCATAATTGTCTTTTACTAATGAAAAACCTTAACAGTTATTTCTGTGTTCTCCTTGCTCTAGACCAAGGTCCGCAGGCCCATTTTCACAGCTGATAAATAATCTGCAATATCTTAGTGAAAAGTGCAGGCAATTTGAGCTCAAGTACAGATTGGCAAACAATGCAGCATCTTCTTTGGCATACATTTCCATTTGTATCAGTCCAGCTGTCTCCAAGCTGCGTACAAGTCCAGAGAATTGAGGTCCATTTCACTCGTCCATGTAGAAAACTCACAGACTGTAAATTTCAGTTATTTCCCGATTTAAAACCAAATGTCCTCACTTCTGCTTTGCAGACTCATGGTTCTGATATCACACTAACTTACCATTTCTTTCTCCTAAATTTAGATTTACAGGCCATGTACATATTACATTTCCAACTTTCATTGCTGTGCAATTAAACAGAACCCACAAAGAACTTCACTGACAGCAGTAAACATTTGGAAGAGTGATAGGATCCAATTCTAAAAAGGTTAGAACCAAACTTTTTTCCAATGCTAGCAGTATATTAATGCATTCCACTCATATTCACTGTTTGACTAAATTGTAAAACTGTTCTATGAAATATCCATGACAGCAAATTTTTGAAAATAGTTTTGAAATGTGCATAAATTGAGAAAATAATAAGATAAAGCAATAAAGTGCAACACATGTCATTTCTGTTATAAGCTATGTCTATCAAAACCAGAATAGAACCCACAGATACAAATTTCTCAGCAGTGGTTAGTATCTCACGGTAGTCATGTTCTCAGATATCCTTTTGGCCAAAGGCCAATTGAAAAGGCGCTGGAAACTATTTTTTGAGAGAACCCAACCGAATTCTTTCACTTACCACGATAAAAGACTTCAACAGGTACATTTGGAGCTTTCAAAGCCACTGCTTTGATGTAAAAGACTTACAGACCTTGTACAAAACAAGAATCTGAAGTTATATTGGCTATCTTCCCAGTTTTTGTTCTCTCGCTCCTTTTGTTTGCTCCAGTTTGTAAGAACTGAGCTGACAAAGGTGAAACAAAATAGAACGGTTTAAAATAGAGTCCCATCAACCCAACTGCCACTCAAAACTGCTCCAGAAAGCTGAAGCAGATTGCTTGGGGGTTGTGATAAGGACACAGTTGTTCTGAAATAAATCTGACATTCCACAGTGAAGGTCTGACCCATGCAAGCTAATTGCTATCAAATCAAATAAAAATATGTAGCTGTTTACAAGTAGAACAGAAAGATGCTTTCTTACAATCCTTGTGGACATGCAAACAATTCCAAATAAGCTTTAATGTGATTTCCTTTTTTTTAAAAAAAAGCAACTCAATATTCTAGAGCTAGGATTTTAGTGAAAATATTCTGCAGGCATACAATCAGCCTACTGAGCTGATGGGAAAAGGATGGGGACATGATTTGAGGACTCTGTTCCTACAAGTCTGGCAGAGGTCCCAAGCCCTAGACTGTAAAGTGGTGGTTGCTGAAATGGCTCTGTGTTTACGTTGTTGAGTTATGATACAATTACTTCATGCATCAACTATCAACAGTTAGAATACAAATTAAGTTCCAGTGATGAGACAAAAAGACCTCAAAATCCAAAATAATGCACTTATACAAATCATTTATACAAATTAATATTACAACAGGATTTCTTCAGCACATCAAAACCCAAATGGGGTGAAGGAAATCAAATTTATTACACACTGAGATAAGCAGAGGCATTACTCTGCCTAAAATCCTGCAGATGCTTTCTTAATTTGATCTACCAAACTAAGCTGTTTATTCTAGTGTGCTCATCAGGTTAAGAAAGAACAAATGCTTGGAATTCACAAGGGTGGGGGGTTCTACTCTCCAAAGTTAGTGTTTGATACAATTTGTTCTTGATGTTAATGTATTTGAATAACCTAATGACACATAAAACAAAGTTTGAATCATAATTGCTATTTTGACTTTAAACAGGTAAACTTTCCCTTTGGTGCAAACAACATTATTTTTTCTTTATAGTGTCAATGAGTTAAAAATAATGACTATGATCTTCTTTCAAATAGCATACTGGCCAAATTACATTGAATTAGATTACTTCAGATTTTGGACATTGTACATGCCAAGTTTAATTGCTTTATTACTGATAACATGCTGATGCTATCAACTCAAATTATACACACATAGCATCTGCAAATCACCTGCTTTGGTTACAAAGGGCCATCGAGATAGCACTGATGTATATAATGTTATCTCCATTGTTTCCTCAACAGGATCACAGAGTGATACTATAGAATAATATATCTAATGAAGATAATCAAACAAAGCCTGGGGAGCAGTCTATTGATAACTATTTTAACCTTTGCAGTTGGGCTGTTCAAAGATTATGACACTTTCAAACTGCCCTGCTAAAATATGTCCACTTCAAGAAGTAAAATTAGTTATTCTTTATAGTTTGCTCCCTATAGCAAGTTTAATACCATGTGAGCTGCCCCTGACCAAATGCAGTCAATAAGGTTAATAAAATCTGGACAAGATTTTCTCAGATAGGGAAAGATGTTATAATGCTTTCAGGAAACAAACTGAATAAAAGGAAGATTTGACACCAATGATTTCAGATTAAAAATGGATTTAGGGAAAGGTTCTACAGTGGATGATCAGTTAACGCAGAAGGAATTCATCCAATTCATAATACGTACTCCTCTGGAACACTGTAATCTTAACTGTTAATATCTATAATGTTTAAAGGAGAGTTCCAAATAATTGTTGTCTGGGTGCTATTGAGCAGGAAAGTATCACTAATTCTGTTCCAGAAGTAAGCTGTCTTCAACATTAAATCAACCATAAACACTTCACTAACAGTCTTAATAACAAATGCTTAGAAGTTTTCTTCTGCTTAATTTTATACTTCCTTTGGAAAATAATGTCTGATTTGCAGTTACGGAACTAAATCAAAAGCTAAGTCTCCATCTACATCTGTGATAATAATTTGTCAGAAAATCTCTGGTGAAATCTACTTACTCTGTAATTTTCAATGACACTTTCCTGATTGTTCTAATAAAATCACTTCACAAGTGATTTTCACAATGGCATAGTGTTTTCTGTTAGGTTGATTTTTCAAAAAAAAGAGCAGCATCAGAAAGGCTGAGCAAAGACAATACCACCTGTTAGCACTTTCTTGTCAGATTCCAACATTATCCTCAAACCTCTACACTTTAGTACAACAATCAAACGGAGAACTTAAGTCTTCTCGTTTGCACAATGGTTACAGAAATTGCTTTTTGGGTTTTGCTTCAAACTGCTCTAATTAAAAGGTACATTCACAGAATAGTCTGAACAACTTTCTTTATATATAACAAAATGGTATAGTTATTTCTTCGAGATTGATTTGTTAAGAAATTTAGAAGTGTTCTGATTCTAACTTAGTGTTTCATTATTTGATAAACAGCTGAGCTGTACTATAGTTTCCAACTTTGATCCTTTCTCTGCATGTCTGTTATTCTTAACTGAGTGTGATTAAGCCTTTATAATTATTTTTCAGAGTCCCTGAGTCTGGGATGGAGTAAAATTAGCCACTGCCCACACTGCCTGATGATCAATGGGCCAGGGTAGATTGATTTCTCCCCCCAACTTACCTTCAAGGCTCACAGAAAAATAATCTCAGAAGAGTTAAAAGTACCAAGGGAATAAGCAAAGAGAAATGAATATTGGGGGAATAAGAACTACTTGTGTTTCTTAATTTTTTTCTTAATACTTCCATGGTGACCAAGAAAACCAAAGTTGTCAAAAGGACTGCGATAAGTTTCATGCACAGACACTATTTAAAACTTTCTTGTAAACGTGAATATTCATGTAAATAAATTCTGTGATTGTTTAAAAAATCTTATTCTGCAAACCTCTATCCAACTGACACAAGATTGGATCATCTTACAGATAAACTCATTAGCAGCCAATACAACAGTAGCTATTCCTTCCCAAAGCACAGCTGTATTTCCTTTATTTTCTCCAAAGCTTCTTATGATTAAACAAGGGACAAAACTTAAGCAATATCAAAAGGACATTTTTTCTTCCACAGAGATTGCATGCACTTCCTGAACTTCAAAATCTATTTGCTACAGAATTTAAATATATTTTATGAACGATGATATGACTGACATCTGCTACTTCATTTAATCTTTCTCCTCATTTCCTGAGACAGCTGGATGTACTTTTTAGGATCATAGGGGGAAATTATTGGTTTGAATACCAAAGATCAGTGCAGTTCAGTCAGGGGGGGGGAGCAATACTTGGAGGGCGTAGTTAACAGAGCAGCACAGGCTGTTTATCTTTGCCATTCTCATGGAAGGACAGACCAAACCCTGAGCCTGAAAGATAGCTGCATCAAAAGCACTGTGTTTTCCTTTCTGATAACCTCAGTCCCACCAATTCTCCGATGTTCTGTTGATACTCAGCATGCATCTCCCTGTGGCATAAACAGATGAAAGAAACAATCTCAAAGTGAGCTTAAGCCAACAGAATAGCTACTGCTGGGCCAGGAGAAGAAAATAAAGTCTCTGTACTAACCCATATTACAAGCTAGAGGTTCAGGCATATGGAACTTCAATAAAGCAGTAAATTAAATCTACCTTTATTTATATATTACACACATTGAATGAACAAGGACTGAGCAGCTTTTCTTTACCATCCTTCAGCACAAGCCAGAAAACACAAGCCCTTTATATACCCTAATCCTAACATCCCCTTACAGAGCAAAATGCAACTGAACACCACTTCCCTCCCTTCCCTTTCAAATCACAGTGTTAGATGTGTCATTTTGGACATGAACTATATGTTGCCTTGGCAACACGAGTTCCCACTTATACTTTGTACACAAAATGGTTGCATCACCTTACTGTTTATCCGGATGGAATGGGCTGGTGCTTTTCTTTTGGAAAAAAAACATGTGCTGGCAGACCTGATTTCTGCTAGGACTAAATTTCCATATTCTATCTATGCTTTACAACACTAGTTTAGTTTCAACATAAATATTTTATTGTCAAATAACTTGGTTCAATGTCATATTAAATACAAGACTCTATTACAACTTTCTCTTTAATTCTACTCCACATTTAAGTTTTCCTGAAGAAACACACAAATGCATCTACAAGGAAACATACAATGTGTCAAACAATTCACGTCTATATCAACGTAGGGAAGATGAATGTAAAATTTAGAAATGATGACTGATCAGTAATTTCTTTTCTGCTCTATTTCCAGGATTTGACCTTTGAATTATGGAAGCTGTATCAAGGATCTTGGTGATCGTACGGATGACTTACAGTGGACTGAAAAGCTTGAGCATGTAGACATCAAGAAAGGGGATGTACAGGAGATTTTGGAAAGATCAAGTTGGACAAGTCACCGGGCCTAGACGAAATGTACCCCAGACTACTGTGGGAGGTGAAGGAGGAGATTGCTCAGCCTCTGGCAATGATCTTTGCATCATCAATGAGGATGGGAGAGGTTCCGGAGGATTGGAGGGTTGTGGATGTTGTTCCCTTATTCAAGATAGGGAGTAGAGATAGCCCAGGAAATTATAGACCAGTGAGTCTTACATCAGTGATTGGTAAGTTGATGGAGAAGATCCTGAGAGGCAGGATTTATGAACATTTGGAGAGGTATAATATGATTAGGGATAGTCAGCATGGATTTGTCAAAGGCAGATCATGCCTTACGAGCCTGATTGAATTTTCTGAGGATGTGACTAAACACATTGATGAAGGTAGAGCTGTAGATATAATGTATATGGATTTTAGCAAGGCATTTGATAAGGTACCCCATGCAAGGCTCATTGAGAAAGTAAGGAGGCATGGGATCCAAGGGGATTTTATTTTGTGGATCCGGAAGTGGCTAGCCCACAGAAGGCAAAAAGTGGTTGTAGACAAGTCATATTCTGCATGGAGGCTGGTAACCAGTGGTGTACCTCAGGGATCTGTTCTAGGACCCTTACTCTTTGTGATTTTTATAAATGACCTGGATGAGGAAGTGGAGGGATGGGTTAGTAAATTTGCAGATGACACAATGGGTGGGGATGTTGTGGATAGTTTGGAGGACTGTCAGAGGTTATAGTGGGACATCAACAGGATGCAAAACTGGGCTGAGAAGTAGCAGATTGAGTTCAACCCAGATAGTGTGAGGTGCTTCATTTTGGTAGGTCAAATATGATGGCAGAATATAGTATTAATGGTAAGTCTCTTGGCAGTGTGGAGGATCAGAGGGATCTTGGGGTCTGAGTCCATAGGACACTCAAAGCTGCTGTGCGGGTTGACTCCGTGGTTAAGAAGGCATATGGTGCATTGGCCTTCATCAACCGTGGGATTGAGTTTAAGAGCCAAGAGGTAATATTGCAGCTATATAGGAAACTGGTCAGGCCCGACTTGGAGTTCTGGTCGCCTCACTACAGGAAGGATGTGGAAACTATAGAGAGGGTCCAGAGGAGATATACAAGGATGTTGCCTGGATTGGGGAGCATGCCTTATGAGAATAGGTTGAGTGAACTCAGCCTTATCTCCTTGGAGTGACGGAGGATGAGAGGTGACCTGATAGAGATGTATAAGATGATGAGAGGCATTGATCGTGTGGATAGTGGAGGGTTTTTCCTAGGGCTGAAATGGCTAACATGAGAGAGCACAGTTTTAAGGTGCTTGGAAGTAGGTGCAGAGGAGATGGCAGTGGTAAATTGTTGGTTTTTTTTTTAAACACGCAGAGAGTGGTGAGTGCGTGGAATGGGTTGCCAGCGACGGTGGTGGAAGCGGATACCATAGGGTCTTTTCAGAGACTCCTGGATAGGTAAATGGAGCTCAGGAAAATAGAGGTCTATAGGTAAACCAAGGTAATTTCTAAAGTAAGTACATGTTTGGCACAGCATTGTGCTGTACGGTAGGTTTTATATGTTTCTATGTATGCAGTTATATTTTAGTCAAACATTTCTCAGTTTTGTTTCAATACGTCATAGAAGGGAAAATAAAGTACATCGGCAGGGACTGCGGGGCGAATTATTACTATTTTTTTCCCAGATTCTTAATATGCTTCTGCAACAATTCTTCTACTGTACAAGGCTTGTAGATAAATATTTGGTTTGAAATACAGACTTTCAACAAAATGTTTAATACACACATGGATAATCAAGAATCGCCAGTTTATGAAGACTCAGCTGTCATTCCCAAAGAGTTCCTGTTGTTTATCACTCATGCACAAAATGATTCAACATCAAAAGGCAGTTTTAGCCAAATCTAAATTCAACAATGAAGCTACTGAAGTTGCACTTTCCTTTGTTCTCTTCTCCTTTGTCAGCTGAAACAAAATTATATGATGTTCTGCACCCATACAAGTACTGTCTGCATTCCTTCAGTATTACACAATCAGAACCAACCCTGATGCATAAATTATAGGCAAACCTCGTCAATAAAAAGTTGACTAACAAGTTCTCCTTTTCAACAGGGCTCTGTGCATGAACTTAAATTTGATTAATTTAATGGGATACTTTACTATATATTAATTTCATACATTCAGATGACAGACTCTTTCATAGGGTCAGGGTTTGTGCCAGAAGGAACTACCTGGTGCAACAACCCAAGACAGCTCAATAGACAAACTTCATCAATCAACAGGTTGTTGGGGACAGCTCAATATACATGCAGATGACATCTAGTGCAGTAAGCAGATTGGTGCAGTTAACTTTCCATGACTGATCTCAGGTTAGGTAGGTTGACAAATGTGTTTTCATATTTGCCAACATTAAAATTCCTCAGGGGTTAAACATAAGGGTGGGGGTACAATGCCTAGAAACAGGCTTCTCTTGTTTTTTTGCTTTAAGATAACTATGTTCTATATTCCCATGCAGTCTGACAGAGGACATGGGACAAAATCCACTGCAAGGAAGCTTTAGTTTAGCAAGTACAGGGCTGTTTGTCATACCTTTTTAATTAGTATTCATGACTACTTATAACACTTCTTACTGATGCCTATGTACAGTACTTTGTAGCAATTTATTTTTATCAAATTATTGCCTTCATAGCAGTACAATAATTTAAGTTTCTCCTGACAGTAACACATCAACCTGATTTTAACAAGCACAACTTTCAAAATACAACGTAAATCACTGCAGAATGGAAAACCTGCCATTCTTTTATATATAGTTAGGAGTAGGCTAACCAAGACTCTTAAGCATGCACTACCATTCAATAAAATCACACCTGATCTTATTGTAATCTAACTCTGCTTTTCCATCAAGTCACTGGGTACTTCTGGGTTTTTGTTTTAAAAAATATTCTTTGAGGAATAAAGTTCCAAACACTCACAGCCTCCGAAGTGGGAAAAAAAACTTCTCAACTCCGTTTTAAATGTGCGAGTCCTTGATTTTAACATGATGCTAATTCTGCATTCTCTCATCAGACAAAGTATCTTCACCACATTTATCGCATCAGGAGTCTCTGGCACCTTTTATGTTTCCATGGAGTCCCTCTCACTCCAAGTTCAAAAGGATACCTGTCCATGAAGACCATTGTCACGTGCCCATTCACCTTGCCCAGTGAACCACTCGTACCTTAAGCAACTTTTTAATGAAGCAAAGTAACGACATTTGATGAAGAGAAAGAGATTGGGTACAGAAGTCATTAGCACTCAGGAACTAGAACTTTCATTTAATTAAAACCTCAAAGAAAGGAACCTTCTCAAGTAACTAGAAACATGTGCGTCAAACACTTTCAATTTTAAAAAAAATTGATATATCCCAGACCAGCTGATTTATTTTACTGATTTTACATCTCCATTCATAAAGAGATTATCTGTAAATTGCAGAATTAGGATGTAGCTTTTCAATTTAGTCACATGCTTAAGTAAACTATCTTTAAGTGCAGACCTTGATAATCTAATCTTTGCCCAGTGGGACCCTGGTTCTCTCCCTCCCGACCCTGTAGCACAGAGCAAACTGCAACATCTCATTGCTCTACCTGTGCCATGTTGTGTCCTTACTTACTTAGCCAAACCCCCAGAGCCCAAGAGCACAAAAATATTTTATTGCAGAGTAGCTAAACATAAAACAGGTAGGAATGAATCATCTGGTCTGCGTGAGGTAGCGGACTGTGAACTGAGAACACATTCATTGACAAAACCAAAACAGTATTTTATTCTGCCACTGAGAAACCACATCAGAACACAACACACTCTAGTTGAATCAGGGTTTCCCAACCTTTGTGCTGTGAACCCTACCATTAACTGAGTGTCCATGGGCCACTGAATTATACCCATCGACGTAAAAGGACTCAACAGCACAGATACTAATGTGTCTTCAAACTGCAAGCCGAATCGCCTGTCATCCAAAAACTATACCCTTTGTAAAGTGTTGTGCTTCTTAATGAAGTACAGTAAATTTCCTAACCATTTGGGTTATGTGAGCAGAGTCCACTGACCCAACACCAGTGTAGATGTGTCTGTTTCTCATGTTCTAGCTGCCTTAACAGCTGCTGCTGCTTGCTCATTGCTCTGATACCCATCAAAAGAAAAAGGCTGGATAGTCCAAAATACAAGCCAGCCTTTTATTTCTTGACGGTTAGGTTTACAATCATATAAACAGGGCCATGCCCTGAATCTAACTCTTATCACGAGTGATAGGGCTGTTACCTCTCTACTTCATTATTTGATTTGAACAAATAGGCTGAAATAACATCTACTCAGCATTGATACATGTGAAAATCATCTTATCTCTGAATTTTCATCAGACTTGGTAAAAGTAAAACAAAATTCAACAGAAAAAAATCAATTTTTACAGCATTCTCTTCACACACTTCTCATGACAGAAATTTTGAAGGAAGAAATTTCATAACTTAAAGAATTAAGTCAGATCAGAAGTGTTATCAGAACATCTCCTCTCAAAACTCTCACTAAGAAGCTGATACAAAGACAGGCAGTTTAACACTTCATGTCTACACTGCTGTTGGAAAATACCAAGCCTGATTACCTCAGCACCACTTGTCTATACTAACTCCATATTCTCTTGATGCCTTAATTTCTATAAATCTTTTCAGCTCATTTTTCAACATACTTGCCTTCAAAGCATGCTACCATTCCTAAAATAACCTCCGATTTAACATATTTTCATTTCAAGAAATTGTGAATAACTGCTACAGTCCTTTTGATCGATCATAATTAAATGATTTTGTCACTGAGCTTTCTTTGTTCATCTACTTCCTGGACACAGCGATCTGCAACAGGAACACATTTTGCAGTAAAGGAAACTTATTTCAAAGGGAAAATGAAAGAATATTTCTTGATAATAGACGTTGCCTCTTTATTATCATTCCCCATCATGGAGAGGATATTCAAGGCACAATAGAATTTATAGAATGACAGCAGAAATGAAAGCTAATGTATGAAAAATAGCAGCCTTTCTCCTTGGGACTGAGAAGATGAAATAGAGAATCTAACAGAGACAATGAATTACAAAGGTTTTGTGAGGAAACAATCTTTTAACTGACTGGTGAATGGATAACAAGGAGGAGCCACCTTACCTAAATAATATTTTAACAGATAGTTATTGGAACATGGATAGCCTTCTTATGATAACCATTGAAACAGAGGTCATAACATCGGTTGTCAGGGAATAGGACGAGAAAAGAAAGTAATCAAAGGATATGAAGAACAGGCACAGAAATTAGATAAGGATAAATGGGTTACCAACAAGATCCATTCCTAACTCTGTCTTTAAGTCGAATTTGTAGGTAAGTCGGAACAGGTACATCCGGTTCTTATTTAGTGTCAGTTAGTCAAATGTTTGTAGGTCCTTTCAGGTATTTTTTCCCCAAAATAAGCCAGTCTTGTCTACATTAAATATTTGGTCTGGCAAATAACCTTCCTGTTCAATAACTTTTTTCAACATTTCATGAAAATCACTTGCAGCACTTAAATCGACACTCGCTGCTTCACCTTGCACTTTAATATTATTTAAATTTGCCCTCACTTTGAACCAACCCCTTCTTGCAACAAATTCTTCATCACAATCACCTTCACTTGCTGCACCTGCAGCTTTTAAATAACTGAAAAGGCTTAGAGCCTTTTCTTGCATTAAAGTAAGGCTAATAGGCATATTACGCTGATTTTGATAGTCTAACCAAATTATCAATAGCCTTTCCATTTCAATAATTAAACCACTGTGTTGCTTAGTAATAATTGTAGCTTTCATCAGGTCACGGCCTTTCACATGCTCCATTATTCTCACTTTATCCATTAAAATTGTTCCGATCGTTGACCAACTGTAGCCTAACGCTTTTCCAATGACTGATGGCGTTCCACCTCTTTCCGATCGCTTTATTACTTCCACTTTATTTTCAGTCATGATCGTTTTCCTTTTCTTTGATGCATCACCAACACTTGCATCGGATTTACGCTTTGGAGGCATGGTTACAAGGGTAAATAAGAGAAAAATTTAAGCCAAATACAAAGTTACACACTCAACACAGTGTTAACGGCAACGTGATCTGACTTAAAATGGCCGATGGCGTTCTCCTTCATCAAGCCGACAAACCACTGAAGCCGCTCAATGTTCTCAAATTTTTAATATAATGGACTTTCTGGCAGTCCGTTCATAAGTACGAGTTGCCCATAAGTCGGACGTTCTTACCCCAGGGACTTACTGTATACAATTACATATTATATATATAGTTCTATAATCCATTCTACCAATACAGTCAGTACATTTCAGAACATTAACACAAGTGAATGGAATAACTATTTTTAAGCATAGCTGAAAGGACAGAAATAAAATTCAAATCTTTGTGGCTTTGTATGGACAACAACTTGCCATCACATTCATGCCTTTTTTTGTATATCAGAAAACTTTTTTTTGGTGCATGCCTGTCAGGAAAAAAATAATTGCCATATGTTCTAGAAAATGGTGAAGACTTTGCCCATTTCTCGACCAGGCAGCAGTTGTAAAAATAAGTAATTGAATGGCACAGGACTTCTGCTTAGGGACAGCTTTGGGAGCAGCACTCACTAAAACACCCTACATGTTATTGTTCTTTACTTTCAACTCACATTGAGCACTTAATAATATTGGTGCTCATGAATTAGTGAATCTATAACCTTACCGCTATGATATATCAATTCAATTTACAAAGGAATATGGCTTAAATGAGAAAATAGGTGGGGGTGAAATTAACAGTTTGTCATAAACCCTCATGTGTAAAATTTTAAAAAATTGATGCAAAGGAAGATTTGTTTAACTTTATGCATGCTGTTCTACTATGTTATTAAGTAAACCACCAGATCACAGTGTGGGCTGGAAGTGAGAAACGTATTTTTTATCCTTTGGAGTTCCACAAAAGTTACAGATTTTACCAGCTAACAGACAATAACTTTATTATAGTTCCATCAGCACCACTGAGTCTGAATCCTGAAATTTCTTACTCAGCAGCACCTTGAGGATAATAAAACAGTCAGCACTGTAGCAGTTCAGGGGGAGTCTCAACAACACCCTAGGGATGGGTAGTAAATGCCGGTCTTGACAGGTCCCAAAAAATGAATTTTAAAAACTGTTTTTTAAATAGTGGATTTACCAAGATTGATCAGCGAGTTTATTTAGATTGATACTTGCTTTCACTACACTAGAACCACTTGATTAATATCTCAGCAAGTGAGCAAAACTGCTCCACTCTCTCCTCACCTGTGAGTGAACAGGCAATGAAGCAATTCTTGAGCAAATGTGCCATCTAAAACAATGTGTCTATGAGCAGGATGCTCATTAATCTCAACATGCTGCACGAATATTCTCTGATGAGAGTTCAATGCATCAACCCAATGAGGTGTAGCAAATGATCAGCTCCTTGAAATGCATGAGAACACTCTCTGACACATCCGAAAACAGACATGGCACATCCTTGTCAGGCAGGTTAAAAAGTCCAGTAAACTGCCACACTTGTACCTTAGGAAAAAATATAAACTCCAAAAGAAAGTTTGTATGCCCTTTAGTTTGCAGTCTCTCATTAGACATTTCTTGGAGGTTTCATTCTTTGATTTCCCATCTCCTACCAGACTAATAAACTACCACATTCATCTTTACGAATAAATCAGATTACTAAAATAAAAGAGATTATTTCAAGGCTCCAAAATATTTCTTCTAAATTGCTAGGACAGTGTCCAGATTACTTCTCAATTCTATGAGATTCTGGGGCAAAGCTGGAGGGTTATCTCCTATAAATGTTATATAAATTAACTGGTTAACAATGATTATCTTTGACCAATACAATGCACCGCTCAATGTCTCCATACTGAACACAACAATATTTCCCATGCGCAATCAGGCGCAACATTATTCAGATTCTGACTGTATTATTCAATCAGAGTGTGGATTATTCCAAACTGTTGTCACAACTATGGCAAAACATATTACAGCAGTCAACTTCACCTACAAACTTTGGAAAATATAGTTTTAGAAAATCTAGAAAATATCAAAATAAACCACAATGAAGAAATCAAGGCTCCCATCAGCTACTCATGGAGAAGTCTTTGTGGTTTGGCTGTTTTAAGCATCTAAAGAGTGACCTCTGTAGGACTTGGCGAGATTATGTGATAAGTTAAAAGCTAAACTTCAGAAACAATCATCTGCCTTCTGATATACATCTTCCTTAATTTTTTTTACAAAAAGGGTTCTAGATTTTTCTTTATTTGGTAACTGGTGCCACAATTTCGGTATTTCTTGAATAGAAATATTAGAAAATGTAAAACTTGACAAAGTACGAGTTTAATTTTCATTTTTGCAAACTGATATGAGCGGCGTCACCTATACCTAATGTCACTATGCTTCTTACAGTGTACGCTTGAGCTTCCTGAACTAAAAGTGGATATCCAGATAGGTTAGAACATGGATATTTAACAGCAAATACTAATACAAGCTACATTTTGAATTTTGTAAGTACAATACAAAAAGGCTTGCTGAATGTCCCTTGCACACTTCAGAAAAAAACCTTACTTGCAATGATTTGTGGCTTATTTCTTTTAAAAAGGGAACTGAGAATGTTATCTGGTTATCACAATCCCATTTTGTTGTGTTAGGCCCACACAACGGTCTGCTACATTCATTATAGACTTTTTAATTATCTGAACTGTTCCAAATCTAGCTGAAATCTCACAGGCTGTCCCAAAACGTAGCAACTGAAAAACAAAGTATTGGCTGACTCAAGCAGTTTCTGCACCAGCTTGGTCGTATTTGTCTTTTTAACGAATGGTGTCCTTTAACCACCGAGGGTTAGGAATACACTACAGGTCTGGCCGACTGTCTAAATCAGTGATCGCTGGGGTGACCTTGAAGGAGATTGAAGAACGATTCACTTGCAGTGCCCTCTCAGTTTTATTTACGGTAACCGCCGAAAATCCGTGGGCAGGTTATTGGAACGAGGCTCAGTGCATGTGCACTGAGCAGAGGGTGTTGGATTGACTTAGAGATAGAAATGTTCCCCTTTAACTGGCAAATAGACTCTGGCGAATACTGGAGCAAAGCTAGTTAGCTCGCGCCTTCTGCTCGCAATATGCCCCTGCATTTTAATTGACCATTTCGCCCGGTTAAATCTGAGCAAAAATTTTCACCTGCCGGCCGGCTCCCAAATTAAACTGATGCCACATCGAGCAATAATACCCGTTTCTCGGGATTTTACGAGTATTCCATTTGGAGTATGTGGCGCGATAAATGGCAAGTTCCACTTCTATTTCACTCAACGTGCCTAGGAAAACGCAACTGCTATTGAACGAAAGTGCCACCTGTTTGTGGCCGGCCTGTACTGTGATTTCTCAATCAATTGCAGTGTTTGTTCTGATCCCAAATCGAATCGAAATTTGGGCGAGCTTGACGGCACTACATCGATGCCTGATCTAAACCGACAAACAGGCCGTAACCCGCAGGACTTATCTCCCACCTCGTTACGGCCTGAATGCTTCTTTAAACAAGGAAACGGCGGCCTCCGCAGTTGGTACTTCAGAAAGAGACCCCAAAGCAAAAAAAAACAAGTTGCATTATGTACTCCTCGAGATAATGTAGGTACCCCCACTCTCTGTGGCACGGAATATTTTGTTTTTAACCGCGTCTTACTTTTATTCTGTATCTTGAAAACAAGGACCATGAAATGTTACGGGAGCCTTTAAAAGCGCGTAACGCCCCGCGGTTTAACAAGTTTGCGATTTAAATTATACTAAACGCGTGTTTTGAAATTTATTTTGTACATATGGAATATTCTACACTCATTTGGGAGCCGGTGGATAAATGCCCAGGAATTTTTTATGGGTTACTTTAAATTAGTGACCGGGCGAGGCTAACAAGTGATTAAACTTTGAAGGGATGGAGCAAGAAAGGGTGGATAATTAACATGGAACCAAAACTGAACATATTTAGATTTATCATCAAGCTTCTTATCTCTTAACCTGTTGTTAGCAGTTGAGACACTTCATTTAATCTAACAGTTTAAATAAACATTTACTCAATGAGTTTCAAGCCAAAGGTTTAACGAAACTCCCGATAAAATGGTGATTCATTGATAAGGCAGTTCCCAGGCTAACACAGGTTGAGATTTAACTATTTGTGCTTGTCCTTACCGTAAAGTGAGAAAATGTGCTCGAAAAATTAAAAGGATCATTCTTCACCGGATGGAACCGATGAGACAACAATATTACCAAACAAAAACAGGCTTGGAGTACAGTCAAAATCCTTGTTTTGCACGTATTCTCCTCTTATTTTACGGAAAGAACCAAATGAACAAACTGAGAATGTAATTATACTTTAGAGAGACAAGAGTTTAGGCTAAGAGTGAAAAGGGGCGATCACTTTATTTTGAGATTAAATATATTCGCTGCCCTTTATTTAATACGAGCGCTGTCTCCCTGTCGGAACGATGGGAGATCTATTCAGCCTGATCTTCTACACCAACTAGAACCCGCCTTTGAGATATATCAGGAATGAAGTCTGTGTAACAGATTAGATTTTCTGGAGATAATCGCCTTGCAGCAAGAATTCCGGCAAAGCCTCGGATGCTGGTTCTTTGCTGGTTGCAGAGTCTCACCCAACACACAAGCAGGGAAGATCGCTACACACTGCCCGAATACTGCGCTAACGCCACCTGCCTCCTTGACCATTTGCCGCTCTTCAGAACAGACATTCCTCTGGGCTCGCTCCGGGTCTAGTCGCTATCTTGACCCCAAATGTATCCTATTCTGTCTCGTCAGTCTCCCCTCCTTTTTTCGCAGCCGAGTGACCCCAAATAAACTGAATCTACGCTGCTGAAAACACTGGTCGACTTTCCCACGTTTGTAAATTTGGCCTCTCTCGACACACGCACGGCAATACTTCCCTTTCCACAATAATATTTCAGCAACCGGCGCCCGCAAAAAAAAAATGATGGTGAACAGTTGTACCGTGTCCCTGAAATCCCCGCTTCTAGAATTCTCCCCCGGCTTCACACTAAACAAGCAACCCCTGTGTTAATACTGCTCAAACCTCCCCGCCAGTTACTGGAGGTTCTCCTTAAATGCGATGTATTGCACATGTGTGGAAAATCATATTTTGTTTTGATTAAAATAGCACTGAGCTCAGGATGGAGACTGCCCTCACTAGTCACTTCCACCCTGCTCCAAGTTGTGTGTGCATTTAAATCATGAGAATTTAAATACCAAAGTAGCAGGTGTGGAGCCTGATCAGGACCCTTCACTTACTTGGGATTTGAGGAATTCCAATATATAGGTGCCAAAATTTCACAGTTTGATACAGCCACCCTGCAGAAAACGCACAAAATTCCCAAATAGTATTTCCAAAGCGAGTTTCTTATCGCCATTGTCGCTGATCACTGGTCTCCGATTATACTGGGATAAATTTATATTTTTGTCTGTCCTTGTCCTGGGCGCGATGCTGTACGAAGGTCTCAAAGGTATCCTTTTACCAAAAGCACACGTTTGATCCGAGGCTGCCTTGTCGAAACTTGAAATGAACCCTGGCGTTTCTGTCGCTACTGATCCACTGGGGTTGTTTGCTGAGCAGGGGCTCCGGATCTCACACCCGGCAGACTGTCCTCCTCATTCCCCTTGTGTTCCTGTAAATTGCTGCAACTCTTTTACAGCGAGGCACTTGCTTGCAACAGCAGAACGAGCCAAAATTTCAGATGCAACCCCTTTTCTCCCCCCTCTTTTAACCTTTGCTGCTTGCGATGGCCGAATCTGCTCGATAGGTTGTCACAGAGGTACGAGACGATGTGCGCACATACAAACGCGGTATGTGTTATGCCGTGTGTTGTGTAAGCCGCTTTTCTCGCTACTTGGTCACTTTCACGATCCAGGACGTGATGAGCTTGCTCTTTGCATGAAAGCTTTATACCTCCCACTAACCCACCGTGAGAGCGCGCCGGCGCTTGCCGCCCGTTCATTGGCTCCTTCGGCCACCTGCAGCTGTAGCTCCACCTGACTGACAGCCAATACCGCTCCCTCATTGGCCGCATGAAGTGTCATTCCAGTCTTATAAGCTTCCCCATTGTTATTTCATCGGATCAAGACTGATTTTTGGAGTTTATTTGCAGCCAGCCTAACAGCACAGGTAACCAAAAACTAAGCAAATACGCATAGCTGAAGCGTTTCCCTGTAAATCCTCACACTATTTCATTTGCACTTGATAATTGGAAACAATGCAGTTCATCACAAATCTCATTACTGTTTTATTGGAATAAAGGGAGATGAGAGTGGGTGAACGGTGGAAATGTCCTTCGTTCATCGTATACAATATCACGTCAATAAACTGGTCAAGTTTACACTTTATAATATGGTTCCCCGGAATCCCCAGCGATTTTTTCTTTCATAGAGCAACTATGTTACATTGCAGTGGGGGAGGGGCGGGAAGGAGAAAGATTTCGCGAGTCAAATGAAGAATGAAATCCAAATCGTTAAAATAAAAATCGCAGGGTGAATAACTGCGCAGTTAATTGAAAGGGCACAGATACGCACTGTTCAATCCTTCGCTGCCATGTCATATCGTTCTGTTGAATTGAAGGAACGACACGCCCAGGCTGGGCACCAAATGCAGTGATGTAAAAGGTAGGACATTGCATCGCGCCAGCCAGCATCCGACCGACCTTCGCGTTTTCCGTGAATCCACAGCGCCCACTAGAGCTTTAATCTGAACATTTCGCAAGATTGGCATCGACATCAGTCCGGAGGCACGGCACGCTCGTAGCCAATCCACCGCACGGTAAACTTTGTTTTCGATGTAATAGTCATCACTAAAATACCACTCAGATCCCTCTGACCTAGTCATTTAGTTTCTTTCGAAGTCATTGGAATGATTCAGGAGGTTCACGGGATTTAAACTTGGGGGAGGGGAGCTAAAAGAAGACGTTGAACTCTTTTAAGACATCGGAGTCGCCGAAGACGATATTTTCTTATACACTAACCATGTTTGGTTGTTTTCTGTTTGTATAAAATGAATCGTTAAAATATGCAACCACGATGGTCCGGAGTTCCAGCCAAAGTGATTTATTTTCCATTCACTCGATCTATTCCAAACCCCCCGGCAGAACTCTTTACAATGCAGTTGTGATCTTCCAAATCTATATCACTTCGATATACTTTTGGAAATGCGAAGTACAATCAACTAAAAGCACGCTTTTCCAATCAGTGGCAAATATAGTGTACAACTAGTAGAGATTATATTTTCACATTCAAGTAGGAAATGCAAAATTGGGTTGCATTGGACAAAGGCCCCAAATTGTACGTATTCTTTATGTATGGACTGCGTTTAATCTAGAGCAAGGACTCGGAAGGTGTGAAGAGTGTGATAGTTTTAAATCAAACAAACGTTCGAGTCGACAGACATGATCTAATTTTCAGTTGGGTTCAGAAAGGCGACTGGCCGGAATCCTGGGCTCCTAATCCAATTTATTTTAAATTGGATTGGGTTTTAATTATAAATCTGTATTGTGTCTTTAAATAAAACAAAATCGCTACAGGTGATTGAATCATCCTGAGCAATGCCAAGTTTTCTAAAGATAAAAGATTTTTTTTGTTTTGTTTTCGGCTTTAGCAGTCGGGATTTGAAAATGTTGCAAACGTGTTTCAATTTAATTTCAGTTCTCGATGTTAGGTTGATAGTAAATAGCTTTAAATAATGAATGGAAGGCGGACCGTTCAGGTGGATTTTGACTTGTGGGTCAGCACATGTTAGAATATCCTAAAAGGTCCCATACTGATGTTGATCGTCTTGAATTCAAATAATTCCCCATGAGATGAATTTAGTGTTGACTCCGTTTCATCTCCGTGCGTCCTCCAATTCAACTGTCGGTTTAGTCCCATTCCCTTGTTGCCTTCAGTTTCTCAAGCAAAGAAACAAAGCAAAAAAGTAACAACGAGTACTTTTCTGTCACCGCTGATGGATACTAGGCTCTACAGTGAAAAGACGGACTCAAATCCAAATTCGCAAATTCTTATCAAGATCAATTATCACCCCATTTCGCATTTAATTAAAACTGAATCAGCATTTTTTGGTGATTTACTATTGTGATAATCAAGGCATTTGCTTCCTTTGCCCACCAATCTGGGAATAAATGAGTTGAACAGAAATCGTCACGCGTGTCTCCCAACAACAGCAAAACATTAGGAACGATCGTAAACCCTTTCAACATCACCCCTAACGACTACAGCTGTCGACACGTTTACTGCAGAGTTTTATGTGGTAATTTACACGATGCTCATCAATTGGATGAAACGGTTGGTAGTTAATAGGCGGGAAAGGAAATAAGCTTTGAGAAATGTTGAGGTGACCGCAACAAAAAGTAAATCCAACTAAAGACCGTCTTTTTTAGTTTGGAACTACACAGCTAGAACACCCCTTTAAGCTTGCAGCATTTCCCTTGGCTGGGACGAATTAATTGGCAACAGCCGTCGAAAAGTTTTTTCTTTGTAAAACCTTGTCTCCACTAAATTTCCTGTTATTATTCGGCTTGCGTTACGTACGGACCGTGGGCTCACATTTGTGAGAACTGCATTTCCGTATTGAACAAGCAGATCAGAATGCAAGTGAGGGGCAGGGGATTAATAGTTGCGAATTCGCGCCCGCCAGTGCTTTGTAACATTATATTTAAAAAGTGGTTATTGCTAACAAGTAGCCAAAATAGCCGAAAATCCTCGTTGTTTATGGAGATGGGTCTGCAGAACAGTTTCTTTGATCCGTTTTAGTTTTAGCCTCAAATGTACTGGCGGATTTACTAACCGTATGATCTTTCCCGTTTCACTGTGATCCAAACAACAAGAATAATTGGCAGCACCGCGAGGCCGAAGAAATACGAAATACCAGCACTGTACGCGATCTCTAATGAAACTAGACGACGACCCAGAATTGTATCGGTTACATGTACTGGACCTAGAAAGCTATTTCAAAGCAAATTCACCAGCTCATTAAATCAACTTTATCCTACAGTGTTCCTCAGTGCGTTCGTTATGCGCGGCAGACCATTATAAACTACTATTTATCACTTGTAAGAAAAAGCACTAGATATTTCAAGAGCGTTTGATAGTGTTACTGGTCTCCAGGTCTAAAATATAGAAACGAATAAAAAAACGTGGCAGAGTTCACTGCCGGGTTTGAGCACTTCTTTAAATATTTATATCACTTCTTTAAAAATAGAACATCTTTTCGGAATTCATATTAAGCAAGTAGTCATAATAATTAGTTTCAGGTGATTTCGTTTTGTCATTTTTATTTGATTTTATTGATGTGATTCCCTCATTCCACTTCTTGTCAGGTCAATATTTCTTTGAAATGGATCAAAATTCAAAACAATCTATAATATGTTTGGTGTATTTTTACATTTTGATCATAAGTATCTCTAAACTTAGTTTTTAATTTTAAATGTAGAATCTATAGCTGTTCAGTAAATGTTGAGTATGTGTTAATAGGGGTAGGGTGCAGTAAGATATTTATATATGCTGTCACTTCTCAATGTCTGAAAAATCCAGGTCACGCGGTGAAACACTTTGAGAATGAAATATAAACTTCTTACTAGATGCTGCAGTTATCTTAGAGACGCAATACAAAAATCTGTACATCTCCAACTACAATGTCATATGACTTCTAATCCACAATTTATATTACTAAAACAATGCAGGAGATAATCAAATGAAAAGCTTCCGATCAAGTCTACTTCAACTATTCAGCGTAAAGAAAATCACATCATGGGATTTCACGTACCTGTTTGTTTAAGATGTAAGGTGGCTGAATAACTTAAAAAGTATTAGAACTGTTTTAGTAACAAGGTGAGTTCACAGTTTATGCTACACCGAGGGAGGACACAAACTGACACATCTCGAATGTTTTTTTGCAAAAAATCTTTTATCTTTATTTCTCATTTCAGATGAACATGCAACTGGAAGAGCAATTTTTTGCTAAAACTTGTTTACAAATCTTGCACTTGTTTTATGAAAATGTTGTTATTTGGCATTGTTGTTTTTAACCGCGATTTAATTCCTGCTTTCGATTCTCACATGTGCATATTTGGGAGGGAGAGAAGGCGATAAAATCTTCCTCGCAGAAGGACTAAACTAGTGTTCATTCAAGGACAGGTGAGGCAAGTCTCTACAGGCCAGCTTTTGAAAGCTGCATGGGTAGATTTCCGGTTCACTGAACCCAGATAAACCACAATCAGCAGAAATTGCTTTAAAAGCTAACCCGGAAATCCTGGCTTTTACACTTAAAGTTTTTAGTCTTAAAAAAAAGAGTTTCGCCTTAGTTTTATCTCACGACAGGATCGGGAATTCATAAAAGTGCCACAACCGCACACAATTTCATAACAGGAATGATTTTATTGTAATAATTTAAAGAGGGCGGTTAATCTAATTTCGTGGAAGTCATCAAAGCGAGCGAATGGTAATCCGACGGAAGAGCAGACGGCAGACGGGCTCATAATCCACAACAAGGCTGCACTTTAAGAGACCAGTATTTCAAAGCGTTATAATGACTTGTATACTTTCTGAACTCGAATTCTATTACGCTGTTTGATTTATTTTAACTGTTGTCATTCTTTTATCTGTAATATTTCTGTTGGTACTTTTCCTGTTTTAATGAGTACAGCCCGATCCTATTTTTATCCCGGAGGCATGGGGGTCCCTTGTTTGAATCGGCTACCTGAAATGTTAGTGCTGGTGCGCTGTAGTTTCGAAAACTGCGATTAAGGGCCCAGAGCCAACAGCAGGGAGACGCTGCTAGCTTCTGTTTTATGGACAATTAGACCCGAGGCCACCGTCAGAACAATGCAACAGTGACATCATAAACCGTGGAAAAAAATGAAAGCTGTTTATTTTTCTAAAATGAAATCTAACTATCTGCCGTAATTGCTGGGATGGTTTTATTCTATAATAATTTATTGTTCAATCAATGATTGTCAGCATTATTCGTGTTTACATAAGATGATGTTTTAAATACAATTTTATTCACTATACTTTTACCTGTGCTGAATCAAATTCCCCCTCCCCCTCCCCCATATAGCACGTATTCACTGTCTCATAAAACAATGAAATACAAACGCGAAGTTCACGGTGATCAGAAAAGCGGAACGCCTTTCAGGACCCATATATCTCTCTTTCACTAATTAATAGAAAGAAATGTGTCTAAATCAGTTTTGTATTGGTAGCAGTGCGTTAAAATCCCATTTGATACGTGACGTACGTGTGATTTATAGGAGTTCGCGTTATTCTGTATCTTGCAAACATTTAGTAAATTTAGAATATACTGGCAGCAGCTTTACGGTTACATTAATGAAGTAGTTCCTAATTCACGGAGATGGCCAGACTGAAGAGTTTGCGGCTGGTAGGATTTTACTGCATCTCCCCCACCCCGAATGGAATGTTATTTGTTGTGGCAACTTCCCCATATCGAAACAAACCATCCTTATGGTTGCTTCAGATTTAGCAAAACCTAAATTAACGCTTTTCGCGCGGTGAATTAGATCATGTGACTAGGACAAATGTTTAACCTTTCTTTGTCTCCCCCTAGTGCAAACTCGTACTGTCAAACAGACAAGCTGGTCAAAACATTACAGATTCATTCCCTTTACTGGATGAATTGGTGCCAATTCTTGGGCAGTCGTTGATAGATTTCAAGAGTGAGTTGCAGAATAGAGGTGAAAAATAACTGTAAATAGACCAAGATATTTATTGTACAAACTGGACAGGTACCCTGCAGAGTTCAAAGGTTCATTTAATGTCAGAGAAATGTATACAATATACATCCTGAAATGCTTTTTCTTCGCAAGTAAGAGGAAGATTTCCAAAGTTAAGGTTCCTGAATGATGTAAAATAAGAAGTTTAAAATTTCGAAGAAGACAAGATTCTGTAAATAGTCAAGTTGAATGTTTGGGGTGGTAGAAGGCGGGGTGGTTAGCACAATGCTTTACAATACCAGCAAACCAGGTTCAATTCCCACCATTAGCTGTGAGGAGTTTGTACGTTTTCCCCGTGACTGCGTGGGTTTCCTCCGGGTGCTCCAGTTTCCTCCCACAGTCCAAAGATGTGCCGTTATTGTAGGTTAATTGGTCATTGTAAATTGTCCCGTGGTTAGGTTAGCATTAAATTAGGGGAGTGCTGGGTGATGCGGCTCGAAGGGCTGAAAAGGCCTATTCTGCACTGGATGTCAATAAACAAAGACACCAAAAGTATATAGAAGCATAGAATAAGACGAGAGACAAAGAAAGAAAGTAGGATAAATTAACATGTAACATAAAAGGATACTCAATTTATAGTCAGTCATGACGGAATAGCACTTCCCATTTACTTCAACTAAATATTCCACAGAATCATCCAGTCATCTCAGTAGTAAGCTTCCCACTTTCCCACATTTGCCATAGTCAGGCATCACTTGAAGGGATTCCCTGTGGCCAGCAGCTGTGTTGTCATCAACCCGTCTAGGGAACCAGTCACTTTACACGGTCCTCACACGGGATCGGGAAAGCAATCTTTAATTAACCTTTTAAACATTATAACTAAAGATTGTAACAAATATATGATTAAAGTAAAAGCTGGACTATCGTTAAGGGAAAATAAAATATATTAAAGCACTTCATATTTTAAAATATTCAACTACAATATCATGAACCTGGTTTTTAGGAAGCAAATAATCTTCTGTAACTATGGTTTCATCTTTAAATACTCATTTAGACATCATTTAACTGAGCATAAGATTCTCTTTTTAATTGCATTGCTTTGCAAATCTTGCCAGTTTGGATAATTTCATCTTAACTGTGGCACTGAAGGCCAACACCACAGCCCGTGGAAAGATACTGAATCACTCATGGCAGCTTTCATACTGCTGCAATAAGCCACATCTGTACAAAAATCCTGAAATAACTTTCATCCAGAAAAATGTTAACGTTGGTTGTGGTTCTGTGGACCAGGAGACCATTTGGTGCATGCTCACAGTGATGGATTCACGGAGCATTGCAATAGGCCCTTCCAATAGGCAATACTCATTCATGCTGACCCAGTTTCCAACCTGGGCCAGTTGGATTTGATTGCAATTGGTGTCAATCTCTCTGAACCTTCCCTATCCACTTACCTGGCTAAATGTTTTCTTTAAACATTGTAAGGACAATAGTTATGGATTTCCATTCATCAGGATGAGCAGGGTGTCATCTTACAATTGGCATCAGTATTCCACCATAACCTCTAATGCATCATCTATAAATACTTAAATGTAGATTTGAGACTAAAGTGGGCCTCTTTAAGGAGCATACAAAAAATCCTGTGGAGGTAGAGACATCTCCAGGGTATTAAATGAGTCCGTTATATACATGTTCACTATATCAGGTGGTACTATCAACATACGGTAACTATAAAGACAAGAGAAATGTAATAAAAGCATGAGATAGAGTGGAAGGGGTTCCTGAGGTTGACTATTCAAAGTAGAGAATTTACTCAGTTTGTGTCTCACATTGTTGAATGAACTACTGGTGGAGCTAGCAGCTGCTTTTCATCCTCAGATATCTAACAGAGGAATGGAGAAATGTTCTAAAAAGGGAGAAGATTGCTAGTGCCATATTCTATGTATTATTATTGTTTTTTACCTTCCCCTCCCTTACACTGCCACCCCCCCCCAACTCTTCGATGGGTGTTTGTGTTAAGTTCTCTATGTTACCTTTTAGGACACTAGAGGGAATAAGGAACAACATTATTGGAATGGTCCAAGAGTTGGATGTTGGTTACATGACAGATCAGAATCAGGTTTATTATCACCAGTATGTGGAATTGTTCCCCTCAAGGCAGACAGTTTGCAGAAATAACCAACTGAGATGTTGAAATCATGAAGGATATTGATCAAAACTCAGGATATTTTCAATAGCAGAGATATTAGTAACTGCAAAATATGGATTTCAAGTAATTGCAAATAATTGAGGGAGACTGAGGGAATGCCTTATTCCCTGCAGATGCTGACAACCAAAGGGTTAGGAGATGTATGTCACACCTGGCTAACACTCTCAACAGGAATCAATAAGCTAAAATATTGATGGACTAATACCGACAAGATTCCATTTGGCCGAGTTTTATTTGCCCATCTTCCCTCTTCCATTGAGATGAAAACCATAGGAAAATAGAGGGAACAACATTAGCTCGGTCGTGTTGTGAGAGTGCATGGTGAAGGTATGGTCAGATGCTTAGCTGTCACAACCAATAAAGAACTGCTCAATCCTGTTGTGTGCTGCAACCCAAGTGTGAAATCTTACAGCTGCCATGCCTCCCATGGGAAGGTTAGTACAGGTATACCTATGGCATTTAAACTGCAAGATATCATGAATTCAAGTTATTTTGTTAAATAATTTAATGTATATACTTTAAAGTCTAACTTCTTTCCCAGATCTTAATGCACAATGTTAAGTTAATGGCCAGGCAGCTCTAAATTACATTGTGTCTGACTGTAATCCGCACAGTATGACACATTCAGATGCATATGCCAAGTGATTTCTCGATGAAAATTCAGTTATGTTAACATTATAATTTTTTAAATATACCTCATTTAATACATTGATCAATTTCACTGATAGGGCAAAATCGTTGCCATTAAGGTCGCATGTTTCCTTTGGCCCACAGAGCTGCCCATGATATAGTAGAGGTGAGTCTACTGCTTCAACTACTGCTGTTGCGTGTTGTAGGTAATTGCACAATGATGTTAGGCAGGGAGTTCAAAGACTTTAACCCATTAATGATAAATGAACAGGATATGTAACTCAGTTCAGGTATGTCCTGCTTGCCAGTGATATTAATGGGTTTGGGAGGACACTGCCAATGGTGCCCTCATATAAGACTCTGAGAGTTAGACGGTGCAGCTGTGGTGTGATGCTAGAGGAAACAAGCGTTTCATGTGATGAATGAAAAATCAAATTGAAGGATTATTTTGTCTTAGGTTGTGTTGATCATCTTGAATATTGTTGCGGCTGCCTCCATACATTAGTGCAAAGAAGGTATTGTACTTCTGACATACCGCATACCCTTAGGTGGTGGAAAGCCGCTGGGAGGTTGAGAGGGAGGTAGGAGCCCCGAATACTGAACCATGGACCTGATATAATGGTCACATCAATTTCTATGGTGAGTATATTTAAGATTCAGACCAATGGCAACTGCTGCTGATGACACTTTGAAGTATCAAGGAAGTTGGTTTACCTGTTTTAGGATAGTCAGTACTTGATAGTTGTTTGATACAAACATTTTTATTTTATCTTTCTGGCCCAACAAGCCCATCAGCCAATACACCCATGTAACTAATTAACCTTCTAAACGGTATGTCTTTTGAATTTGGGAGGAAACCCATGCAGTCACGGGGAGAACGTACAAGCTCCTTACAGAGAGCGACAGGAATTTAACCAAGGTCGCGGCGCTGTATTGGTGTGACACTAATTGCTACACCACTGTGCTGCTCCCACCGTCTTGTTTGTTTAGTACCTGGCCAAATTTGGGATGTTGCCCAGGACATGCTGAATGCAAACATAGTTTGCCTAATTATCAAAAGAGTAGTAAGTAGAGCTGAATTCTCTGCAACCATCTGACTGTACAGTGGAGAAAGCTCACGGATAAAGAGCCATGCCTTGGGTGCAGGATGATTGGTTAATAAGTTTCCTTTGTGCTAGCCATTGACTGCCTCAAGCAGCTTTACTAGATCTCTGTGTTGTCATGTCAGATCAAATGGTGCCTCGTGCTGAAGAAGGGTCTTGGCCCAAAACATCGAATATCTATTCCTCTCCATAGATGCTGCCTGACCTGCTGCACTCCTCCAGCAGTTTGTGTGTGCGACCTTGATTATAGTCTCAACTGAACTGAGGTGTGAGCTAAGTGGTCCTGGTGGAATGAGAATCAGAATTGGGGCTAATATCATAGGCATATGTCATGAAATTAGTTGTTTTGTGGCAGCAGTATATTGCAATACATAATAACTATAAATGACAATAAGAAATATATATAAAAATTAAGTTAAATAAGATTAGATTATGAGGATACTCAGTCCTCGTTTATTGTCATTTAGAAATACATGCATTAAAAAATGATACAATGTTCCTCCAGAAAGATATCACAGAAACACAGGACAAAACCAAGACTAAAACTGACAAAAACCACATAATTATAACATATAGTTACAACAGTGCAAAGCAATACCATAATTTGATAAAGAGCAGACCACGGGCACAGTAAAAAAAAGTCTCAAGTCCCGATAGACTTGTCATCTCACGCAGATGGTAGAAGGGAGAAACTCTCCATGCCATGAACCTCCAAAGCACCACAAACTTGCTGATGTATTGGAAGCACCCGACTGCAGCCGACTCTGAGTCCGTCCGAAAACTTCGAGCCTCCAACCAGCCCTCCAGAACCGAGCACTGAGCACCAACCTCTACCGAGTGCTTCGACCCTGCCCCGGCTGCCAAGCAACAAGCAAAGCCAAGGATTCGGGGCCTTCCCCTCCGGAGATCCTGGATCACACAGCAGCAGCGGCAGCGAAACAGGCATTTCAGAAGTTTCACCAGATGTTCCTCCGTGCTCTCACGTCTGTCTCCATCAAATCAGGATTGTGCATGGCACCCTACTTGACAGATAACAGATACCATTCACCGGAGTGGCTGCTGCAAGCTGTGTTGCGCCACCATCTTCTCCAACTCTCTTAAGTTAATTAAGTTAAATACGTTGTGCAAAATGAGAGCAAAAAATAGAGAAAAATGTAGTGTACATGGGTTTATTGTCCATTCAGAAAGTTGATGGCAGAGAAGAAGCTGTTCCTGACATGTTGAGTGTGTGTCTTCAGGCCTCTGTATCTCCTCTTATTGGGCTCTTGGATTGACTGTGGCTGGCTTCCTGGCTATAGACTCACTTTCGTGAACCACAGTTTAGAATGGTATTTGCTTATTTTTATTGTTTGCAAGATTTGTTTTTTTTCCCCTACACATTGGGTGCTTGATGGTCTTTTTTTACTGGGTTTCTTTGTTCCGTGGCTACCAATGAGGAGACGAATCTCAAGGTTGAAGATAGCATTTGTATTTTGATAATAAATATTCTTTGAACCTGGAACTTTTTATCCTGATGGCAGCAATGAGAAGAGGGCATGACCTAGGTGATGGGGGTTCTTAACAATGGATACTGCCTACTTGAGGTATTGCTTTATGAAGGTGACCTCTTTTTTTTCCCCAGACCAGCAGAATCTAGAGCTGGTTGGCACAGAGAAGAGAAATTAAAGGTGATCTGAAGGGTAAGTTTTTCATACAGAGGGTGGTGAATTTTTGAGATGAACTGCTAGATGCTGGTGGTGAAGATGTGTACAATTACAATGTTTAGAAGATATTTGGACAGATACTTGGATGGGACATTAAGGGTCCATTTCTGAGTTGTACTAGAGACCATAGAAACCATAGAAAAACTACAGCACAGAAACAGGCCTTTTGGCCCTTCTTGGCTGTGCCAAACCATTTTCTGCCTAGTCCCACTGACATGCACCCGGACCATATCCCTCCATACACCTCCCATCCATGTATCTGTCCAATTTATTCTTAAATGTTAAAAAAGAACCCACATTTACCACCTCGTCTGGCAGCTCAGTCCATACTCCCACCACTCTCTGTGTGAAGAAGCCCCCCCTAATGTTCCCTTTAAACTTTTCCCCCCTCACCCTTAACCCATGGCCTCTGGTTTTTTTCTCCCCTTGCCTCAGTGGAAAAAGCCTGCTTGCATTCACTCTATCTATACCCATCATAATTTTATATACCTCTATCAAATCTCCCTCATTCTTCTATGCTCCAGGGAATAAAGTCCTAACCTATTCAACCTTTCTCTGTAACTGAGTTTCTCAAGTCCCGGCAACATCCTTGTAAACCTTCTCTGCACTCTTTCAACCTTATTTATATCCTTCCTGTAATTTGGTGACCAAAACTGAACACAATACTTCAGATTCAGCCTCACCAATGCCTTATACAACCTCATCATAACATTCCAGCTCTTATACTCAATACTTTGATTAATAAAGGCCAATGTACCAAAAGCTCTCTTTACGACCCTATCTACCTGTGACGCCACTTTTAGGGAATTTTGTATCTTATTCCCAGATCCCTCTGTTCCACTGCACTCCTCAGTGCCTTACCATTAACCCTGTATGTTCTACCTTGGTTTGTCCTTCCAACGTGCAATACCTCACACTTGTCTGTATTAAACTCCATCTGCCATTTTTCAGCCCATTTTTCCAGCTGGTCCAAGTCCCTCTGCAGGCTCTGAAAACCTTCCTCACTGGTCTACTACACCTCCAATCTTTGTGTCATCAGCAAATTTGATGATCCAATTTACCACATTATCATCCAGATCATTGATATAGATGACAAATAACAATGAACCCAGCACTGATCCCTGTGGCACACCACTAGTCACAGGCCTCCACTCGGAGAAGCAATTCTCTACTACCGCTCTTTGGCTTCTTCCATTGAGCCAATGTCTAATCCAATTTACAACCTCTCCATGTATACCTAGCGACTGAATTTTCCTAACTAACCTCCCATGCGGGACCTTGTCAAAGGCCTTACTGAAGTCCATGTAGATAATATCCACTGCCTTCCCTTCATCCACTTTCCTGGTAACCTCCTCGAAAAACTCCAATAGATTGGTCAAACATGACCTACCACGCACAAAACCATGTTGACTCTCCCTAATAAGCCCCAGTCTATCCAAATGCTTGTAGATTCTGTCTCTTAATACTCCCTCCAATAACTTACCAAGAGATCACTCTTCTGTGATTCTTTGATGAGTTGGTACAACAGCACAAGTGATGGCTGAGTGGGCAGGAATTGTTCTGACAGCACATGACTGGCGATGTAACACATTATCAGGTTGATAAGCATACTGATTTGCTGGAATATTGGGATATGCACTAAGGAATATTGCGAAGTGCAGGTGTTCATCTCAGAGCAGGGATGCGATTGGGTCCAGAAATGTGTATTCCACTGTACATCTTGATCTTGTGATAAGACCAGGAGGTATAGGAGCAGAATTAGGGCCATATGGCCCATTTGGTCTGCCCTACCATTCCATCATGGCTGATCTATTAATTATCTCAACCCCATTCTCCTGCCTTCTCCCTGTAACCTTTGACACCCTTATTGATCAAGAACCCATCAGCCTCCGCTTTAAATATACGCAATGACTTTGCCTCCACAGTCACCCGTGGCAACATATTCCTCAGATTCACTACCCTCTGGCTAAAGAAATTCCTCATGGTCTACGTTCTAAATAGACATCCCTCTATCTGATGCCGTGCCCTCTGGTCCTAGACTACCCCATAATAGGAAACATCCTCTGACATCCACTCTATCTAGGTCCTTCAATATTCAGCAGGTTTCAATGAGATTATACCCCCACCCCCCAGCATCAAACTCTCCTTATAGATAACCATTTCATTCCTGGAATCATTCTCATGAACCTCCTTTGGACCCTGTCCAATGCCAACACATCCTTCCTTAGATAAGTGGCCCAAAACTGCTCACAATACTCTATGTGGGTCTGACCAATGCCTTATTGAGCCTCAACATTACATCTTTGCTTTTATATCCCCAGTGCTCTTGAAATGAATGCTAACATTGTATTTGCCTTCCTCATGACTGACTCAATCGGCAAGTAAACCTTTAGGGAATACTGCACACAAGGATTCCCAAATCCCTTTGCATCTCTAATTTCTGAATTTGCTCCCCATTTAGAAAATAGTCTATGCCTTTATTCCGACTACCAAAATGCGTGACCTTACATTTTACTACACTATTCCATCTGGCACATCTTTGCCATTCTCCTAATCTGTCTAAGTCCCTCTGCAGACTCTCAACACTACCTGCTCATCCAGCTATCTTTCTGTCATTTGCAAACCTGACCTCAGTGCCATCAATTCCATCATCCAAATCATTAACATATAAGGTGAAAAGAAGCGGGTCCAGCAATGACCCCTGCAGATAGTCACTGGCAGCCAACCAGAGTAGCCCCATTTATTCCAACTCTTCTCCTCCTGCCAGTCAGCCAGTCTTCTATCCATGCTAGTATCTTTCCTGCAGAACCATGGCCCTTATCTTGTTTAGCAGCCTCATAAGCAGCACCTTGGTAAAGGCCTTCTGAAAATCCAACTAAGCAACATCCACTAACACTTTTGTCTATCGTGGCCTTTATTTCCTCAAAGAATTCCAACAGATTTGTCAGGCACGATTTCCCCTTAAGGAAACCATGCTGACTACAGCCTGTTTTATTATGTGCCTCCAAGTACTCCAAAATCTCATCCTTAATAATGGACACCAATATCTTCCCAACCACTGAAGTCTGGCTAATCTTTCATTTCCTGTCTTTTTTATCCCTTACTTCTTAAAGAGTAGAGTGATATCTGCAATTTTTCAGCCCTCTGGAACCATTATGAAATCTAGTCATTCTCGGAAGATCACTACTAATGCTGCCACGATCTCCTCATCTTCATCTTTCAGAGCCCTGGGGTGCAGTCCGTCTGGTCCAGGTGACTTATCTAACTTCAGACCTTTCAGGTTCACAAGGACCTTCTCCTTAGTAATAATGATTACACTCACTTCTGCCTGCTGACATTCTTGAATTTCTGGCATACTGCTGGTGCCTTCCAGTGAAGACTGCCATTCCTTTGTCCTCCATTACTACCTCTCCAGTGTCATTTTCTGGCAGTACAATATCCACTTTCACCTCTCTTTTACTGTTATAGATCTGAAAAAACGTTTGGTTTCCTCTTTTACATTATTGGCTAACCTACCTTAATATTTCATCTTTTCTCTTAGGGCTTTTTTAGTTGTTTTCTGTTGATTTTTAAAAGCTTCAAAATCCTCTAACTTCCAACTAATTTTTGCTATATTATATGTCCTCTCTTTTTTAGATTTGTATTTGAGTTTCCTTGTCAGCTAGGGTTGTCTCACCCTCCCTTTAGAATACTTCATCTTTGGGATGTATCCATTGTAACTTTCATCTTCCGAATTGCCCTCAGAATTCTGGCCATTCCTGTTCAGCCACCATCCCTGCCAATGTCCCCTTCCAATCAACTTGGCCAGCTCCTATCTCATGCCTCTGCAATTCCCTTTAATATTCACTGTGATATTGATACATCTGAATTTATCTTCTCCCTCTCAAACTGGCGGGTGAATTCTATCATATTATAATCACTGTCTCCTAAAGGTTTCTTTACTTTAAGCTCACTAGTCAAATCCAGTTCATTATACAGCACCCAATCCAGATCTTCCTTATCCCTCGTGGGCTCAACCATAAGCTACTCAAAAAGGCCATCTCATAGGCATCCTGCAAATTCCTTCTCTTGGGATCCTGCACCAACTTGATTATCCCAAATAACCTGCATATTGAAATTCTCCATGACATTGCCTTTTTTACATGTCTTTCCTATCTCCCATTGTAATTTGTACCCCACATCCTGGCTACCGTTTGGAGGCCTGTGTATAACTCCCATCGGGGCATTTTTACTCTTGCAGTTTCTTAACTCTACCTAAAAGTATTCTACGTCTTTCCACCCACTCTATCTTCCAGCCTGTCCTTTGAATATAATGTGTATCATTGGATGTTAAGCTCCCAAATATGATCTTCTTTCAGCCAACACTCAGATGCTCCAAGCATCAATCCTACAAACTTGAACTGCGCTTCAAGTTCATGTACCTTTTTCCATATACTGCATGCATTCAAAAATAACATCTTCAGTCCTGTATTCATCAACCTTTTCAGTTTTTTCTCCCATATTACCAGAAGTTAAATTCTTATCCCTTTTAAACGTTTTGTCTTTTTATTTACTCTGGAGACTTTTGCAATCTCTCCTGCAGTGTCCTTCTCTTTTACTTTATCTTCACTTTTCCAAACTGTTGAATTTACTATTTTGATTAAAAACACATTTCAACCCAACCTGCTGATTGCAATTGTTGCATATCATCCTTCCTCACACCTCTCTTGGTCCAAACCTCTGCCCCCATTTTGAGAGATGGAAACAGGTAAGACCGGCTAACAGGGCTCTGTTGAAGCTGTAGAGGCCAATCCCCTGTACAGTGGATACAATGGATTACAGAAACATTGATGACCTCCAACCATACAATCAACTCTGGATGATGGAGATGTGAGGATAACAATGGTTTATGTTCCACTGGGAGCTAAGGGCCCAAGAAGAATAAGATCATTCCTCACAGTCTCAGTAAACATTGCATCTACTTGTATACCATGTGCCCCATCTTCTGTGCTATCACTCCCATTCTCCATCCCCGTCAAATCAATTTAAACTATCCCCAACAGCTCTAGCAATGCTGCCTGCAAGAATATTCGTTCCCCTTGAGTTCAGGTGTAACCTGTCCTTTTTGTATAGGTCATACCTTCTCCAGAGGAGATCCCAATGAAATCTGAAACCTTTTCCCCAGTACCAATACCAATATGTACCATGACTTGGGACTGGTCACCCTCCCACTTTAAAATGCTGTGGACCCGATCTGAGATATCCCTGACCCTGGCACCTGGGAGGCAATAAACCATCCAGGAGTCTTTTTCACATCCTTTGAATCTCCTGTCTACTCCTCTAACTGTGGAATCCCCTATGACTACTACGCTCCTCTACTCCCTCTTTCCCTTCTGAGCCACAGAACCAGACTAGGTTCCAGACACCTAGTTGCTGCAGCTTTCCCCTCTCAACAGCATCAAAAAGTCATCTGCTTATTATTGAGGGGAATAGTCACAGGGATAGTCTGCGCGGTCAGCCTATTCCTTTACCTTCTCTTGACACTCAGCCTCCTGCCTCATGCAACTTAGGGATGACTACCTCCCTGCAGCTCCTATTACCTCCTCATTCTCCCAAATGAGCTGAAGGTCATCCTGTTCCCTAACACTGCAGGAGCTGCAGCTAGATGAAACTTGTACAGATGTAGTTATCAGTGAGACTGGTGGTCTCCTAGAGTTACCACATCTCACATGAACATAGCACTAACCCCAGACCCATTCTCACTGCACTAGCTATGCATTAATAAGCAAAGATGGAACTTTGCCAGAAACTTACCTGGAGCCTTTGCCTCTCTGAAACTTCTTGATCCAAAGGCTAAAATTACACACTCTAACACTGGTCACGCCCACAATGGCTGCTCTGCGTAGACCTAACTTCTTATTGGCCTTTGCCAAGTGTGTAATAGATTATTATAATTGAGGTATGCCAAACGTTCCAAAAGCCCTCGAGCTCTTTTTAACTCTTGCCATCAAGCAACTGTTTGCGACGATTGAAGCCTGCCGAAAAAAGAAACACGTGGTGCAATCCTAAAGAGGCCTAGATGGTGCTCTCAATAATTATTGGTAAAAATGGTTGCAAACATTTTGATCTTGTTTATTGATTGATATTTTTGAGGTTCCTCCACCAGATAGTTATTTGAATTTCCATCATAATTAAAATTTAATGTAGCAGAACTCATAGCTTCATTCATTGTGGGATAATTTTGCTCTCTGCAGCAACAAACACAAAATGCTGGAGAAAATCAGCAGGTCAGGCAGGTTTCAGATGAGCCCCTTCATCTTGACTGGAAGGGAAAGAGGCAGAAGCCAGAAGAGTGCGAGCTGGCAGGTGATAGATGAGGCCAGGTGGGAGGGGAGGGGGAATAAGGTGAGAAGCTGGGAGGTGATAGAAAAGATTAAGGGCTAAGAAGAAATCTGATAGGAGAGTGGAGTGGACTATGGGAGAATGGAAAGGAGGAAGGACACCAGAGGGAGGTGATGGGCAGGTGAAGGACACCAGAGGGAGGTGAGGAGGACAAGTGGTAAGAGGAGAGCCAGAATTAGGAACTGAGAAGGGGTAGGGAAATAAATTATTAGAAGTTGGAGGAATTTATGTTCATGCAGCCAGGTTGGAGGTTACCCAGATGGAGTATGAGGTGTTGCTCTTCCAACCTGAATGGCCTTATCGTGGCAGTAGAGGAAGCCATGGACCAATACGCTTATGCTCTGCAAAATGGTGATTAGACCATAAACTTCACAAATGTTACTTTGTTTAAACATCGAGTCAATTTGTGCAGTTAACAGTGATTCTTACCATTAAAAGCAGGTTTTCAGTGCACATGATTTTATTTCCCTGAATGATGTTTCTGGCTAAATGATGTTAGATTTTAGAAGGCAGAATGTAATTTAATTTTAATTTGCTAATTATGATCCTCATTCAACATTAAATAACTACTTTTTAATTTATTCATATTTTGTCAGTTATTTGCCGAGTAATTTGACATGCCAAGATACATTAGCCAGTCATTTATTTTTGTCCAAATGACAATGCTTGAAAGTACATTTGATGTGTGACACCAATGAAAAGTGCATTGTGAAGGATATGATAGATCCATAACTTTTAATTATATAGGTATGTATTGATCAGCAATCCGTTTCCTTTGGACAAGCTCCATTCCCACAGCAACAGTTTGATCCTGGTGTCTAAGGATTTTTATCAGTACTGAGATTGAGATAGTCCAATGGCAAAATATGTTTGCAACTGAACATTATAAATAGCTAATGTTGAGAGAAAAACTTTGTGACTACTTTTAAACATGAATGCCTTCTGCAATACAGAAATAATATATTGATTCATTTGCAGTATAATTACTTATGATACAATCAACCACACAAAAGCTTACAATGTGTAAATTAATTTTAATTAGCACAAGCCAATAATGCATTAACTAACAGAAAAGCTGACAAGCTTTATTTTAGCAAAAAGCTATTTCTTATGATTTTGAATTATAGAAAGCATAGCAAAGGGACAATTTGAATATGTAAATTAGACTAATTAACTTCATCATACCCTAATATCTTTGAACCAGCACAAAGAACCTTACCCACAGAAATGACAATTGAGCCCTATTCTCTTCTAATAAAGAAAGTAATTTTTAATTAACTGTAACTGTTTTATGAAATTGGAGTAATTTGCATAATTTGTGTTATCTTAGTAACAATGATAGTAAATTTCTTACTTCTGGGAATGATGGCTCTTTAGAGAAATGAAAAGCAATGATGCCTAGAAATTTATCTCCATCCAGTACCACTGGTCTCATTACATTGTAGCGATAGTGCAACATATTCTGTCTCCAAAATATACTCCAATTTTCTAGGTAAGTTTTTCCATTATTATACAGAATTAAGGACCATGAATGTTAGGTATGCAGGCCTGCATTTGACACTTATCTGGAGAGGTAGGGAGAAGAATCATATTCATGATCTGAACCTTGACATTACATGTCAGGTTATCTCACCAGCTCTATCAGCTAAATCACAAAGGTGACGAAGTCGCCTTTTCTCACTTCCTTCTGCTGACCTCATCATTAACATCAGAATGGACCACAGAAAGGACTGAGACCAATTCTTTTATTCCAATATAATTCATTATCCCATGACTGATTTCTCTCATCTGTTTACCATCTTCTTAAGAACATAAGACTGTAAGGAATGGGAACACATTGTAATGTAACCATCTCTCATTCTTCTAAACTCAGAAATCTGGGAACTATAGAAATTCCTTGTGGAATCTGTGAAATATTCTTTCAGTCTTACTTAGGCCCCCTCTCACCTGTTTTTCCACATTTTTGTTTCTCCTTCCTGCTCTGTTCAAGAATTTGTAAGTTTCATCACTTTTGCTGCTAGACCTCTTTACATGGTCCATCTCAAGAGTTTACTGACAGAATTAGAGGACATAGGATTGGGGTAATATACCAGTCTGGATTGAGGGTTAGTTCACATTAGTCCAGCACTGTAAAGATTGTTGATTGTATCCTAACTGCTTACTATCAACATCAATGATTTGGATGCGGGTATCAGGTGCAATCGATTCACGTGCTGATGATGTCTGCCACTCTAGGTTTATAATAGGATGCAGAGACTTCAAGAGATTGAAACAAATGGAACATAATGTGAGAAATATAAAACTAAATAATTCTTAAACAGTAAAAGGTAAAAAAAAAGAAATTGTGTTTTGTGATTTCTGTGTTCTTATAAATGAATAACTGAAAACCACAGTCTGTGTGGATTGGTGAAAACATATGGCTAGGCATAGCTCAAATACCATCTATAAATTTGTTGACGATACAACCATTGTTGGTAGAATCTCAGGTGGTGATGAGATGGTGCACAGGAGGTAAGATGAAGGAACATACACCAATCCTCAGAGTGATCAGAAAGTGGAGAGAGTGAGCAGCTTCAAGTTTCTGAGTGTCGATCTCTGAGGATCTAACCTAGTCCCAACATACTGATGCAGTCATAAAGAAGGCAAGACAGTGGCTATACTTCATTAGGAGTTTGAAGAAATTCGGCATGTCAACAAATACACTCAAAAACTTCTATAGATGTACCGTGGAGAGCATTCTGCCAGGCTGCATCACTGTCTGGTATGGAGGGGCTACTGCACAGGACCAAAAGAAGCTGCAGAAGGTTGTAAATCTAGTCTGCTCCATTTTGGACACCAGCCTACAATGTACCCAGGACGTCTTTAGGGAGCAGTCTCAGAAAGGCAGCATCCATTATTAAGAACCTCCAGCACGCTGAGCATGCCCTTTTCTCACTGTTACCATCAAGCAGGAGGTACAGAAGCCTGAAGGCACATACTCAGCGATTCAGGAACAGCTTCTTCCCTTCTGCCACCCGATTCCTAAATGGACATTGAAGCTTTGGACACTACCTCATTTTCTAAATATACAGTATTTCTCTATTTGCACATTTAAAAAAATCTATTTAATATACATAATTGATTTACTTGTTTATTTATCATGTTTTATTTTTTCTCGCTGCTAGATTATGTATTGCATTGAACTGCTGCTGGTAAGTATCCATTCATATCACATGCTGGTGATAACAAACCCGATTCTGATTCTGAATAACTAGAAGTTACCATGCTGGTACAGCAAGTAGTTCGGAAGGCAAATAGAATGTGGGACTTTTTACAAGAGGATTTGAGTACAAGATTAAAGGCATCTTATTACAATTATACAATGCTCAACCAGATTGATTCACGTGAGGAGAGATTAGACTGACTACGACCAATGTTCTGTTCTGAAGAATGACAATCTCATTGAAAACATAACCAAATGCATACTTATGGAGCTTGACTATAGATGCAGGAATAATGACTTCTCCAGCTGGGGTTCCTTGAACTGAGACTGCCATTTCAAAATAAGAAGGCTGAGATATTTAGAATACCTTCATCAAAAGGATACCAAATTTTTGTAACTTTCTCCATGAGGCTGAGAGATCTTAGTTGTTGAATGCATAAAATGGGTAGATTTGTGATCCATTCCCTTCATCAAGAATGCTGGAAAATGCCACCAAGGTAAAGTACAAGTAAGGATCTTATTTGAAAGGGAGACAAGGGGTGTGGGTGTGTGTGTGTGTGTGTGTATATGGATGGATGGATGGGGGGGGGGCAAATAACAGACTCGTACTTCTACTTATGTTCTGAATCTTCCTCACCCTCTCGGACTTCACTATCTACATTTATTTCACAGAATAAGTTAAAGAATTTTTCTAAATGTTATTTGAACGAGCCTCTTGTTGGATTTGGAGTAGGCGAGAGGAGGGAAGCTGGAAGCCAGAAGCCAGGAGCAGATGGGCAGTGATTTGGCCACCACTGCTGGCCCACCAACTGGAGAGTGTCATGGTTAAGGGTCGAAATACTCTGTTAAGGTTGGGAACCACCTGATGATATCTGCTCCTGGCTGAAGGCTATGGTTACCTTATTAGGTATCTGGAGAATGCACCCTAACAGGTGTATGTAATAAGTAACAAGCAATAGATTGTTTCCAGGCATATATGCATCATCTGCAGGGGTGACAGAATAAATTTCACTAACTATGACAGGTGCACTAAATATCTAATTTGGCTTAGCAGTCAGGTTTTCGATTAAATTCCTTCCTATGGAGCACAATAATGTTATGCAAAAGTGAAGTGTTATTACCGTAACTGTCTGCTTGAAGCAAAGTAGCATCCCAATTGATTTCATGTGTTTACTGAAAGTACCTTCAAAATAATTAAAGAAATACAAGCACTGAAAACAATTATTTCATATAAATCACAAGGGAACACTTGGGTCATGTAATTGTACCCATTAAATGAAAATGCAGGGCAATTAGCAGGCTGGCATTAAACATGCCAGTAACAAAGACCTAAAATAGTAACAGAAAATGTCCTAATTTTCATTTAGTTTTTAGAGATATAGTGTGGAACAGGGGATTCCGGCTCAATAAGCCACACCACCCAGAAACCCACCCACTTAATCACAAGAATATTCACAATGGCCACTGAACCTACCAACTGGTATGTAGGAGGAAAGCAGAGCACTCGGGGAAAAAAAAACATGAGCTTCACGGGAAGGACATATGAACTTCTTACAGACAGCATTGAAACTGAACTCCAACATCCCTAGTAGTCATAGTGTCATGCTAACCACTATACTACAGTGGTGCCCCAGTTGTGTAGCTAGTGGGTATGAGGTAACTTCTATTTGGATTGTACATCATAAATTCCAAGTGAATTACTAAATACAAATACATTTGCCAAGAAGGTTGAAAACTTTGGGGGATAAATCAGTGACAACATTAATGAAAATTTGGTCTAAGGATGAAAAATATCTTGGCAAACCATTTCTCTTCAGGTTGAAGGAAAGCAGATAGTGAAGGTCCTCAGGATTAGTGTTTAATGAATTGGGTACTCTTGGTGCCATTTTCAAAATGTGCAGATCACACAGACTTGGAAATATAGAGAACAGTAAGGATGGTAGTGTTAAGACTGGTGGTTATGAAGGAGTATATGGCAGATGGAATTTATAGCACAGAATACAATTTGATAGGAAAAGAGGCAAATCTAAAGGGAGTACAGGAAGAGAAATGCGAATGCATCTGTAAATAAATCTTTGAAGGAAGCAGGACAGGATCAAAAAATGCATAATGGACAGAGTCACGAAAGGCAACAGTAAGGAATTAATGAAAAAGCAATGGCTTGACTGCAGCTGGAATATCATGCCAATTCGAGAAACTGTTTTTGAGAAGGCATAATGCCTTTTAATTGGAATGAAGAAAAGATTTCCTTGCAGGAACAAAGGATTTGTGTTACAGAAGCTGTTCTTGTCAAATTGACAGATGTGGCACATTCAAATTAATGATGAGCTGAGACAGCAAAAACTTCTCAACGGATTTAATTGATTAAAAAAACAAGAAAGACATAGAACAGTACAGCACAGTACAGGCCCTTCAGCCCACAATGTTGTGCTGACCCTCAAACCCTGCCTCCCATATAAGCCCCCACCTTAGATTCCTCCATATACCTGTCTAGTAGTCTCTTAAACTTCACTAGTGTATCTGCCTCCACCACTGACTCAGGCAGTGCATTCCACGCACCAACCACTCTCTGAATAAAAAACCTTCCTCTAATACCCCCCCTGAACTTCCCACCCCTTACCTTAAAGCCATGTCCTCTTGTATTGAGCAGTGGTGCCCTGAGGAAGAGGCGCTGGCTATCCACTCTATCCATTCCTCTTATTATCTTGTACACCTGTATCATGTCTCCTCTCCTCCTCCTCCTCTCCAAAGAGTAAAGCCCTAGCTCCCTTAATCTCTGATCATAATGCAAGCTTTCTAAACCAGCCAGCATCCTGGTAAATCTCCTCTGTACCCTTTCCAATGCTTCCACATCCTTCCTATAGTGAGGTGACCAGAACTGGACACAGTACTCCAAGTGTGGCCTAACCAGTGTTTTATAGAGCTGAATCATTACATCGCGACTCTTAAACTCTATCCCTCGGCTTATGAAAGCTAACACCCCATAAGCTTTCTTAACTACCCTATCCACCTGTGAGGCAACTTTCAGGGATCTGTGGACATGTACCCCGAGATCCCTCTGCCCCTCCACACTACCAAGTATCCTGCCATTTACTTTGTACTCTGCCTTGGAGTTTGTCCTTCCAAAGTGTACAACCTCACAATTCTCCGGGTTGAACTCCATCTGCCACTTCTCAGCCCACTTCTGCATCCTATCAATGTCTCTCTACAATCTTAGACGATCCTCTACACTATCTACAACACCACCAACTTTTGTGTCGTCTGCAAACTTGCCAACCCACCCTTCTACCCCCACATCCAGGTCGTTAATAAAAATCACAAAAAGTAGAGGTCCCAGAACAGATCCTTGTCGGACATCACTAGTCACAATCCTCCAATCTGAATGTACTCCCTCCGCCACCACCCTCTGCCTTCTGCAGGCAAGCCAATTCTGAATCCACCTGGCCAAACTTCACTGGATCCCATGCCTTCTAACTTTCTGAATAAGCCTACCGTGTGGAACCTTGTCTAAAATCCATATAGATCACATCCACTGCACTACCCTCATCTATATGCCTGGTCACCTCCTCAAAGAACTCTATCAGGCTTGTTAGACACAATCTGCCCTTCACAAAGCTATGCTGACTGTCCCTGATCAGTCCATGATTCTCTAAATGCCTATAGATCCTAAGACGTGTTGCTGAACAGCATGGTGTTTATAAATTCAGTTGTAGGTTTTCTACAGGGACCAGTATCAATGTTTTAATAGCAGGGCTTTGGTCAGAGGTAGAAGAGGAAAAGGAACAGTGTGTGTAAACTTGAGATTAAAGCTTGGGACTCAATGTGATATTTAAACTCATCATAAACAATGCATAATAAGCACAGATCAGGCACCAATTTGTGATTTAAACTGATGTGCAGTAGCAGTATAAATATCAAATGTAATATATTATGGATTCTGGTTAATTGGGGCAGCCATTTATTTGGGCCAACTCTTAAAGAACAAAAACTAGATCAAGAAAATAGGCAGGATTCCCTTCATTTACTTGGGTCACTATGTCACTTAATTGGGACAGGAGACCATTGCCAAACAGTTTGTCTAGCGGTAGTTGCATGTGTTTGTGTTCAAAAAGCAGTGATTTTTGTCACTGATAGTTGGCGAGAAATTAGTCATAAGACAAATCTGATGAAGGGCCTTGGCCTGAAACGTTCACTGTTTACTCTTTTCCATAGATGCTGCCTGGCCTGCTGAGTTCCTCCAACATTTTGTGTGTGTGGCTTGGATTTTCCACATCTGCAGACTTTCTTATTCAGATCAATTTTGCTCACCACAGTTTCAAGCATTCAGGTTTGGAGATGCCAGAAACAGCCAGGAGTAAAAATGAAGATTTGGAGTATGCAATTGTGGAAAACAATTCAACAAAATTGTCCGATGCAGGTGGAGACAGAGTCATGATGGTGCTAAGTTGCAACTCCTTCGTTCTCATCTAGGAAAACAGCTTAATTTCTACCTTTGGTGTCTCTCCTTTTCCCTTTCAGGATGGATGGGGTTCTGTTGAAGACCCTGACCTGGAGTTACACGCAGAGTTCAGTTATTTGCAGTTGTGGGACCTGCTCCCAGGCCCTCACAGCTGGGCGCTTTTCAATATCCCAAGGACAATGCCTAGAAGACGGGCACACCTTTGGGGTTCTGTGGTTTGCGGTCCTGTACATTCTAAGCCAGTGCTGCCAACTGAAGCGTCGGAGAGAACAGAACATTGGGACAGAGTATCAACTGTCGGAAGGCTGTGTACCAGTGAGTTGTGCCTTCTCTCTCATTGGTGGGTGAGAGATTGTTGCTAACTCTTGGGTCACAAAACTTGGGGAGAAAAGTGGTGTGTCCATCAATAATTTTAGGAACTAATACACAGTTTTATCGTACTGTAGAGGTATTGGTGTTCTAATTTGTTCTGTATTTCATTTAAATACAATAACTGTTACTCAGTTAAACAGCAATTAGTATTTTTAAAAAATACTTTTTAACTACTTCCATGAGAGTGGCCAATTGGGGCAGCCATGTAATTGGGCCAAAATGTACTGGTTCCAATGTATCCTAATTAACCAGAATCCACTGTACCATCACTTACTGTATGGCTTATATGGAGTGCAGACATTTGATGTTTCCATATGCCTTTTTTCCCCTGGTCATAATGTCTACTTGCAACATGCCTATGAAATATTTTGATTATGGGAAAACATCCATTCGAAACTTGTTCGGCTATTTTCATAAATAAAGTTATATGACAATTTGCAATTGCACTGCTTGGCAAAGTGCTTTAGAGTAATGTATAGCAGCTCTATCATGCGTTTAAGACCTTATTTTATTTGTGAAGTTTGTACATTTACAACATGGGAAAAAAAGCAGGCTAACTCGTGCTAAATAATGAAAAGCAAATCAGAACATTAAGAGGTGCATGTACTGTGGATCCAGAACAATAATTCCTTTCACCCCCAGAGATACAGTTAATTACCTTACCTGTGAATGACGGGAGCCATTCCACTGACAACAGCATTATATTTGTTAACACACCACAGAGACTCCTAAGTTCATCAGGGTTGGTTGGGCAGTCAATTCTGATTGCAGATCCAAAATGTTTTTAAAATGTTATGTTTTCCAATTTGTTTCATTTACAATTGATATTACTACATCATCCCAATACTACTTAACATTTACATCAAATTGGGTTTGCTAAGTTAACTACAGCGGAACCCATTTTTAGAACATCTCTGAGTCTTTTGAACTCCCTAAATCTTTTGAAGTCCCAAATCTGCTGAAGCCAATTTGTTGTGGAACCTGATGAGGATGATCTCTGCATCAGCAAATCAGAGATGGTCTATACAGGGTTCCATTGCATTTGTAGATGTATGAATTTCAGTTTTAAAATCACATTTCTCATTCTGTTAAGAAATGTTGTAGAGCACAGCCCACATCTGATCATTCGAACTTTATCTTTCCCAAAAACACTTCAACATGAAGCTACAAGGTTTAAAAAAAGAACACAAACACAAAGTTATCCAACAGAGCTTTTCAGTGAGAAGGACAGCTTTGGCCTGGACTTCCCCTTGCCCAGGATCAGTTTTTGTTCTTCCTTTTGTTGACGCTGTCTTTCTTGCTCAAGCTTCATCCTTTCTTCATGGATTTTTCTTTGCTCTTCAACAATTTTCAATTGCTCCTCAGCCTGTAAATCACACAAATATTTTAAAATTTTGTATCAGTTGTTCCCATACAAAAAATGGTAGCATTATGCAATTAGCTCAACACAATTGCTTTTTCTCTAGAAATACTTCAGCTTCCACAATCAATCAAATAGTAAATTTGTTTTAGTCTATTCATATTCTCTTTAATAAAATTATTCTGAAGGTTAACATCTAGCAATAGTTCAGATAAACATTACTGATACCTTGCTATCCCCAACTTGCATTGTCACCATTAACAGCTGTGACCATAAATCTAAATTGCTGAATGATTTCTCCCCCTAAATCTCTTTCCACCTTTTTATGTTCAAGGTTCACAAAAATGTGGTTGCTTGGTAAGAGTTAAGAGGTTATGAAAAGGTGAGAGAATGGGTGAAAAATAATCAGTCATAATTGAATGATAAAGCAGGTTCAATAGACCAAATGGCCCAATTTAGCTCCAATAACTTATGATCCATCTTTTCTAATCTTGCGCCTTTTTTGTCTGATTTCACTTCTTTGAGGTACCTTGGGGGTATGTTATGCAAAAGCACCACACAAATTTATAATAATTATTATTGGGGACACCTTGTTTATACTGAAACAACTGATTTTTTTTTGGATAAATTATTATGCAATAATATAAAAAAGCACTTATTTTCTGCAATATAAACTTTTCCAAAAGGAGGGTGCCTATCTTGGCCATATACAGAAAACAGTTACACTTTAACACTGACTTCAGTTATTTAATTTATGGATGTCACACACCCTGGCAAATTTTTCACACAATACGCTTTTCAAATGGCTTGCTGCATCATTGGTAGCAGCTGCAAGCAATAAAATAAAGACAATCAATTAAGGTACTTGGATTTCCTTCATAATTATATTTGCAATTTGGGGCAATTCTGTTAAATGTAGATCTGAATTCTCAAGTACTGTAATGAGTATTTTACTTGACGTAATAGAATTAGCTACGGCTGTCCCTTGAACTTTACCCTGCAAATAAAGGTTGTAATAGAATTCTGCTGATTGCAGCAACTCTTTGATGCTTCAAAAAATATAAAATTTTAACCAGCTTAGTGAGCAAGGCATAATCAATGCACTGATTACCAATTTTAAGAACTAGTACTAGAAAAGGATATGGTTTAAAATAAAATAACAAGAGAGCTAAGTGTTCCATTTAAAATTGTGTAACTGAGATCTGCTCCATTGGTCAGTGACCAGAACATACGAAAAACATTCTCCAGCCATTTTTACTGAATAAAGGAACTGTGTACATTGAGGGAAATGTGGAAGCTTTAGAGTCATAGAGTACCATAGCACACAGAACCACACCCTCTGTCTTATCTAGTCCATACTGACCTAATCTTCTGGCTAGTCCCATCGACCTGTACTCAGACCATATCTCTCCAAATGCCTCCCATCAATGTACCTATCAAACTTCTCTTGAATGTTATAATTGAACCCACAGCTACTAAGTCCATTGTCAGTTTGTTTCACACTTGCACCACTCGTAAGTCAAGAAGTTTCCCTATTCTCCTTAAATATTTTACTTTCACCATTAACTTAAGATCTCTAGTTTTAGATACACCCAACACAAAGGTAAAAGCCTGCATACATTCACCCCATCTATACCCTTCATAATTTTGTATATCTCTGTATGACTTTCCGTCATTCTCCTACACTACTAACTTATCTCAGGTCCTCAAGGCCTAACAAAATCCTTGTAATGTTTTTCTATATTCTTTCAGACTTACGGATATTTTTTCCTGTAGGTAGGTCATCAGAACTGCACACAGTACCCCAAATTTAGCCTAACCAATCTCTGAATAACTTCAACATAATATCACAACTCCTGTACTCAATGCCATGGACTTATAAAAACCAATGTCCAGAAATACTCCGTACAACCCATCGAGGAATTATGGATCTGTATTCACAGTTTCCTTTGTTAGAGAGTCATAGAGCATTATGGCATTGAAACAGACCCCATGTTCATCTAGTCCATACAGAACTTTTATTTTGCATAGTCCCATCAACCTGCATCTAGACCAAAGCCCGCCATAAACCACCCCATTCATGCACTTCTCAAATGTTGAAATCAAATCCGCATTCACCAAGTCCACTGGCAGCTCGTTCCACTCTCACCACCCTAATTGAATACATTCCCCCCTCATGTTCCCCTAAAACACTTCACCTTTCACCCAGGACCTCGAGTTCTAGTCTTACCCAACCTCAGTGAAAAAAAGCCCGCTTGCATTTACCCTATCCATACCCCTCATTTTGTATACCATAATTTTATATAAAACAAGGTGAGCTAAATGTCAAATGATATGAAAATTCTGCTACCCTTTCAAGATATATCATGTGTTGACTTGGAAAACGTTATTGATGCACAAAACCTTGAGCAAAAATTGAGAAATTGAGCAGCAGGCTGGTTCAAACATTCAGATGTCAGAAAACTTCAGTGAAGCGCTTCCATTCAGATTCATCTCAACAGCTCTTGATCAGGTTATCTTTTACTGTCAATCCTAAATTTATTTTATATTACAGCTTCAATGTTGGTGTAATGTCACATAGGCTGTGACATTTTTGAGTTGATGAGAATGATAGTTCAGGAGGGACAGAATTTGTTAGGTGTGTCCAGAAAGGATTCCTGAGACAATGCGTGTTCAGGCCTAAAGGAGAGAAGACAGGAGGGAGTAATCCAGAGATTACTAAAGGAGAGGCCATACTGGATCCAGTACTAGGCAATGAACTGTATCAGAGGTGGGTCTCTCAACAGGTAATTCCAATGTTCAAGAAAGGCTCTAAAAATAAGCAGGGGAATTATAGGCTGGTGAGTCTGATATCAGTCATGGGGTAAATCATTGGAAGGTTTTCTAAGGGATCGGATATACAAGTATCCATGGGATTATTATCCATGTTTACTGTCTCTAATCCGGCCCTGTCTATCCAAGTACTTATACAGTATATCCTTACTGTACAAATATTTGGATAGATAAAACCAGATTAGGGATAGTAAATATAGTTTTGACTTGCCCTTGCGCCCTAAACTCCTGGTGGAGTTAGCTGTCATGACAATCTTTGCACCAGTCTATTCCATCTGTCGTGGTTGTGTGCCAGAGCCTGGGTCACCACAAATGTTTTCCCTGTCCATTCTTTAATGTTGCCCGTCCATCTTTTCCTCTGTCTACCTCTCCTTCTTTTCCCCTCCACAGTTCCTTGTAGAACGGTCTTTGCAAGGTCACTGGATCTTGTTACGTGGCCGTGCCATCTCCGCTTTATTTTCTTCACCGTTGTGAGGTGCTCTTTATGGGGGCCAATGTGGTGCTGGATGGTCTTGTGGACCTGCTCATTCGTGATGTGGTCCAAGTATGCGATGCCCAAGATGTTGCAATAGCATCTCATTTCCAATGCCTGTATCTTCCTCCGTAGCTCTGCTGTGAGGGTCCATGTCTCACATGTGTACAGGAAGACGGAGAATACCAATGCACGCAGGAGTCTGATCTTGTACTTCCATGGTGATGTTGCTGTCCCTCCATATTGTCTTGAGTTTGGATAGTGTAGTCATTGTCTGTGCAGTTCTTGCCAGGACTTCTGGTCTTGATCCTTCATCTCTGATGATTGCCCCCTGGTATTTGAACTGCTGCACTGTCTCAAATTTCTGACCATGGACTGAGATGTCTGTTGTGATGGCACCATTGGTATTTGCCATGAGCTTGGTTTTCTCTGCACTTATTTCCATTCCAAATTTTGTGGAGGCTCTGTCAAGATGGCTGACCAGGTTGGCCAGTTCGTCCTCTTTTCCTGCAAGTCCATCAATGTCGTCAACAAATCTTAGGTTTGTGACGTTCCTCCCTCCGATGCTGACTGTGCCCACGTGATCTTCAAGGGCAACGCTCATGATTCATTCCACAAAGACATTGAAGGGGGTGGGGGAGAGGAGGCAGTCCTGGCAGACTCCTACAGAGGTATGGAACCACTCTCCTATGGTGCCCTGAGCGAGCACTGCACTGGTTGCCTTGGCGTAAATCTGATGAATTGTATGAATCAGCTTCTGCCCCATGCTGAATTTCTTCATTGTGGCCCATAAGGCATCATACCAGACTCTGTCAAATGCCTTCTTGGAGTCTATGAAGACGTGGTAGAACACCCTCTGGTACTGAAGGTGTTTCTCATAGAGGGTGCGGGGGTTGAAAATCTGCTCAATGGTGCTTCTGTCCTTACTGAAGCCTGCTTCTTCCTCGGCAATGATGTCTTCTGCCTGAGGTCTCAGTCTGTTCAAGATGATTCTGAGCATTACCTTGCTTATATGGCTGATCAAACTGATGGTACGGTAATTCTGGCAAAGTTGGAGAGTGCCTTTCTTGGGAAGCACAATGATCAGCGACTGAATCCAAGGTGTCAGCCATTCACCTATCTGCCAGAACTTATTGCAGATGGTGGTAAGCATGTCTATTGTTGCCTCTCCTCCATGCTTCAGCAGTTCAGCAGGGATGTTGTCAACTCCTGTTGACTTCCCACACTTCAGTGATCGTATTGCGGCTTCAACTTCTTCACACATGAATCTTCCTCATTGAAGATTCCTGCATATTCAGCACACTTGGATCCCCTTTGCTGTGGTAGTTGTACAGTTCTGAACAGTACTCTGTCCACCTTTCCATTATTTCCTTTTCTTCTGTGAGACTTTTCCCATTTTTGTCTTGGATGGTGCTGACTTTGGCTTGTTTTTCTTTGGTAAAGATCTTTCTTTACCAAATGCCTTCTTTGTGTTGCTGTTGGAGATGCTGTCTTCAATGTCCGCATTTGTTCGGCTATCCATCTTTGCTTTGCTTCCTTCATTTCCCTCCTAATTTTCTTGTTGATTTTCCTGTATTCTGTTCTTCCCTCTGCTGTGTTTTTATCTTTCTTTAATATCCTTCTTGTGTCACACATATTCAGTATCTTGTTAGTGACCCATGGTTTAGACTTACGGTGGCTTTTCCCCAGAATCTTGCTTGCTGTTTCTGTCATCACTGTGTTAAAGTTATTTGTGGTGGTCTCCAGGTCTTCATCAAGGAGTAGTATTGGTGCAAAACTCCCCCCAATTGCTGCCTGAAATTCTTCAGAGATGGTGAGGTCTTTCAGTTTTTCAATATGGTTAGTGATATATTATTTTCTAGAATTTTCAGAGATTATGAAGGTAGTTGAAGGAAAGGCAGTGGATGTTGTTTACATGGACTTTAAGCAAGGCACCCCCCTCAAAGCTATAAGGATGCTGTAAGTAGCTCAGCCAGGGCTCCTGCCAGTTTTGCACCAAGTCTGAGAGACACCATATCAAGCCATGGGGTTTTATCTACCCTAACTCACATGAAGAAAGCTAGCATCTCCTTTTCCATAATCCAGATACAGTCCATGACATGCACTACTCCTTTGCTTCAGTTTTATAGTTGGTGTCTGTCTCCACAGTAAATACAGATGCAGAAATATTGTTTCTAAATCTCCCCCACCTCTTTTGGCTCTTTGTATAGATGACTATGCTTATCTTCAAGAAGACCCATCTTGTCCAATGCTGCCCTTTTTCTCTCAATAAGCTTTCCCCTTTACCTTGTCTACCAGAGGAACTCTTGTCTTCTTTGAGCCCTCCCGATTTCACTCTCAACTGTTCTCTAACGTTGTTTATACACCCCATTTGTTCCTAATTGCCCATACCTGTTTTGCACGGTGTTCTTTTTTCTTTGCCAGGGTCTCAATATTCCTTAACCAGATTTTGTACTCTCAATATTTCACTTCTGAAGGCCTCCCAGTTAAACACAACAGAATAGCACAGTACAAACATAGAAAACATACAGCACAATACAGGCCCTTCGGCCCGCAAAGCTGTGCCAAACATGTCCCTACCTTAGAACTACCTAGGCTTTACCCATAGCCCTCTATTTTTCTAAGCTCCATGTAGCCATCCAGGAGTCTCTTAAAAGACTCTTATCATTTCCCCACCGCAGCCGGCAGCCCATTCCACGCACTCACCTCTCTGCGTAAAAAAACTTACCCGACATCTCCTCTGAACCCACTTCCAAGCACAAGACCTCCAACCCATGACGTTGCACCGACTTTTTAACCTACTCCCCTATCAATCTAACCTTTCCTTCCACATAGGCCTCCATTTTTCTTTCATCTGTGTGCCTATCTAAGAGTCTCTTAAATGTTCTTAATGTACCTGCCACTATCAGCTAGGAAAAAGGCACTGACGGTCCACTATCTATGCCTCGTTATCACCTTAAACACCTCTATCGAGCCACCTCTTATCCTCCATCACTCACGCTAATTCAACCTTTCCACATAAGATGTGTTCTCTAATCTCGGCAGCACCCTGGTAGAGTTCTGCATCCTCTCTCAAGCTTTCACATCCTTCCTATTATGAGGCAACCAGAACGGAATACAATACTCCAAGTGTGGTCTAAACAGAATTTTATAAAGCTGTAGCATTGCCTCGCCGTTTTTGAACTCTATCCAACAAATGAAGGCCAATACACCATACACCTTTTTAACCACTTGATTAACTTGCATGGCAACTTTGAGGGGTCTATAGATATGGGCCCCAGGATCCCTCTGTTCCTCCACAGCTAAGATTCCTGCCATTAACCCTGCACTTTAAGTATAAACCACTTCTATCACTAATTCATCTATGCTTCACTAAATGCTCATGAATCCTGTCTCTAAGAATCCTCTCCAAGTTTGCTCACCACTGACATAAGATTCATTGGTCCATAATTCCTAGGATCAACCACATTACTTTTCCTGAAGAAAAGAATAACACTTGTTACCTTTCAATTTCTAGTAATATTCCTGTGGCCAGTGAGAACACAAAGATCATCAAAAGTTCAGCAATCTCTTCCCTAGCTTCCCACAGAGATCTGGGTATATCCTGCCAGACTCCGGGAACTAATCTATCCTACTGTTTCTCAAAAATTCCATCACATCCTCTTTCTTAATGCCAACAAGTTCCAGTATTTAAGTCTGTTCACATTCTCCAAAATCCCTCTCACTGGTGAATACTGAAGCATTAAGGACCTCCTCTGACTCCAGGCACGTTTCCTGTTTTATTGCTGATTGGTCCAACTCTCACTTTAGTCATCTTCCTGTTCTCCACACGTGTAAAATGCCTTGGGGTTTTCCTTAATTCTACTTGCCAAGGCTTTCTCATGCCCCCTTTTAGCTCTTCTAAGTCCCTTAAGCTTCTTTCTGACTACCTTATAACTCTCCAGATCCCATTTGCCACCCTCCAAACTTCTGTTACTACTCCTGTGGCCAATAAAGACGCAAAGATCATCGCAAAGGCGCAGTAATCTTTCCCTCACTTCCTGTGGTACAGCCGTCTGGCCCCAGGGAGTTACCTATCCTAATGCTATTCAAAATCCTCTTTCTTAATGTCAACATGTTCCAACATATTAGACTGTTCTACACTGACCTCATATCTGGCCAGGTCCCTCTGGCCTGGTGAGCAATGAGCAAAGTATTCATTAAGGACCTAAGCTACCTCTTCTGATATCAGGTACATGACTCCTCTATTAACAATCATCTGTCTTATACTCATTCTAGTCATCCTCCCATTTTTCACATACGTGTAGGGATTTTCCTTAATCCTACTCACTGAGGCCTTCTTGTGTCCTCTTTTAGTTCTAAGTCCCTTCTTCAGCTCCTTCCTGGCTACCTTATATCTCTTCAGACCCCTGATGGATCCTGGCTTCCTAAACCTTAAATATGATTATTTCTTCCTCTTGACTAGATGTTTTACATCCTTTGTCACCAAGATTCCACAATGCCACATTGTGAGATCATGGGAAGTTCACAACTACAGATGCACTGGGCTGTCTGCACCACTCTCTGCAAAGTCCTGCAATTAAGGGAGATACAGTTCTCATACCAGGCAGTGATGCAGCCAGTCAGAATGCTCTCAATTGTGAGAGGGAGCAACCTCCACATTTCTGCTATAATTTCGCTGTGTATATCTGTTCCCAATTTACACTCCCAAATTTCTGCCTAATAGCATTATAATTTGCCTACCTCCAATTAAATACTTTCCCATACTGTCTACTCATATCCCTGCCCATGGCTACGCTAAAGGTATTTGTGGTCAGTCTCAAAAATGCTGGTTGTGCATTACAGGAGGAATGGAGATGGGCTAACCCCTACTGACATCAATGGATCTGGGGTTGAGAGGGTAAACAGCTTTAAGTTCCTCAGCATCCACATCATCGAGGACCTCACATGGTCTGTATACACCAGCTGTGTGGTGAAAGAGGCACAACAGCGCCTTTTTCACCTCAGATGATTGAGGAAGTTTGGTATGGGCCCCCAAATCCTAAGAGCTTCCTCCAGGGGAACTGTATCTTCCTTAATTGCAGGACTCTGCAGAGAGTGGTGCAGACAGCCCAGTGCATCTGTAGCTGTGAACTTCCCATGACTCAGGACATTTACAAAGATAGGTGTGAAAAAAGGGCCCGAAGGATCATTGAGGACCCAAGTCACCCCAACGATGGTCTGTTCCAGCTGCTACCATCCGGGAAATGGTACTGCAACATAAAAGCCAAGACCAACAGGCTTCAGGACAGCTTCTGCCACCGGGCCATCAGACTAATTAACTCAGGCTGATTTGACTGTATTCTATGTTACACTGACTGTTCTATTTATAATAAATTATAAATGACTATGATTGCACATTGCAAAGTTAGACAGAGACGTAACGTAAAGATTTTTACTCCTCATGTATGTGAATGATGTAAGAAATAGTCAATTCACTTCTTTGACAGACTCATCTCCTGACCTGGTTCATTACCTAGTACTAGATCCAGTATGACCTGTCCTTTGGTAATCTCTGGATTACTGCCTCCTCTCTTTAGGCCTGAACACATATTGTCTCAGGAATCATTTCTGGGGATGCCTAACAAATTCTGCCCCTCTAAACTTTTTACACTAAGGAGGTGGCAATCAATATTTGGGAAATTGATGTCACCCATGACAACCCTATAATTCTTGCCTCCCAATCTAGTCCTGTGTGTCTGTTGCTATTTTTTAAAATGGGCAGTGGAGGTATTGGGGAGCAGGTCTATTGAATACTCTCAAGAGAGATTGCTCCCTTCCTGTTTGACTTCCATCCACACTGACTCCATGGACAATCCCCTAACAGCATTCCTGCAACAGTGATACTATCCCCAATTAGCAAAGCCATTCCAACTCATCTCCATGTTTCTTTTGAAACAAGTAAACCCAGTAACATCCAGCAGCTATTCCTTTCCCTGTGATAGCAAAATTGCTGTAACTATCACATCATAGTTCCACGTAGTAATCCATGCTCTCAGTTCATCACCCTTGCTCCTGATACTTCTTCCAGGAAAGTAGAAAAAAATTCAACCCATCCACTTATGCCCTATCCACTGCCTCCCCTTCCTCACATTTGTCTACACAATGCATCTGCCTTTGCACTAACCACTCTAGCCTCTGACCTATCACTCTGGTTCCCACCCCCTGCCAACTTAGTTTAAACCCTCCCTTACATCTCTAGCAATCCTGCTTGCAAGGACATTGGTCTCCCTAAGGCTCAGGTAAAACCCATCCCTTTTGTACAATTCATACTTTCCCAGTAGAGATCTTAATGATCCACAAATCTGCAACTCTGCCCCAGCATTAATTCTTCAGCCACATATTCACCTGCTGCATCATCCTATTCTTACCCTCACTGGCACGTGGCTCAGGCAGCAATCAAGATATTACAACTTGTGAAGTCCCGTTTTTCTGACCTAGCTCCCTATATTTGCTCTTCAGGACCTCATCACTTTTCCTACCCATGTAGTTGGTACCAAAGTGTATCATAACTTCTGGCTGCTCACCACCTCCCCCCCTTAAGAATTCTGTGGATATCCACTGACCCTGGCACATGGGAAGCAACATACAATCCGGAAGTCTCTTTTCATATCCACAGAATTTCCTGTTTGTTACCCTAACTATCGAATCTCTATCACCACCTCTCTCCTATTCTCCCCCCCACCACCCCCAAACCTGAGCTACTGAATCAGACTAATACCTGCGACCCGATTGCTGTGGCTTTCCAATGGTAGACTTGTTATTGAGGGGAATGGGTGAATGGACACAGTGGTACTGTGCACAGTCTCTCTATTCCCTTTCCCACTCCTTACAGTCACTCAGCTATCCACCTCCTGCAACTTGGGTGTTACTGCCTCCCTCTAATCCTATTTATTAACTCTTCATTATCTTGAATGATCCAAGAATCATCCAGCTCCAGTTCCCTAAAACAGGTCGGTAAGGAGCTGCACCCACGTGCACTCAGATTTACCAGGCGTCTCTGCCAGAAAAGAAACTTTCCCAATCCAAAACGGCTAAGTCCCTTCCGGCCTTATATCAATTTAGAATCTCACAAGCTGAGGACCAGTCCTACCTTTCATCCAAAGTGTTCCCCTACATACACTTCTGTCACCTACCCTACACTTGATCAAGGAAAAAAATGGAACTGTATGTTAAGTATATGAAATTGGTTTCAAACAAATCACAAGGTTTATAGAGAATGTAAGAGAAAATTAAAAAATAAGGAGGGCAAAAGGGACCATGACATTACCTTGGAAGAAGGATTACTGAAAATCCTATCGCCTTTTATATTAGAAAGAGGGTAAGGAATGAAGGAATAAGTACCCTAGGTACTGGAGGGATAATTTATGTACAGAACCAGGAGATATGACTGAGATCTTAAATAAATACATAATCAACTTCTAAAATAAAAAATAAATACTTCTCATCACTATTCACTAGTGAAAAGGATATGGAGATTGGACAGTTAAGTAAGGGTACTCTTGTATTCTGGAGTATGTTGGTATCAGGAGGTAGGAAGTGTAGAAATAAGATGGACACTCAGGATCTACCCTAGGATCTCACAGGAGCAAAGGAAACACTGCTAGAGCTCTGACAGAGATTTTTGTATATGTCAGCCATAGTTGGAGTACCAAAAGACTGGAGGATAGCTATATGTTGTCTCCTTGTTCAAAAAGGCCAGAAACTTAAGGGCCGTCAAGTCTTACATCTTTGGTTGGGAAGGTGTTGAACATTCTGAGGCTACGCCCATACCAGACCGGATAATTTTGAAAACACTGGTTTCGCGTAAAAATGACATGCGTCCACACTAGGAGTTTTTAAAAAATACCTCTGTCCACATTAAAACAGATATTTAGGCAAATCTCCTCCTACTGGGCATGCACAGGACACACAAAAAACAAGCGAAGAGGAAACGGTATACTTGGTGCGCGTTTGTCCAGAAACATTTCCTACAGCCATAGTCTCTTCACCGATGAAAGGGACGACAGCTACAACTACAAACCCCATTTCCAGAAAAGTTGGGATATTTTCCAAAATGCAATAAAAACAAAAATCTGTGATATGTTAATTCACGTGAACCTTTATTTAACTGACAAAAGTACAAAGAAAAGATTTTCAATAGTTTTACTGACCAACTTAATTGTATTTTGTAAACATACACAAATTTAGAATTTGATGGCTGCAACACACTCAACAAAAGTTGGGACAGAGGCATGTTTACCATTGTGTTACATCACCTTTCCTTTTAATAACATCTTTTAATCGTTTTGGAACTGAGGATACTAATTTTAGTAGATTTGCAATTGGAAATTTTGTCCATTCTTGCTTGATATAAGGCTTCAGCTGCTCAACAGTCTGTGGTCTCCGTTGTCTGATTCTCCTCTTCATGACGCGCCAAACATTTTCAATAGGAGATAGATCTGGACTGGCAGCAGGCCAGTCAAGTACACGCACTCTGTGTCTACAAAGCCACGCTGTTGTAGCCCGTGCAGAATGTGGTCTGGCATTGTCCTGATGAAATAAGCATGGACGTCCTAGAAAGAGACGTCACCTTGATGGCAACATATATCTCTCTAAAATCCTAATATACGCCTCAGAGTCAATGGTACCTTCACATACATGCAACTCACCCATGCCATGGGCACTGATGCACCCCCATACCATCACAGATGCTGGGTTTTGCACCTTTCGCTGATAACAATCTGGATGGTTGTTTTCATCTTTGGCACGGAGAATTCGACGCCTGTTTCTTCTGAAAACTAGCTGAAATCTAGACTCATCTGACCACAGCACACGGTTCCACAGTCTTTCGGTCCATCTGAGATGAGCTTGGGCCCAGAGAACTCACCAGAGTTTCTGTATAGAGTTGATGTATGACTTCCTCCTTGCATAATACAGTTTCAAGTTGCATTTCTGGATGCAGCGACGGACTGTGTTAAGTGACAATGGTTTTCCGAAGTACCCCCGAGCGCAGGTGGCTATAATTGTCACAGTAGCATGACGGTTTCTTACGCAGTGGCGCCTGAGGGCTCGAAGATCATGCGCATTCAACAGTGGTTTCCCACTTGCCCTTTACGCACTGATATGTCTCTGAATCCTCTGCATCTTTTCACAATATTATGTACTGTAGATGTTGAAAGACCTAAATTCTCTGCAATCTTGCGTTGAGAAATGTTCCTTTTGAACTTACTAACAATTCTCTCACGAATTTTGGCACAAAGGGGTAAGGGGTGAGGCATGACCTATCCTTGCTTGCAAAGACTGAGCCTTTGATGGACGCTACTTTTATACCCAGTCATGATACCTCACCTGCTACCAGTTAGCCTGCTTAATGTGGAGTCTTCCAAACCGGTGTTACTTGAATATTCTGTGCACTTTTCAATCTTATTATAACTCTGTCCCAACTTTTGTTGAGTGTGTTGCAACCATGAAATTCTAAATTTGTGTATATTTACAAAATACAATTAAGTTGGTCAGTGAAACTATTGAAAATCTTTTCTTTGTCCTTTTGTCGTTTAAATAAAGGTTCACGTGAATTAACATATCATAGATTTTTGTTTTTATTGCATTTTGGAAAATATCCCAATTTTTCTGGAAATGGGGTTTGTAAATACAATAAAGCTTGTTACTGGGCAAAAATGAAATTTGCTGTTACCTCATTTGTTTGCCTTTACTTTTGCCATGTCTTTGTGTATGGTTTTACTGTATTTAACATGTGCAATAAAACGAGTTACTGGGCAAAAGTGACAATTGCATCTAGTAATGTTTGTACAAGCAATACATTAAATTGTTAAATGTATAAAACATGACTGCATCAGTGTTATCTTGTGTTTCTATACAATGTTACATTAGGCTGTTACACATCTATTGTCAAACGTTCAAAAAATGCTGGTGAACGCAGCAGGCCAGGCAGCATCTATAGTAAGAGGAACAGTCGATGTTACCTCTTCCTATAGATGCTGCCTGGCCTGCTGTGTTCATCAGCATTTTTTTGTGTGCGTTGCTTGGATTTCCAGCATCTACAGATTTCCTCGTGTTTGCGTATTGTCAGATATTGTTGTGGTGTTGGAGGTTGCGTTCAAGAAAACAATGAAATACAGCGCTGCCGCCACCATTTGTTCCAGCATGTCATGACAGCGGTTTTAAAAATAGCTGGTTACCCCGTACACACCACGCCGGATATTAGGCGTTTTCAGATTTATTCACTCTGGACAGCGTTTCTGAAAATCTCTGTTTTCGGGGGAGGAAAACACCGTTTCAGTGAGGACGTAGCCTGAGATCATAATTATGTTCACTTCAAAAGGCTATTAGGAGCCAACATGGTTTTGTGCGTGAGAGATTATGTCTCACGAATCTGACTGAGACATTTGAGCTAATTAGAAAATTGATGAAGACAAACTGAACACATGGCTACGCAGGTTTTGACAAGGTACTAAATGGTAGGCTAGTCAAGAAGGATAAGGCACAAAGAACTTGAGGAGTTTTGGCAAAATTAACCCAAAATTAGCTGTGTTTTAAGAAGCTGAGGGTAATCAGAAAGAAGATACGCCAGCAGCTATGCTTCACGAGGAAACTTGGTATGTCACCAAAAACTAGCGAATTTCTATAATGGAGAGCATTCTGAATAATTGCACCACCATGGGCACGAGTCTCCCCACCATCAAAAACATCTTCAAAAGGCGATGCCTCAAGAAAGCAGCATCCATCATTGAAGGATCTTACCATCTGGAACATACCCCCGCCTCATTACTACCATCAGGGAGGAGGTACAGGAATCTGAGACACACACTCAACATGAAAAGAACAGTTTCTTCTCCTCCATCATCAGACTTCTGAACAGTCCATGAACCCATGAACTTTTCTTCTCTATTCCTCTTGTGCACTATTTACTTCTTATTGTAACATAGTAACTTTTTGTGCTGCACTGTACTGCTTCCACAAAAACAAATTTCACATCATATGATAATAAACCTGATTCTGATGGTGGATAGGTGGTGATGACTGAAAATCTGTGGAGTTATACACACAAGAACTTTTGCTGTTATGAACGAATTGGATGACACTTGGATGAGAATGAAGTGGGTATGATTAGGAAGTTTACAGATGACATAAAAATTGATACAGATACAGAGCAAAAACAGGTGTCTAAGGATACAAGAAAAAATATGAAAACAAGCTAGCAAACAATATCAAAATGAATAGTAAAAGCTTTTTCCAAGTATATAAAAAATAAGAGAGTGGATATACCTCTAGAAAATGAGGCTAGAGAAATATTAGCAGGGGACGAGGATATGGCAGCTGAACTAAATGAGTATATGCATCAGTCTTCACTGTGGAAGACACTAGCAATGTGCCAGATGTTGAAGGGCACACGGGAAGAGAAGTGAGTGCAGTTACTATTACAAGGGAGAAGATGCTTAAAAAGTTGGAAGACCTAAGGGTACACAAGATACCCAGACCAGATGAACTGCACCCCTACGATTCTGAAAGAGGCAGCAATAGAGATTGTGGAAGCATTAATGATCTTTCAAAAATCACTGGCACCATGCCAGATTGCAGAGGGCTGGAAAACTGAAAATGTCACTCCACTCTTTAAGAAAAGTGGAAGGCAGCAGAAAGGGAATTATAAATCAGTTAGCCTGACCTCAGTGGTTGGGAAGACCTTAGTGTCAATTATCAAGGATGACGTATTGGAGTACTTGGTGACACAGGACAAGATAGAACAAAGTCAGCATGGTTTCCTAAACCGAAAATCTTGCCTGACGAACCTTTTGGAATTCTTTGAGATGACACGTAGGATAAAGGGATGCAGTGGATATTGTACATTTGGACTTTCAGAAGGCCTTTGACAAGGCGCCACACATGAAACTGCTTACCAAGTGAAGAGCCAATGGTATTACAGGAAAGTGACCAGCATGATAAGAGCATTGGTTGATTGGTAGGAGGTAGCGAGTGGGGATAAAAGGATCCTTTTCTGGTTGGCTGCAAGGGGATAGTGGTGTTCTGCAGGGTTTGGTGTTGGGACCACTTCTCTTATGCTGTAAATCAATGATTTAGATGATGGAGAAGATGGCTTTGCTGCCAAGTCTGCAGATGATACAAAGATTTGTAGAGGAGCAGGTAGTGTTGAGGAAACAAGTAGGCTGCAGAAGAACATAAGACATATTAGGAGAATGGACAAGAAAGCGGCAAATGAAATACAATGTTGGAAAATGCATGGTCAAGCACTTTGGTAGAAGATATAAATGTGCAGACTATTTTCTAAATGGGAAGAAAGTCCAAGAATCTGAGTTGCAAAGGGATTTGGGAGTTATAAGTTATATAACTATAGGTTAACTTGCAGCTAGAGTTAGTGGTAAGGAAGGCAAATGCAATGTTTCTGTTTCCTGAGGAGACTGAGGTCCTTTAACATCTGCCGGACGATGCTGAGGATGTTCTATGAGTCTGTGATGGCCAGTGCTATCATGTTTGCTGTTGTGTGCTGGGGCAGCAGGCTGAGGGTAGCAGACACCAACAGAATCAACAAACTCATTCGTAAGGCCAGTGATGTTGTGGGGATGGAACTGAACTCTTTCACGGTGAAGTCTGAAAAGAGGATGCTGTCTAAGTTGCATGCCATCTTGGACAATGTCTCCCATCCACTACATAATGTACTGGGTGGGCACAGGAGTACATTCAACCAGAGACTCATTCCACCGAGATGTAACACAGAGCGTCAGAGGAAGTCATTCCTGCCTGTGGCCATCAAACTTTACAACTCCCCCCTTGGAGGGTCAGACACCCTGAGCCGATAGGCTGGTCCTGGACTTACTTCATAATTTACTGGCATAATTTACATATTACTATTTAACTATTTATGGTTTTATTACTATTTATTATTTATGCTGTAACTGTAACGAAAACCAATTTCCCCCGGGATCAATAAAGTATGATTATGACTATGCTTGCATTCATTTCAAGAGGTCCAGAGTACAAGAGCAGCGATGTGTTGCTGAGGCTTTATAAGGCACTGGTGAGGCTTCACCTTGAATACTGTGAACAGTTTTGGGCTCCTCATCTAAGAAAAAGATGTGTTGGCGTTGGAGAAGGTTCAGATGAGGTTCCGAAGGATAATTCTGGGAATGAAAGGGTTATCATACATGGAACGTTTGATAGATCCAGATGTGTACCTGCTGGAATTTAGAAGGATGGGGAGGGGAATTCTCATTGAAACCTTTTGAACGTTGAAAGGTCTAGACAGAGTAGATGTGTAAAGGATGTTTCCCATGGTGGGGGAGTCTAGAACAAGAGGGCACAGCCTCAGGATAGAGGGGTGTGCATTTAAAACAGAGATGTGGAGAAATTCCTTTAGTCAGAGGGTGGTGAATTTGTGGAATTTATTACCACAGGCAGCTGAGGAGGCCAGGTTGTTGGGTGTATTTAAAGCAGAGCTTGATAGGTTCTTGATTGGACACAGCATCAAAGGTTACGAGGAGAAGACTGGGGAGTGGGGCTGAGGGAAAAGAAATGATCAGCCATGATTGAATGGCAGAGCAGACTCAATGGGCCGAATGGCCTGTTTCTGCTCCTACGAAATAGAGGACCTGGAAAGTTGGGCAAAGTGCTGACAATTTAATCCAGTACTCGTGAGGTAATATACACTTGGATATCAAATTTTTTTATGAGTTATAGAGCAAATGGCTAGAAGTTTTGGAGCAATGATATGCAAGAGGCTTTGGGATGCATGTTGATAACTCATTCCAAGTGACACAGGCTGGATAGCGTAATGAAGAAGGCATTGGTTAGACCTCATAGAGTGTTGTGTATTGTTCTAGTTGCCACATTACAGGAAGAATATGGTAGCAACAGCAAGGCATAGAAGAAATTCACCTTGAGTTTGTCTGGAATAGTAACTTATAAGGACATATTAGATAGGCTAGGTTTAGATGTAGGCAGCTGAGGGAACCTTACAGAGGATTACAAATTTAAAAGGCATACACTGTCTTTTACCCGAAGCAGGAATATCTGAACTACAGAGCCACAGGTTTAAGCAAAGAGAGAGAAATTTAAGAGATCTGATGATTAACATTCCACCCCCACCCCCAAAAAAATCAGAAGGCAACGAAGGCCTGGAAGGAGATGTCTGAGAAAGTAGTGGACGTAGGTGGGTAAATATGATTAGTACAGACATCATGGTAGAATGGATGAGGTAGGCCAAAAGGCCCAATACCATGTTGTGTTTTTATGATCGTATTAAATAAAGCAACCACAGATCCATACTTACCAATTTAGCCTGAGCTTCTGCTATTTTTCGATTATTTTCCTCCAATATTCGCTCAAGTTCTTCCCGTTTAGCTCGTTCTTCCTCCTAAATGAGACAATAAGATGTTAATGGAGTGAAATCATTTTAAGTTTGCACCTAGACTAGCTGCTTCTTCCCTTAGTATCCTTTCCTTCTTCCCTACACCCAAGACAGCCACTTTTATTGCCAGTCATTCTGGTGAACTATTTTGCCCCTAGTTACAATTTTTCCTGGATTATATCATACCCCCAACCCCAACCCCTCAAATGACAATGACCCACACCCTTTTTTCAGCCTTGCTGATATTACTAATTTCTTTAAACCACACATAATACAACTTCTACAGAAACTTTACCAATTACATTAAAAAATAAAAAAACAAAGTTTTTTTTCATCAATTACAAATACCTACGTATGCTTTACCTATAACTCCATTAATCAGCATTAAAAGTTGAATATTTACTGTCTCGTCCAGTGTCCTGCAGAGTGTGCTCCTCGGCTGCCATATGCGCCAGCTTCCTCTTTAAACTGATTTGTACTGTTAGCTTGGCAACACCTGCATCAGCAGCTCAGCCAATAACAAGAAACACAACACAACGCAGGCTGAGCTGAGGAATGCAGATGTTTACGGTAAGAAGAAACAATATAAATCACCATTCCTAAGGCAAACAATTAATAAGAAAGATACATTTACTGTTAGTGAAAAATACAAGCTTTAATCCATCCTTTTGTGGAACTGAGAGCATCTTTCACAGTGGGAAGAAATGATGATTTTTTTCTGTTCTGAGAACAAGTCACACAAATAACCTTGAAGCTATTGATGATACACTAACTTTTCAAAATTAAGGCATTGCTGGCCATTAATGATCTAATAAATACTGGTTAACTAATATTGGCTTTGTCATAAAGTATCTTTTTGAAGACTTCAAAATTCTAGATTACCCTACAGACAGAATTAAACACTACCAAATAAAGTTCTTAGAACTGGATTTTCCAGAACAGAAAAATTACATTTTCAATACTGTGAATGGCCCAGGAAATTTGCCCTTTGTCTGCAGGATGACAATGTAAACATGAAGCCGAGCAAAACTATCAGAGACATGAGAAAGAAAAATGATCTTACTATGAATAGTAATGTGCTACAAGCCGATACTCATCAACCCTAGAAATTCAAATAATCTGAATACAAAGTTAGAGTAAATAATACAAAATGCTATAGCTTATGATATAATGCACTGAGTACTTCAAAAGAAAAAGCACATTGAATAAGGTACTACTGTCATGCAACTTATAATACAATACTGATCTGAAAGCATTTTATAATTTCATTAAGTTGCGATTAAGTTAAACAATAAACCTCATCCCTGTATCAAATACAAATATGATATAGATTAATTCTTACTCTAAGGCAGCTGATATTCTGAAATTAATATTAATTCAACTCCAAAAAACCAACTGATGCAGTAACAGAAAAAACTAACATCTTTCACTTCATGTTAAAAACTACAGGACAAGTTCATAAATACAATATGTAAACATGAAACCACCAGTGATTGTAGCAAAAAATCATTGTAGGATTTATTTCTGAAACAATTCATTAAATCATTATGTGCAACCTAACATTACATGACAACCTAACTACTAACTAACCTCTTGAAGCCACTATGGAATTTTAAAATATAGCCATACATGGGTTGGGGATCATTTTAACTTTACCAGTGTGCTGTTTTATTGAAAATATGAAAATATGCTGGTATTGCACCAAAGTGGCAGGCTCAGTATTATCAGCTTTCAACATATAACACCTGGAGAATAATACCCAGCCCTGAATTTAAAGTGACAAAATGGAGATATGAATTGCTTACATCTTTTAGAGGGTATACAAGAAAACAATTAGTGTCAGTCTCACCAAAGAGAAATCAGTAGCTACTTCAGCTTAATCATAAATCTGGGGTTTGACCTAGCTTGGGGAATGGGGATGCAAAACCAAAGGACAGTCAGTTTAGGGGGGAAGGGCACGTGGATGAAGTAGGGAAGCAGAAGCTTGGCAATGGTGAGATTATTCAAAGTTTCAAAAAAATTAGAAATGAATGAAGTCATTCTTTTTGCCAAATATTCTGAAGCAATTTTGATCTAGAAAGCAAAAATAAAAGCAAACATATTTGAAGCCACCCAGTCATTTAACAGTAAGAAAATACGCCAGGACTTGCATTGTTGTTGATCTACACAATGATGAAAGTGAATTACTACGTTCTCAAAAGTGATGTCATGTGGTCAAAACTATATGCAATATTAAACTTCACTTGTTAGTTTTAGTTTCTTCCAAGCAAATAATGGATAAAGCACTATTTTGTGTTACTTTGGTCTTTCCTAATTCCACTCAAGAATACTAAGCAACTTACAAACTTGAAGAAAACTATATACAATGATGAAACCTATATTATTTCAAACTTAAAGAGTCACCAAATTGCAATTGAGACTTAGGCACTGCACTACACTACAAGACTATTTCATTTCAGAATCCAGAGGTAATGAGTGTCAGCAAACTTCAATAAATATGTAGCAATTCACTATTTCACAGGAAGATATTTTTCTGCTTTTGCTACTGTGACCACATAACACAGAATGTCCAGCTTCACATTAAAGCAGGAACTCACCAGCTGACTTGGGAGAAAAAAGTACTTATAACTATACTCAGGAGGAACGTTAAAGGCCTAGTTCCTAGAATCATTTGAATAAAATGAAGGCCAATATCAGAAACCCAACAGAGGAAGTGTCTCTGTTGCATCTTATATAAGATGGATATGCAGCAAACATGAACCACTTGCCATACGCGAATATTGTAGGTTCATCCACTTTGACCTATTATAGCAGTGGGAAAGACCAAGTCATGAAATCAAAATGGAACACAAAGTGATTACACAAATGAAGGGCAAATCATTGTCCTGTAAGAGCCTTTAAAAGAAAATCTTTTTGCATAATTAGATAATAAAGTCTGCAGCCATGGCAAAAGTTTCAATTAAATAAGTGTGAAAAGAGATTTTCAACTAGTACACTGGTACTTTGGTATTGTTTCTTCTAAAGTTCTTTAATTTAAACAGCAAATGCCATGGCACAATGCTTGTGTAGCCTAATTAAATACTACATTCAGCATCTTAGGCTCTAATGAAAGAAAAATGCAACTTAAAAAAAAACAATGTTGTGGTACTGAAGACTGCAGGAAAAGGGGTAAATGCATTCTGATTACATTTACTGATGATAACTAAGTGGTGACCATTAACTGTGACTGAAAGTTTTGCCATGGACTGTCGTTTGCTTTTCCAACGACCGAGCGTTACCTCTCTGGCTTTCTGTGCAGCAAGCTCAGCATGTCGCTGTCGCTCAAGCTCCTCCAACAGTTGTTTTTCCATAATACGCTTAGCCTCCTCGACACGTCGGAGTACCTCACGCTCAATCTCATCTTTGCGCTTCTCTAACTCTTCTTCCACACGTTTAGCTACAAGTTCCTCTACTCTTCTTGCTGTTTCTTCTTCAATCAACTTTTCTTCTATTTCCTGTTGTCGGCTTCAGGAAAGAAGGGAAACAATTAATATACAAATCTCCACAAAAAGGCAGCAGCACTATACAAAACAAATATCACAGTCCATTAGCTCATAGTAGTCTCTCTTGCTTCCCATGAATTAGAAGGCTGCAAGCTTCAACTCCTTTCAAAGTCTGGCTATATAATAAGCTCATAGTGTAGTGTGTTACAGAGGCAGCAGAACATTGTTGTACATATCCCACGCCAATATGGAAGAAAAAAAATTCTGTACAATAACTTGAGGGACAGCATGGAAGCTCTTCATGGTCAGTATTCATTAATTAACAATGCTGAAATACCCTTAGTGGAAATCAATCATCCAGTTTGTAGGTCTTCATGTGCTAAATGAGCCCTACCTCATAAAGTTGCCATAAAGTGTACTTCAAAAGTATTTTGCTGATTCTGAATGGTTTGGTGCGCTTCGGAGACAAAACGATCTTTAAATACAAGCACTTCCTTAATTGTTGGAGCAGTCACAGTGTAAGCGGACCAGTGCTAGAATGGTCAGGCTTTGGCTCAACAGGCTAGGACAAGGAGAGGCAGAGACTAGGATTTAAGCTTGAGAAGACAAGAGGTATGACAAGTATAGACAGGATGGTAGTTTAGGCAGTGGAATGTTCCTCCTGTGGGATGTGGGATTTTAGAATACCCAGTCTCCCTGATGACTACATCTGCAGGAAGTGCACCCTTCAGGTCCTGAAAACCTCCAGGTAAGACTTTTACTGAGTGGTCACACCCACAGTGCAGGCTTTAAATAGATGGGTGACCAGGAGAAGTAAGGGGAATAAGAAGTCAGTACTGGGTTCCCCTGTAGCCCTTCCCCTCAGCAACAAGTATACCCCTTTGGATACTGCTGGGAGTGTTGACCAATCAGGGCACAGCAGCAGCCAGGCCAGTAGCACTGTGGTCAACTCTGAGGCTAAGCAAGGAAGGGTAAAGTTAGGCAGAGTGATAGTGATACGAGACTTGATAGTTAGGGGGAACGACAGCAAATTCTAAGGCCGCAAAAAAGAGGGCGAGGATGGCCTGTTGCCTCCCAGGTGTTAGGATCCAGGATGTCTCAGAGCAGCTAGAAGATTCTCATGAGGGAGGGTGAGCAGCCACAGGTCCTGCACAGTGAGTGTAGGAAGTTAGGGAAGAGGCTGAAAAGCAGGACCTCCAAGGTACTGATCTCTGGATTACTTCGAGTACCATGTGCCAGTGAGGGCAGTTTCAGATTTTTGGATCACTGGGATATCTTCTGGGGAAGGTATGGCCTGTACAGAAATGGCAGTTACACCTGAACCCGGGAGGATCAATATCATTGCGGACAGATTTGCTAGAGCTGTTGGGGTGGGTTTAAACTAAATTGTCGGGGGGGGGTGGGTGCAATTGGTATACAAGTCAATGCATTGTGTAGTGAGTCTGTGAGGAAGGACACGCAGATGATTGGGAAAGATTGTAGTCAGTGCAATGAGCTGAAGTATAACATGATGGCAAAATCAAAAAGAGCAATGAATATATGACCAAAAGTGTTGCATATGAATCCAGACAGGACACAGAATAAGGTAGATTATCTTGTAATGCAGTTAGTCAGATTTGATGCTGTGGGCATTGGTGGCTGGAAGATGATCATATTTGGGGGCTTAATATCCATGGATTCACCTTGTATCAAAAGGACAGACAGGAAGGCAAAGGTGGTGGCTTTGTTGGTAAAAAAAAATCAAATCCTTAGAGTTGATATACGAGCGGAAGATGCAGAATCCTTGTGAGTAGTTAAGAATCTGTAAGGCCAATAGGCCCTGATGTGAGTTATATACAGAATCTCAATCAGTATCCAGGATACAAATTACAACAGGAGATCAAAAAGGCATGTAATAAGGGCAATATTACAAGTCATGGGGTATCAATATAGTACTGTGCAGAAATCTTAAATAGCCTGGACTTTTTACATAAATATCATTTCAGATGGTTTTTTGTATCCTGCATTAGTGTGTCAGTAGAAAAGAGTATTTTACAATTTATTTTCTAAAAAGTTAAATGTTACGAAGAATGCTTTATATTCCCTTAAAAAAGTAACATATTAAATAATAGGCCATTTTCAAATTTAAAAAAACTTGATTACTTTGTAGGTATAAAGCTCAGTACATAATTAGGAAAAGATAAACAGGATGTTAACGATCAATGTTATAACAGTTGAATGAACTAAGCTATTAACTGCAACAGAAATGGGTGCAGAAGGAATCAAACTTGGCGAAGGACAACCAAACTAAAAGGTGAGAATGTGGCAGATATGACATTAACTTTCAAATCACTTCTAACATAGCAACAAGACACAAGGTTGTCATGCTGCATCAACAAGGTCTCTCCCAAGCAGAAATTTCATTGCAGACAGGAGTCTAAAGATGTGCTGTCCAACCTCTTCCGAATAAGCACAAAGAAACGGGCAAGGTTGAGGGCCAGAAAAGCAACGGTTGGTCATGGAAACTGTGCGTAGTAGACGAGAGATGCATCAAACTGAGGTCCCTTCTAAATCAAACACTGCTATCAGCTCCGAACTCACAGAAACCATCAGAACTCAAGTACATCCCTCTAGAGTCTGCAGAAGTCTTGTCAGAAGTGGTCTTCAGGGAAGAGTTATTGCCAAAAGGCCGATCCTCCAAAGTAGAAACAAAACCAAGAGACTCATCTACAGACAAAAATATAAGTACTGGGTGCTGAACAACGGCAACAATGGCAACAAATGCTCTGGACTGATAAGTCAAGATTTGAAAGTTTTGGCTGAAACAGGAGGCAGCCTGTCCACAGAACAGAAGGAGAGTGCTACATGGACAAGTGTCTGCAGCCAACAATAAAGCACAGCAGAGGTTCCCTGCAGGCTTGGGGCTGCATTTCTGAAAATAGAGTTGGTGATCTGGTCCGAATTAATGGAATCGTCAATGCTAAGTACAAGCAGATTCTTATTCATCACGCAATGCCATCAGGGAGGTGCCTGATCGATATCTTGCTACAGAATGAAGTTGAGAATGACCTCAACCACACGGCCAAGGTAATAAAGAACTATCTTCAGTGAAAAGAAGAACAAGTTTTGCAACAGACAGTAAGGCCTCCAGAGATTTCTGATCCCAACATCAGAGGTATTTGGGATTACCCAGAGAAACAGAAGCAAGTCACCCAAAGCCTGCAGAAGAACTGTGGCAAGTTTTCCAAGATGCTTGGAATAAACTACAAGCGATTTTCTTTTAAAACTGCATGACAGTGTACCACAAAGAACTGATGCAGTTTTAAAGGTCATACTAAATATTGATTTGATTTTGATTTTTTACTGTTTACTGCTCTTTATAGCAATTGTATGGATATGGATATCTGTAGAAAACATTTCATTATGTTTGAAAGCACCTTCACTTTACAGATTTTTACAGGTGCCTAAGACTTTTGTACAGTACTGTAGATTGGGAAAAATCAAGTTGGTGCTGGATTTGATGAAGGGAATTTGTAGAATAACAATGAGATGGATTTTTAGAGTAGCTTGTGCTTGAAACACTAAGGGAAAGGCAATTCTGGACTGGGTGTTGTGTAAGGAACGAGATATGATTAGGGAGCTTAAGGTGAACAACCTTTAGAGGCACTGATCTCAATATTTCGATATTTCTTGTAATTTACTGTTTGCTCTTTTGTATTTGAACAGTTTGCTTTTTGCACAAAGGTTGTCTGTCGATCCTGTTTTTCATTGATTCCATTGTTTCTTGGATATTACTGTGTAATATCCAAGTTAATTGGACATGGTCACTAGTACAGATGACAGCAGCATAGATTCAGGTATGATGTTCCGGCCATCACTGAATCGTGGCTAAAGGATGGTTGTAGTTGGGAGCTGAATGTCCAAGGTTACACGTTCTATTGGAGGGATAGGAAGGAAGACAGAGGAGGTGGCGAGGCTCTACTGGTAAACAAAGGCATCAAATCAGTTGAAAGATGTGACATAGGATCAGAAGATGTTGAATTCTTGTAGGTTGAGTTAAGAAATTGCAAGGGTAAAAGGACCCTAATGGCAGTTATATACAGGCCTCCCAACAGTGGCTGGGAGGTGGACCACAGATTACAACAGACAATAGAAAAGGCATGTCAAAAGGGTAAAGTTATGATAGTCATAGGAGATTTTAACCTGCAGGTCAATTGGGAAATTAAGGTTAGTAATGGATCTCAAGACAGTGAATTTGGTGAATGCCTAAGAGATGACTTTTTAGAGCAGTTTGTCATTGAGCCTACTAGGGGATCAGCTATACTGAATTGGGTGTTATGTAATGAACTGGAGGCAATTAGGGCGCTTAAGGTATAAGAACCCTTAGGAACCAACGATCACAACATGATTGAGTTGAACTTGAAATCTGGGCCCAGAGCTCGGAAAATGCATAGCAACGGACTTTTAACATCGCAAATCAGCCAGTTGTTTGTATGTCTCCCCTCTCGCTATGAAACAGAGACACCTCTTTTTCCCTTATTAGGGAGAGAGAGAGCCTGTAGTATGTCGAATACCAGGTGAACAAGTAGTTTTTGGGATACTGCAAGTCTGCGTCTTTATTGACACTTTGCTGCATGCTTGAGTGCTTGGTGGGGGGGGGGGCGCCAATGCTGTTTTTTGCTGGTGGGGAAGAGGGAATCATTGCTTTACTGCTGCTTATGCGTGGGGGGGGAGCTGGGAGGGGGCTTTGAGGTTCTAACATTTAACTATCATTCATTCTTTGGGCTCTGACATTAAATATACCTTTGAAACTTGACAGGGAGAAAGTAAAGCCTGACATAGCAGTACTTCAGTGGAGTAAGGGAAATTACAGTGGTATGAAGAGAGGAGCTGGCCAAAGTAAATTGGAAGGAGCTGCTGGCAGGGATGTCAGCAGAGCAGCAATGGCGTGTGTTTCTGGAAAAAATGAGGAAGGTGCAGGACATGTGTATTCCAAAAATGAAGAAATACTCAAATGGCAAAATAGTACAACCATGGCTGACAAGGAAAGTCAAAGCTAATGTAAAAGACAGGGCATACAACAAAGCAAAAATTTTGGGGGAGATTGAGGATTGGGAAGTTTTGAAAAACTTACAGAGAGCAACTAAAAGAATCATTAGAACAGAAAAGATGAAATATGAAAGCAAGCGAGCAAATAATATCAAAGTGGATAGTAAAAGCTTTTTCAAATATGTTAAAAATAAAAATGGGAGCGGATATAGGGCTGCTAGAAAATGAGGCAAGAGAAATAATAATGGGGGTCAAGGAGATGGCAGATAAACTAAATGAGCATTTTGCATCAGTCTTCATTGTGGAAGACACTAGTAGTGTTCCAGATGTTGTAGTGTGGAAACGAAGAGAAGTGGGTACAATTACTATTACAAGGGAGAAGGTACTCAAAAAGCTGAAAGACCTAAAGTAACCCGGACCAGATGAACTGCACCCTAGGGTTCTGATAGAGGTAGTGTTAAGAGCTTGTGGTGGTATTAGCAGTGATCTTTTAAAAATCACTGGACTCTGGCATGGTGCCAGAGGACTGGAAAATTGAAAATGTCACTCCGCTCTTTAAGAAAGGAGAAAGGCAGCATAAAGGAAATTACAGACCAGTTAGCCTGACCTCAGTGGTTGGGAAGATGTCAGAGTCAATTGTTAAGGATGATGTTATGGAGTACTTGGTGACATAGAACAATATAGGACAAAGTCAGCATGGTATCCTTAAGGGAAAATCCTGCCTGAAGAGCCTGTTCGAATTCTTTGAGGGGAATACAAATAGGATAGGTAAAGGGGATGCAGTGGATGTTGTGTATTTGGACTTTCAGAAGGTCTTTAACAAGGTGTCACACATAAGGCTGCTGAATAAGTTAGGAGCCTGTGGTTTTATAGGAAAGTTACTAACATGGTTGGAGCACTGGCTGACTGGAAGGAGTCAGTAAGTGGGAATAAAAGGATCCTTGTCTGGTTGGCTGCCAGTGACTAGCGATGTTCCACAGGAGTCAGTGTTTGGACCACTTCTTTTTATGCTGTAAAAAAAATTATTTAGATGGAATAGATGGCTTTGTTGCCAAGTTTGCAGATGATATGAAGATTAGTGAAGGGGCAGGTAGTGTTGAGGAAACAGGTAGGATGCAGGAGGACCTAGACAAATTAGGAGAATGGGCAAGAAACTTGCAAATGAACTAAATGTTGGAAAATGCATGGTCATGCACTTAGGTAAGAGAAATAAATGTGCAGATTATTTTCTAAACAGGGAGAAAATCCAAAAATCTGGAGTGCAAAGGGTCTTGGGAGTCCTTGTGCAGAACACCCTGAAGGTTAACTTGCAGGTTGAGACGGTGGTGAGGAAGGCAAATACAATGTTAGCATTCGTTTCAAGAGGTCTAGAATACAAGAGCAGGGTGTGATGCTGAGGCCTTATAAGGCACTGATGAGGCCTCACTTGGAGTACTGCGAACAGTTTTGGGCTCTTCATCTTAGAAAAGATGTGCTGGCATCGGAGAGGGTCCAGAGGAGGTTCACAAGGATGATTCCAGGAATGAAAGGGTTATCATACGAGGAACGTTTGATGGCTCTCGGTCTGAACTTGCATGAATTTAGAAGGATGAGGGGGGGAATATGGAAAGGCCTACACAGAGTAGATGTGGTAAGGATGATACCCCATCTAGAACAAGAGCGCACAGCCTCAGGATAAGGGCGTACGTTCAAAGCAGAGATACAGAGAAATTTCTTTAGCTAGAAGGTGGCGAATTTGTGGAATCTGTTGCCACATGCAGCTGTGAAGGCCAGGTAGCTGGGTGTATTTAAGGCAGAGATTGATAGGTTCTTGACTGGACATGGCATCAAAGGTTACGGGAAGAAGGCCGGGAAATGTGCCTAAGAATAACATGAGCTGCTTTAATGACTATCGCCCGGTAGCACTCACATCAACAGTGATGAAATGCTTTGAGAGGTTGGTCACGACTAGGCTGAACTCCTGCCTCAGCAAGGACCTGGACCCATTGCAATTTGCTCATCGCCACAAAAGGTCAATAGCAGATTCAATCTACAATGGCTCTTCACAAGGCTTTAGACCACCTGGACAACACAAACACCTATGTCAGGATGCTGTTCATAGACTGTAGCTCAGCATTTAATACCATCATTCGCACAATCCTGATTGAGAAGTTGCAGAATCTGGGTCTCTGTACCTCCCTCTGCAATTGGATTGTTGACTTCCTAACCAGAAGACCACAATTTGTGCGGATTGATGATAACATCTCCTCCTCACTGATGAGCAACACTGGTGCACCTCAGGGGCGTGTGCTTAGCCCACTGTTCTACTCTATATATACCCGTAACTGTGTGGCTAGACATAGCTCAAATACCATCTATAAATTTGCTGATATAACCATTGTTAGTAGAATCTCAGGTGGTGACGAGAGGGCGTACAGGAGAGAGCTATGCCAACTAGTGGAGTGGTGTCACAGCAACCACTTGCACTCAACGTTAGTAAGACGAAGGAACAAACACCAATCCTCATAGTGATCAGAATGTGGAGACAGTCAGCAGCTTTAAGTTCCTGGGTGTCAAGATCTCTGAGGATCTGACCTGGTCCCAACATAGCGATGCAGCTATAAAGAAGGCAAGACAGTAGCTATACTTCATTAGGAGTTTGAAGAGATTATGTCAAAAAATACACTCAAAGACTTCTATAGATGTACCGTGGAGAGCATTCTGACAGGTTGCATCAGTCTGGTATTGGGGGGTGGGGGCTACTGCACAGCACTGAAAGAAGCTGTAGTGGGTTGTAAAATTAGTCAGCTCCATCTTGGGTACTAGCCTACAAAGTACCCAGGACATCTTCAAGGAGCAGTGTCTCAGAAAGGCAGCGTCCATTGTTAAAGACCTCCAGCAGCCAGGGTATGCCCTTTTCTCACTGTTCCCATCAGGTAGGAGGTACAGAAGCCTGAAGACACATAGTCAGCAATTCAGAAAAAGCTTTTCCCCCTCTGCCATCTGATTCCTAACTAGACATTGACATTGGACACCGAACCCTTGGACACTACCTCACTCCTTATATATATTATTTCTGATTTTTAATTTATTCAATACACGTATACTGTAATTGATTTACTTTTTTTTTGTTTTTTTATATTATGTATTGTATTAAACTGCTGCTGTCAAGTTAACAAATTTCGCGACACATGCCAGTCATAATAAACCTGATTCTGAAATGGGGTTGAGTAGGAGAGGAAAAAATGAAAAGCTATGATTGAATGACAGAGCAGACTCGATGGGCCAAATGGCCTAATTCTGCTCCTATGTCTTATGATCTCATGCTCTAACAGCAATATCCGGAGGTTCTGGGGCAATTTAGAAGGCGCCAAATAGATAAGCAGAAAAGATGAAGCAACCTAAATGGTGATTGGGCCAACTGAGGCTGAAAAGGGAAGTCGAGACAGCATAAAAGCAAAAATTAGTAGAAAGTTCGAGGATTGGGAAGCATTTAAAAACCGACAGAAAGAAACTTAAAAAACCTTAGGGAGAGAAAAGATGAAATATGGAGGTAAACTGGCCAATAATATAAAAGATGCCAAAAATCTTATCAGATATAGAAAGAATAAAAAAAAGAGGCTGAAGTGTATATTGGACCACTGGAAAATGATGATGGAGATGTAATAATGAAGGACATAGAAATGGCAGACCAGTAAGTACTTTGCGTCAGTATTCACCGTGGAAGACACCAGCAGTATGTCAAAATTCAGGAACGTCAGGGAGCAGTAGTGAGCATAGTTACTATTACCAAGGACAAGATCCTTGGGAAGCTGAAAGGTCTGAAAATTACCTGGACCAGATGGACTACATCACAGGATTTTGAAAGAGGGAGCAGAAGAGATTGTGAAGACATTAGTAATTAACTTTCAAGAATGACAAGATTCTGGAATGGTTCTGGAGGAATGCAAAATTACAAATGTTACTCCACTCTTTAAGAAGGGAGAGAGGCCGAAGAAAGGAAATTATAGGCTAGTTAACTTGACTTCTGTGGTCGGGAAGATCTTGGAGTCCATTATTAAGGATAAGGTTTTGAGGTACTTGGAGGATTATGATAAAGTCGGCCAATAATATAAAAGAAGATACCAAAAACCTTATCAAGTTAGCAGGGGTTCTTTCAGAGAAAATGCTACCTGACAAATTTGTTGGAATTCTTTGAGGAAATAACAGGCAGGATAGTCAAAGGAGAGTCAATGGGTGTTGTTTATATCAGGGGTTCCCAACCTGGGGTCCATGGACCCCTTGCTTAATGGTATTGGACAATGGCATAAAAAAAAGTTGGGAACTCCTGATTTAGATTTTCAAAAGACTTTGACAAGGTGCTGCATATGAGGCTGCTAAACAGGCTAAGAGCCATGTTTCTACAGGAAAGATACTAGCATGAGAAGACTGGCTGACTGGCAGGAGGCAAAGAGCCAGAATAAAGGGGACCTACCCTGGTTGGTTGTTGGTAATATAGTGGTGTTTCGCAGGAGTCGGGGTTGGGACCACTTCTTTAGACATTAAATGTCAACAACTTGGATAATGGAATTGATGGCTTTGTACCTGTTTTGCAGACAATACAAAGATAGCTGGAGAAGCAGGTAGTGATTAAGAAGCAGGAATCTGCAGAAGAACGTCAGACAGACTGGGAGAAAGGGCAAAGAACTGGCCAATGGAACAGTGTAGGAAAATGTATGGTCATGCACTATGGAAGAAGGAATAAAGGAATGGACTATTTTCTAAGTGGGGAGAAAATTAAAAATTCAGAGGTGCAAAGGGGTTTGGGAGTCCTTGTGCAAGATTCCCTAAAGGTTAACTCACAGACTGAGAAAGCAGTGAGGAAGGCAAATGCAATCTTAGCATTCATTTTGAGAGGACTAGAATATAAGAGCAAAGATCTAATGTTGAGGCTTAATAAGACTGAATTTGGAGTATTGTGGGCAATTTTGGAGCCCTTACCTAAGAAAAAGGCTAGCATTGAAGAAAGTCCAGAGGAGGTTCAAGAGAATAATTCTGTGTATGCAAGTGTTAATGTATGAGGAGCATTTGACGTCTCTAGGCCTGTACTCATAAGAGTTTAGAAAAATAAGGGGGGAGATCTCATTGAAACCTATTGAAAACAAGAAGGCCTTGATAGAGTGGATGTGGAGAAAATGTTTCCCATAGTGGATGAGTCTACAACCAGAGGGCACAGACTCAAAATAGAGAGACACCCATTTAGACAGAGGAGAAATTTCTTAGTCAGAGGGTGCTGAATCCGTGCAATTCATTGCTACGTTCAGGTGTGGAGGCCAGGCCTTTGGGTGTATTTAAGGCTGCAGGTGACAGGAGCTTGATTAGTCGGAGTGTCAAAGGTTATGGGGGAAGGCAGGAGAATGGGGTTCAGAGTAATAATAAGTCAGCCATTATGATAATAATAATAATAATAAATCAGTCTATGGCTATGTCTTATGGTTTTAATGCTACTTCTCAATACTATTCTTTTATACCAGTTACTTTTTTCAGCACAAATGTTATAAGGAAATCACATATGGACTTCACTATGCACCCATTGGTGTCAATGAAAACTGAGCTGAAGTTTGCAGAGCAAAAACATGTTTTCATCCCCAAACTGTTGTTGTAGGGAAAAGAATAGGGAAGGCTAGTAAATAATAAACAGTGATGCGGATTGTGGTAATATGGTAACAGGGAACCATAGCCATATCCTAGAAGTAGAGACATGGAATGTTAAGGTTCACGAGTTTTGTAAGTTATGTTACAGCATCCATCTATTATAATAGAAAACTGAATTTACCGTTAGACCTGTGGACAATTATATTACTCTGTAATCAGGACCTAGTCCATTACCTAATTAAATCTTGCTGTAGCCACTATTCTGTTATCAAAATGTAGTTTTACTGGTAATCTCATCAAATGAAAATGTAAAAGCTCTATCAAATTCATGCTTAGGTAGATCAGCTTTGACTGGCCTCCTGGTGCACAACAGTTTTTAAATAAATCACCAGTATTTCAAACACCAACACAGTGTGGATCTTTCAGTTTACTCCTACAAAACTCAAAAACAAGCTCTGAAGACGGAGTTCCTAAATGGAATGAGTGTACAACAAAAGTAGCAGAGGACTTGTATCTGCAAGGTCAGTGAAGTCTCATCAGTAGAGTACCTTTTGTAACTTCCTCCAATCTTACAATTTTTGCTCCAATACTGATGAGCAACCTAAGCAACCCAAGTTCAGTTGTTCCACCACTTTACATCGGGAGATCCCAAGCTTTGAAATTTCCTCCCATATCTTATGTATTATGTGATATCTTCCATATCTTCCCTCCCATTTCTGCTTCCTTTAACCAAGACATTAGCCCTAACAATGCATTTTAATGATAATGATAATAACCCATGAAAAGCCTAGATACAAATTGTTCTAAATATAATTTTCATTTGCATTAAGTGCAACCTAACCACATCCTTCGAACTCCCTCTTTCAAGTATACAAGGTAAAACATTATCTATTCTGCAGGCAAATCACATCCACATCAAGTCTCATCAAACCCAACAGAACCTGCCTACAGATGCAAAATCTGCACCTTTATCAGACTCATGTATGATGATATGTTGCTTCAATCAGCAAGAATAAACCACATGATTCAATCATGAATTACTCTTATCTCAACATCAGTACCTTTTCATTCCTCACTTCATTTTAGGTTTGCTATAATCTTGTCGAACTGGTTTTAGTTGTATGCTAGTACTGAACACTGCCCAACACCTTCATTTTCTCTCACCAACTCCATACATTTGTATTCTAATCTTTTCATCACCAGATTAGAGCCCAGAATTATACTCATTTTAAAGCACCAACTACCGGCTCAGAAAACTAGCGGAATGATAGGTTATCTTATTCAATGATGTATAAAGGCTTGTTAGAATAAGCATTCTGTTAACGAAATCGACATTTGCAGAAAACTTCCTTACTTCACAATGCCTGCAAGGAACATGTTTCACAGCTCGAGGAAATCTGCAGATACTGGGATTTCAAGCAACACACATAAAAGTTGCTGCCTGACCTGTTGCGTTTACTAGCAACTTTTATGTTTCACAGCTTCCATGGTAACATTCAGTCCCACACAAAGTTTTAACATATGCAAAATGGTCATTTACTGTATCAAGCCCACTTCACATGAATCAGCAATCAGATCAAAGGAAATAGCTATATTAACTATGTTCCTGTTGCTAGAGTATCCAGAATTCATATTTTGAATTTGTTATTATCTGACAAGATAAGACTTGGCATGACTTCATTCAGGGTACAGTTGTACTTGACAAAATTGCAGCAAAATAGTTATTTTGTGAACCATTACAGAGATTAGGGTCTGTATACAACCTCGAGAGCTCGTTTAATTATAAACACACACACCCCCAAGCAAACAGCCATAGTTTAAAACCTTAAGTGGAAAAGACAAGAGGGCCAGATATTTCCTTGCAAAAAGCAAGATTGGACATCTAAAAATTAACAAATACATCTAAATGGGGAGATATGATATGGAACTCAGTTAAAGGACATACTGAAAAAATTTAAAACTGAAAAACACAGAACAACTTTTATTCTTTGAATCTTTTTTAAGAGCATCGGACAGTTCAGCAGGGGAACAGATCTTTCAGCCCACCATGTCTACACTAACCATGACTGCAACCTAAATTTATCACATCTACTTGCACACAATCAATCTCTCTATTCCGTGCCTTGTCTGTCTAAATGCCTTTTAAAAGTTGCAATTGTAAATGTTTCTACCACCTCCCCTAGAGATATGTTCCAGGCAACTACGAGTCTGTGTTAAAAAAAAACCTGACTTGCATCTTCTTTAAACCTTATTCCACACACCTAAAACCCTCTGGTGTTTTAGCTTTCCACTGTGGGAAAAATACTAAGAGGGTGAAGATATGTAATGGGAAAAATAGTCTGAAATATACTTTTCAAAAATTACAAAATGGTAAAGAAATAATTTGGCATAAATTACATGCACACAAAACAATTAACAAATTTAATTGTATATTTAGCTTTTTTTCAAGTTTACCTTAAAGAAGAATGGACTTCATAGTAATTTTTTTAATTTTAAAAATAATTCTCAGAGCAGTAGCAACCCAAGAAAAGTTGGCTAATTAGTAGATAATTGAATAAATTAGGCATCATTGACAGTCATTCAAGGAGACCTTGGAGAACATAATACAAACACTTTGACAAAAGAAAAACTGAGGACCTGCCATTCATAACCCCACCATGGCTGTGAAAGGAAAGTAGGGCACAGGACATGCAACCCCCATCCCATTAAAAAAAACAGTGCTACAGAAACATTAACAGAAGCTCCAAAGACCTCACCTCTAGGAGAGGAAGAACCACTGAAGATGGGCTACACGTAGGGACAATATGAAATGGTGAGCTGCTATTGGCTGCCAATGCTGCAGTTGGGGTAATTGGCCACTATTCATGTTTGATCAAAGTAATAAGAGTGTTACATTTAAAGAAAAAGCATAATGTAGAGCTGGTAGAGAATCTTATGAAAAAGCAAATGAATACAAACAATAATGAACCAAAAAAAAGAATATGATAAATCTAGTCAAAAATTTAAGTTTCTATACATTTTAACAAAATTAAAGCAGGTATAGTAATCCAATCACAAACAAGAGAAAATCTGCAGATGCTGGAAATCCAAACAACACACACAAAATGCTGGAGGAACTCAGCAGGCTAGGTAACAACTATGGAAAAGAGTACAGTCGACATCTCAGCTCAAAACATCGACTGTACCCTTTTACGTAGATGGTGCCTGGTAAAGTATTCTATATAAACTGAATTTTAAAAATTCAAAATCAAAAATAATGAGATAATGTAAACAGATGCTTTATGTCTTTATGACCAAGAAAACAAGCAACACTCTAGAAAAAGTTGCAAATCAAGAATTGGAAAAGAGAAACTCAGAAATCATCACCATTGAAGCAGTACCAAGGTAACTGCCAGAGCTACATGCCCATAGATCCTGATGCATTTTACATTAGGGCTTAATACTACCTTAAAAATAGCCATGAGATAGAAGATTAGGTTTTAATTTCCTGTAATTGGGAAAGGTTCCATTAATTTAGAAAATAGCAAATGTGACTACTCAAAAATGGAGACAAAAAAAAACTATTAGGGCATTAAATTTAACATCTGACGTTGGGAAAATTAAGAAGTTATTAGTGTAAACTTTATTGCAGGGTGCATTGTTGATTTCAAGGTGAAATCAGCCAAGTTCAACACAGACTTGTAGTTATGTTTATTGGATATCTTTGAAGTAACATGTTCTGTGAATAAAGAATTGGTGGATGTTTCAGATTTAGTTTCTAGAAGGCATCTGGTAAGACACTACATTAAGTGATAAAACACAGAACAGTACAGCCAGTATTGCCCTAGGCACATGATGTTGTGACAACCTTTTTACTTCACTATCAAATTGACACTTCCCTCCTATACTGCCTATCACCCTCCATTTTCCCTTCATCCAAGTACCTGTCTGGTTCCTTAAGGTTGTTACAGTGGGGTGGCTGTGGGGATAAGCTCCTACTACCACTTAAATGCTCCCAGTAGCATGAGTCTCAAATAGCCTCTGACAACCAAGTCCAGCTCCTGGCCTTCACATGTGGCTCAGTTACTAACCCCAGTGGAATCATTTCTACTGACAGGAGAAGGAGCAAAGGCAGGTTCCTGGAGTCTTAAAACCAGCTGCTTTGGGCAGATGTATCTCATCAGCTGTGACTGACAGCTCTTCTAGAAGGAAAACTATAATCTCAAACCTCTGCTGCTTTATGGCTATACCCACTCACAGGGAAGGCTTTGAAGGCAAACCCTGAAGAAAAGTCCTACATTGAGTTCAATGCTGACTGGCAACTCCTGCGACTCTGCTGATGCTGTACCACTCTATGCCTTTCCTTTGAACTCATCAGCTGCATGGAGAGGGGAAGGCTGCTCTTTACATCCATGGTCCACCACGAACCAATGGAGAGCCTCAGTGTACCTATCTAAAAGTGTTATATGTCCCTAATGCATAGCCTCTACCACCAGCCTTAGTAGTGTCTTCCAGGTACTAAGCACTCTTGATATTTAAAAAAAATTGGAAAAGTAAAGCTCATAGTGCAGGAGTTACAAGACTGCCAAAGGGTCTCGGCCCAAAACATCAACTGTACTCTTTTCCATAGATGCTGCCTGGGCTGCTGAGTTTCTCCAGTATTTTGTGTGTGTTGCCTGGATTTCCAACATTTGCAGATACGTTAATTCGATTCAGTAATGTGAGAAGAATCTTCACTTTCACGAGAAAAAGTGTCTTAGTGCAAGATTTACAAATAGAAGGTATGCAAGTACAACAAATAATTAGGAAAACCAATAGAATGCTATCATTTATCAGTCAGGAAATGAATTTCCTTTTTAAATCTTTTTATTAATTTTTCAAAATTATCAACTCAATAACAAAGTTGGTACAAAGAGATTAGAAAAATGTTCATCAGCATATATAAAATGAATTTTAAGTAACATAGATATAAAAGACTTCCAAACTCATGAGATTAAACATTAAAAAAGAAATAAAAAGAAAAAAATACATAAACAAAAAAAAACCCAAAAAAAAAGAGAAAAACAAACCCCAAGAGAAAAAAACAAAACAGGGCTAGACCAACAGCTTATATAGGACATGTTCAATAATGTCGTTAACTTCGCTCCTCTCATCATATAATTTAAGTTTAGAAAAAAGATTCGGAAAGGTCAGATTACATCATATGAAAATGCTGCATAAAAAGTTTCCAAGTTTCTTCAAATTTAACCGAAGGGTCAAAAATATCACTTCTAATTTTTTCTAAATTTAAACTTAATATGGTTTGAGAAAACCATTGGAATGTAGTTGGAGGATTAGTTTCCTTCCAGTTCAACAAAATAGATCTTCTCGCCATTAAAGTAACAAAAGCTATCATTCGACAGACAGAAGACAAAGATCTATGTTCTACCATTGGCAATCCAATAGATAGGATGGGGTTTTAAATCGAAGCATAGAACTGTTGAAATAATATCAAAAATGTCTTTCCAATATTTTTCCAAAAGAGGACAAGACCAAAACATATGAGTTAAAGAAGCCACTTCAGAGTGACATCTATCACAAGTAGGGTTTATATGGGAATAAAAACGAGCTAGTTTACCTTTGGACATATGAGCTCTGTGTACTACTTTAAATTGTATTAAAGTATGTTTAGCACATATAGAAGAAGTACTAACTAATTGAAAAATTTTATCCCATTTCTCTGTAGGTAGGGAAAGTTGAAGTTCCCTTTCCCATTCATTTTTAATTTTATCAGATATATCTGGCTGTAATTTCATAATATCATAAATTATTGCTATTAATCCCTTCTGCAAAGGATTAAAACCTAAAATTTTATCAAGAATGCCAGAAGGATTGAAAGTCGGAAAGGTAGGCAACGTAATATTTAAAAAATTGCTTACTCGTATCTAAAAAAAATGAGATCTAGGCAAATCAAATTTCTCAGATAACTGCTCAGAAGACATAAAGCAGTTATCCAAAAATAAATCACGAAAACATATTATGCCTTTTGTTTTCCATATCAAAAAGGCTTGGTCCATTACCGAAGGTTAGGAAAAAAAATTAGATATAATAGGACTTGATAACATAAATTCATTCAGGCCAAAAAATTTACGAAATTGTACGAATCATATTCGCAATGTATGTTTAACTATAGGGTTGAAAGTTTGTTTATTCAATTTAGATAGTGCAAAAGGCAATGAAGTTCCTAAAATGGAGGCTAAAGAAAACCCTTGTACAGAATGGCCTTCAAGGTTTACCCAATGTGGGCTTGGAGTTATATTCCAATCTTGTCCAAAATATTAAGTATCCAATATTAATTGCCCAGTAGTAAAATCTTAGGACAGGCAATGCCAAACTACCCTCTTTCTTAGATTTCTGTAAGTACTTTTTTACTTAATCTGGGATTTCTATTTTGCCATATATAAGAAGAAATTTTAGAGTTAATAATGTCAAAAAAAGATTTAGGAATAAAAATCGGTATCGCTTGAAATAAATATAAAAATTTGGGTAAAATAATCATTTTAAAAGCATTAATACGGCCAATGATACAGACAAAGGGGACCATTTAGTAATCAGTTGTTTAACCTGATTAATTAATGGTAACAGGTTGAAATTGAATAGATCCTTATGTCGCTTAGTAATTTTAACTCCCAAATAAGTAAAATAATCAGTAATCAGTCTAAATGGAGAATTTCTATAAATGGGAACCTGCATATTTAATGGAAAGAGTTCACTCTTACTTAGGTTCAGTTTATAACCAGAGAAGCTACTAAACTGAGCAAGCAAATTTAATACTGCCGGAATAGATTTTCCTGGGTTAGAAATATATAACAGTAGATCATCTGCATATAGTGATAATTTATGAGTCTCATTTCCACGGGTAATAGCAAATATATTAGGGGAGTCACAAATGGCAATAGCTAGTGGTTCCAAAGCAACATCAAATAGTAGTGGACTAAGAGGGCAACCCTGCCTAGTACCACGGAATAAATGAAAAAAAGGGGATCTTTGGTTGTTTAGTAAATACCGAGGCCAAAGGGGTAAAATATATCAGTTTAATCCAGGAAATGAATATCGGACTAAAATTAAATTTCTCAAGGGTATTGAATAAATATACCCATTCAACTCTATCAAAAGCTTTTTTAGCATCCAATGAAATGACACATTCTGGAATTTTGGGTGAAGGCATGTAAACGATATTCAATAATCTAATATTAAAAAAAGAGTAACGATTTTTAGTAAATCCAGTTTGATCAGCAGAAATAATTTGGGGTAATACATTCTCCAATCTCGTTGCCAATATTTTAGAAAAAATTTTAGAATCGACATTCAGCAGCGATATAGGCCTATAAGATGCACATTCAGTAGGATCCTTATCTTTTTTAAGAATTAGGGAAATAGAAGCTCGATAGAAAGATTGTGGTAATTTACCTATTGAAACTGCATCCCTAAAAACACTACATAGCCAAGGAGTTAGTGTAGTTGAGAAAAATTTAAGAAATTCTACTGTAAATCCATCTGGACCAGGTGCTTTACCTGAATTCATTGAAAAAATAGCATTCTTTATCTCCTCTATTGTAATAGGTACATCTAGTTTTGAACGTTCATTAGATGATAATTTTGGAATTTTCAATTTTTTAAAAAATTCATGCATTATAGTGGAGTCATCAGGAAATTCTGATTGATAAAGAGAGGTATAAAATTCTTCAAAGGATTTATTAATCTCATGGTCAACTGTCAAAGTGCCATCTTGTTTACGAATTTTAAGACTCTGTTGTTTAACCGAGGCCGATTTCAATTGATTAGCTAAAAGTTTCCCAGTTTTATCACCATGTATATAAAATTGACTCTTAGTTTTGATTAATTGACTTTCAATTGAAGATGATAATAAAAATTCCATTTGAATTCAACTCTCTGTTTATAAAGTTCTTAATTAGGAGCTATAGAATATTTCTTATCAACTTCTTTAATCTTGTCAACCAGCTTAAGTATTTCCTTATTAGTTCGCTTTTTTAGTCCAGCAGTGTATGAAATAATTTGTCCACGAATATATGCTTTAAAAGTATCCCAGAGGATCCCACTGGAAATATCATCCGTGGAATTCGTTGTAAAGAAAAACTTAATCTGTTCATCAATAAACCTAATGAAATCTGAATCTTGAAGCAAAGAGATATTAAATCTCCATTGTCTAGAATTAGTAGATTCTACTAATAAATAATTTCAACGGTGCATGGTCAGAAACAGCAATAGAATCATATTCACAACCCGTAACAAAAGGAATTAATCAAGAGTCAATAAGAAAGTAGTCAATTCTTGAATAGTGCTGATGTACATGTGAAAAAAACAGAGAACCCTTTGTCATTCGGATGCAAGAATCTCCAAGTTTCTGAGATTCCAGAGTCGATCATAAAAGAGTTAATAAGGGTAGCCGATCTATTCGGATGTGCTTGATTAAACTTGGATCTATCTATCAAAGGGTTTAAACAACAATTAAAATCACCACCCATAATCAGCATATATTCATTTAAGTTGGGAAGAGATGAGGAGATTCTTAAAAAAATCAGGACAGTCAACATTTGGGGCATAAACATTGAGCATGGCAACTTTTCTGTTAAATAGCAAGCCAGTAATCAACAAAAATCTGCCATTAGAATCTGAAATCCTCTCATAGTGCGTAAATGAAATTGATGAATCTATAAATATAGAAACGCCTTTAACTTTAGCTTGTGAATTCACATGATACTGTGGGCCTTACAGAATCTAAAGAAACGTTGATTATCCTCTTTCCGGACATGAGTTTCTTGTACAAAAATAATATGAGCATTCATCCTGTGGAATACTTTAAAAATTTTCTTCCGTTTAACCGGGTGGTTTAAACCATTTGTATTCCAAGAAACTAAATTAATAGTCTTATCCATCATAATGAGCTCGACTATAAAGTATGTAAAGGGTTAACCAGAGTAGAGACTCATGACCCCGGAAGAGGAAAAAAGGTCCAAAGAGGAACCGGAAGTTACGACATTTCAGACATTTTAGTAGTTTCTGGTCAGCCCGTTTAAAAAGGAAAAATGAAAAAGGAATAAAAGGAAAAATACCACCCACCTCCCACAAAACCCCAGAAAAAAGCCAGACAGTGGCTAATGCTAAATCTAAGACTAAACCTACCCCCATCTTTCCGGAGGGCGACCCAACAGAACTATGTTTATCAAGAAAAACACCACCCTTATGGAAAAAAGTAAAAACTAGCTATAACAAGAAAAAAAAAGAATCTAAAGCATTTAAAAGTATTGAATAGTTCCTTGCTACTCATATTTCAAAGAACATCAAACATTAAATCATATTACTATACTAATTTTTCAAATATAAATGATTGAAAATGACGCAAGAAACAGCAAGGATTCTGGGGAGAAGAAAAAAAAACAATCATTAAACTTATAACTAAATAACTACCCAAAGGTATTAAGAGTAAGATATACAGGATCACTAACAGAAAAGCCTAATATCCTTTAACTATATAAAACGAACCTACACTGCCAGATCGAGAAAAAACCTCGGACTAAACAATCAGAGACGAGAGAAAAAACCAAACGATACATTGATTAATCCTCCGTAAAGGGAGGCAGATCATCAAGAAAACTTGGAACTTCCATCGGATTTTTAAACAGACTGCGCGAGTTATCCAGCATAACCACTCTCAGACGGGCTGGAAACAGTAGCGCTATTTTATAGCCCCGACAATAAAGTTCTGCCATCTGAGGTTTAAAAGCCATCCGTTTTTTTCAGTACGTCTTGGCTGTAGTCTTCAACAATTCTGAATTTGAAATCTTGAAGTTCGATCATACCTTTCTTCCGAGCCGCTCGGATAACTCGTTCCTTCTCGTGGCCATAGTGAAACCGAACAATGATCGGTCTCAGTTTAGCCGATTTCTCCAGATTAAAACGGAATGAGCGATGAGCACGATCTAATATCGGTGGTTCTTCCAATATATCAGAGCCAAACACATCCATTAGCAATTTAGAAAAATACTTAGTAGGATCTCCCTTCTCCACATCCTCAGGGAAACCAATTAAGCGCAAATTCTGTCATCTGGAACGATTTTCAAGATCGATAGTCTTGGCTTGATAGTGTTCCAATTGCTGAGTTACCGAAGTTAAACTTTTTTCAAGCACTTCAATTCTTTTTTCTCTTTTATGGCCATCTTCATCTAACTCCGAAATCCTGACTTGATGTTGGTCGATTTCGCGTCTGAATGTTCTTGATTCTTCTTTCCTCAAATTCAACGCTTTTTCAATTGCGGTGAGTCTTTGATTAACCGTATCTTCTAAAAGTTTCTTCATTAGTTCCATAGTTATCGGAGTTTCCTTCGAAGTTCCAGGATCACCATTTTTTTTTCCATTCCTGGCGGAACCTTTCCCTTCTTTAGCTTCTCGTGCTCTGGTATTCATTTTCAATAAGTAAAAGTCGTAGTTCAATAATATAGATCGTTTAGTGTAGGTATAGGTAAGTAAGAGTGGTTACATGTAAAAAAGTAAAGAGTACGGAGCAACGCCCAAAAGCAGCTCACTCCATGAGTCCCCTGCCAGGAAGTCCCCAGAGTCAGGAAATGAATTTCCATTAAGATATGTGCCTGTTATGTAAGGCTTTGGTGAGACCTCATCTGGGTTTAGGTTTCTTTATTTAGGGTGCTGACATGTTGGAAACTTTTCAGAAAAGGATTACTAAAGTGATTTTGGTTTTTATGAGGAAAGGTTGGACTATGCTTGCACCTATTCCAGGTTAGAAGAGTAAAAGGTGACTTAATTGAAATATACAAGATCCTGGGGAGTCTTCTCAGGGTGGATATGGATTATTTCTCCAAGGTTCATGTGCCTTTTTTTGAACTCTTCCACAGATTATATGAAAGCAGATCTTTTGAATAATTTTAAGGCAATAGATGGATTCTTGTTAAGTAGATGAGTGAAAGGTTACTGGGTATAGGCAGGAACACAATGAAGTTACAGTCATAAACACAAGAGTATGCAGTTGCAGAAAATCTATAGCAACACACAAAATGCTAGAGGAACTCAGCTCGTCAGGCAGCATTGATGGATGGGAATAAACATGATGATTCAAGCTGAGACCCTTCATCAGTACTGGGAGCAAAGTCCAAAATAAGAAAGTAGGGTGAGGGGAAACAGCAAGGAGGGGAGGGAGAAATATAGTAAGAATAAGAAGAAATTACCGCAAATCAGAGATATCGATGTTAATGCTGTCAGGTTGGAGACTACCCACATGGAATATGAGGTGTTGCTTCTCCAACCTGAGTTTGGCTTTATCACGGTGGTAGATGAGGCCATGGTCAGATATGCCAGAATGGAAATGGGAAATTGAAGTGAAATTGGTAGCCACCAGGAGATTGTGGTGGATAGAGCAAAGGTGCTTGACAGACCAGTCCCCAATCTGCAATGGGTCTCACCACTGCAGAAGGGGCTGCACTCGAAGCACCAGATACAACAGATGACCCCAACAGACCCACAGGTGAAGTATCGCCAACACATGGAAGGACTGTTTGGGCCCTGAATGGTGGTGACAGAGGAGGTGCAGGGGCATGTGTAGCATGTCATGCTTGCAGTGCTACGTGCCAGGAGGGAAATCAATGAGGAGAGTGAAGTGGACAGGGAAGTCATGTAGAGCAATCCATACTGAAAGCAGAGAAGGGGAGGTGGGGGAAAGGTGGTAATATCTCATTGGAGATGATGGAAGTGATGGTGTTAAATTAATGTTGGTGAACCCAGTGTAAAGTACTGGAGATAGATGATGCAATCTGAAATAAACTAAATGCTGTAACTGCTCACTAGAGCATAAAGAGAAACAGTTAATGTGTGAAACTAATCATATTTCACATGATGAAAGATCATTGACCTAAACCATTAATTTTCCCTCACCATGGATTCTGTCTAACTTGAGCAATCTTTAAAGTTAAACAATGATATTGTAAATGAAGTTTGTAACTAACTTAAACAAAACACAACAGTTTTCCATATCAGAAAAGTTCTTTCAGCAAGTAGATCTGTTCACAACTGCAAACAGTGTTCCCACAAACCTACCCAACCCAGCTGCAAACTATATTGTGGACCTGAAGCACCTGAAGTCTATTGATAAGGCCCTAAGCAGCATAGCCCTAATTTACATAATGGCAAAGAGCAACCTCGAAGGATTTGACAGAAAACATGGCTTTAAGGTTTAGAAATGTTAACACTCACTTTTAGAAACAGAATTGTATATATTGTGTGTGCAGACATACACGTACATAAACACACTATACATATATTAACATCATCAGTACGCACCGTGTCGTATGACATGGGCAATCATTACCTATGACTGATAGTTTTTAGCAAATCCTACAGAAGTGGTTTGACCCTTTCTTCTAGTAGTAACTGAAAATATTAAAAATGCTACAAAAAACCGCAACAGCATAAAAATAGAAAATTCTCTTCATCCTTTTTATCCTTTTCTGAACTCCATCCTAAGCAATCCCAAGCCCGGCCATGAAAGGAGGGTTGGGCATGGGATTGTTAACCCCAGCCCATAAAAACCACAGAAACATCAACAGAAGCTCCAAAGATATCATCTCTGGGAAAGGAAGGATACACTAAGAAGATGAACAACACCTGAGGACAACCTGAAAAATTGTCTTAGGACAGAGGACTCTGGTGAGCTGTTGTTGGCAGCCTATGTCTTAAGGCTGATTTATACCTATGTGTACCAGCTAACGCCATAGCCTACGCAAGTGGGCTACACCGCTGTGAGCATTTATACTTGTGCGTTGGTGTGTCTGCGTCGCTCTGCTATTTGGGCACGTACACGCATGTGCACGTCACGCATGCGCACACACCTGCCCGTGCAAGGCTTCATGGTCATGGTAGTCTTTCTCTGGGTAAACAAATTTAAAGCAAGTGTCTTTTTTCATAAAAGCGAAATGTGTCCTCCTAATTTCGGAGGTCTGTAAAGTTGTACGGAAAGCATTGCAGCCAGGGTTCCTTCCCTGCCCTTCAGTCGCCCAATGGGAAGCTATTGCAGCATAGGAGGAAATGTGATGCTACCAAGCAGACCAATCACAGTTGTTGCGGTCTGCGTTACTGTGACACGTAGTTACATTTTGGGAGAGGTGCACGTCAGACTATGGCGTAGGGATCCGCATAGGCTTTGCGGCTACGCTGTACCTACGGCATCCATTTGATGCACAAGTATAAATCAGCCTTTAGTAGAGATGATGGGCTTAAGTAAGTAATCCTTTACTTAAGTCTACGGCTCTTAATGAAATCACACAACAGGTAGACTCTGCTTCAGGATGCACACAATGCGGGATCCAAAGGCATAAATCTTGAGAAATGTTGGCAAGATCCAGATTACTGCTGTTAAGTCTTCAGGAATAAATGCTGGAGCTCAAACTCACTGAAAATAGTATTAAAGAAATATTGAATGTTCCATGGAAAGCAGTATTTCCAGTAAAACTATGATTAATGTTGTAATTTCAAGACTACTACCCATGTCACATATGCCAGCTGGTGATATAGTGGTATCAGCACCAGACTTCGAGGTGAATTGTCTCAAATCTGGCCAGCCCCTTACACACTTTCCACCCACGCTGGGTTGAGTGTTGGACTAGCAATCCGGCCTCATAAAAACAGACAAATGCTAAGGAAACTGCAGAAGATGCCGCCCAAAGCCACAAGGAACAAAAAGGAGCAGTAACAACCCATGTCACATGCTAGTATTTAAGAAATAGATGCAGAGTGCAATTCAATATGTGGCTAAGGTACCAATTTCAGCAGGCACCTATACAAACAAGATGGCTTCCATCTGAATTAGAGGGAGCTAATCTCCTCAATGGGAGATTAAGGAGATCTAAACTAGAGTGGCAGAGGGATGAGACCACAGCAGTAGGGCAACAGATAGTAGGATTGAAGCAAAGAAAAATGGTATACAAAACTGAAAGGAAGGACAGCAAGGGACAGGCTAACAAACACTGTGGACCTGTGAGGCATTCATTTCAACACTAGGAATGAGGAGGAAGAACTTGGAATTATGATATTGTTCCCACTAAAGAGATCTGGCAGTGTGAGGGACAGGACAGGCAGCTCAAAGCTGCTGGGTTTCATTCTCTTAGAAGTGACAATGAGGTGGTTATTTCAGAGATGGGGGAGTTGCACTACCAATAAAGGGAGAGTGCAATGGCAGTACTGAGGACACAGGAGGACTCATCCACAGTGGAAATTTGAGTGGAGCTCTTAAATAAGAAAAGTGTATATAAGCTGATGGGAATCACATCAAATATTATGGTATAAGTAACCCCTCCCCACACCGGTTAATAGCCACTGAGGGGTGGAGGAAAAAACATGCAGATAATGGAAAGGTGCAGAAACAACAGGGTTGTCATAGTAGGGGACTTTTAACATCCCCAGCATTGATTAGAATTTCCTTATTTCAGGAGGCTTAGATTGGACAGGATCTCTTCAGTGTACCCAAGAGAGTTTCTTAGAACAGTTTGTGCAGAGTCCAATTACAGGAGAAAGCATACTGGACCTGGTTTTGAAAAATGAGCCAGACCAGGTGACAGACCTGAAAGTGGATGAACACTGTGGGACTAGTGATCACAACTCACTATGTTGATAACTGTGGATTTTGAGAAGGTACTAAATTAGGGAAAGGCAAATTACAATATAACAAGACAGGAGCTAAGGGGGTGTATTGACTGACAGCTGCTACTGTCAGACAAATCCATGTCTGACAAGAGGGAGCTGATTAAGAGTTCATAATTGGCATGTTCCAACAAAGATGGTAAGGGTAAGGGAACCTTGGATGACCTGAGAAGTCTAAATTTAGTCAGGAAGGAAAAGGAAGCATATCTAAAGTTTAGGAAGCTAAAATCAGACTGGGCCCTTGTAGAATATAAAGATAGCATCGAAGTGATCAAGCAGGTGATTAGGAAAGCCAAAAGAGGGCGTGAAATGCCCTTGGTGAACAAAATACAGAGAATCCTAATAAATGCTTTACTTCTATTGGATAACTAAGGAGAGGGTAAGCCTGCTCAAGGATAAAGAAGGGAATTTGTTCTTGGACTCAAGAGGGAGTGGTCAGTATTTACTGAGGAAGGTAGTGAAAGCAGTGTAGGGCATGCTAATATACTGGGAAATTCTGAAATTGAGAGGAGGTACTGCTGAGTCTTCTGAAAAGCATTAAGATGGATAACTCCCTGAGAAAGGAAATAGGGATAATGCAGGCCAGTACACCTCACTTCAGTGGTAGGGAAGCTATTGGAGAGGATACTAAGCGTAAGATTTTATGTATTTGGAAAGGCATGGCCTGCTTCGTGACAGTCAGCATGGCTTCGTGCAGGGCAAGCCTAACAAATTTGATCAAGCTTTTTTTTAAGTTCCAAAAGAACCTTGATAAGGGTAAGGTAGTGAATGTTATCTACATGGACTTTAGTAAAGCATCTGATGAGGTCCTTCATCATAGGCTGATTCAAAGATAAAGATTTGCAGGATCCAGAGTGAATTGCAAGTTTGGATTTGGAACTGGCTTGCTCATAGAAGACAGAGTAGGGGTGGAAGGTTGTTATTCTGACTGAAGGTCTGTGATCAGTGTTGTTCAGCAAGGATCAGTGCTGGGACCTCCGCTGCTTATAATTTAATTGAAAATGCAGATGGGTGGATTACCAAGTTTGCAGATGACAGCAAAATTGGTGGAGATGTGGACTGTGTGAAGGACTATATATAAAAAAGCAGGACATAAATCAAAGCAGGGCAAAGAAGTGGCAAATGAAGTTTAACCTGAGAAAGTGTGAAATGCTGCACTTTGGGAAGTCAAATTAAAGGAGAAATCATCACAAGAGAAAATCTGCAGATGCTGGATACTGGTGCAACACACAAAATGCTAGAGGAACTCAGCAGGCCAAATAGCATTCACAGAAAAGAGTACAGTCAATGTTTCGGGCCAAGATCCTTGGGAAGGACCTGCTGCTTGTAATTTGAATGAAAATGCAATGGGTGGATCACCAAGATCCTGCCGAAGGTTTTTGGCCTAAAACGTCAACTGTACTTCCCCATCCCACCCCCCAGAGAGAAGGCCAATAGGAAGGAGCTTAAGGAGGAAATTGGAGAGCCAGAAGGGGCCATGAGAAGGCCTTGGCGGGCAGGATTAAAGAAAACCCCAAGGCATTCTACAAGTATGTGAAGAGCAAGAGGATAAAACAGGAAAGAATATGACCTATCAAGTGTGACAGTGGGAAAGTGTGTATGGAACCGGAGGAAATAGCAGAGGTACTTAATGAATACTTTACTTCAGTATTCACTGTGGAAAAGGATCTCGGTGATGGTAGTGATGACCTGCAGCAGACTGAAAAGCTTCAGCATGTAGATATTAAGAAAGAGGATGTGCTGGAGCTTTGGGAAAGCATCAAGTTGGATAAATTGCCGAGGACGGATGAGATGTACCCCAGGCTACCCTGGGAGGTGAGGGAGGAGATTGCTGAGCCTTTGGCAATGGGGACGGGAGAGGGTCCGGAGGATTGGAGGGATGCAGATGCTGTTCCTTTATTCAAGAAAGGGAGTAGAGATAGCCCAGGAAATTATAGACCAGTGAGTCTTACCTCAGTGGTTGGTAAGTTGATGGAGAAGATCCTGAGAGGAAGGATTTATGAATATTTGGAGAGGTAGAATATGATTAGGAATAGTCAGTATGGCTTTGTCAAGGGCAGGTCGTGCCTTACTAGCCTGATTGAATTTTTTGAGGATGTGACTAAACACATTGATTAAGGAAGAGTAATATGTAGTGTATATGGATTTCAGCAAGGCATTTGATGATACCCCATGCAAGGCTTATTGAGAAAGTAAGGAGGCATGGGATCCAAGGGGGCATTGCTTTGTGGATCCAGAACTGGCTTGCTCACAGAAGGCAAAGAGTGGTTATAGACGGGTTATATTCTGCATGGAAGTCAGTCACTAGTGGAGTGTGTCAGGGATCTGTTCTGGGACCCTTACTCTTCGAGATTTTTATAAGTGACCTGGATGAGGAAGTAGAGGGATGGGTCAGTAAGTTTGCCGACGACACAAAGGTTGGAGGTGTTGTGGATAGTGTGGAGGGCTGTCAGAGGTTACAGTGGGACATTAACAGGATGCAAAACTGGGCTGGGAAGTGGCAGATGGAGTTCAACCCAGATAAGTGTGAAGTGGTTCATTTGGTAGGTCAAATATGATGGCAGAATATAGTATTAATGGTAAGACTCTTGGCAGTGTGGAGGATCAGAGGGATCTTGGGGTCCGAGTCCATAGGACGCTCAAAGCAGCTGCACAGGTTGACTCTGTGGTTAAGGCAGCATACGGTGTATTGGCCTTCATCAATCGTGGAATTGAATTTAGGAGCCGAGAGGTAACGTTGCAGCTATATAGGACCCTGGTCAGACCCCAGTTGGGAGTACTGTGCTCATTTCTGGTTGCCTCACTACAGGAAGGATATGGAAACCATAGAAAGGGTGCAGAGGAGAATTACAAGGATGTTGCCTGGATTGGGGAGCATGGTCTATGAAAAAAAAGGTTGGGTGACCTCGGCCTTCTCTCCTTGGAGCGACGGAGGATAAGAGGTGACCTGATAGAGGTGTATAAGATGATGAGAGGCATTGATTGTGTGGATAGTCAGAGGCGTTTTCCCCAGGGCTGAAATGGTTGCCACAAGAGGATGCAGGTTTAATATGCTGGGGAGTAGGTACAGAGGAGATGTCAGGGGTAAGTTTTTTTACTCAGAGAGTGGTGAGTGCGTGGAATGGGCTGCTGGCAACGGTGGTGGAGGCGGATTGGATAGGTACATGGAGTAAAATAGAGGGCTATAGGTAAGCCTGGTAATTTCTAAGGTTGGGACATGTTCGGTACAACTTTGTGGGCCGAAGGGCCTGCAATGCGCTGTAGGTTTCTATGTTTCTAGATGCTGCCTGGCTTGCTGAGTTTCTTCGGCATTTTGTGTGTGTTGCAATGGAAAAATCATGGTCAGTGAACTCCTTAATAGTGCCGAGGAGTGGCTATGCAAGTGGATGAGTTGGTAAAGAAGATGTATGACATGCTCGCCTTCATTAGTAGAGATGTTTGGTATAAGAGTAAAGAAGTAATATTCCATCTATGTAAAACATTGGTTAGATCACACCAAGGAAGGATAGGAACAACGTGCAGAACAGATTTACTAGGACACTAGGATTACAAGCTATGAATTATAAAGTTGAACAAACCTGCGTTGTTCTCACTGGAGCATCACAGGGTGAGGCGTTTTTTTTTAAGAATTCTGTGGACAGAGTAGTCAGCCAGATTCTTTTCCCAGAGCAGAAATGTCAAAAACCAGATAATGTACTTCTATGGTTAGAAGGCAGAAGTTTAAAGGTGATGTGAGGGACAAATTTTCTTTTGTGTTTTTCTTTAAGCAGAGAGTGGTGGCTGCCTAGAATAGGTTACCAGGGAAACAGGCAGCTGTTAGAATTTAAGAGGCTTTTAGACACTACACATGAACAAGAAGGAAATTTGGGAAGATATGGATGATTCATAGGAGGACATTTAGTATAAAATGGAATAAAAATTGGCACAACACTGTGGGCTGAATGGCTTGTCCGCTGCTATAGTGTTCTATGTTCTAATGTATCAAACTATACTAAAAACTTAAATTGTGAAAATATTCTGCCATACCAACTTCAAAAAAAACTTCGCGAATCATGTATGTGCAACTTTTTCCAAATGGATCCTGGAGTATCTTGTGAAAATATGTACTAGTGTACCGTAAAAAAAATTTGGCCTATCAATTAGTTAAAACCAATCCTAACAGTAAAAAGCAGTCCTTTCTTCTAACATCATGAAAGAATTCTCCCAGGGAAGCAGGCACATAGACAAAATACACAAAACAAAACCTAAGAAAATCTCCATTACATAAAACGACCAAAACTAGTGCATGAACTCTGTCATCAGAAAGACTGATATGCCCACTATTCTTCTGTATGCTACAGTCAGTATCAACTGCAGTCTATTGACATCTTTTTGAAATGTTGCAGATCACACTAATCATCCCAGACTAGATGGTGATCAAATTCAACAAATAAATAGCTTTGCATGAACATTCAGTAAGCAATACCATGGTTAAGTTTCTCACTATTGACTAAAATGCAAGTAGAACAAACAAACAAGTATTGCAATGAGTGACAGACTCCACGACTCACTAAAAAACACCTCTAACACTCACAAGTCAAAAGTATGGTTAAACACAGAATCCCAGCTGAAATGGCCCACTTGACCAGGAGCCTTATTATCTACTTTTTCATCACTAGTACACAGTAACTGATCTAAAAAGTGAACAACCGAGTTACTCTAGAAGTACCACTAGGGACATCAAAGTACAAGGGAATGTCTAGGGTGGGCAGCATCTTTTATTATGTTGGCAACTTTATTGAGGCAGCAATAAGTATAGACAAAGGTAGATTTAAAGGGATTTGGGCCAAATGCAGGCAAGTGGGACTAACTCCATCAGAAAAATTGGTTGCACAATTGAGCTGGGCTCAAGGGCCATTTTCAAAGCTCTATGACTTAGGGTTTGGTAAGCAATTCAGAACCAAGTATAATAATGTAAAGGCATCAATCTCACGTACCTTGTGAGGGAAAAAACTGATCAATGTGAACCTCTTCCCCATGATCTAACTATATAGCCACAATCTTATTATGCCCTCCTAAAATTTGGTATATGATAACCAATTGTATCTCTCAAAATATTTCAAGCTACTCCTTCAAAATCATGATCCTCAATTTTTGGGGATAAAAAAAGGCAATTTAGCTGATCTGCTTTGAATTGCTTTTCCCTGCATGATTGTCCTTCCTTGTTCTATTTGAGGCCTCCATCAATCAGTGTTGACCATGGTTATTGCACCCTAGCTGTCTATATACTCAAGCCTCGGCAGTACGATATGGACAGCAAGCTCCCCCTCTCCGAACATCTGATGAACCCAAAGGAACAGCAGAGACCGATACAGCCTGGCACCAACAGTGTCGCAGGAATTGCCACTTCCTTGTTACTTCACCCATTTCTATCAGCACATCACACTAATTCTTTATATCTCATTTTCTGCACCACAAGGGTATCACTTGAAAAGTACATTTCTCGCTACAAATAAAACAGAATAGTACTTCCTTCCTATAAATTATCCAGCTGCCCTTAAAGGCCTTAACATTTTCATGGGATAACAAGTTTCACAATGGTACGACTTTGGGCAAAAGCTTTTCTCTTAAAATTTTAAGATGTATTTTGTTTTAGTTTACCCTACATTGAATTCAAAGCTAACTGGCATCTCCTGTGACGGCGTTGGTGCCAAATTGTATTGGTCTCTGCCATTCCTTCAGATTCATCAACTCCATGGAGGGAGCAAGCCTGCTGCATAGGCAGCAACTTGCTCTCCATATTGTACTGCCTTGTCTTGCGTATCGACTTTGATGCAGACAGCTAGAATGCAACATCCATGGTCGACACCAACCAAGGACCTTAGCATGTTTACAGAATTTGGGCATCAGAGGAAATCTTACATAGGAAAATCCAAAAGCCCTTACATCAGTGGTCCTTATCAAAGTTGTTTCCAATTTCATTTGCTGGTCCTTCACAAGATATCTATCTTGCAAACACCTACCCAAGAGCAATCTGAGAATACCTTCTTTAGAAGCACTGCAGCAGTTCGAAAAGGTGGTACAAGGCGACCTCAAGGACTTTCAGCAATGGACTATACATGCTGGCCTTACCAACAATGCCGTTTCGGAAAAAAATAAATGAACATGCAGAGTGGTTCTTCAGCATGCATACTTCATCTCTTAACAACCCATCGTATTAATGTGGGAAATGAAGAGGTATAAGGAGGGAGAATAGAGTAAGTGCCATGACACGGAAAACATTAGATACATGTAGACTACTGTGTCACAAAGGAAATGACCCCCTTCAAAATGCTGAAAGGGACGGGGAATGTATGTGATAGTGAACTCCCATTGGGAGCTAGCTGAAATGGCAAAGGATCATTCAATGAACACAGAGTCAAGTATCATTTACGGTAAGATAGAGGAGAGATATGACTAAGAAAGAAGGAAGTAGCGGACATAGGTGGCTAGCCTAGCCCAAGATGGTGAGCTCCAGAAAGAGTCAGATATCTGACTGTGATGGTGAGAAAAAGGTGGAAATTGGATGCAAAAGTGATGAAATTAGAGTACTGCACAAGCAGGAAGCAGCATCAATGTAATGGAGAAAAAGTTGGGAGTGGTCTGAGAACTGACCATTAAGTTCACCAAATGGCACGGCTTGAGCCCATTCAACTAGCTGTATCTACACCTTTGATCTGGAGACCATGAGTGATATTGAAAAAGTTGTTCAATGTGAAGATGCGTTCAGCCAGGCAAATTAGTATGTTTAAAGCAGGAAACGGTTAAGTCTTTTACAGAAAGAAGCACATAACCATCAGATGGAGGTGCAGAGGGACTGCACATCATGGAATCGTTATCCAAAGTAGCAGAGGACACCTGAAGTATTATAGATGCATGTGGGAAGAAAACAGATCAAGGGAGAACAAATATAGTAAGATCCAACTCCAAAGTGACAAGAACTAGCTGAAACAATTGATCTATACAGTGAATTCTGATTTGAGAGAGGCTGGAAGGAAAAACTGGAAGCAATGGAGGGAAAATCTGATTAAATGAGGTATGGTGACTGCATTAGCCGTATTGCTCTGTTTGATGCAGATCATGGTACAGAAATTAAGGGTACATTAAGAGTTGGTGTTTGGTGCTTTGGCAACACATTTTGCAGATAAAGGTGTTTAACTGCCCTTTATCTGGTATCACCTGTCAGAAAAATTCCCATTTATCTCTCCTACTACGCCAGGGTTTCTCAACTGCGGTTCCGGGGAACCGAGAGGTCACTAGGGGTTCCACGAGAGATCGAGATTTAAAAATCACTTTTTAAACTTTGCGCAACACATGGTGCTAGTGCTCGCAGTGCTGGGCAGTGGCCAAGCAGCCCCATTAACAATCTCATTAGAGGGCTCTCAGCCCAGTAGGACCATGGTTATTTGATTAAGTCCATTCTCAGTTTTTGACATGAGACGGGATAATTTGGTGAGTGCTATATTTTCATTCTAAAGACAGAATTTTTACGTGCTGCGACTCAGCTGCTGGCCTGTCGTGTTGCTGTTATAAACGTTGCAAAAGGTGGATTGTGTAGGTTAGAAGTGAATTGTATTGTGAAGTTTTCATATTTTTTGCATTTTTCTCGTTTAGTTATTTATTATGCCGTTCTTTTTTATATTTTATTAACAGCTGTGTTTTATAAACATGTCTGATATTTGGCAATGGGTTTACATGGACTAGTGATCCAAGTTATCCTACTCCATTGTGCCTAGTTTGTAGTAAACAAATCATAAATGCAGCAATGGCTCCAGCAAAATTGAAAAGACATTTAACTATAAATCACAGCAATATGGCAGCCAAAAATGCAGATTATTTTAAATGGTTATGGAATCTCAAAACAGAGTAAAACTTTTGTTAAAAGCACAGTCAGCAAAAAGATTCAGGAAGTTATTTAGTAGAAATTATTACCCAGAAGATGAAAAGTCACACAGTTGGTGAGAACCTAATAATGCCAGCATATAAAATTATAGTGGGTAAAGTGCTGGGACAAGATGCAGTACGAGAAAATGAGAAGGTCTCACTCTCAAACAGTATGATAATTCGATGCACTGATGACATGTCATATGATGCTGAAGAGATTTTGTGATAAACTGAAAAACAACAGTTTCTCTATCCAGGTTAATGAGTCAACTGATTTCACCAATAAAAGTCATGTTGTAGCATTTGTAAGATTTGTAAATGATGGTGAAATTCAAGAAAATTCTTTGTTGCAAAGAACTACCTGAAACAAGCAAATACCAAGACATATTTAATATTTTGCCTTCATATCTGGAAGCACAAGGTCTGTGTGGGCATCTGTACTGATGGTGCACTATCAATGGTTGGCTCCATGGGAGATTTTGTTTTTCTTGTTAAAAAAAAAGAAAATCCTGACGCTGTCATTACACACTGCCTTCTTCAGAGAGGTGCTGATGTCAAAAATTGTCGGAGATGAAATGAAAATTGTTTGGATGATGCTACAAAGATGGTTAACTTTATTAAACAAAGACCAGTTCACTCGAGAAAGTTTAAAAATCTGTGTGAAAACCTGGACAAAGAGCACACCAATCTCCTGCTACATACAGAAATCCAGTGGCTTAGCAGAAGTAGTGTTCTCAACAGGGTGTTTGAGCCGAAAGGTGAATAGCAGGAGTACTTTCAAGAAAATAGTAGGCCAGATTCTGCTGAGTGCTTTGAAGATGAAGAATGGCTGCAGAAACTAGCCTACTTAGCAGATATTTTTCATCAAATGAATCAGTTGAACAAGGCCCTGAAGAAAATGTTTTGACTTCAAGTGATAAGACTCTTGGATTAAAAGGAAACTGAATCTTTGAAAAAATCATGTTGCAAAAGGAAATCTTGAAGTGCTTCCACAGCTGTTTGGGATTGAGAGTGAGGAAGGATATCAGTCTCGATTCTTATTGAAAACCACCTAGAAGAATTGCAGAACAAAATTGAACAATATCTTCCTCCCTTTCAACACAAATGTATGACTGGGTGAGGGACTCTTTCGTTGAATTTTCTGCTCAGCCTGACAACCTGACTTTGAGAGAAGAGGAAAAGCTTCCTGAGCTGCAGCCTGATCGTGCAATCAAGATGAGATTTATTGACCTGCTCCGGACAAGTTCTAGATTTCTGTGAAAGAAGAGTATCCTGCCTTTCATAGGAAAGCAATGAACGTTCTTCAGCAGTTTTCAACTTCTAACACATGTGAGCAAGCTTTTTGCTGTTTAACAAGCATCAAGAGCAAGGATAGAAATAGTCTCATTTTAGTTGAAGGTGAAATCCGTGTGCACTTATCTTAAGTTTGACCCAGAATTGAGTATTCGTGCAGTATTTGCAAAGGTTTCACATTTTAGACCTATATTTGAGCCTGATCATGTTCTTTTTCAAATTCTTGCATAAAACTGTATCTTAGGCTATATTTTTATTCATATTACTTTGGCTTATGTTTTTTAGTAACTTTATTATTCAGCACTGTCAATAAATTTTCATGTTGTAAATAGCATTAAAATCAATTTACAAACTTTATTTAAATCTACCTAGCCCATCTTTAGAAAAAACAAACCCCTTTTTGACTTTAGCCAGTTATTTAACAGAAATTTATTATGTTTGCCTTATGAGTTTTTAAAATTTATGAAAGCGAAAGAAAGATTAATTTCAAGAAAGGCAAGCTAAGCTTAACTACCTGTTTTTTCTTCAAGAAAGACTGGCTAAAAATTCACTCTCTACTCAAAAGAGCATTGACAATTATTTTTGGATTATTATATCGACAACTTACTAATCACGCCAACGAACTGTGAGCTGTAGATATTCTTTTAATGCAGGGGTTCCCTGAGATCTGAAAATTATTTCAAGGGTTCCTCCGGGGCAAAAGGGTTGAGAAAGGCTGATCTAGGCTAACACTTCTCTTGCTTGGTTGCAATGAAGTTCCCAGATAACGTTTTTTTTTTCTTTTCACAGATTTCCATCTCGCTGGACTTTCATTTTCTTTTGAAAGATTTTGAAAGAGGAAGGAAACACAGTAGAATTCACTGGGAAGGTGGCAGCTTCTCTTAGATTCTGTAACATTCTGTAAAAGGAGACTGATGGGTCAAAAAAGTACTCTACATTGTATGACAAATTCCACTGAATATAATAAATACATAAAAACTTTTGGTACAAAAGTAGGAATATAATGCAATTTCAGGTTGCAAGGTTACCAGTGACAGAGTGAAGTGCAGATTTACTCAGCATTAGGAAATGAGATAATTCAAATATAACAGATGGCTGAAATATAACTGAAGCTGATTTTATTAGAATACAGCAGATTGCAGAGTAACTTGTGTTGATACTTAAATGCCCTTTTTCAGAATAGAAGGACTTCACTTTACAACAGAAAAAATGAGGAAGAACTTCTTTAACCAGAGGGTGGTGGATCTGTGGAATTCTTTGTTACAGATAATGTTGAGGCCAAGTCACGGAACATATTTAAAGTAGAGGTTGATAAGCTCTCGATTAGTAAGGGCGTCAAAGGTTATGGGAAAAGGCCAGAGACTGGTGATCAGCCATGATTGAATGGCGGAGCAGATACACTGGGCCAAATAGCCTGATTCTGCTATGCTTCATGGTTTATAGTTTAAACAGGAGACAGATTGACAGCAGCTCCACATACTCTTGCAAAGTAATCCATTTGGTCCACAGTGAATATCCTGCCAACTTATTATTAGGGATGATCTGCTTCCTCAATTTCAGACTATATTATTCCTCATATTTGATTCCCTTAAACTATATCTCTGTTTTGAACATACTAAATGCTAATGTTATTCAGGCAAAGAAAACTTTTACATTCACACTTCAAATTAAAAGATAATTTTTCTTCTCATCAAGGGTCAGAGTCAATTATTCTGACATTTACCTGGGGTGACAATCAGTCATCGTTTCTCTATCAAATACCAATACTGACACTCATTTTGGTATTAACTACTCGCAATACCCAAGAAGCTATTTTCGTAATGATCACAGATTGGACAGCAGAGAAGCAGACTGCAATTGAAAAAAAGATCTGCCTAAGATATTAGAAAGGATTTCAATAACACGACAGTTGGATTCAATGGATGCCACAGAATTTGTGGTTTTCGAGTGCTCGAAATGTATTGCGTTAACCTGGTTTCTATTCCTTTATGCATATTTTAGTTGGCACTATTAATCGGCCATTCTGCAAGAATAAAAATTTGAAAAATAAGCTGTACACAGTACCGTCAATTGTTTTTCGTGGTCATATTAACTCACAAATATGACCTTCAGCCAAAACCTGGTGAAGCCTCTAATCTGATTTTCGCTCATTAAGGGGAACAGCCCTCAAACTACCATTTTACAAGGGCCACCTGAGCCAAAGGTTCCGTTCTCTATCCACGCACGGTGACATCTCAGCACTGCTCTGAACCACCCCCGAATGGAATCCTCACAAGTCCCTCCCTTCAGGCCCCACATCATTCAGTACTCAATGCCGAGGCCTGGATGATAGGCCGTGGGAGTTGAGGGGGGCGGATTAGTTGGAGTCTGTGTCTCGACGCCCTCCCGCCCCGTGCACTCACATCTTACGCTGCCTCTCCAGCTCGGCCTTTTTCTCCTCCTCCTCGCGCTTCTGCTTCTCGTCCAGGCTGCTGCGTTTGCTTAGGTTGCGGCCGAAGATGTCGATGCGCTCGGGAGTGTTGCGGCAGCGGGAGCGGGAGCGCGACTCGCGGTTGGTCGCGTGCCGCCGGCTCTTCTTCTCCCGGGACTTGGAGCGCTTTCGCGGCCTCTCCTTGTCCCGCGAGTGCGAGCGCGTCCGCCGCTTGCCGTGCTTGCTGCTCTTGGCGTGTTTGGAGCGCGACGAGCTGCGGCTTCGAGACCTCCCCATGGCCGCCGCCGCGGCCTGAACTCACTCCCGGGCTACGCTATGGAGAAGGGAAGCAACCGTGTACTGGACGGCTTCACCTCGTCTACCGACAGGCGACCACCCGCCCTCTCCTGGAACTCCTCCGGCAGTTTCACACTTACTCTCCCCCGAAGACCCGGAGACGCTGCAGAAACACACACAAAATGGCGGCTGCTGTAAATATGGAGAATCACCGGCTCCTGCGCCACAATGCACCGCGCTCCCTCCCACTGCAGGTGCCGGAGATTGCCGATATCTTCCGGAGATTACCGATTGCTTGCGGAGATTACCGATATTTTCCGGAGATTGGCGAGTGACGCCAACGCGTAGCCAAGCGAGAGAAGGGTAGCAAGATTGCAATGAGGATCCTGCGTAGCGCTGTTTGTACCGTCTATTTCCCTGTGCTATACTAATATCCCGCAATCCCCGGCATTTTGAAAAAGTTAGGGAGCCCCATATGGAATGAAGACAGCGATTAAACCTGAAGGGTGCAAACTTTCAAATGTTCATAAAATGAGTGAAGGCGTTTCTTCTCATCTCAGTCCCAATGGCCTACCCAATAACTGTGACAGTAACTCCTCAGCCAGAGGAAATAGCCTCCTTGCTTCCACCTTTTCGAATCCTGCAAAACAAAGTGAACGACACTGGATATATTCAGTAGGGAATATGTGGAATATGAAGCCGTTAATGTTTGATGCCAAAGGCTGGAGTGAAACAAGTTATGCTACAGAGAGGACAGAAATTTACAGATAAAAGGAAGGATTACAGCTTTGCATTTTGCAAATACATTGCTTTTACACTGCATTTATTTCATAGATTGTGCCAGATTCAAATTCACATTTATTGTCAAAAGTAGACATACATAATGCCATGAGAATTGGCTTTTTGCAGCAGCAGCACAGTACGTGACAAACATAAAGTTAACCTAAAGTTAACATAAGTACAGTAATACATAACTTACATGTGTACAAATACAAGTAACAAAATAAACATAGTACACTGGTGCAGGATTGAATCAGAACCAGGTTTATTATCACTGATGTGTTGTGAAATTTGTTTTGTACAGTACGGTGTAACGCATAAAAATACCTTAAATTACAACAATCCTGATTAAATTACAACCAATTTTCTGAATCTATTTCATAGTTCCAGCAACAGTGTCTATTTTATATATGATTTTCATATTTTGTTAGAAACTTGAAGTTACAATGAAATCTCATTTTTCAGTACTCTGGTTACTATATACCTAGTACCAAATCTCTCCTCATTTGGCAATCCCACCTTCTGTGGAACCAGTCCGGTCATCGTTTGCTAAAGTAACTGGACTATCCCTTTTTATAAGAGAGAGGTTAACAGAGTACATGATACTTCAGTTGCCCTATATAATTGCAGCAAGGTTAACCAGGATTGAATGAAATAGTTGGTAGCACCTCACGGCATGTTTAAGCATTCTAAAATCCTAAATACTGACAGGGCATTAGAAAAGAGAGAGTGGCAAATTCATTTTTGGAAGCATACACTCCTTTTTCAATTGCAGCACCTGACTGAAATTTCCCTGGCCTCGTCACTGTAATCCATTCCATGGGTGAAGCACTTCCTGGTGTTAGGGATCGAAGTTTCCCTTTTATGACCTCACCCTTGTTTCTATAGCCTCAATCTGGGCTGATTTATCACAATTTAATTTAACTATAAATTAGATAAACATGAGGGAGAGAGAACTAGAGATTTGTTGATTGGTCAGATGAAGTGGTGCGGCTGCTGGCTCATGTTCAACCTACCAGGCGGCATGGTGGGGTAGTAGTTAACATGATGCTTTGCAGCCCAGCAATCAATGTTCAATTCCCGCTACACACATAAAAGTTGCTAGTGAATGCAGCAGGCCAGGCAGCATCTCTAGGAAGAGGTACAGTCACATCTCTTACCAGCTCTTCTTTCAGTTAATCCTGACGAAGGGTCTCGGCCTGAAACGTCAGCTGTACCTCTTCCTAGAGATGCTGCCTGGCCTGCTGCATTCACCAGCAAATTTGATGTGTGTTGATTGAAATTCCAGTATCAGCAGATTTCCTCGTGTTTGCGTTTTTCAGTTCCTGCTGCTGTCTATAGGGAGTTTGTACATTCTCCCCGTGACTGTGGGTTTACTCCAGGTGCTCTGGTTTCCCCGCACATTCCAAAGACATCTGGGTTAGTAAATTGTGGGCATGCTACGTTGGCATTCCAATTATGGTGACACCTGCATCCTTGGACTGCGTTAGTTTTTGATGCAAACGTCACAGGTTTCTCGCAAAAATGCCATCCCCTTCTCACAATTCCTCCGTCTCTGCCGCATCTGCTCTCAGGATGAGGCTTTTCATTCCAGGACGAAGGAGATGTCCTCCTTTTTTAAAGAAAGGGGCTTCCCTTCCTCCACCATCAACTCTGCTCTCAAATGCATCTCCCCCATTTCACATACATCTGCACTCACTCCATCCTCCCGCCACCCCACTAGGAATAGGGTTCCCCTGGTCCTCACCTACCACCCCACCAGCCTCCAGGTCCAACATATAACTCTCTGTAACTTCCGCCAACTCCATCGGGATCCCACCACTAAGCAAATCTTTCCCGCCCCCCCCCCCGGCTTTCCGCAGGGATCGCTCCCTACGTGACTCCCTTGTCCATTTGTCCCCCCCATCCTTCCCCACCGATCTCCCTCCTGGCACTTATCCTCGTAAGTGGAACAAGTGCTACACATGCCCTTACACTTCCTCCCTCACTACCATTCAAGGCCCCAGACAGTCCTTCCAGGTGAGGCGACACTTCACCTGTGAGTCAGCTGGGATGACATACTGCGTCAGGTGCTCCCGATGTTTCCTTCTATATACTGGCGAGACCCGACGCAGACTGGGAGATCATTTCGCTGAACACCTATGCTCTGTCGGCCAGAGAAAGCAGGATCTTCCAGTGGCCACACATTTTAATTCCATATCCCATTCCCATTCTGATATGTCTGTCCACGGCCTCCTCTACTGTAAAGATGAAGCCACACTCAGGTTGGAGGAACAACACCTTATATTCCGTCTAGGTAGCCTCCAACCTGATGGCATGAATATTGACTTATCAAACTTCCGCTAATGCCCCACCTCCCCCTCGTGCCCAATCCATTATTTATTTATTTATACACACATTCTTTTTTTCCCTCTGTCCCCCTCACTATACCCCATGCCCATCCTCTGTTTTTCCCCCCTCCCCCTTTTCTTTCTCCCTAGGCCTCCTGTCTCATGATCCCCTCATATCCCTTTTGCCAATCAACTGTCCAGCTCTTGGCTCCATCCCTCCCCCTCCCACTTTCAAATCTCTTACTGGCTCTTCTTTCAGTTAGTCCTGACGAAGGGTCTCGGCCCGAAATGTCGACTGTACCTCTTCCTAGAGATGCTGCCTGGCCTGCTGCGTTCACCAGCAACTTTGATGTGTGTTGCTTGAAATTCCAGCATCTGCACATTTCCTCGTGTCACAGTTCACTGTATGTTTTGGTGTGGATGTGATAAATAATGCTAATCTTTCTTTCTTCCTTACCTAAAGAAAAAACTGACTTGCAGTTGTGCTGCATTTGAAGTGCACTGTCTGATGTAATAATCTGGGAAATGTGGAAAAACAATTTGGGCACCGAAGATCCGATAAAAAACAAGGCAATGGTGATAAGGTTGTTTTAGATTTTTTTTTGAGAAATAATTTATAAATGGGCCACTGGCTTGATTTCATGGTGATTTGTAGAATTTAAAGTTCATCCAAGAGATTGCACTTTCCCTTGTTGTCACTCACATAGGAAGTGTTAGCTTATGTTGTGACCATATCTTATTGATATGGAACACAACTACAGCTGTGAAGATCCCTGCTACACCTGATGACTCTGTGATCTCTGTCTCAGAGGCTGATGTTAGGCTGTCTTTCAAGAGAGTGAACCTTCGCAAGGCAAAAGATCCTGGTAAGGCTTTGAAAACCTGTGCCAACCAACTAGCAAGAGTATTCAAGGACACTTTCAACCTCTCACTGCTACAGACAGAAGTTCCCACTTGCTTCAAAAAGCCAACAATTGTACCAGTGCCTAAGAAGAATAATGTGGACTGCCTTAATGACTATCGCCCGGTGGCACTCGCATCAACAGTGATGAAATGCTTTGAGAGGTTGGTCATGACTAGACTGAACTTCTGCCTCATTGCAATTTGCCTATTGCCACAATAGGTCAATGGCAGATGCAATCTCAATAGCTCTCCACACAGCCATAGACCACCTGGACACCACAAACACCTATGTCAGGATGCTGTTCATTGACTATAGCTCTGCATTTACCACCATCATTCACACAATCCTGACTGAGAAGTTGAAGAACTTGGGCCCCTGTATCTCCCTCTGCAACTGGATCCTCGACTTCCTAACCGGAAGACCACGATCTCTGTGGATTGGTGATAACATATCCTACTTGCTGACGATCAACACTGGTGTACCTCAGGGGTGTGTGCTTAGCCCTCTGCTCTACCCTGTATACAGTATACACATGACTGTGTGGATAGGCATCGCTCAAGTACCATCTGTAAATTTGCTGACGACACAACCATCGTTGGTCGAATCTCAGGTGGTGATGAGAGGGCATACAGTATGTTATTTATTTTTTTCTTCTATATTATGTATTGCATTGAACTGCTGCTGCTAAGTTAACAAATTTCACATCACATGCCAATGATAATAAACCTGATTCTGATTCTGATTCATTGAAATGAAATTTAAACATACAAACCTGTTCCTTAGAGATGAGAGGTCTATCAATTAAGCCACAACTGACACAATGGATTATGTATTTAAAAGGAAATGACTAGAAATTAGTCTATAAGATATAGGAGCAGAATTAGGCCATTTAGCCCATTCAGCCTGCTCTGCCATTCCATCATGGCTAATTTATTATCTCTTTCAACTCATTATCTTGCCTTCTCCCTGTAATCTTTGACACCCTACAATCCATCAACCTCTGCTTTAAACAATAGCCAATGACTTGGCCTCCACAGCCATTCATGGCAATGAATTCCACAAATTCATCATCCTCTGCAGAAAGACATTCCTCCTAATCTCTGTTCAAAAGGAATGTCTTTCTATTCTGAAGCTGTGCTGTCTGGTCCTAGACTCCCCCACTATAGGAAACATTCTAAGCACGTCCACTCTTTCTAGGCCATTCAGTATTTGATAGGTTTCAATGCAATCTCCCTACGTTCTTCTAAACATCAATGATGACAGACCCAAAGCCATCAAACACGCCTCAAATCCTTTCATTCCAGGTTCATTCTTGTGAACCTCCTCCAGACCATCTCCAATGACAGCACTGCCTTTCTTAAATAAGAGGCTCAAATCTACCCACCATATTCCAAGTCTGGTCAGTGTGATACCTTACAAAGCCAAGGTATTATATACACTTTAGTCTCTCCATGCTACATTTGTAGAAGACTTGGAGTGTTTTAGTTGACAAACCAAATCTCCTCAAACTCCTATTGAAATGTAGCTGCTACCTTGCCTCTTTTATAGCCACATCAATAAGTTGCATCCGGGTTAGGTCCTTAGATATTGACACCTAGGAACTTGAAACTGCTCACTCTCTCCACATCTGATCTCTCTATGAGGATTGGTATGTATTCGTCTTACCCTTCCTGAAGTCCACAATCAGCTCTTTGATCTTGTTTACATTGAGTGCAAGGTTGTTGCAGCGACACCACTCAAATAGTTGGTATATCTCGCTCCTGTACACCATCTTGTCACCATTTAGATTTTGCCAACAGTGGTTGTATCATCTGCAAATTTATAGATGGCATTTGAGCTGTGCCTATTCACACACTCATGGGTATAGAGTGAGTAGAGCAGTGGGCTAAGCACACACCCTTGAGGTGCACCCGTGTTGCCAGCGAGGTGGAAATATTATTCCCAATCCACACAGACTGGGCTTCCAGTTAGGAAGTTGAGGATCCAGTTGCAGAGGGAGGTACAGAGGACCAGATTCTGTAGCTTTTTGACCAAAACTGTAAGGATGATACTGTTAAATGCTGAGCTATAGTCAATAACCCACATCCTGACATATTGTAGGTATTTGCGTTGTCCAGGTGATCTAAGGCTGTGTGGAGAGCCATTGAGATCGAGTCTGCTGTGGACTTATTGTGGTGACAGTCAAATTTAGTGGGTCCAGGTCCTTCCTGAGACAGGTTTTGATTCTAGCAATACCAGCCTCTCAAAGCATTTCATCACCATATGTCTGAGTGATTCTGTCCTATAGTCGTTGAGGCAGCTCATGCTGCTCTTCTTGGGCACTGGTATAATTGTTGCCCTTTTGAAGCAGGTAGGAACTTCTGACGGTAGCAGTGAGAGATTTAAAATGTCTGTGAATACTCCCACCAGTTGGTTGGCACAGGTTTTCAGAGTCTTACCAGGTAATCCATCAGGCCCTGCCACATTGTGAGGGATGTGACGCCAAGCAAAGCAATCGGACGATTGATGCTAATGAGAGAGATAAGAAAGACAATGGCAAAACATTCAAAATGGTAATAAGAGAGAAGAGAGGGATTAATGGAAAAGAAACACAATTCAGAATATTGGCAGACCGGTTGCTTTGAAACTGAACTGTTTGAAGTTTAATGGACAGGTCATACCCCAGCAGGGGGATAAAAAGAGCAGGTTTGCTAAGGCACGTGACACACCATGAGACCACAAGACCCTGGAAAGAGCAGTGTACCCCCACAAGTGGTGGGAGTTTGGAGGTCCAGTTCGTGGGAACCAACCAGAGGCTCACAGTGTGTAAAGGTATGATCAGTGGGAACCTGGGGTGTGTGTCCGCCCTTGCCTGGGTGCCGGGTTCACCACGGAAGAACGATCGTATCCAGAACGGAGGGGTCACAGTCGGTGACCACAGCGGGGATTAGAAGACATAAAAGGGTCTGCCCGAAACCAACTGCGAAGACATCAAAGGTCTGCCTGAACCAAATTGCATCTCTCGCTCTCTCTCTCTCTCTCTCTCTCTCCAACAGTACAACAACAGCGATTACTGCGAACTGCACTAAACTGAACTGAACTCTGCTTCACTTAAAACTGATCATTTTACCCCTAGACTGCGATAGAGCTTGGTTGATTCCTATTACCTTAGTTCTGTGTATATGTGTGTATTATCATTGCTAACCTGTTACACTTACGATTAGAGTACTGTATTACTTAAGTCTTTAATAAAACTTTATTAGTTCCTAGTAATCCAGACTCCAACGAGCATTCCATTTCTGCTGGTTTGGCAACCCAGTTACGGGGTACGTAACAGGGCTCACCCCCTTGAAAGACTGCCTAGTGTCAGCCTCCGAGACAGAGGTCGCAGGATCATCAGATGCTGCAGGGATCCTCATAGCTGTGTTTTATTCTCCCTTTCAAAGCCAGCTTAAAAGGCATTGTGCTTGTCTGGTAGTGGAGCATCACCACCATTCATGATGTTTTGCTTTGTATGAAATAATGGCCTGCAAACCCTGCCAGAGTTGACGTGCATCCAATGTCATCTCCAGCCTCTCCTAGAATTGTTCCTTGGCTCTTGAAATAGACCTCTGCAAGTCACACCTGGTTCATTTGTACAGACCTGGATTGTCAGACTTAAGTGCCACAGATCTAGCCTTCAGCAGACTACGAACCTCCTGGTTTATCCATGGCTTTTGGTTTGGGAATGTACAGTAAATTTTCGTAGGTACACACTCATCCTCACAGGTTTTAATGAAGTTGGTGACAACTGTGGCACATTCATCCAGGCTTGAAGATGAATCCCTGAACACAGTCCAGTCCACCGATTCAAAACAGTCCTGTAAGTTCTCCTGTGCTTCCCTTGTCTATACCTTCTTGGTCCTCACTATTGGTGCTGCAATCTTCAGTCTCCGCCTATACTCAGGGAGTAGAAGTACAGCCTGGTGATCAGACTTACCAAAGTGTGGGCATAGGATAGCATGGTAGGCATTCTTGAACTTAGTGTAACAGTGGTCTAGTGTGTTATTTCCTCTGGTACTGCAGGTAATGTGTTGATAATAATTATTTAGTGACTTTATCAAGCTGGTTAAAATCCCCCAAAATGATGTGAGGTCATCAGGATGTGCTGTCATCAGGATCAGCTCTGATAGACTGTAACCATTCGCAAGAGGTGTGGAGCGATAAACTAGCAGTGCTTTGTAAGGGTCTTTTGTATTCAGTAGGAGACTCTTGACAGTTTGCACAGCTCTTTCTGCTTCTCCATTTGCCTGTGGGTACTGTGGAATTCTTGTGTGGTGTTTGAACTCACAGTCGCTAGCAAAGCCTTTGAATTTTGAGCAGCTGAATTGTGGACCGTTGTCTGACACAAGTGTCTCTGATATTCCATGGAGAGTGAATACAGCTTTCAGGTGCTGTGTGACTGCTGCTGAGGATGTAGAGAGCAGATTGGACATCTCAACATTCCGTGAGTAGTAATCCACGGTGAGAAGATATTTGTCTCTTTTCAGCTTGAAAATCTGTGCCTACAAGTCTGGGAATTCTGTGGGACAGGGAGGTTCAGCATGATTTTTGTACAGTTTTCTGTATGCCTCACATTGCTTTACATAATCTCTCAGCTTTGTGCTCAGGCCAGGTCACCACACAGATTGCCTTGCTCTGAGGCGGCATTTTTTGATGCCTTGTTGTCCTTGGTGGATGTGACTGAAGATTTTGGTGTGTATAGAAGCAATAATGGCAGGTCAGGAGCCCTTTAGAGCAAAACATTAAGAAAGGTGAATGACATACACACAATGCTGGAGAAACTCAGCAGGCCAGGCAGCATCTATGGAAAAGAATAAACTGTTGACGTTTCAGGCCAAGACCCTTCATCAGGACTGGAGGGAAAAAGGGAGTAAGAAACACAAGGTGATATGTGAAACTGGGAGGAGGAAGGGTGAAGTAAAGAGCTGGGAAGTTGATTGGTGAAAGAGATACAGGGCTGGAGAAGTGCAAAGTCAGATACCTCCTCTTATTTACCCCTCAAACAGGATCCCACTAAGGACCACCAGGCCATTGTCTCCCACACCATCACCAACCTTATTAGCTCTGAGGGTCTCCCATCCACCGTCACCAGCCTCTTAGTTCCCTCACCCCACACCTCCCGTTTCTGCCTCCTACCCAAGACCAACAAACCTGCCAGACCCATTGTTTCAGCTTGTTCCTGCCCCACTGAACTCACATCTGCATACCTCGACTCAGTTTTATCCCCCTTGGTTCAGCCCCTTCCTACCTACCTCCATGACACTTCATACATTCTGGATCTTTTCAATGCTTTCAAGTTCCCTGGCCCTGAGCATCTTATTTTAACTATGGATGTCCAGTCCCTATACACCCCCACCCCCCACCAGGAAGGCATCAAAGTTCTCCATTTCTTTCTGGACACCAGACCCAACCAGTTCCCCTCCACCATCACTCTCCTCCATCTAGCAGAACTTGTGCTCACTCTCAGTAAAGGTGTTGCCATGGGAAATTGCATGGGTCCTAGCTGTGCCCGCTTCTTTGTCGGCTACATCGAACCATTTACGTTCAAGCCTACACTGGTGTCTGTCCCCCACTTCTCCTGCGCTACATTGACGACTGCATTGCTGCTGCCTCCTGCACCCATGTGGAGCTCATCAACTTCATCAACTTTACCTCCAGCTTCCACCCTTCCCTCAAATTTACCTGGTCTATTTCAGACACCTCCCTCCCCTTTCTCAATCTCTCTGTCTCTATCACTGGAGTCAGCTTATCCACCAATGTCTATTACAAAGCCACTGACTCTCATAGCTACCTGGACTATACTTCGTCCCACACTACTACTTGTAAAAACGCCATCCTCATCTCTCAATTCCTCTGTCTCCGCTGCATCTGCTCTCAGAACAAATCTGCTTTCCAGAACAAAGGAGATGTCCTCCTTCTTCAAAGAAAGGGGCTTCCCTTCCTCCACCATCAATGCTATCATCTCTTCCTTTTGTCCTCATCTGCCCCCACGCCATCCTCCCACCACCCAACCAGAGACAGGGTTTCTCTTGTCCTCACCTACCACCCACCAGCCTCTGACTCCAGCACATAATCCTCCGTAGCTTTCGCCATCTCCAGCAGGATCCCACCACCAAGCTCATCTTTCCCACCCCCCCCACTTTATGTATTCCACAGTGATCACTCCCTCCTTGACCCCCTTGTCCATTTGTCCTTTCCCCCTGATCTCCCTCCTGACACTTACCCTTGCAAGCAGAACAAGTGCTACACCTGCCCCTACACCTCCTCCCTCACTACCATTCAAGGCTCCAAACAGTCCTTCCAGGCGAGGTGACACTTCACCTATGAGTCTGTTGGGGTCATATGTTGTATCCAGTTCTCCCGGTGTGGTCCCCCGTATGTCGGTGAGACCTGACATAGATTGAGAGACCGTTTCACTGGGTACCTATGTTCCGCTTGCTAGAACAAGTGGGATCACCCAGTGGCCACCCATTTTAATTCCACTTCCCATTCCCGTACCAATATGTCCATTCATGGCCTCCTCCACTGTGGTGATGAGACGACTCTCAGACTGGAGGAACAACACCCTATATTCCATTTGGGTAGCCTCCAACCTGATGGCATGAACATCGATTTCTCAAACTTCCAGTAATGTTCTCCCTCCTTCACCATTCCCCATCCCCTTTCCCCCTCTCACCCTATCTCCTTGCCTGTCCATTGCCTCCCTCTGGTGCTACTCCCCCTTTTCTTTCTTCCATGGCCTTCTGTCCTCGCCTATTAGATTCTCCCTTGTCCAGCCCTGTATTTCTTTCGCCAATCAACTTCCCAGCTCTTTACTTCATCCCTCTCCCTCTAGGTTTCACCTATCACTTTGTGTTTCTCTCTCCCCCTCCCCCTACTTTTAAATCTACTCCTCATCTTTTTCTCTCCAGTCCTGAAGGGTCTCAACCTGAAACGTCGACTCTACTGTTTTCCATAGATGCTGAACTCCTTTTGGAACAGCTGGCTATCCATGCTTGCAGCATTGCATGACCTTATACCATAAGACCATAAGCCATAGGAGCAAAATTAGGCCATTTGGACTATCGAATCTGCTCCATCATTTCATCATGGCTGCTCCATTTTTCCTCTCAGCCCCAATCTCCTACCTTCCCCCACTCCCCGTATCCCTTCATACCCCGATCAATCAAGAATCTATTGACCTCTGTCTTAAATATACATAATGACTTGGCCTCCACAGCTGCCTGTGGCAAGGAATTCCACAGATTCACCACTCTCTGGCTAAAGAAATTCTTCCTCATCTCAAAACTAAAAGGACACTCCTCTATTCTGAGGCTGTGTCCTCTGATCTTAGACTCTCCCGCCATAGGAAACATCCTCTCTACATCCACTCTGTCAAGGCCTTTCACTGTTTGATAGGTTTCAATTAGGTCACCTCTCACTCTTTTGAATTCCAGTGAATAGAGGCCCAGAGCCATCAAACGCTCTTCATATTACAAGCTGTTCAATCCTGGAATCATTTTTGTGAACCTTCTCTAAACCCTCTCCAGTTTCAGCACATCCTTTCTAAGATTAGGGATCCAAACCTGCTCACAATACTCCAAGTGAGGCCTCACCAGTGCTTTATAAAGTTTCAACATTATATCCTTGCTTTTATATTCTAGTCCTCTTGAAACGAATGCTAACATCACATTTGCCTTCCTCTCCACAGATTCAAGCTGTAAGTTAACTTCGGGGAATGCATAAGGACTTCCAATCCCTTTGCATCTCAGTTTTGTGTATTTTCTCTCCAATTAGAAAATAGTTAACCCTTTCATTTCTTCTATCGAGGCGCATGACCATACACTTCCGCACATTGTATTGTATTTGTCATTTCTTTGCCCATTCTCCTTATCTGTCTAAGTCCTTCTGTAGCCTCTCTACTTCCTCAAAACAACTGCCCCACCACTTGTCTTCATATTATCTGCAAACTTTGCAACAAAGCCATGAATTCCATTATCCAAATCATTGACATTTAACATAAAAAGAATCGTTCCCAGCACAGACCTGTATGGAACACCACTAGTCACCAGCAGCCAGCCAGAAAAGGATCCCTTTATTCCCACTCTGCCTCCTGCCAGTCAGCCGCTGCTTTATCCATGCTAGAGTTTTTCCTGTAATATGTAGCTTGTTAAGCATCCTCATGTGAGGCACCTTCCGAAAATCCAAGTACACAACATCAACCAATTCTCCTTTGTCTATCCTACTTGTTTTTTCTTCAAAGATTTCTAACATGTTTGTCAGGCAAGAATTTCCCTTGAGGAATTTGTGATGACTATGGCCTATTTTATCATGTGCCTCCAAGTACCCCAAAACGACAATCTTAACAATTGACTCTAACATCTCCCAACCACTGAGGTCAGACTAACTGGCCTATAATTTCCTTTCCTCTGCCTCTCTCCCTTCTTGAAGAGTGGAGTGGCATTTGCAAATTTGCAGTCTTCAGGAACCATTCCAGAATCTAGTGATTCTTGAAAGATCATTACTAAAGCTTACACGATCAACTTTCCAGCTCTTAACTCCATCCCTCCCCTTCCTATCTTCTCCTATCATTTCGGATCTCCTCTCCCACTTCCAAATCTCTTACTATCTCTTCTTTCAGTTAGTTCTGACGAATGGTCTCAGCCCGAAACGTCGACTGTACCTCTTCCTATAGATGCTGCCTGGCCTGCTGCGTTCACCAGCAATTTTTATGTGTATTACGATCTCTTCAGCCGCCTCCTTCAGAACCCTGGGGTGTACACCATCTGCTGCAGTTGTTGAAGGGAAAATAACTTTCTGCGTCATAGCACATAGGTTGTCTACTTTCTTGTAGAAAAGCAACTTTATCGACACACATGTGCAGAAGGCCGGGTTTCTCTGGCTGCTTGAAACACTCAGGTATAATTTGGCATCAAATATAAACTGCTGAAAGGGAAGGAAGAGGGCTCCATGTCTAGTTCTTAGACCTAGCGAATGCCTTTGGGTCAGTCTCACAGAACCTCCTGTGATCTTCATTTGAACCCTTCCGTGTACCAGAATGTGTTACAACCCTGTGCCATAGTCCGGTCCGTGAAGTCCATATTCCGGTTCACGGTCCGGTCCATCGACCCTTGCTCCAGGTTTTCCTATCTACCCTGTTTCTGTCTTTGTTGAGCTAATTGAGGCAGCTGATGCTAGTTGGGAATGGCTGCATAAATACCTTCAGAGACCAGGGCATGGTTGCTGGATTGTTCTTGTCCTTACTCCTTGGATCCCTTCCCCTGCCTTCTGTTTCCTCGCCTGAAGCCCTGCCTTGTCTTGCCAGTAACTCTCACCTCGCCTGAAGTTCTGTCTTGCCTTGCTTTGCCTGAAGCCCTGCCTTGTGTTGCTAGTAACTCTCGCCTCACCTGAAGTTCTCGTCTTGCCTTGCTTTGCCAATAGTCTTGCCTTGTCTTGCTGTCTGGTCCTGGAGCCACCCTGTACCTAGCTTCTTTCCTGTCCCTTGCCTCTGCCCAGGTAAGGCAGGCCGTCTTGCTGTTACCTGGGGTTGGTTCTGTCCCTTCCTATCCCTTGCTTCTGTCGGGTGGTGATCCGCGCCCTGCCCAGGAGGAACCTGCCAAGCTTCACCTCAAGTCTCCTGTCTCCAGCCAGTAGCCTCACCTCAAGTCTCTAGCCTCTAGCTTCTAGCCTGAGTACTCCAGCCTCGTCCTGCCTGCCTGCCAAGCATCGTCCTTGCCTAGTTCTGGGGTCTGAGCCAGAGGCAAGACCCAAGTACTGGGTCCTTGTCCAGTCTCTGGCTCGGAGTCCGAGCCTGGGCTTCTAGCTCTCATGTTCAGTCCTGTTCCAGGTTCCTGGTTTTCCTGTCCATGTCCTTGCCATCGCCCTGTATCCTCGTCCTGTCCCGAGTACTTCAGTGTCTGTGTCTTGCACTTGGGTCCATTCCCAGCCACCCCACCTTATGACACCCTGGTCAAAGCCTACTTTCGAGATTTCCAGTTCTCATTGATAGCCGCAGAGTACAACACAGCCTGGCAGCTTGTGGAGATGGGCATAAGGGCAGTGTGCACCATCTCTCTGCTGGCCTTTACTATGGCAATGCAAGTAATCATTAGGCTTCTAAATGGGTAGTAGGATGAGAGCGACTGAAGTCAGGACTACGCCTACTGCCAATCTGGTCACTTATGGATGATTTAATCATCCTGTCAACTATCATCCCATGTACCAAATGGTTGTTTGAGAAGGTCTATTTGATTTGATTTTTGAATGGACATCAAACATCAAATGGGCCCGAATGACAATTAAAATCAAGAAGTGCAGGAGCACTTCTATAGTCAAGGGAAGGCTGGTTGACTACAAGTTCCATGTGGATGGGAAAGTAATTCCCACTGAGACAGAAATACCAGTCAAAAGCTTAGGGCGTTAGTGTGATGTAAACCTTAGTAATACAAATCAAGTGAACCTGTTGAGAGAAGAAATTGTCAAAGTGCTTAAAGCTGTGGATAAGACCTTGCTGCCAGGAAACCTCAGGCTCTGGTGCCTTCAGTTTGGATTGCTCCTTTGGGTGTTGTGGCCACTGACTCTGTATGAAGTTCCCATCACTCATGTTGAAATGCTAGAGAGGACAGTTTGTTCCTTCATTAAGGAGTGGATGGGCCTACCAAGATCGCTAAGTAACATCTAACTGAATGGCAAAGGAGCTCTGGAGTTGCCTGTCACAGGGCTGACTGAAGAATTTAAATGTGCCAAGGTGAGGCTTGCGATGACTCTCTTGGCATATAGTGACAGTGTTGACCAGGATACTGCATCCAGGACGTTAACAGGGAGGAAGTTGTGACCAGCAGAGTCAGTAAAACAGGAAAAAGCAGCACTCAGGTTCGCAGATATGGTGGGCTGGATACACAGTGGTGGCGCCAGAAATTTTTTCTTGCTGGTGCTACAGTGGGGCTGAATTATTCAGTGATGGTGCTGAGGGATGGACCCTATGGTAATATGTATTCACGAGGACAGACGTGTGGTGTTCAAAAGTCAGTTTCAAGCATTATGTGCCACAAGCAACAGCAATTGATAAATATAATATATAAAGGAGACCACCCGACAGCAGATTGAGCGGTAGCAGAGTGTAGGGCTTTGGCTTCAACGGGCTTTGGTGGTAAACGGGAAGAGGTGAGAGCAAACACCAACTCTTTTTTTTTTCTCCCCCCAACTTTGCGAATCGGCCCGGACAGACAGGAACAGCAGGGCTCTCACAGCTAATGGTACGAGCTAATGGTTTAAAAAGTTTGTCTGTTTGGCGAGGTAAGTGGGTGAGTAGACTTATTTTCCTGTTTCATTCCTGTAGAATTAGATAGCATGCCTGCAGGGTTAGTACTTTGTTCAGGGTGTCAGATGTGGGAATCCTGGGAGACCTCCAGCCTCCCTGATGGCCACATCTGCGCCAGGTGCACCGAGATGCAGCTCCTCAGAGACCGTGTTCGGGATCTGGAGCTGCAGCTTGATGACCTACTGCTCATCAGGGAAAGTGAAGAGGTGATAGACAGGAGCTACAGGGAGGTAGTCATCTCTAGGCTACAGGGGTCAGAAAACTGGTTCACTGTCAAGAGAGGGAAGGAAAATGCCCGGATAGTGGAGAGCACACCTGTGGCTGTCCCCCTCAGCAACAAATATCTTGTTCTGGATGCTGTTGAGGGGGATGACCTGACAGGGAACGCCCACGGTGACTGGGTCCCTGGCACTGAGCCTGCTGCTGTTGTGCAGGAGAGAAGGAGGGAGAAGAGGAATGTGGTAGTCATAGGGGATTCCATAGTCAGGGGAACGGACAGGAGATTCTGTGAGCCTGATAGAGATACCCGCATGGTGTGCTGCCTCCCAGGTGCCAGGGTACGAGATGTCTCGGATTGGATCCTGAATATTCTGAAGGGGGAGGGTGAGCAGCCAGTAGTCTTGGTACATGTTGGTACCAATGACATAGATAGGACAAAGCAGGAGGTCATGAAGAGAGATTTCCAGGAGTTAAGAAGGAAACTGAGAAGCAAGACCTCCGGGGTGGCAATCTCGGGATTGCTACCTGTGCCACGTGCTAGCGAGGGCAAGAATAGTAGGATCAGGCAGATGAATGTGTGGCTGAGAGACTGGTGCAGGGGGCAGGGCTTCAGATTCTTGGGTAATTGGGATCTCTTCTGGGGGAAGTATGTCCTGTTCAAAAAGGACAGGTTACACCTGAACCCGAAGGGGACCAATATCCTGGCGGGAAAGTTTAATAGAGCTGTTAGGGAGGGTTTAAACTAATTTGGCAGGGGGATGGGAATCAGAATGATAGAGCAGAGGAAGGGGAAAACAGAAATAAATCTAAGATAGTGAGCATTGAAGATGTCAGGAAAGACAGGCAGGTGATGGGGCAAATTTGTAGCCATTGGGATGAGTTGCAGTGCAATAAAATTGCAGTGGAATCAAAGCGAAAAGTACCAAATACTGGTCTTAAGGTGTTGTACTTAAATGCACGCAGCATAAGGAATAAGGTGGATGATCTTTTCTTACAGCTACAGATTGGCAGGTATGATATTGTGGCCATCACTAAGACGTGGCTAAAGGATGCATGTCTCTGGGAGCTGAACATCCAAGGATACACGGTGTATCGGAAGGATAGGAAGGTAGGCAGATGGGGAGGCGTGGCTTTATTGGTAAGAAATGATATTAAATCATTAGAAAAAGGTGATATACGATCGGAATGTGCGGAATCTTTATGGGTTGAGCTAAGTAATCACGGGGGTAAAAGGACCCTGATGGCAGTTATTTATAGGCCTCCAAACAGCTGCAGGGATGTGGACTACAAATTACAACAGGAAATAGAAAAGGCTTGTCAGAAGGGCAGTGTTATGATAATTGTGGGGAATTTAACATGTGAGTGGATTGGGAAAATTAGGTCGGCACTGGATCTCAAGAGAGAATTTGTAGAATGTCTGTGAGATGGCTTTTTAGAACAGCTTGTTGTTGAGCACACTAGGGGATCGGCTGTACTGGATGGGGTATTGTGTAATGAACTGGAGGTGATTAGAGAGATTGAGGTGAAGGAACCCTTAGGAGGCAGTGATCATAACATGATAAGATAGGCAGAACTAAGTATGGATTCCTTAAAGGAAAATCCTGCCTGACAAACCTATTACAATTTTTTGAGGAAATTACCAGTAGGTTAGACAAGGGACATGCAGTGGATGTTGTATATTTGGATTTTCAGAAGGCCTTTGACAAGGTGCCACACATGAGGCTACTTAACAAGATAAGAGCCCATGGAATTATGGGAAAGTTACATACGTGGATAGAGTGTTGGCTGATTGGCAGGAAACAGACTGGGAACAAAGGGATCCTATTCTGGTTGGCTGCCGGTTACCAGTGGTGTTCCACAGAGGTCCGTATTGGGTCCGCTTCTTTTTACATTGCACATCAACGATTTGGATTATGGAATAGATGGCTTTGTGGCTAAGTTTGCTGACGATATGAAGATAGGTGGAAGGGCCAGTAGTGCTGAGGAAATGGAGAGCCTGCAGAGAGACTTGGATAGATTGGAAGCATGGGCAAAGAAGTGGCAAATGAAGTACAATGTTGGAAAGTGTATGGTTATGCACTTTGGCAGAAGAAATAAATGGGCAGACTATTATATAAATGGGGAAAGAATTCAAAGTTCTGATATGCAACGGGACTTGGGAGTCCTTGTACAGGATACCCTTAAGGTTAACCTCCAGGCTGAGTCGGTGGTGAAGAAGGCGAATGCAATGGCATTCATTTCTAGAGGAATAGAGTATAGGAGCAGGGATGTGATGTTGAGGCTCTATAAGGTGCTGGTGAGACCTCACTTGGAGTACTGTGGGCAGTTTTGGTCTCCTTATTTAAGAAAGGATGTGCTGACGTTGGAGAGGGTACAGGGAGATTCACTAGAATGATTCCTGGAATGAGAGGGTTAACATATGAGGAACATTTGTCCGCTCTTGGACTGTATTCCTTGGAGTTTAGAAGAATGAGGGGAGACCTCATAGAAACATTTCAAATGTTGAAAGGCATGGACAGAGTGGATGTGGCAAAGTTGTTTCCCATGATGGAGGAGTCTAGTACGAGAGGGCATGACTTAAGGATTGAAGGGTGCCCATTCAGAACATAAATGCCAAGAAATTTTTTTAGTCAGAGGGTGGTGAATCTATGGAATTTTTTGCCACAGGTGGCAATGGAGGCCAAGTCATTGGGTGTATTTAAGGCAGAGATTGATAGGTATCTGAGTAGCCAGGGCATCAAAGGTTATGGAGAGAAGGTGGGGGAGTGGGACTAAATGAGAGAATGGATCAGCTCATGATAAAATGGCGGAGCAGACTCGACGGGCCGAATGGCCGACTTCTGCTCCTTTGTCTTATGGTCTTATGGTTTTTATGGTCTTATAATATGGAAGTGAACTGTGACAGTGTCAACAGCATTGGAGACAACTCGGGGCACACAGCATAAACAAACAAACCAACAGAGCGTCCGAACCACAGTGCACAACGAGAATCACGCACCAATCCCACAATCAGTGTCAAATGCCTGCTTTTCAACTGAAAAACACAACACTAACCCACGATGTCCACTGCTATTCACATTACATAGACGGAAAATGCCGCAAGATACACCGTTATTAAAGTCAAATAAGGCAAACAACAGATGCAAGGCTTTACCAGTAGTTGGACAAATCATACTCCGACCATGCAATACAGGTTTCCCCCGCCATCCGAAGGTAGAGCGTTCCTGTGTAATGGTTCGTAAGCCGGAATATCATAAAGCGAAGAAGCAATTTCCATTTATTTATATGGGAAAATTTAGTGAGCATTCGCAGACCCAAAAATAATCTACCAAATCATGCCAAATAACACATAAAGCCTAAAATAACAGTAACATATAGTAAAAGCAGGAATGATAAAATAACAGTAACATATAGTAAAAGCAGGAATGATATGATAAATACACAGCCTGTATAAAGTAGAAATACTTTTCCACAATCATTGCCTGCACTGTTCTCCAAAGCGAAAATCTCACGCAAGCGCTCTTGGCAGGAAATCTCACGCAAGCGCTGTTGGCAAAAACACACTGTCCAGTAACCTTTAAGCTATGAAGCTGCCAAATCATACCAAATAACACATAAAAATACACAGCCTACAGAAAGTAGAAATAGTGTATGTACAGTATAGTATCACTTACAGGAATCGGGAAGACAGTGAACACACTGGTGGTGGTGTGTTAGACTGAGTCGTCGGAGTTTGAGTGATGCAGTGGCCCCCACCCTCCTGGCCGCGAACCGATACTGATCCGTAAAGCACGCAGGGGTACAACGGTAGCCGGGAGGCACACAGCACATCTTTAAGAAAAACACCAAAATAAACATGCTAATTAATTAGGTGCCGCCCAACACGTAATTAATTAGCATGTTTATTTCGGCTTTTTTCTTAAGGATGTGCTGTGTGCCTCCCGGCTACCGCTGCATTCTCCGCAAATCGGTATCTGTCCGCGGCCTGTGGGTTGGGGTGGTGGGACACTGGGGTGTCATCTCATTGTCGTCTGTTTCCATTAGGGCAGGCAGCTCATCTTCTCCTATGACTGCCCGCCTCAATCTCGAAGGTCGAGGTCCGTCGTCTGCTGTGGCTGCTGTGGAAGGCTTGCTTGACTGCTGAGCCTCGCGCATTTTTCTATCATACAGTTCTTTGTAAGCACTCAAACCATCCTGCAATATCCCCTAAACCTACGTACCCTTTCAAAATTAAAGTCATACTTTATCATTGCAGCGAAAATCTCATGCAGTTGCTTCACGTTCAGTTCACTACTGCATTCAGTTTCAATTGTTATCCTTTCCTCTTCCAATTGCATCAGCTCTTGGTCATGGGATGCCAAAACCTCTTCAACATCATATTTGTCAGCTTCCACAAGCCAAACTCACGTTGTCCTTACTTTGTTCACCACAATCAAAACGCTTAATTATGTCTAGTTTTATGCTACGTGTAACACCCTTACGAGCTATTTCAGGCTTTTCCGACACCTTAGAACTCATCTTGCTAACAGCTGCTCACAGGCACGTGTTTAAGTAATGCCAACAAGAATGCAGTTCCAAATCCGGGGAAGAGCGGCTGCTCGGAGAGCGTGCTGATTTTTTTCGTAACAGTGAAAACACCTTCTGTTAGTGAAAACAGGGAACTTATGTAGGTCTTTCGTAGCAGTGAGGTTTCGTAAAGCGAACGTTTGAAAAGCAGGGGACACCTGTACCTCAATTAATTCGGCTACTGAATTTAAAACAAAAATCAACAGAATCACCGCTTGGAAGTCTAAGTAAAACCAGTGGGCTTAATAGCAGTAAATGTAATAGTTTAAGATTTGCAGGAAACATAAGGACTATGGGGTATCCACCACAAAATAATAATAATCAGCATTAGTCTTGGCCCAAATTTTTAAAAAATCAACTGCGCTCACCATGGATGTTTTCGGAGAAGCACAATCCGTCTGTTGTTGTGATCGGTGGCGAAAGCATCAATGATTTTCTGGATATCAAGTGCTTTGGTCCTCTGGCTGTTTATAGCTAACAGGGCCAAGTTGCTGTTCTGAGCATTGCCGCTGTTATTCCTTAGGTAGTTTTTGAGATGTCTGAGGCAAGAGAAACTCCGTTTGCATGAAGCAGATGTCACAGGTAGAGTCAATGATATGCAGATTAGTTTGTATAAATCTATAAATGCATCGCGGTAGGGTCTCATTAGAGCTAGAAATTCCACTGTGTCATTCACTGTCTGTCCTTGCTAGAGACTTGACTACTGCTCTCATATACTCACGATTTTCTTGGACAATCTTTGCATGTCCTTTGTCAAGCATATTTCCCAATCTTGAACCGTCTTGCTTTCTCAATCTGAATTCGGCCCATGCCTCCATAGCAAACTTATGAGCTGCACTTACATGGTAGGTTTTGAAAGCTGTTGTAGCTTTCCACCAGTTGCAGTATCCGGAGACAGTGAAGGTAAACTCAGAATGGAACCCATGTCCTCCACACAGGAAATGCCTGTATGCAAAGCAGAACATAGTATCTTTCATGATCGAATATTCTAGTCAGTCAAACCAGCCATGAATAAAACTCCTTTGCTGATTGTCAAACTGTTGTGAGCAGCGAAGGGTACTTTTTCAATGCTGGCCGACGGGGTCCTTCCTCAGGCTGCTGGCTAACATCACTAACAGTATTCCCACTAGCACTAAGATCAGCTTCATCCACGTTCTCTTCCTAATCCCGCTCCATTTCTTGTTCACCCTCACACTCTTTCGATGAACTGCTGTCGTCTTCATCCCCGCTTACTTCTTTCTGCATGTCACTTTCAATTAAGACAGGCTCGGGTTGAGGCACCACTGATTCCTCTGGATGAGGTCGTTTTCTCACTAAAAATCAATCCATTTTTCATGCTGGCCAAAATAATGCACATTGTAGTAATTTCAGAGCTCCCGGTGCCCTCAGAAGATGCAGTCTGTGAGGCGCATGAACAGAAACATGTAAGATAAGCTGAGTTGGCTACAGTTGCTAAGCTACATGGATGGAAGGTGAAGATTTTCCCAGTAGAGGTTGGCTGCAGAGGGTTTGTGGCTACTTTCATGGTCAGATTGCTGAAGGAATTGGGAGTCCGAGGCCAGGGCCAATGGTAAGCTATGAAAGAACTCTCGAAGGCAGCCGGGTGGAGCAGCCACTGGTTATGGATGAAGAGGAGTGTCAGTAGCTGGGCCCCAAAATAATCCTTGGGTGGCCAGGTGTGGAATGGGGCACCTGGGATGTTGGGTTGCACTCAGTTGGAGATGTAATGGGCTTAAATTGATGAAACAGCTAAGGAATCGGGTGCTGACCTAAAGACCCCTTGGAAGCATCTGCCACCCACCAAACCCCACCTCAAGATGTCTATGCTATGACCTGAGTTAGGATCTGCTTATCAAAGGGATTGAAACATCTAGTTCTATGAGCTCGAACTACTTCAGACCTTTCAGTTTCCCAAAATCTTTTCCCTAGTAATGATAACTCCACACACTTCATGCCCCCTGACACCTGGAACTTCCACCACACTTCTAGTGTCTTCAACAGTGCAGACTGATCCAAAACACTTATTCAGTTCATCCGCCATTTCATTGTCTCCCATTACTACCTCTCCAGCATTGTTTTCCAGCAGTCCAACATCGACTCTCGTCTCTCTTTTTACACTTTATGTATCTGAAGAAACTTTTGGTATTCTCTTTAATGTTATTGGCTAGCTTACTTTTGTATTCCATCTTTACCTTCTTAATGACTTTTTTAGTTGCCTTCTGATGGTGCTTAAAAGTTTCCCAATCCTTTAACTTCCCACTAGTTTTTGCTCTATTATATGCCCTCTCTTTAGCTTTTACGTTGTCTTTGACTTCTCTTGTTAGCCATGGTTGTGGCATCTTGCCTTTAGAATACTTCATCCTCTTTGAGATGTATATATCCTGTGCCTTCCAAGTTGCTTCCAGAAATTCCAGCCATTGCTGCTCTGCCATCATCCCTGCCAGGGTTCTTTTTCAATCAATTCTGACCAACTCCTCTCTCATGTCTCTGTAATTCCCTTTGCTCCACTGTAATAATGACACATTTGACTTTAGCTTCTCCTTCTCAAATTTCAGGGTGAATTTGATCACATTCTGATCACTTTCCTCTAAGAGTTATTTTACCTTAAGCTTTCTAATTAATTCTGGTTCATTGCTCAACACCCAATCCAGAATAGTTGATCCCTTGAGTTGGCTCAACCACGAACTGCTCAAAAAAGCCATCTCATGGGCAATCTAGAAACTTCCCCTCTTGGAATCCAGCACCAACCAGATTTTCCAAATCTATCTGCATATTGACTATTGTAACATTGCTCTTTTGTCATGCATTTCTATCTCCTTTGCAACTTGTAGACCACATCCTTACTACTGTATGGGGGGCTGTATATAACTTCCATCAGGGTTTTTTAACACTTGCAGAGTATGTCACCTCTTTCTAATGATTGATTTCTTTTTTTTTCCAATAGTTCAAAACCATCCACTCTGTCTTCCTGCCTCTCCTTTCTATACAATGTGTATCCTTGGACATTAAGCTCCCAGCTACGTGGTGCGAGAAAGTTTGTGAACGCTGTAGAATTTTCTCTATTTCTGCATAATATTACCTAAAATGTAATCAGATCTTCACGCAAGTCCTAAAACTAGATAAAGAGAATCCAAATAAATAAATAGCACAGAATCATTATACTTGCTCATTTATTTACTGAGAAAAATGATCCAATATTACATGCATTTGTTGGAAAAAGTATATGAACCTCTGGGGTAATGCCTTCGACAAAAGCTATTTGGAGTCGGGAGTTCCAATCAATGAGATGAGTTTGGAGGTGTGGGATGTAGAGATGCCCTGCCCTATAAAAAAAGACACAAAAGTCAGGTTACTGACAGAGCCTGCTCTTCTCAACAAAGGTCTGTTTATGTGCATCATGGCTCAATCAAAACAACTTTCAGAGGACTTTAGAAGAATCGTAGAGATGCATGAATTTGGAAAAGGCTACAAAAGCATTTCTAAAGACCTGAGCGTTCACCAGTCCATAGGAAGACCAACTGTCTACAAATGGAGGTGTAGCCCCCCTCCCCGGCCAACCTCAGGGCCGCTCGGCTCGCTGTCGTCTAGGGAAACAGCCCTCAGCCCCGCCAAACTGGGTAATTCGTTTGTGATGTACCCCAACCCGCCCAAATAACAGACAATACACCAGATACGATTAAATGATTTACAGTTTATAGATATTATTGGAACTATATAATTAATAGAGAATAAAGACCTCAGCCTGTCTCCAAGCTCGAGCCTCAAGACCCCAGCCTGTCTCCAAGCTCGAGCCTCAAGACCCTAGCCTGTCTCCAAGCTCGAGCCTCAAGACCCTAGCCTGTCTCCAAGCTCGAGCCTCAAGACCCCAGCCTGTCTCCAAGCTCGAGCCTCAAGACCCCAGCCTGTCTCCAAGCTCGAGCCTCAAGACCCCAGCCTGTCTCCAAGCTCGAGCCTCAAGACCCCAGCCTGTCTCCAAGCTCGAGCCTCAAGACCCTAGCCTGTCTCCAAGCTCGAGCCTCAAGACCCCAGCCTGTCTCCAAGCTCGAGCCTCAAGACCCCAGCCTGTCTCCAAGCTCGAGCCTCAGGAAATTTACAGATGGTATTTGAGCTATGCCTAGCCACACAGTCATGTGTATATAGAGAGTAGAGCAGTGGGCTAAGCACACACGCCTGAGGTGCACAAGCATTGATCATCTGCGAGGAGGATATGTTATCATCAGTCCGCACAGATTGTGGTCTTCTGATTAGGAAGTCAAGGATCCAGTTGCAGAGGGAGGTACAGAGGCCCAGGTTCTGCAACTTCTCAATCAGGATTTAAAGACAGCCTAACATTGGCCTCTGAGACAGAGATCACAGGGTCACTTGTGCAGCAGGGATCTTCACAGCTGTAGTTATATTCTCCATTTCAAAGGAGGCATAGGAGGCATTGAGTTTATCTGGTAGTGAAGCATCGCTGCCATTCATGCTATTGTGTTTTGCTTTTGTCACTGGGTTCAGATATGACCAAAGTGCGGAATGAGAGACACTGAAGCGGGTCGATAGTTCACAGACTTTAATGTGTCAAAGGGTAAAGAAAACAATAAACGCAAGGCCAAACAGGGTCGTTAACTAAAACTCTCAAATGGAAGACGAAGCCTACACTGCAGCTGAAAGGAATAACTAAATATAAAATGAATACCGCTAGTCTTCAGAGTCAGTTGATTCGACAGTCCAATTTCTCAGGCAAGGCCAAATGCAAGTAGGCAACGAAGTGTTGCTGTGCTGGGTTCAAGTCTCGTCAAGCACTACAACAGAAGGAATGGAGTTAAATACCATCACAATAAAATAATAATTAGTTGACATATGCATATTCACGAGTGCAATTGCTGAATCTGCTGCACTGCCAAATCTGTGGTTGTGACAGGGCCCCCCTCTCTAGGCGTAGCCCCTGAGGCGCCACAGACCTGTGTCCGTTGGTGGTTCCAGATGAGCGACTTGTCCAAGATGTCCTTCACTGGGATCCAAAAACGTTCTTCTGGACCAGACCCTTCCCAGTCCACAAGGTACTGGACCTTACCACGTACCTGGTGGGTTGCCAGGAGGCATTACACCAGCCGTTGTACCAGGCGGGGAGGAGGGGGAGGTGGGATGACTGGGGCCAGGGGAGAGGCAGTAACTGGCTTGAGCTGGGAAACATGGAATACTGGGTGGATCTTCAGTGATGCTGGCAGACGCAATCTATATGGCACCTTGCTGGCAGCCTTTTTCATTAAAAATGGTCCCACATAGCGCGGTGCCAATTTCCAGTTCTCGACTTTCAGGGGAAGATCCGTTGATGCCAACCAGACCTCCTCTCCTGGCTTGAATGGCCTTACCTGTTGACGGAGCTGATCAGCCTGCCGGGAATGCTGTTTCTGGGCACGCAGCAGAGGAGCCCTGGCTCGTCTCCGGGTGCGCTTCTGGCACTGGATCAGCTGTTCAGCAGCAGGAACTCCTACATTGATCTCCTGATCAGGGAAGAGCAGGGGCTGGAATCCTTTCTGGCAATCAAAGGGAGACATACAGGTAGAGGACGAATGGAGGATACTGTGGGCGATCTCTGCCCAAACCAATTGGGAGCTCCAGGACGTGGGGTTGGAAGAGGCAAGGCAGTGCAGGTTGTCTCCAACTCCTGGTTCACTCTCTCAGTCTGGCCATTGGATTGGGGATGGAAATCAGATGAGAGGCTCCTACAAGAGAGCTGAAAGCCTTCCAAAAGCGGTAAGTGAGCTGTGGTTCATGATCAGATACTGTCTTGAGGACATCCGTGAAACCTGACCATGTGTTGAACCATGAGTGTGGCAGTCTCTGGGCATGGATGGGAGCTTGGGGAGAGCAATGAAGTAGGCAGCCTTGGAAAATCGATCCACAACAACCGAAATGGTGGTGTTTCCATTGGATGGGGGCAGCACATTGATGAAATCTACTGAGAGGTGGGACCAGGGGTGGTGGGGCACAGGTAGTGGACATAACAGACCCACAGGACGCTGGCATGATGTCTCGTTCCGAGCGCAGGTGGGACAGGCAGATACAAATTCATGGACATCCTGGGACATAGATAGCCAGCAAAACTGTCTCTTTATAAACTGCTGGGCCAGTTGAATTCCCCAGTGTCCAGCCAGAGGGGAGGAGTGACCCTATTCCAACACTTTGGAACGCACCACAGCAGGAACAAACAGCCGGTTGGGAGGTCCCTCATCCGGGCCTGGATCTGATTGTTGGGTGACCCTCACCTCTGCCTCTATTCCCCAGATCACCGGAGCAGCAATACACAAGTGAGGGAGAATGGGCTCTGGATCGGCTTGTCCTCAGATCCGTCCAACTGCCGCGAGGGAGGTCAGACTTGGTATTCTTGCTGCCAGGATGATAGGTGAGGATGAAATTGAACCGCGTGAAGCTGGGAGTCCACTGGGCTTGACGAGAGTTGAGTCTCTTTGCATCCTGAATATAGAAGAGGTTCTTGTGATCTGTCCAGACCAAGAATAGATGCTCCGTCCCCTCCGGCCAGTGTCACCGTTCCTCCAGGGTCTCCTTGACAGCCAGAAGTTCCTGGTATCCAACATCGTAATTCCTCTCAGCTGGAATCAAGTGACAGTAAGGAAAGGCACAAGGTGCAGCCGGCTGTCTGCAGACGAGCGCTGAGAGAGGACAGCTCCAATGTCGAAATCGGATGCACCCACCTCGGCAATGAACGGCTGTGATGGGTCTGGGTGTTGCAGCAGCAGGGCCGTGGTGAAACGTTGCTTTAGCTCTGAAATGCTTGGTTGGCACTGTCTGTCGAAAGGAATCCTGCTGCGGTCTTCTTGGCAAGTACATTAATTGGAACCGCGATAGAGCTGAAATTCCGGATGAAGCAGCGATAAAAGTTCGCAAACCCCATGAAGCGCCATTCCTGTTTGACTGCAGACGGTTTGGGCCACTCTGCAACTGCTTGAACTTTACCAGGGTCCATTTGAACACTGGATGGGGTAAGTATATAGCCCAAAAACGACAGCTAGTGTTTATGGAATTCACATTTTTTGGGCTTGACATACAGGTTATTTTCAAGAAGGCATCTGAGTACTCTCTGGATGTGCTGGACGTGTTCCTGATGAGAATGGGAATAGATAACGATGTCATCTAAATACACAAACACAAACTGCTTCAACATGTACTTGAACACATAGTTAACCAAGTCCTGGAATACAGCAAGTGCATTGGCCAGACCAAAAGGCATCATCAGGTAGTCATACTGGACTTCCTGTCAGGTCACCGGCAAGTGGAAGAGTGGGCTCCCTCACCTCTGCTCCTCTGACCCTCAACACAGGAGCCCCTCAGGGCTGTGTACTAAGTACCCTCCTTTACTCTCTGTATACCCATGACTGTCGCCGCCCACAGCTCCAACCTGCTAATTAAATTTGTTGACGATGCTACGCTGATTGTCCTAATCTCAAATAATAATGAGGCAGCCTACAGAGGGGAAATCATCACGCTGACACAGTGGTGTCAAGAAAACAACCTCTCCCTCAATGTTGCAAAAACAAAGGAGCTGGTTGTAGACTACAGGAGGAATGGAGACAGGCTAACCCCTATTGATATCAATGGATCTGGGGTTAAGAGGGTGAACAGCTTTAAGTTCCTTGGCATACATATCACCGAAGATCTCACGTGGTCTGTACACACCGGCCGTGTGGTGAAAAAGGCACAACAGCCTCTTTCACCTCAAACAGTTGAAGAAGTTTGGTATGGCCCCCCAAATTCTAAGGACTTTCTACAGGGGCACAATTGGGAGCATTCTGACTGACTGCATCAGTGCCTGGTATGGGAACTGTACCTCCCTCAATCACAGGACTCTGCAGAGAATGGTGTGGACAGCCCAGCGCATCTGTAGATGTGAACTTCCTACTATTCAGGATAATTATAAAGACAAATGTGTGAAAAGGGCCCAAAGGATCTTTGGGAACCTGAGTCACCCCAACCGCAAACTGTTCCAGCTGCTGCCATCTGGGAAACAGTACCGCAGCATAAAAGCCAGGACCAACAGGCTCCTGGACAGCTTCTTCCACCAGGCCATCAGACTGATTAATTCATGCTGACGCAACTGTATTTCTATGTTATATTGACTATCCTGTTGTAAATAATATTTATTATAAATTACTATAATTGCACATTGCACATTTAAACAGAAATGTAGTGTAAAGGTTTTAACTCCTCCACTATATGAAGGCTAAAAGTAATAAGGTTATTTCAATTCAATACAATTTAGTTCAATAGTGGCCATTAGAGGTGTTGAAAGCTGTTTTCCACCCATCTCCTTTTGTTAAATGAACCATTGCGCAGATCAATTTTGGAAAATATGGTTGCTCCCTGGCGATGTTCAAATGCAGACGCCAGCAAGGGAAGAGGATAGCGGTTCTTCATAGTGATGTTGTTCAGGTAAGGACCATGTGGCCGGTGTGGGGGCAAGGTGGTGGCCTTCCTTTTACGGGGGACCTCAGTAAGATCCACAGTGAGAATCCAAGAAAGGTCCACATCCTTAGCCAACACAGGAGGGGATTCATGGAATGGAGCTTGAGCTGGACCGAGACAATCAATCCTTGGGTTATGTCGGGATAACCAGGAGAGATCAAGTACCAGTGGCAGTTCAGATGAATTAACCTGATAGAAAGATATTTCTTCATGACGGTTGCCTTTGAGCATCAGTTGGAGGGGTTGAGTGGAAAGGTGGATCTGGCCGGTTCCCAGAGGTCGACCGTCTAGCGCCTTGACGTTGATCTTTTCTATTTCTTCCTGAGTTGGAACTCCCCATCTTTGAGTGAGAGAGATGTCCATGAGGTTCCTGGTTGCACTGGAGTCAACAAACGCCTGAAGTTCACAGGTCTGAGACCTCCATGACAAGGAAGCTGTGAGCATTACAGAATTAGGGGAAGCTGACTGAAGAGAGAACCGACCTGTCAGGATTCCCCTCCCTGCTGATGGGTATTCTCTTTTATTCGATGCTTAGGACATGCTGCCCGGAAGTCTCCTGGATCACCACAGTAGAGGCAGGAACCTGTTCTCTGGTGCTGCTCTCATTCCTCCTGAGACAGGTGCAAGCGCCCCACTTGCATAGGCTCCTCCGTGTACTGGGTGCTGGGTGGTGAGGGAGGGGGAGAGGGCGAGGAAAGTCGGTGATCAGACAGTGCGTAGGAAGCTTGAAACATTCTTTCCCTGCGCCACTCAGTTACCCGGTTGTCAACTCGAATAGCCAGATTAATCAGGTCATCCAGACTATCCTGCTCCTCCCAGACAGCGATCTCACGCCAGACCTTTGCGTTCAGTCCATGCTGGAAAGCAGTGATGAGGGATCTTTCATTCCATTCCATCTCTACTGCAAGGGTACGGAATTTAACTGCATAGGCCCTCACCATTCCTCCGCCTTGGCGCAGGTCCAAGAGTCGGTGAGCAGCCTCCTGACCCCGTACTGGAAGATCAAAAACCCTCCTTAACTCTGCCATGAAATGTCGGAATGACTGGGCTGTGGGATATCTTTGCTCCCGTAAAGCGTTGAACAGGCTGAGTGGAGGTCCATCTAGAAGATTGACCACGTACGCCAGTTTTGTTACTGACCTCACTATCAGTTTGACTTTTATAGGAAATCATTACTAATCAATTTGAAAATCATTATAATTACATTATGAGGTAGCAAGGTCAAAACACATGCTGCACTTGAAGCAGTGCCATTGTGTTTTAATCCTTTTTAAAGTTAATCTCAGTATTCTTCCATTGTAGTCTTGCTGATAAATCATAGAACTTTTTTATTTCAGCACTCAAAGCAGTTTCCTTGCACCACTTCCCTTTACTTCCTTGTTACATTGTTTAAGGCACTCCAAGTCTGCTTTGTGATACAAATGTTTCCCTTAATGTAAGAAGTTATAAACGGGACAGGTTTTACAACATCAGCTGTGGATGCTTCTTCTGATTTAAGATTAATTTATTTCCTATGTTGTAAGTGTGAATACACTTATTTCATTCCTTCACACCATATGCTTCATAGCATACTGTATGTTATGATTTAATATATTGATCATCATCCTTCAACGAATAGATCTCAAAATAATATAATATGTTCAAATAGGCCATTATCTCCGGTAAAATCCAAGGTCCGGAATAGTCTTTGCAGCTTGCATGTGGAATGTATGTTTCCTCTTGTGGGAGAACTTAGAACTACAGAGCTGCTCTTGAAGAATAATGGATTGTCGATTTAAAATAGAGAAGAGGCAAAATATTTTCTCTGAGAAGATAGTATTTTATTTTAAGTTCTCCTTCTTTAGTGATATTTGAAAAATAGTCTGACTAGGTAGATATTGTAGCGAGCATTTGGTCCATGACAGACGAAAAGAGCTCGTTTATCTCAACTGCTGGTTTTATTGTGACAAGCACAATAACAGATAGAGTGCCATCGCTCGGTGAGAACCAACCCAGTCACATACAGATGGGGAAGGTGATCATTACACACCCTGGTTACAGTCAGGGTGACCCACAAACTGACAAGTGAACAACTGAGCTAAAAAGTAACAGTAAATGAACTTGAGCTTATCACCATAATTCCCAAAAAGCATTTAAAAGCAAGAATAATAAGTAGCACTGGCCACTAAGTATGCTGGGCCGAGCTGTTGACCACACCCCCATAGTGCCACACTGCCCCCACCTGAGGGGTCAGCCATCCCCACCAACCCCCGAATCCATAACACAGTCCAAAAGTCCCGTTGGTGGTCGACGCTGCCGCCTGGGTGGCAGAGGCGTGTCCGTAGATGCCCCCCCCCAAGGGGGGCACTGTTTGGTGAGGTCAGAGAAAGGGCACTCAGAGTGTCACTTCCTTTCTTCAGCCTCGCTGGATCGGAGGTGGCAGTGAAACTTCTCATGGAACTGGGGGTGGGGGGATGAGGGGGGGGGAATGCCCTAAAGGCCCTTCTTAACCTAATGCTAGCTAAGCATGATGAGAGATGAGAAGAGCTCGCTTATCTCAACTGCCGGTTTTATTGTGACAAGCACAATAACAGACAGAGTGCCATCGCTCAGTAAGAACCAACCCAGTCACATACAGACGGGGAACTGATTATTACACACCCTGGTTACAGTCAGGGTGACCCACAAACTCACAACTGTGTAACCCAAGCTGAAATGTCACAATAAATGAACTTCTCACCATAATTCCACAAATGCATTTATAACAAGAACAGTAAGCAGCGCTGGCAGCTAGCAACGCTGGGGTGGGCTGTTGACCACACTCTCAAAGTGCCGTAATACTTCACAGAGCAATGTAAAAGGCTACCATGAGTAAGTGTAAAGGCAGAGTGGAGAGTTACTGCCAGATAACAGAAAACATGAAACAGGTTTGGGCGGCTGAGTGGGCTTGTCTTCTTCCTAATTTGTATCCTTGTATATTCCACATGTGAGAGGTACAAGTTGAGTGGTTCTCAGTAAGAAATATAGATGGCATAAAATGGAGGAAGTAAAGGCTTCTGGTGGTGTAGGGAGTGCATCCGGATGTTTTTGGGCTGCTTTGGTATTATCAGTGATATTGCAAACCTAAAAAATTCCTAGAACATCTGGCTGGTTACTTCTACCACATTCCCATTCCCATTCCTATCACTTCTAATATTCCCCACCCAACTGCATATTCATCCCAACTCCTTCATCCCAGTTCCAAATCCTGTTCCTCCTTTTAGATCTCTATTTCCACGTAAATATTGATCATCCTGTTTCTGATTCTGGAGCCCATGTTGGCCAATATTAACAGCTGTCTCTCCCTCAGGTATTGCCACCTCCTTCAAATGTGTCCTCCTCACCCCTTACCCAAAAACCCTTTGTCCTTCCATCCTTAAAATCTGCTGCCTGAGCTCCGAACTCCATTTCCTCTCTGAAGTTGTTGAACACGTAAACGTCACAATTCATGTTTGTTTTAATCTTCAGTTCCATCCTTCTTATTGAGGTTCTATATTGTCCTAATACAGTAACAGATTTGATGCAAGGCAAAAAGAAGTGTTCTTTACAATGATAATGAACGTAGTCAATCTCCACTTGACACGTCTGTCACCTTTCACATAGCTGAAACACTATCACCCTTGAACGTTACTTCATGGTGATGAAGTTAGATGGGAACACGTTCACCTGGTTCAACTCTAACCTATCCAGTTATGGTCACAAGAATATCCTTTATGGCTTGTTTTTCCCATGCCAACATCTTTTATATCTGCCCTGTTTCTCATCTGTCCTCTGCCGTTCAACAACATCATCTGAAAATAGAATTTAAATTTTTGTATACATCTCCTTACCATCTCTCCTGGCCATTCCGTGTTGCTACGACAGATTGGCACAGGTTTTCAGAGCCCTGCCAGGTAATCATCAGGGCCTGGTGCCTTGTGAGAGTTCACCCTCTTGAAAGATGTTCTGACACTAGCCCCTGAGACAGAAAACACAGAGCCTCCAGTTACTGCAGAGATTTGCATAGGTGTAGTTTTATTTTCCCTTTCAATGTGTGCACAAAAAGCATTATTAAGCCAATCTGGGAGTGAAGCATCACAGCCATTCATGATGTTGGATTTCTCTTTGTAGGAAGTGATGGCCTGCAAACCCTGCCAGTGCTTTCATGCTCATGATTCTGTGTCTAGCCTTAACTGGAATTGTTTCTTCGCTCTTAAGATAGGTCGTACCTGGATTTCTTGTATAGTCTTGGATCAGCAGTTTTGAATGCCACTGATCAACCCCTCAGCAGACTATGAATCTCCCGGTTCATTCATAGGTTTTGATTTGGGTATGTCTGGTATGCTCTCAAAGGCACACACTCATCCACACAGATATTCATGAACTTTGTGACAACTATGGTGTATTCATTCAGACTTGAAGATTAATCCCTGAATATTAAGTCCTGTAAGTGCTCTTCCACGTCCCTTGACCATACCTTCTTGGTTCTCACCACTAGGCAGGTGTGAGCCATGTTTCTGTAAAGCAGAATACGCAGTAGTCCCTGATGTCCCTCTAGTACAACAATTGTCCTCTGAGGTCTTCAATTCTATTTTTCGAGACTGCAGGACAGTTGAGAGTGGAAGTCTAAGGCTGCTGTGTTTCAATTGTACTGGTAGACCAGTGCAGAGTCCTCACTTCCATTTTCTTAAAGGGGAACTTGTGACCCACATCTGCTATCCGAGGTTCATTGTTTTTAAGTATCGATGGATTTCTTTTTAAATATCTTAAAACAATGCTGTTACTGAAGTACCCACGGTTATGACTGTGGATTTCAGCTATATAGTCCTAAACGGGAATACTTGATGATTCCCATCAGAACTGCATGCAAAGTCACCACTTAACAGTGTCACCTTACCACCCCACACAAAAGTGTACAAAATCCCTCATCCCACCTTCTGTGCCTGTCCTGCGTCCCTATGATTCCTTCTTCCCCTGTGTCCCATCAATTGGCCAGGGAACATAGCATTTGGTGGCCGACAGTTATTATCCTAAAAAGACTAGAATTTATAGACTGCCCTCTAGAGACATTACAGGAAAATAAAGTAACTTCCACGATTGGGTAGTGCAATTGGCTGTCTTAATCAGAAAGGATAGAGATGGCATATTATCTTTCAAGTTTTCATATATTTTTAATTTTCATTAAGCTTCTTTTAGTTACACGATGAGCATTTCAAAACTTGCTTTTTCTCTTCAGAGCATTCAGACTGTATATTTCTTTTCATTAAAGTACATCTAGAAACTGTTGCACTTTCAGAATTGTTCCATTTGGCAGTGAAAGGGTTAACTGGGGAACAAACGCTGAGTGCAGGTCAAGTTAATTTACTGTTTGAGTTCAAACAATATGTAGTTTGGAGAAGGGGAAGGCAGCATTGTTTGACTTACTAAATAATGGTGTACACTTTCTTACTCAGATCTATTCAGTAAGAAAAGGAAACTCACATGTGAAACCCCTGTGCAGGAAATACTCCATTCCTGTAAATGAGAAATGTCACTTTGTCATCACATGACTATATCCAGTTTAAACAATAAGTGCTTCCTGCAGTCAGGGGCCTGGACAAATGTGTGAATATTGGGAAAGAAGCTCTAGGTTATACAAACATTTTACAGGAAAATTCTGTAGAAACTACAAGGTTCTTGTAAACTTTTCTTTTGTGTGAGATATTTTTTATGCCTTGGTTAATTTGATCAACTCAGACCATGTAATGGCAGCCTGCCTCTTGCACAAAAATGTCTAAGGATCACATTCTCGTGAAAATGTGCCCATGTAAGGAAGGGGCAATGTGTTTTTTCTTCACTGTTTTTCTTTTCGTCTGTGTTTTGCTGGGATCAGAGCATGGTGTGGACAAACTGTGCTCACAGCTGTTGACACACAAGGTTGAAAGCAACAGAAACCACCCATGACCTACAGCTGTTGAATTCTGAGCTTTACAATGGCTTTTCTGCTGTGTAGTACTTAATATGAAAGAACTCCATTTTCCAGCTAAGGATATCATTTATACGGTTCACTGCATCTGAGCAGAGGTTATTTTATTGTTTATGTTACTTGTACAATAAAGGGTGGACAACCTGGTTGCAATTGTTTAAATATACAGTACCCTTGCAAATGAATAGTTTTGTATTCAATATGTACACCAACCATATTCATGGGATTAACAAAATATTTGAAAGGGAAGTTGCATTAACACATTTCTAGCTCAGAATTGACTATGTTGGAAAAGTTGATATGAATCCTAATGTTATTCAAATGTACCAACACATCCTCTTTCTCAATGTTGACATGCTCCAACAAACTAACCTGTTCTAAGCTGACCTGATATCTGTCCAGGTCTCTCTTACTGGTGAATACTGAAGCAAACTATTCATCAAGGACCTCACCTACCTCTTCTGACTCACATCAAAGTTGCTGGTGAACGCAGCAGGCCAGGCAGCACCTCTTCCTAGAGATGCTGCCTGGCCTGCTGCGTTCACCAGCAGCTTTGATGTCTGTTGCTTGAATTTCTAGCATCTGCAGAATTCCTGTTGTTTGTACCTCTTCTGACTTCCTCTTTTATTGCTGATCAGTCCTGCACACATTCTGGTCATCCTCTTGTTCTTCACATGCATGTAGGACTTTTCCTTAATCCTGCTCACTGATGTAGGAAGTACAGAAGCCTGAAGGCACACACTCAGTGACTCAGGAACAGCTTCTTCCCCTCTGCCATCTGATTCATAAATGGACTTTGAACCAGTGAACACTATCTCACTTTTTTAACATATATCATTTGTTTTTTTGCACAATTTTTAATCTATTCAATATATACGGCAATTTATTTATTTATTTCTTCTATTGAACTGTTGCTGCTAATTTAACAAATTTCATGACATGCCGGTGATGATAAATCTGGAACGCTGGTTCGCTGCTGTCATTACTGCATGGTCAGGAATCTTTTGGAGGGTAGGCCTCAAAATCCCCGGCTTTGCCTGCTGATGGCGACCGAGGTTGAGGTCGAATCGTTCGGACAGAGCTGGCGCTCAGTACTCGGTGTCGGAGAGCTGATCAGAGCTCGAAGTTTTCGGATGACTCAGAATCGGACTGTGATCGTCATGGCAGGGAGAGTTTTTCTTCGTTCTCCCGTCTGCGTGACATGTGGGACATTTGAGAGACTTTGAACTTTCACTGTGCTCATGGACTTCTTCATCAAGTTATGGTATTGTTGCATTGTTGTCACTATATGTTATAATTATGTGGCTTTGTTAGTTTTTTCAGTCTTGGTCTGTCCTGTGTTTTGTGATATCACACCAGAGGAAATATTGTATCATTTCTTAATGCATGCATTACTAAATGACAATAAAAGAGGGCTACGTGTCATCATAATCTAATCTAAATCTGATTCTGAGGCCACCTCATGTCCCCTTCTAGCTCTCCTAAGTCCCTTCTTAAGCTCCTTCCTGGCTATCTTAAAACACTCCAGACCCCTGACTGATCCTTGCTTCTTAAGCCTTAAGAATGCTTTTTTCTTCCTCTTGACTAGATGTTCTACATCTCTTATCACCATGGTTCCTTCATTCTACAATCCCTTCCTGCCTCAATGGGATAAACCTATCCAGAACCCAATGCAAATTCTTCCTAGACAGCTTCCACATATCCCTTGTACATTTCCGAGTATATCTGTTCCAAATTTATGCTACAGGTACAAACGTTTGTAGATACTTGGGAGCATCATAAATTGGCCTCCCTGATTTAAATACTTCTCCATAATGTCTGTTTCTATTCACGTCCAATGATATTGTAATGGTCAAGGAGTTGTGGTCACTGTCTCTGAGCTGCTTACTCACCAAAAGATCCGTAATCTGAAAGATGTAATTGAATGTTTTATTATTGCTGGGATCACTTTGAATTCTTTGAGATGCAGAAGATTTTGGCCATCTCTCCTCATACCCAAGACATAATGAAGAGTTTGATATGCAATGGATTTGGCACTAGTTTGGTTTGGTATTGGCATTTGGAACTTCATCAAGTCTGCTTATTCCAACCTCATTTACAATGGATCTTTCAGTACACAAATAGTTCTCTCCTCCAATGATAATGTGACAACTTACATTATCTATTATATCATTTATTTTAAACCCTGCATTTGAGCAACTTTCCTATTTCCAATCTCTTCCTAATGTGCCAGCTCTATTTCTTAATCTGCCAGTGTGCCATGGTAGAGCCCCTGTGAAGTTAGTAACAATGTGCATAAGGAGATTCAGTCTTATTGGTCTCCTTAGATGGAGGTAGCTGTGACCTCAACATCCAGGACAACACACATAAAATGCTGGAGCTACTCAGCAGGTCAAGCAGCATCCGTGGCTGATTAGTGTTAGTCAAGGTGGCTTTGTGAGGGGCAGGCCATGCCTCACGAGCCTGATTGAATTCCTCATGATAGAGCAGTGGTGTGGTGTATGTGGATTTTAGTAAATCATTTGACAAGGTTCATACAGAAACCCAGGAAGCATGGGATCCAAGGAAGCTTGGCTGCGTGGATTCAGAATTGGCTTGCCCTTAGGTGGCAGAGAGTGGTAGTTCATGAACGTATTCTACCTTGAGTCTGGTGACCACTGGTGATCTGCAGGGATCGTTCTGGGACCTTTTCTCTTTGTGATTTTTATTAATGACTTGGATAATGAAGTGGAAGGGTGGGCTACTAATTTTCTGTTGACACAAAGGTTGGTGGTGTTGTGGATAGTTTAAGAGGTTGTCGTAGGTTTCAGAAGGACATTGCGCAGATGCAGAACTGTGCTAAGAAGTGACAGATGGAGTTCAATCCGGAAAAGTGTGAAATGACACACTTTAGAGTACAGGGTTAATGGCAGGAATCCTAGCGGTATGGAAGAGCAAAGTGATGTTGGGGTCCACATCCAAAGATCTCTCAAATTTGCCGTGCAAGTTGATACGGTAGTGAAAAACTGAAGAAGGGTCTAGGCCCGGAACAGCAACTGTTTGTTCATTTCCATGGATGCTGCCTGACCTGCTGAGTTCCTCCAGTGTTTTGTGTGTGTTGCTTTGGGTTTCCAACATCTGCAGAATTCCTTGTGGCTAAGCAGATGCATGTTGTCTCGGACCTCATTCGACAGGAGATCGAGTTCAAGAGCTGTGAAGTAACATTGCAACCTTATAAAACTTCAGTTAGACTACACTTGGTGTTGTGTTCAGTTCTGGGTGCTCCATTATTGGAAGGATGCAGAAGCTTTAGAGAGGATGTAGAGGGGATTTACCAGGATGCTGCCTGGATTAGAGAGCAGATCTTATGAGGATCGGCTGAGTGAACGAGGGCTTTTCTCTTTGGAGGATGAGAAGTGATTTGATAGAGGTGTACACAACATTAGGGTCATAAATATAGTGGACAGCCAGTGCCTTTTTTCCAGGATGGAAACGGTTAATATGAGAGGACATAATTTTAAGGTGATAGCAGGAAAGAATAGTGGGTGCCAGAGGTAGGTTTTTGTTTTACACAAGGTCGTGAGTGCTTGAAATGCACTGCCAGATGGTGGAAAAGTCAGATACATTGGAGACATTTAAGAGACTCTTAAATAGGCACATGGATGAAAGAAGAATGGAGGGCTAGCTCATTAGTTAGAGCTTTATTGTCAATGAGAATTCAGTGCTGCTCCATTTAGCGCAAAACAGCAGACTGGTGATTCAATTACTGAAAACACAATGACTACAATTAAAATGATGCCTGAGTTACAGTATTTAGAGAGACATCGAAGACACAATTGAATTAAAAACAAACTGCTCTAAAATGGGGCATTGTTCAGTTGCACAACAGCTCTGGCGGGAGGGGGGGAAACTATTTTTCAGTCTGGATGTCCATGCAGAGATGTCCCTGTATCTCCAGCCAGGTGGTAGGGAATTGAACAGGTAATGAGTCCATCAGCACAGCCCAGTGCCATAGAGGTCCATCTATGTAGATGGGATGGGTCAGCTTGATCTTTGAGTAGGACAAAAGGTTAGCACAGCATCATGGATCAAAGTCATAGAGCTGTACTGCTCAATGTTCTGTTTTCTATTTATCCTTGGCAAAATGAGGCGGTTGCTTCATTGGAAAGTTATTAGTTTAAACTTGGCACTAAGCCTCCAAAGTATTAGAAAAGGTGACATGAAAAGATCTTCCTTTATGAGGAGAACACAGTCATAAGTTTATACTCAAGTTAGGACCTAGAGAGCTGAATATATAGGCACTGCAGAGGAGTGAAGGAAACAAGGGACTGGATTAAAAAAGACTCCTTTGCAGAGCTAGATGAGCTCACAAGGAAAGGGAAGAGAAAGTCAACAGACAGATTTCAATAGGTACACTTAATGTCAGAGAAATGTATACAATATACATCCTGAAATTCTTTTTCTTCACAAACATCTGTGAACAGAGGATTGCCCCAAAGAATGAATGACAGTTAAATGTTAGAATCCCAAAGTCCCCTCTTCAACTCTCCCCCCCTCATGAACAAACAGTAGCAAGGAACGACACAGACTTGCTGTACCCCAAAGACTACTCATTCACCCAATAGTTCAACATTACCACAGGCTCTCTCTCTTCCTAATAAGGGAAAAAGCGGTGTCCCCGTTTCACAGCGAGAAGGGAGTCTTAACAAAACAACTCGCTAGCTTATGGTGTTTGAAGTCTGTTGCGTTGATTTGTCTGAGCTCTGTGCCCTAAAAGCTCAGGTCTCTGGGCACACAGCCAGCTTGCTGCTTTTGATCTTCCGTGTTCTCCCACGTCACATCAGGCAGCAGCACTGGCCTCGAATCAGCCCACCTCAAGAGCCATGAAAATCTGGCACCCTGAAGGCCGCGTCCTTGGCATATCAAAAAGTGGCCGGTCGTGAGGGCCTGAGAGCGGGTCCCATTCCCGCAAAGAACCGGTCAGCATGTAACTCTAGGTCAGGGTCTTCAAAAGAACCTTGAAAGGGAGAAAAAAGAGGTAGTAAAAATAGAAATACTGTTTCTGAAGATGCAAACAAAGGAGTCACCTTTGAATTTCTACACTGAGATAGGAAGTGAATTGCAAGCCAATGTCAGCCAGTAACCCCAGTGGTAACAGACAAATAGGACTTGGATTCAGGATGCAGTGAGGGTTCCAGCCAGGCATGTATTAGAATAGACATATCCAGAGATATAAAAATTGTGGACAGAAGTTTCAGAAGGTGAGCTAAGCCAGAGGAAGAGCTGCAGGCAAGAGCAAGCGACCATATAAAGGGAACGGAAAGGAAACAGAGTCAAATAGTTGACTAAGACTGTGAACAGCCCACTTCAGCCTCAAGCAGAGGCCAGAGTAACTATGGCAGGCTTTCCTGGAGTGCAAGTTCTTATAGTTAGGCTTTGGGTGGTATCACAACTTCAGTCAATGCTCCAGATATACTCACAGAAGGATATTTTTTCCACCTACAAAATATTTACTATCTTGGCCTTGTTTATGCCTTAGTTTCCTTCATAGTTTTTGTTTTCCAGCAAAAGGTGATAGAAATCAACTAAAATACTTCATAGTCCACAGGTAAACAGTCACATTTTTGTAAAATTTCAAACTATCTTTTTTCAATTTTGAGGGTTTAGTTTAAATTTGCAACCTATTGATCGAGGCATTCATCATGTGGACAGTCAGAGGCTTTTTCCCAGGGCTGAAATGGCTAATATGAGAGGGTATAATTTTAAGGTGCTTGGAAGTAGGTACAGAGGAGATGTCAGGGGTAAGTTTTATATGCAGAGAGTGGTGAGTGCGTGGAATAGGCTGCCAGGGACAGTGGTGGAGGCTGATACGATAGGGTCTTTTAAGAGACTCATGGACAGGTACACTATATGGATCTCAGAAAAATAGAGGGCTATGTGTAACCCTAGGTAATCTCTAAGGTAGGGACATGTTTGGCACAACTTTGTGGGCTGAAGGGCCTGTATTGTGCTGTAGGTTTTATATGTTTCTATATACCTGCAGAGAGCCTATTTGGTAACTAAATAGATCGTAGCAAATAAATGCCTAGAATTTAAACTGTGTAAGCTCACACATTACATTGCAATTTCCAAGAACAATAAAAAATTAATGAAAATTAGGGATGCGCAAAGTATCCAATTTTTGCTTCAGGTTCTTCTGTGCTTTTAAAGCATCAAGTCAGAGCAGACTCAATGGGCCAAATAGCCTAATTCTGCTCCTATATATTCTATGGTCTTAAGCACAAAGAACTCTGGGAATATACAGTGCTGCCCCACACATGCAAAACATTTCTAGGTGCAGATGGGATTTTTTGTCACGTAAGAGTAGTTTATATTTTTTTCAGACCACTTATAGAAGGAGGCTTTCAAAGCTCTCTGTGAGCTGCTACTACAATCAGGTGGGATAGTATATTATCTTCTTAGCAAATTTCTTTCGGAGGCCCACCCTTCTCCAAGAGTACTGGCCTCGTCTGACCTAATCCTTCATCAGTTGACTACTCTCCCACCACACTGACTAACGATTGAATCTTACCAGGTTAGGTCATGTGGATACCTGGGATAGCTACATATGCACTTCCCAGGTCAGGCCAGGTGGGTACCTGGGATAGCTACATATGCACTTCCCAGGTCAGGCCAGGTGGGTACCTGGGATAGCTACATATGCACTTCCCAGATCAGGCCAGGTGAGTACCTGGGATAGCTACATATGCACTTCCCAGATCAGGCCAGGTGGGTACCTGGGATAGCTACATATGCACTTCCCAGATCAGGCCAGGTGGGTACCTGGGATAACTACATATGCACTTCCCAGGTCAGGCCAGGTGGGTACCTGGGATAACTACATATGCACTTCCCAGGTCAGGCCAGGTGGATACCTGGGATAACTACATATGCACTTCCCAGGTCAGGCCAGGTGGATACCTGGGATAGCTACATATGCACTTCCCAGGTCAGGCCAGGTGGATACCTGGGATAACTACATATGCACTTCCCAGGTCAGGGCAGGTGGATACCTGGAATAGCTACATATACACTTCCCAGGTCAGGCCAGGTGGATACCTGGGATAACTACATATGCACTTCCCAGGTCAGGCCAGGTGGATACCTGGGATAACTACATATACACTTCCCAGGTCAGGCCAGGTGGATACCTGGGATAACTACATATACACTTCCCAGGTCAGGCCAGGTGGATACCTGGGATAGCTACATATACACTTCCCAGGTCAGGTCAGGTGGATAATGGGATAGCTACATATGCACTTCCCAGGCCTATGCAGGCATTGCAGGTACCATCTTCCCCCGACCATTCCACCTCCAGTATCTCTGACTGACTGCTAGCAACCAGCCCTCACTGCCACAACTTCCAATACTTCCTCTACCTAAAAGTACCTAACCTACTCCTAGACTTGTACTAGGTCGTGGCCTTGTGTTGATTCAGGAAGACTTACAGATCTTGTCTCAGACACAACTGAATTTCCCAGCAGCCATTGGTCCGGCTTTGCCCTAAGGAAACGTTCAGCAACTTGTTTTATTACTCTAGTCCTGCTGATATCAGGCATTTCACCAGGTACTCTACAGAACCTTACAGCATGCAAGGGGGAGATTTGCTGCTACTCATATTTGTTAATGTTAAAATAAACTGCCTTTGCTGCTGCCTGCATCCTCTGGCACGGCAATAGGAGAGCTGTGACAGTTCTAGATGGCATGTGCGTGTGCTATAACATTAATTTACACTTCAGCCTGTGTAACAATCTCTGTAACGCACATTGCTGATGAGCTATCGGGTCTGATTCATGCTTGCTGCACCTTACACCAATCCATGGTGCAAGACAAGTAGTCGTGGTTGTTCGGTGACCACGAGATCAGGCTGAGACTGGAAACTGCAAGTTCTTTTTTAACAAGGCACATTAATATCATCGTTATTAGCTGTACCCAGCTTATGCTTTGTACACATCCCACCTGCTATTCATTGTATCGTCCTTGCATTTTGTAGCCTGGGAAAAATACAAACTCAGGACAACAAAGACTTTTTCTGGTCTTTAATTCCTTTATCTGTTTTAGATGTTTTAATGCAGAAAGTGGGTATCAAAATAAAAGCAACAAAATTAATTTAAACAAAACACAATTCCTGCTGTTACAATCTCAGCTTAATTTTGGTCCACACGCTTGTGCGCCAACTAGTTACATATGCAATATGAAAATAAATAAAGAAAATATACAGAACCGATGTGGTAGTGACAACTTTAAAAATCCATACAAACAAAATTAGAATCCCACCAATCCTGTACCATCAAAAATATGAATAGTTACATCTCACCTTAACTAAGAGGAATAGGCACTTTGGCTCACATGTGCTTAACTTCCTGTTTGCCCTCCTGATAGGCCCTCCCTTCAAAGGTTCCACATGAATGTGTTGTCTAACCCCCCTATCACCCTGCAGACAGTTGGTTTCCAAGCATCCTGGATCTTATTACAACCTAATGGTCTGTCCCTGACGTAAACCAGTGCATTTACGTCAATCTTGGGACAATGAACTTTATCCTCCTGTAAGGCAATGCGTTCTGCTGCCTTCTGTTCAGAGTATTCTTTTGCTCTGGCATGAGCATCCCTCTGTGGTTTCTGGTGTGTGGCTAACCAGTCATATTTCCTGTCTACAGACTGTTTTCACCCCAGCAGAGCATCCACTGGCAAGTGGGGATCAACCCCAGACAGTAGGTAATAAAGGGAATATTCGGCGGTTGTGTCAGGCGTCACATTAAACGCATACACTAACTCGGGTAAATGCTCTGGCCATCTGCATTTCTTTTCTGGAGGCAAGGTACGCAGCAAATCGTGCATCGTCCTGTTGAAACGTTCACACTGAGTGTTGCCAGAAGGATGATGAGGTGTAGTACGACTTTTTCTTTACCCCGTACAGTTTGCAAAGCTCAGCTATGACCTCACTTTATTGTTGGTAATTATTGTCAGTAATTACAGCGAATTTGGAACAGAATAAGTAACCACAAAAATTCTCTACTATAGCTCACTTAAGTGCAAGCAGCTCTAATTTCATGCTGCTATAATTCCTATCAATCTTTTCAGCATTTCTCAATCGTCAGCTTGCGTATGCAATAACCTTCTGTCTCTCCCTGTTGCTGGTATAAAACAGCTCCTGGTCCACGATTGCTTGCATCGGTCTCCACTATGAAAGGCTGTGTGAAATCGGCAAAGCCAAGGATAGGTGAACTGGTCAGCTTCTCTTTGAGCAAGTCGAAGGCAGTTTGACATTCTTCTGTCCAAGACTGTTTTAACAGCTGGTTTGTTTTACTAGGACTCTCTGCACCAAGACACAAATTCACTACATCACGCAGCAGACCTGCAATCTTTGAGAAACACTGAATGAACCATCTATAATAACTAAAAAAGTCTTTGACTGCAGATAGTACTGGCCATTGCTGAACAGCCAAGTCCTTCTCAGGATCTATACCTACTCCCTGGTGTCCTAAGAACTTAACTTCTGACTGCAGAAAATGACATTTTTCCAATTTCACCTTCAGACAAGTCTCCTTGAGATGCTGAAGCACAGTGTCAAGCCTCTCCATGTTCCTGGAAAGTTGGTGAATACACCAAAATATTATCCAGATACACCAGCATAATTTGGAAGACTAAATTATTCTTGGTTGCCTGCTTGAGTCTTTGAAAAGTTGCTGGCCCATTGCAGACCCCAAAACAACATGCGAAGATATTCATATAGACCAAACAGGGTCAAAAAAGCAGTCTTATGCCTATCACACTCCTCTACCGCCATTTGGTGATAACCACTCACAAGGTCTATCATTGAGAAAAACTGTGCACCCTGCAGATCATCAAAACTCTCATCAATACGCTGGAGCGGGAACACTTCCTTTTTAGTCTTAAGATTCAGTCTCCAATAATCTGCACACAGTCTTATGCTCCATCAGCTTTCCGTAGCAACACCACAGGTGAGGCAGACGCACTATTGCTCTTCTTCAACAACTTTGAGATGTGCTCTTTCTCTTCACTGTACTGATTGGGCGGAACACAACCGTACGGCTGTGAAATGGGCTCTTCATCAATTAAATGAATCTCATGCCTGACTTGTACCCAAGGTCTTCACCTTCGACTGCAAAGGTATCCAGGTACTTGGCCAGTAAAGCTCTTAGCTGAGCTTGCTGTTCTTCACTACCCCAATGTCGAGTTTGTCTAGAATTGACTTTAACTTGGGGTTACTACCCTCCTCCTTTACACCAACTATCACTTGTTCAGTGCAGCTGAGATCCGCTGAAGTCTTACAGCACCTTGTCTATCACTATCTACCCTTCTTACCTTTGACAGGATACCCAACTGGGTCCTAGGGGAGAGCCATACATCCTCTCTAGAGAGGTTTAAAGCATGTACTGGCAGCGTACGGCTACGAGAGTCAACAAGCATGGGAATAAATACAAGACCACCTAGTAGAGGGGTGTGAAGTGGCTCAAGTAACATCTTATGGTCAGTACCAGCACCTCCAGTGGCCTTCCTAGTCGCAATGGTAACTACAGTAGCTATGTGCTCGGTATCTTTTCCCGATACTCGGACTGCGGCTTTCTTTTCAGTAGTGCGTTTTCTGGAAAATATCTCTCCAATCAGAATCCATCTTTCCTTCTAGGCTCATGTCAAATTCAGCGCAGACAAGTTGTCTGCATTGGCTTGTAATGTTTATGCCTATAATGCACGGGACGGGTTGTTCAGTGCTAACAGGATCTCTAACCACTAGGAAGCCGCAATTGGGAATCTTCATGCCCATCGCTTGAACCTCTGGCTCTAGATACCCAAGGTAAGGAATATCAAGACGGTTAGTGGCTGTTAACCTAAGCCAACCTGCAGTGTACAACATACACTCATCCCCTGCACTCAAGTGTTCTTGAAAGCACATTGCAAGAACTGGTGACAGAATGACTGTACATCATCTGAGTCTGCAATGTTCCCCTGAATTGCCCAACTCACAACAACCTGAGGGCTGGAGGATGCGGACTCCGTATCCCTTGCCCTTTGCTTCTGTGAGCAATTCCTGGCCACATGCCCTCCCACCTGACACTTTAAACAAATTGGTTGCCCATCCTTTGTGACCCTAAGGTATAACTCAGGTCTGCTGCTATTAGCATGTGCAACACCTCTCTGTACAGCAAGATCTTTCACTGCTTGAATCAACTCACTAATGGCTTTGCCCTGCTCTGCAAGGACATCATCTAGAGTGACAGACTTAGATTCTTGAGCTTTGAGAGTCGAGCACTGTGCCTGGCTACTGCTACACTTTGACTTTACAGCCCTTGCATTTCCCGACGACTCTTAGAAACATAGAAACATAGAAAATAGGTGCACAAGGGCTATATCTAACTCCCTCTTAAATATAGCCAATGAACTGGCCTCAACTGTTTCCTGTGGCAGAGAATTCCACAGATTCACCACTCTCTGTGTGAAGAAGTTTTTCCTAATCTTGGTCCTAAAAGGCTTCCCCTTTATCCTCAAACTGTGACCGCTCGTTCTGGACTTCCCCAACATCAGGAACAATCTTCCTGCATCTAGTCTGTCCAATCCCTTTAGGATTTTATATGTTTCAATAAGATCCCCCCTCAATCTTCTAAATTCCAATGAGTATAAGCCTAGTCGATAAAGTCTTTCATCATATGAAAGTCCTGCCATCCCAGGAATCAATCTGGTTAACCTTTTTTGTACTCCCTCTATGGTAAGGATGTCTTTCCTCAGATTAGGGGACCAAAACTGCACACAGTACTCCAGGTGTGGTCTCACCAAGGCCTTGTACAACTGCAGTAGTACCTCCCTGCTCCTGTACTTGAATCCCCTTGCTATGAATGCCAGCATACCATTCGCCTTTTTCACTGCCTGCTGTACCTGCATGCCCACTTTCAATGACTGGTGTACAATGACACCCAGGTGTTGTTGCACCTCCCCTTTTCCTAATCAGCCACCATTCAGATAATAATATGTTTTCCTGTTTTTGCCACCAAAGTAGATAACCTCACATTTATCCACATTAAATTGCATCTGCCATGAATTTGCCCACTCACCTAACCTATCCAAGTCACCCTGCATACTCTTAACATCCTCCCTACAGCTAACACTGCCGCCCAGCTTCGTGTCATCCGCAAACTTGGAGATGCTGCATTTAATTTCCTCATCTAAGTCATTAATATATATTGTAAGCAACTGGGGTTCCAACACTGAGCCTTGCGGTACCCCACTAGTCACTGCCTGCCATTCTGAAAAGGTCCCGTTTATTCCCACTCTTTGATTCCTGTCTGCTAACCAATTCTCCATCCACATCAATACCTTACCCCCAGTACCGTGTGCTTTAAATTTGCACACTAATCTCCTGTGTGGGACCTTGTCAAAAGCCTTTTGAAAATCCAAATATACCATATCCACTGGTTCTCCCCTATCCACTCTACTAGTTACATCCTCAAAAAAATTCTATGAGATTCGTCAGACATGATTTTCTTTTCACATATCCATGCTGACTTTGTCCAATGATTTCACCGCTTTCCAAATGTGCTGTTATCACATCTTTGATAACTGACTCTAGCAGTTTCCCCACCACCGATGTTAGGCTAACCGGTCTATAATTCCCTGGTTTCTCTCTCCCTCCTTTTTTAAAAAGTGGGGTTACATTAGCCACCCTCCAATCCTCAGGAACGAGTCCAGAATCTAAAGAGTTTTGAAAAATTATCAGTAATGCATCCATTATTTCTTGGGCTACTTCCTTAAGCACTCTAGGATGCAGACCATCTGGCCCTGGGGATTTATCTGCCTTTAATCCCTTCAATTTACCTAACATCACTTCCCTACTAACATGTATTTCCCTCAGTTCCTCCATCTCACTGGACCCTCTGTCCCCTACTATTTCCGGAAGATTATTTATGTCCTGCATAGTGAAGACAGAACCAAAGTAGTTATTCAATTGGTCTGCCATGTCCTTGCTCCCCATAATCAATTCACCCGTTTCTGTCTGTAGGGAACCTACATTTGTCTTAACCAATCTTTTTCTTTTCACATATCTATAAAAGCTTTTACAGTCAGTTTTTATGTTCCCTGCCAGTTTTCTCTCATAATCTTTTTTCCCCTTCCTAATTAAGCCCTTTGTCCTCCTCTGCTGGACTCTGAATTTCTCCAAGTCCTCAGGTGAGCCACTTTCTCTGGCTAATTTGTATGCTTCTTCTTTGGAATTGATACTATCCCTAATTTCCCTTGTCAGCCACGGGTGCACTACCTTCCTTGATTTATTCTTTTGCCAAACTGGGATAAACAATTGTTGTAGTTCATCCATGCGATCTTTAAATGCTTGCCATTGCACATCCACCGTCAACCCTTTAAGTGTCATTTGCCTGTCTATCTTAACTATTTCACGTCTCATACCTTCAAAGTTACCCTTCTTTAAGTTCGGAACTTTTGTTTCTGAATTAACTATGTCACTCTCCATCTTAATAAAGAATTCCACAATATTATGGTCACTCTTACCCAAGGGGCCTCTCACGACAAGATTGCTAATTAACCCTTCCTCATTGCTCAAAACCCAGTCCAGAATAGCAGGCTCTCTAGTTGGTTCCTCGACATGTTGGTTCAAAAAACCATCCCGCATACATTCCAAGAAATCCTCTTCCTCAGCACCCTTACCAATTTGGTTCACCCAATCTATATGTAGATTGAAGTCACCCATTATAACTGCTGTTCCTTTATTGCACACATTTCTAATTTCCTGTTTAATACCATCCCCAACCTCACTACTACTGTTAGGTGGCCTGTACACAACTCCCACCAGCGTTTTCTGCCCCTTAGTGTTATGCAGCTCTACCCATATCGATTCCACATCCTCTCAGCTAATGTCCTTCCTTTCTATTGCGTTAATCTCCTCTCTAACCAGCAATGCTACCCCATCTCCTTTTCTTTCATGTCTATCCCTCCTGAATATTGAATATCCCTGAATGTTGAGCTCCCATCCCTGGTCACCCTGGAGCCATGTCTCTGTGATCCCAACTATATCATATTCATTAATAACAATCTGCACTTTTAATTCATCCACCTTGTTACGAATGCTCCTTGCATTGACACACAAAGCTTTCAGGCTCGCTTTTACAACACTCTTAAGCCCTTATACAATTGTGTTGAAAAGTGGCCCTTTTTGATGCTTGCCCTGGATTTGCCGGCCTGCCACTTTTACTTTTCAGCTTACAACTTTCTGCTTCTACCCTCATTTTACACCCCTCTGTCTCTCTGCACTTGTTCCCATCCCCCTGTTGTGAACTAACCTCCTCTCTCCTAGTCTCTTTAATTTGATTCCCACTCCCCAACCATTCTAGTTTAAAGTCACCTCAGTAGCCCTCGCAAATCTCCCCGCCAGTATATTGGTCCCCCTAGGATTCAAGTGTAACCCGTCCTTTTTGTACAGGTCACACCTGCGCCAAAAGAGGTCCCAATGATCCAAAAACTTGAATCCCTGCCCCCTGCTCCAATCCCTCAGCCACGCATTTATCCTCCACCTCATTGCATTCCTACTCTCACTGTCGCGTGGCACAGGCAGTAATCCTGAGATTACTACCTTTGTGGTCCTTTTTCTCAACTCCCTTCCTAACTCCCTTTTTTCTCCTGTCAGGACCTCTTCCCTTTTCCTACCTATGTCATTGGTACCTATATGTACCACGACCTCTGGCTCCTCGCCCTCCCACTTCAGGATATCTTGGACGCGATCAGAAATATTCCGGACCCTGGCAAACTACCATCCGGGTCTCTGGACTGCGTCCACAGAATCGCCTATCTGACCCCCTTACTATCGAGTCCCCTATTACAACTGCCCTCTTCTTCCTTTCTCTACCCTTCTGACCTACAGGGCCAGACTCTGTGCCGGAGGCACGGCCACTGTTGCTTCCCCTGGGTAAGCTGTCCCCCCCAACAGCACTCAAACAGGAGTACCTGTTGTTAAGGGGCACAGCCACCGGGGTACTCTCTATTACCTGACTCTTCCTCTTCCCCCTCCTAACCGTGACCCACTTTTCTGCCTCCCGTGGCCCTGGTGTGACCACCTGCCTGTAACTCCTCTCTATCAACTCCTCACTCTCCCTGACCAGACAAAGGTCATCGAGCTGCAGCTCCAGTTCCCTAACGCGGTCCCTTAGGAGCTGCATCTCGGAGCACCTGGCGCAGATGTGGTCATCCGGGAGGCTTGGAGACTCCAGGGCCTCCCACATCCGACACCGAGAACAACAAACTGCCCTCACACTCATATTGCCCCTCTCCTCAAATAACAACTGAAAATGAATACCAAACCTTCCTTGCCTCGCCCGTTTCCGCCTAAGCCCGCTGAGCTGAAGCCCTTAAGCCTTCACTCTGCTCCCAGCTCTCTCCGCAGCCTGCAAACTACGCTGCCCGCTGTATGAGGCTGTGTTCCTTTTAAATCGTCACACGCCTGCGCAGTCCCGCCTCTCTGAACGCCAATGGAAAAAAAAACGAAAAATTCAAAAATGGCTTCCTCTGCACTCCTGCTCCGATTCTCAGACTTCCTTCTTCAAATTCTCCTCTTCTGAAAACTAGAGGAGTCTCCTCTTGCACTTCTATCATTGAGGACTTGGGCTTGTCCTACATGAATCAGTGGAGCTCCCTTCTAAGGGAAGGATCTCTCATGGCCTCTATAAATTGATCTCTGAGCGCCACCCTCTTATTGGCCACAGCATCAGGGCAACGTTTCAGTAGCAAGTTAAGGGCTTGGGCTAGGACATGTGAAAACTCTCTTATGTCTTCACCCTCACGCTGTTTGCGACTATGAAAGCTATGCATCAGCTGGGGTGTACTATGGTTGTCACTAAAAGCTTATCTGAGATAGGTGAACAAGTCATCAGCCTGGGCTTCCTCAGCATCACTGTGCATACATGCTTCTTCTAGAGCTGTACGCCTGAGCAGTGACATAACAAGATCATACTGATCCTGGTCAGACTGATTTCTATCACAAAACACCTGTTCGACTTCTTCAATAAAGTCATCAACAGACCTCCCATCTTTCCCAACATCCCCTGTAAATGGAGCTCTGTGTCTTTCCTTTGGAACATATACAAAGGACTTCTTGCTTAATTTATCTATAGTTGCCATGGTTACCCCATGCCTACTACGCAACTCTCTAATTTGTTCATTCAAATGAGGTTCAGTTTGCTCATTCTCTGACTGTAACATTTTGAAAATTCAAGTCTTTAAAGTCTTTACCACGAGCCTGGAAAAGGAGTTGCTGACGTCTTTTGCAGAAAACACGATGACTTCATGCAATTGCTCTGGATCACCGTCACAGTTCTACATCCTGGCGTCAGTCCCGATGTCCCAGCCCAGTCTCAAGGCTCTACCAGTCTCCGTGTGATAACCGGCTCTCCTTCCGTCCCACGGGAGCGACTATCTTGTTCTTCACCACTACCGTATAATGCATATTGTACTGCATACAAAAATCAAAAACCCTCCAAACTGGCTTGGAATTATCCCACTCCTGGTACCAAATTTTGTAGCCTGGGAAAGATACACACACAGAACCACAAATACTTTTTTGGGTCGGAAATTCTTTTATCTGTTTCAGATGTTTTATTGCAGGAAACGGGTATCAAAATAAAAACGACAAAATTAATTTAAAAAACTACAGTTCCTGCTGTTACAATCTCAGTTTAATTTCAGACCACACCCTTGTTACGTATGCAGTATGAAAATAACTAAGACAAAATATACAAAACCAATACAGTAGTGGCAAATCTAAAAAAACCCAGCACATACAATGTTATGAATCCTACCAACTCTGTACCTTATAAACAACACCAAAAATAAGAATAAATACATCTCATCTTAACTAACTTCGGCACGCATGTATAAGGTCCAAGCGCATATAGGCCGGACCTAAAATGAGTTGTCCTCGCTCACGTTATGTGAACAAAGATTAACTGTTACTCTGTTACGTTCACATTCAACCGTGAAAGCATAAACTAAGACAGAAATCAAACTTTACAATGTATTGCCTTGTAGTTAAATAACTGGAAAGACTAACCTCAGACCGATAAGGAACCTTGCACAACCACACTATCCAGCGCCCATACCTTACTCGCGAAAATCTAAAGCATCCACATGTAAAACATGTCAAACTTCCGATATTCTCGATTAACCAACGGGTATAAAATGAAATTACATGGATGTTGTTCACCTTTCCTCACTGCATAACCAATATTCCTAGGGGGAAAAGGCAGCTCCCAGTACTCGATGGCAGCCTCTCTAGAACATTGTAACTCCTTTTATTCCGCACGTGCATAATGACGTCACCATTTTCTCTTAAAGGCACAGGCAGCAGGGTGAATACAAAAGTGTACTTCAACAATAGAAAACAATATTCAACGGTCACCTGGTTACACACATTTCAAGAATTGTTACTAGGCCTTTGGGTGCTAAAACAGATCTCCACCCCTAAGGTACGCTGGTAAAACGTTAACCAAAGCATAATGTCAAAGGCCTTTTCACTGTTTCTAAATCAAAGCTCAAAATAAATGTATTGCCAATACAATACGAGAGGTGATTGATAAGATCATGACCTAAGGTAGAAGGAGTCAATTTTAGAAAACCTAGCACATTTATTTTTCAACATAGTCCCCTCCTACATTTACACACTTAGTCCAGCGGTCGTGGAGCATACAGATCTTGGACCTCCAGAAAGTGTCCACAGCAGGGGTAATTGATAAGTTCGTGGCCTAGGAAGAAGGAGATGAGTTATACAGCTCTCTTTACATGCACATGCAGTTCAACTCTTTGAATGATGATGCAGAAAGTTTGAAGTTAATAACTCATCTCCTTCTATCTTAGGTCACGAACTTATCAATCACCCCTTATGAGTTATTAACTGATGAGTCATTAACTTCAAACTCACTGCATATTATACCTTTGCTCATTGCGGCCAAAAACTTCTATTTTAACTTCATCAGTCCTCAGGACTTGTTTCCAAAATGCATCAGGCTTGTTTAGATGTTCCTTTGAACCTTTAGAATAGAACTTTCTGACTGAAATGAGCAAAGGTATGTTTGGAGAAAAAAGGGTGCAGAATTTCATGAAAAGAACACCTCTCCAACTGTTAAGCACGGGGGTGAATCGATCATGCTTTGGGCTTGTGTTGTAGCCAGTGGCATGGGGAACATTTACTTGTAAAGGAAAAATGAATTCAATTAAATACCAGCAAATTCTGGAAGCAAACATCACACAGTCTGTAAAAAAGCCAAAGGTGAAAAGAGGATGGGTTCTACAACAGGATAATGAACCTAAACACACCTCAAAATCCACAATGGACTACCTCTAGAGGCGCAAGCTGAAGGTTTTGCCATGGCCCTCACAGTCCCCTGACCTAAACATCATCGAAAATCTGTGGATAGACCTCAAAAGGGCAGTGCATGCAAGACGGCCCAAGAATCTCACAGAACTTTTGCAAGGAGGAATGGGTGCAAATCCCCCAAACAAGAATTGAAAGACTCTTAGCTGGCTACAAAAAGCTTTTACAAGCTGTGATACTTGCCAAAGGGGGTGTTTCTAAGTACTGCCATGCAGGGTGCCCAAACTTTTGCTTTGGGTCCTTTTCCTTTTTTATTATTTTGAAACCATAAAAGATGGAAATAAAAAAGTTTTCCTGCTGAAAATATTAAAGAAATGTGTCATCTTTAACTTTATGCCTTTTGGAAATCAGTTCATCTTTTACTCGCTTAGCTATTCACAGTAACAGAAATTTTGACTGGGGTGTCCAAACTTTTACATGCCACTGTATATGTCACCATACATGACCCTGGGATTTATTTTCTTGCAGACATTCAGATGTAAATACAAGAAACACAATGGAATCAATGAAAGACTGTACCTGACAGTATAGATAGACAGCCAATGTGCAAATATAACAAAAAAAGGGAAAAAAGAAATAATAATAATTAATAAATAAAAAAGTAATAAATATCGAGAACATGAGATAGAGAGACAATCAAAGTGAGCCCATAGGTTGTAGGAATAGTTCAGTGATGTGGTGAGTGAAGTTATCCCCTCTAGTCCATGTGCCTGATGATTGAGGGGAAATAACCATTCCTGAACCTAGTGGTGAGGGTCCTGAGGCTTGTGTGTGTCCTTCCTGATGGCAGCAGCGAGAAGAGAACATGATCTGGGTGGTGGGGATCCCTGACGATGGATACTACTTGCTTGCAACACCTTGTGTAGATGTGTTCAATGATGGGGAGGACTTTACCAGTGATGGACTGGGCCGTATCCACTAATTTTTGTAGGACTTTCGGTTCAAGGGCATTGGTGCTTCCATACCAGACTGTGATGCAGCCAGTCAATATATTCTCCACTACACATCTATAGAAGTTTGTCAAAATGTTAGATGACGTGCAGGGTATTTGCAGACTTCTAAGAGAGTAGAGGCATTGCCGTGCTTTCTTCATAATTGCACTTGTGTGCTGGACACTGGACAGGTCCTCTGAAATAATAACATTGAAGAGTTTAAAATTGCTGACCCTCTTCACCTCTGATCCCTCAATGATGATTGGCCCAATCCTCAGCTCCTTGGTCTTGCTGACATAGGATGAGAGGTTGTTGTTCTGGCACCACTCAGTCGGATTTTCACTCCTTCTCCTGCATGTCGATTCATCACCAATGGCAGTGGTGTTGTCTGCAAAATTAAACATGGCATTGGAGCTGTGCTTAGCCTCATAGTCATAAGTGTAAAGCAAGTCAAACAGGAGGCTAAGCACATAGCCTCGTGGTGCACCTGTTCTGATGGAGATTGTGGAGGAGATTAGTTGCCAATCCGAACTGACTGGGGTCTGCAAGTGAAGAAATCAAGGATTCAGTTGCACAAGGAGAAGTGAGGGCTAGGTCTTGAAACTTATTGATTAGATTTTTGGGGATGATGGTATTGAATGCCGAGCTGCAGTCAATAAAGAACATCCTGATGTATGCATCTTCTCTGTCCAGATGTTCTAGGGTTGAGTGAAGAGCCAATTAGATGGCATCTGCTGTGGACCTGTTGTGACAATAGTCAAATTGGAGTTCATCCAAGTTGCTTCTCAGGCAGGAGTTGATATGTTTTATCACCATGTTCTCAAAGAACTTCATCACAGTAGATGTAAGTGTTGCTGGATGATAGTCATTGAGGCAGGTTGCCACGTTCTTAGGCACCGGTAAATGTGAACTTGAAGCAGGTGGGTACCTCAGACTGCCAAAAGTGACAGGTTAAAGAGCTCAGTGAACACTCCAGCTAGTTGATCAGCACAGATCTTTAGTATTCGGCCAGATACCCCACTCGGGCTGAATGCGTTCCGTGGATTCACCCTCCTGAAGGATGCTCTCACAGCAGCCTCAGAGACTGAAATCACAGAGTCATCGGGGCTGTGGGAGTTCATGAAATGACTCTATGTTTTGATGTTCAAAGTGATATAAAAGCTACCGAGCTCATCTGGGAGTGAATTCTTGCTGTCAGCTATGTCATTTACTTCCACTTTGCACAAGGTGATGGCATTCAAGCTCTGTCCCAGCTGTTGGGCATCCTTCAGTGATTAAGTTTGGTTCAGAATTGCCATTTCATATGTGAGATTGTTTTCTGGAGATCATACCTAGACCTCTTGTACTTAATTCGGTCACCAGACCTGAATGCCCATGATCTGGGCCTTGACAGAATGCAGATCTCATGGTTCATTCAGGGCTTCTGGTTGGAGAAGATTCTAAATGATTTTGTGGGGGGACACTTGTCTATTATAAAGTCTGTGACAACCATGGTGTATTGGTTCAGATCCTCTGATGTGCCCTTGAATACAGCCCAGTCCAACAACTCAATGCAACCCCATAGCCACTCCCCTGTCTCCTGCAGCCACCTTTTTTTGTCCTTCTCTCTGGAGACTTGATCTTTAGCAGGTCTGTAAGCAGGTAGGAGGAGGACAGCCGAGTGATCAGATTTCCTGAAATGCGATCTAGGCATGGAACGGGAGGCACGCCTAATGGTAGTGTAACAGTGGCCGAGTTCTTTTGGGATCCCTGATGCAGCAAGTGATATGTTAATGACAACTGGGCAGAAATCTCTTCAAATAAGGCCACTTGAAGTCCCCGACAATGATTTGAAAGGTTATGAAAGGATGTTGCTTGCTGATCGCCACACTGAATACCTTGAGCGCAGGCTTAACATCGGCCTTTGATGTTATGTAAACAGCAGTCAGGATCATGGAGGAGAACTCACTTGATAAGTAGCATGGTCGGCACTTAGTAATTAGGTGTTCCAGGTCGAGGAAACAATTTTGTGACAAGACCGCTGCATCTGAGTGTTTATCATGAAACACAGACTCCCAACTTTTGCCTTCTCTGAATCAGTAGTCCATTCCAACCTGTATATCGAGAAGCCCTTGAGTCTTATCAGCGTGTCTGGTGTGTCTGGAATGAGCCATGTCTCCATGAAACACAGAACACAACAAGTTCTCATTTCCCTCCAATACAGCAATCTTGCCCTTCGGTTCTGAGTCTTGTTCTCCAGCAACTGTACATTTGCCAATGAGATGCTGGATAGAGGGAGCATCATTTCCTGCCATTTCTGCCTGGCCCAGAGTCCTCCCCTCTTCCATCTCTTTTGGCTGTGTTGAAGTACCTTCGTCTGCTGAAAAGTGCTGTACCTGTGTGGTTGAAAGTTAAGTCTGCAAAGTCCTTCAGAAGATCATTACATTGCTAATTCATTAAGGTGGCTCAAAAGTGCTTTGGTTGAAGTGAAATTCCAGGCTGCAGATTGCAGCGAGTGTGGTTCAGAAGTAGATCATTTAGAAGTTTCGTAAGCTGTCAGCAAAACGTTGCCGAGTTTCCTGAACAGCAGCTTGCATCACGAGCATCAGTCTGATCCCAAAAGTTATTGATGAAAATGCTTAATCTACAACCTTTGATTGAAATGACATTTCTCCTGCCAAGCCAGAGTTTTATTCATGGCAATTTGGACACATACATAGAACACTCATACAGTATGTACAGTTCCTAAGTTCATGAGCAGGTGTGATTGTAGATCGTTTACAACATTTTACTCTGGATTGAATGTAATGCCAAAAGCAGGCTGGTTAAATTTTCTGCCTCCAGGAGGTCTCATTCTGCTTTGATTAAGTATGACTTTGGATTCAGTCAAGTTGTGTTTATTGTCACGTGCATAAGTATGGAGAGGTTCAGGTATAATTAAAAACTTGCTTGCAGCAGCTTCCCAGGCATGAAAGTACAGGCAACACACAGAATATAGATTAGACATAAAATTATATCATAGATACAAAACAAGACTGCAGAAAACAAGAACTGAGTGCTCAAAGAGAAAGACACAATCAAAGACAAGTGCAAGAGGTGGTCTGTAGGGTTCCATTTGGTTGTGCAGTTCGGTTCAAGTCTTGATGACAGTGGGAGAGTAGCTGATTCTGTACCTAGTAGTGTATGCAGAAAGTAGTAGTTCAATTGTCCATACCCAGGGCGTTGCCTTTCATGCCCAATTAGGAAGTTGTGGGCTCACAACTTCCCCAGTGGCTGGACCAGTAGGCTCATTGCAGGGTCAGTTCTCAGAAATTGAGAATTCCTGCAGGCCATGAAAGATGCAGTACAAATACGCCCTCTGTTGGAGTGGACGTGACACCAGGAGCAGTTAACAGACCATGAAGAATCACCAGGAATTTCCCCCTCCTTCTGGCAGTGTTACAAAACAAACATTCGAAATAGCAACCAGGTAGTTATGGCTATGTAGAATGCTTATTTTGTGTCTCATCTGAGATGAAAGCCTGTTTTAGAACCTCATTTGGTGTTGAAACTCAGCAACTATAGCACTCAAGAAACACATAAGCAACTTGTTTCCAGACAAGCTACGTTTTTCTTTGTTCTCATCCATAAGGAGTGGCTCAGAGGTTTTTTCTAGCCTTTACAAGTTATCCCACTTGAATTGTTCAGCTCTAAAATTAACATACTATTAAACTTCCTGCACTAAACAGAAGTAATACTGGTACGTGAAGAAGTAAGCTGATACATTGCAGGATCTTTATTCTTCGACCCCAATGGTAGAGGTTGCAGAGTCTGAAGGTGCTGAAACAACCGTGGCAAGTTGCCACAGTGCAGCAAAGTGGAGGGGATCGAAAACGTTTTAATTATTCTCTAGAAATTATGCTGCACTGCTTTCGTTATCTGTAGGTCATTGAAAATTGATTTAACCTGGAGTAAATCATGTCTATATACATTTCCCAAGTCAAATCAGGGAAATGCTAAATTAGCCTGGGTCTTCCATCACTGTAACAAATGTTATTTCTGGGTCAATCACACACACACACACACACACACACACACACATGCTGTCCAATGGTCTTTTGTAGCTTTGTATCATTATGAGAATTCCCATAGTAGGCCATTCCCAGGAGAATATGGTCTTAAAAATACAGCCGTGACTAGAACAATCGTACTCTCGCCGCAGGAGGAAACACTAGCCTCAGCACTAAAGAAGACTCCAGTCATTCTTCCCACTGTGATCCCCACCCCACACATAGAAAGAAACTCAAGTCATTTTCCACCCTTCCCTCTAATGAAGTTGAATGATTCTCCACCCTCGGTACTACCAATGAAGACTCCAATGATTCACGAACTTCCCCACAAACAAAGTCTCCAGTGATGGTTCCCCTTCCCACCAATGCAGATCTTAGTAATTCTCTCCCCCCCACCCCCACTGATGAAGAGTCAAGCGTTGGTTAATCATCCTCAGCAATAAATACTCTGGTGATTCTACAGTTCCTCACTGATGAAGGCTGCATTAATTGCCCCATCACCTGTTCGGACCTGTAGTCAACATTCTGAATCCTTATTTATAATTGAAGCTGAAGGAGGGTATTCTGTGATGATTGCCTTACCTCTTAGCCTATCAGTGCTTCCAGGAGTGTTAGGCCTTACTTATGACTTGGCAGCCAAAAGACAGTTAAGAACCTAAGATGATTTAGGCATTTAAAAAATGATTTAGATGATTTAAAAAATGTACACCCTCCCCTAGAGTTATTCTGTGCTTGAATCTGTAAGGCAAATTCCTTCCTTTGGGTTACTGGGAAGCTCCACCTAACACAAACTTCATAGAATTCAGTGGGAAAAATATTTTGGTGAAATTTAGTTCATGATGAAACTAAATTTGTGCTGGTGTCAGTAAAGAGGATTCAATTTTGTACCCATGAATGCCATGGGATGATGTATAGGTTTTAACTCCTTGTGTTACAGTGGACTAGTTGAACAAAGGGCATCTTCCTCTAAATTCAAAGGTAGCACCTGCAAAGACATACTGTATACTAGAGAATGTTAGAGAAAGCCACAGTGGACTGTTAAAGGCAAAGCATGGTTATCTTTCTTGAATTTTTTGATAAAAATAGATTGTGAGGAAAGTACAATTGATGCAGTAAGTATGGACTTTGAAACGATACTTAATTAGGTGCGACACAGTGGGATGGCCGTAAAGGTTAAGTGCCACAGAAAGAAAGGAGCTCTACAGAACATATAGGAAAATAGCCAGGCAAAGGGAATAAAGAGAGTAGGGAAATGCTGCTTCTCAGACTGGTGGAAAGTGTGTACTAGAGTGGTCCAAGGGTTGGGAGTATGATCAGTGAATTTCTTTTTCTTTTGTAATTTATTTTTTTATTGAATTTCATCATCAAACAAACATTTCCATAAGATGTATTTCAGATACTGTACATATATATCATATAGTCATATTTGTCACAAATCTCCACATAATATTTATCTGATGTATACACTTATAGAAAGGAGAGGAAAGAAAGAACAATCGAAAGAAGAAAACTATGTACAGAGAAGGGAGTGATCTTGATCAGTGAATTTCTTAATATAAAAACTGCATTAATAACCTGGACCTGAACAGGCAAAGCACAGTTTGCAGATCTTGCAGATGACATGAACCTGGAGCTGTAGGAGGATCATAATACAATTCATGACAATGTAATCAGCAAAGTGTCTTATGAAATTTAGTGTTAAGAAATATAAAGTGTTACTCTTTGGAAGAATGAGAAAGGACAATGTAATCGAGGCAGCATACTAAAAAGAGGACCAGAAGGGAGAGTTGAAGTGCTATGTGTACAGTTTATTTAAAATGTTAGGGCAGGTTGTTAAAATAGTTAAAATATGCAGAAGACACCCAGTAAAAAAGGGGTTTCACTTATAAATATAAATAGGGGCATGGACTACTAGAGGTATACTAAGCAAAGTAGTTTCTGCAAGGAATCATGGAGAGTTCAGTGATCTGGCCAAGACAAATGAGTAAAGGAGAGACAGTACCTTCTCAGGGGAATCACTTGAAACAATATTCACAATTATTTCCTTATTCTCCAGATTTTTATTGTGCCTGGGTATAATACCACACTTTTCCTCGTTTGGAGCACCAAGCAGCCAAAGAACTTCCCCCATTTTTGGACATTTCACTGAAGTAGCTATTGATGCAAGAGGTAATTCTATTTGAAGAACAAGACACCCTTAAGTAACTTGGCATTAAGAAAATCCATATCATGGTGGTCCCTGCATTTGATCACTAATATGTCAAAGGAAGATTACACAGTGAGGTATATCCTACACAGAACTACAGTGTAAATATTTTCTGATGAAGCAGCCAAGGTGGAAACATGCCTTGATGAAGCTGGGGGAATAAGCTTCATCAGGGGATGTTTTTTAAACTTACAATGCACAACAGAACTGTAGTGGTAGAATAACAATTTAAAGCCTAATTTAATTTATTGATAACTACAAGCAGTAACTAAAACAGGTCTATTATTGCTTTTCCCTGTAATCTTTCCTAGTCTTGTCCCCTTGGTATTGGGGAATGGTATCTTGATTGGGCAAATGGAGCTGCATCTACCCAGGGTGTCAAGCTGAAAGGAAGTTGGCGGCAGACATGGAGCAGGGAGCAACAAAAACAGCCAGGTACTTCAACTGAAATTAGAAGAGTTTTTTAATTATTTGCCCTTGCCTATTTTCCCCTCAGCAGAAAGAGACAATAATTCACAAACATCAAAAACAATGATTTTTCTTTAGATCAGGTCTGAAGAAAATTGAATGCTATTCAGGGGAAAAAATTACTTCCTTTAGTTTGCAGCATTTACTGAATTGTATGCCAAAAGTGTGAAAATATGAGATTCTAAATTATGCAACACACAACATTGATTTTTTTTCTCATTCCTATGTTTAAAATGATTAATTATTCCACTATCTAAAATACAAAGCAATAAACTAGCTGATAAACTGGGGTTACCTGGATTTCTGTCTGGCATCTGGTTGATAGCTAAACCAAATGATACATGTTATTTGCAAAGAAAACAAAAAGTGATGTAAACCTGCCCTATGGGCTTCACATTAAATTAAAATTTGACATGTTGGATCAGACCCTAAGCTGCAGTCGTAACCTGTTAGATAAAGTAATAAACTAGTCATTATAGAGTCATTTGAGGCCCTTTGTGAAATGGCTACTTGGTAATCAGTTGTAGTTAGCCATTACTTTCAGTTTAATTTTTCATTAATGTTTCAACAGATGAAGCAATGAATCCACAATGAGCATATTGTTCACTTGTATACACATCTCTTTCATGTTAATCTTAAATATTGATTCATCCAAATTCTTCTCCCATGTTAACTTCAGCAGATGCTCTTAAATAACCTGTTCTCCTTCATGAGAAGTTTGTGTAGAAGTAAATGAAACCCAGTTGATGAATAGTGTCACATTTTCTGTCTTAGGACTTGTGGGAATTTTAACTTTTCGATGAATGTCTTCAAAATGCAGTAAAGATCCAGAGTTAGAAACCAAAAGGCCCAGCAACTGGGATGAAAAATTTAATCTTTGTACATACCAAAACCTCTTCAGATGCTTGAAATCCAGAGCAACAGATGAAAATACCAGAGGAACTGAGCAGGTCAGGCATCGTCTATGGAGAAAAATAAACAGCTAACGTTTCAGGCCGAGGGACTGATTATCTGCCCATCCTATGTTTCCACGTTCTGGTCTGTCCTGCATGGAGTTCAGTGGGGTAGAACTCTCTTCTGAAGATGTTTTCTTACTCCTTTAGTTGAAGGGTGAGAGGGATGCTTTAGGGCTTTTCACCAAGTCTTCACAGAAAGGATATGGAAAAAAGAGTTGCATTTTAGCAATCTCTGATCCTGTTTTCAAAGCAGAGTGTATTTATACAAGTTATATAGTAGTTGAGGAAAGGTAAAAAGGAAACATTTTGAAATTATTTAATTGATGTATTTTAACAATGGAAAATTTCATATCAGATTCATATGTTAAGTATGTCCTTTACTTATTATGTTAAGGGGTATATGTTCCAGATATTTTATTCATAATATGCATGTGAATCAGCTTATCTTTGGGACTCTAACACCCTATTTATATTAACTGTGTTGTTCTTCCTCCCCGCGCCTTGTGGTGCATCGGGCGGTGATCTTGGCGTTTCTTTAGCATTTGTCTGTTGTTTTTTTATCGAGGCTGTATTACTAGCTCGATGCTTAATAAAGCACGATGGAAAGCGTGCAAGGAGCCAGCCAGATTTGAACCCGGGACCACTCACCTCGAAGGTCAGTGTGGATACCACTACACCACAGGCTAATTAGCTATGTAACGTCTGAGTACTAAATATTTTATTCATCACTTGAAGAATTTTTTCATCAGTATAGGAAATTTTGTTTTAAAAAATAAGAGTACCGAATTATATAATCTATGGGAAATATATGTATCTGAGGTGTTTACCGTTCTTCCTGGATTATGCAGTTGTATGCCGATCCGCTTTTGCAAGATGCAGCAGAGAAATGCATTATCAGCAGTTGCTGTATTTACTATTGCACAAGCCTGTAGCATTCAATTTGATAGTTAGCGACACCTAAATTTCTTTTTACTATTGCAGATGACCTTTTACAACATCATGCTGAAAGGTTTTGGACAAGATGTTGTTATCATTATTGGTTTGATTCCAAATTTAGTGTGCAAACAAAAAAACAATAGGTTCATATTTAGTAACTCATGGGAAACATCGGACCATCCCAGTTTGTTTCCATATTCACAATGACAGTTTCCATTAATTCTCCAATAAATCCCCAGCTGAAAGGAAATGAGGAAAAAAATTAGGCTTCAGCCTAAACTCTTCCACTTTAAAATCACTTCTTACTGGTGAGGATTGTCCTTTCTTACTTCTTTCTTAGTTTAGTCTGTTTCAAAGATTCATCATATTTAATGAAAGAAAAACTGATCTGATATTTCTGTAAGTAATCTGGCTTACTGTCAAATGCTGTAATTAGATCTGCTTTAAGGAAGAACATTGTTCACCAAAATAAGCCTTCTTTTGATGCCAAAGGAAATCAGATGGTAATCAGGGCTGAGAACAGAGTAAATTTGAGAAGAGACCTTGACCTCCAACTTTAAGAGGGTGATACATCCCCGGGCCCTGAAGTGAACCACGAATTATCAGAAGTCTGGGAATTCTGAGTCATTCGTATCAATGAAACTTGACAGAGAAGCAGGATGCCACTTTGGTAGATTTATCTTCAAATTAATACCTCTGATCTTAGTGCTTTTCCCAGCACATTTCCTTTGCTTCCCAAAATGCATTGCCCTGCATCAACATCAGGTAGCATGCTCTCAACGAAGACAGATTTTCAATAGGAAGGCTCTGAAAGGTAGGAGGCCCGTGCTTTATTAACTGCCATTGAGTGTTGACCCAAACAATCCCTACCTCTTAAAACAAAAATTTCTTTAACAGGTACTTGAAACATTCTCCCTGTCATGGCTATCTGTTAAAACTGTCAAAAACATTGTTTGTGGATGTCTCTGACAAATTGGATATGGTCACAAATTATAAGACATTTTAAATCCATTAAGCAACACACCCAAAATGCTGGAGGAACTCAGCAGGTCAGCAAGCAGCTATGGAAAGAAATGAACAGCTGATGTTCCAGCCCAAGACTCTTCATCAGGACCAGAAAGAAAGAGGGTAGAATCCTGAATAACAGGGTGGGGCAAATGGGAGGAGCATGAGCTGGTGGATGACAAGTAACCCAGGTGAGAAGTGGAAAGTGATACAGTACAGTGCCCATATATATATATATATACTGTATATCATTTCTTAAGACTTTTGCACAGTACTGTAGGTGGGGGAGGAGAGCAGTAATGATATGAGAAACTGGAAGAGGGTGAAGAAGGTGGAATCTAATAGGAGAGGACAGCAGACCATGGAATAAAGAAAAGGAGATATGGAATCAGAGGGAGGGTGATGGGCAGGTTCTGAGGGTGGAAGAGGGGAAAAGGAAGGGCTATGGGGGCCAGGGGATAAGGGGATAAAAGGTGGGAGAGGTATCAGAGGGAAGTGGTTACCAGAAGTTAGAGTAATTTATGCTGATGCTGCCAGGTTGGGACAATAAAGTAGAAAACAATATAAACTGTCTCCAATCGTCTCTGTTTCAGCCGATACACTTACCTCACAGGAATATTGACACTCAGCTGATAGAGATACAGAGAATGAAACCATACAGTATTGTTTTCAGAAAACATCTACTCCCTGAGGTCTAGTGTGGAAACATTTAAATTCATGTCTATGAACAGACTGAGATTCAATGAAACCCAAGGGCTTGTTCATCTCTTGTTACCAGTACCACCAATGGAGCAATTCCCTTTCTAATCCAGCACAGTAGTAGCTTCTGTTTCTTTTGCAAGTCTTTCAGATGCTCCTCACAAATTTATGGCCTATTGACAATGTTCTGTGGGTGGCTTTGAACCATCTGGAGGGCAATCCTTTAGAGTGTGTTTTGCTCTCTTCAAAGTCAGGAATTCTGGCTCGGGTAGATCCTAAGCCACTGCATAAATGTGGTATCGGAGGAGGATAATGGACCTGTTCAACATGTGTATTTATTACTCACACTCGATTAGAAATGAAGGAAAGGAATTGGTACCGGCCGGCTTCTTCTATCAACCCCATAGAAGTCATTCAGATTGCAACGTACTGTTTCGTTAGGGTAATTCTATTTGCAGGCATACCATTGAGAAACAGCAGCTGGCTTTTTTCTGTGACTTCTTCAAATCCACATAGCTTGTTCAGTTCTGAATCTTAATAGATCATTTTCTATAATCTTAAAATGGGATTCTAATTTTAAGAATCTTGTTTTTCTTTCTTCTTCTACTTTGCTCAAATCACTTAACCATTGAAACTTTTGCAAAGATGTTCATTTAAAATAGTGTTTTAATGACCCTTTTCAGTCTTGCTCTGCTTTTCTTTCATTCCATGCTGCCACACATGAGGAATAGTAGATGATACATGGTGAAGAAATTTTTACTGCAACTGAGGCAGAATGATGAGTTCGTGGCAATCTCAGTTTAAGTGGCGGGGGACACAGGCAAGACTGGAATTTCCATCTCTCATGTTCTGAAGCTGAAATCCATGTTATTTCAGCAGCTTTAGTGAAAATTGCTCAACTTTGAAAGTATTCAGGGAGCCTTTTGCAGGTGAAGGAAGTAAACTTTAAACCCTTACATTTTGTTGTTCTCTAATATTCTGCATTCATGTACTGACTCTCCCATGTGACAGTCACTCACCTATGTAGCCATTATTCACAAGTGAACCTAGACAATCGAAGTCAATAGGGTATTTAAACATGCTGCAGAGATAAATCTTTTCTTCACTACGTTTCTACCAACTGGAATCTAAAGGCAGTAATCAGAAATGCACGAGCAGTTTTCTTTCTCTCTTTCTCCAGCTTGGGAGTGAGCTGTTATAAACACTGACAATAGAGCAAGTTCTAACCAGTGTTTTTTACATTTTCTTTAGGCAACTAATTTACTCATTACATCATTGATGAGCCTACTTGGCCTTTACTTTGTACAGCATTAAAAGGAACTGAATTTGAGAATGTCTTCCACAATTTCAATCTTTTTTAAAACTTCTAACATTTTCTAAGAAATGCTCTTGAATTGCCAAGCACCGTTTCCTCCTTAATCAATTCTACAATAACTAACAGTCCCACTGGCTCCTGGTCCTACAATGTCTCAATGTTAAATTTGATATATCCCTGAAAGTGGCTGCACCAGTTGATAGGTTGGTAAAGAAGGTTTATGGCATGCTTTCCTTTGTTAATTGAGGTATTGAGTTCAAAGGCCAGAAAGTTATGTAGCAGTTTTATAAAATTCTAGTTAGGCTACTGCTGGAGTATTACATTCATTTCTGATCACCCCATTATAGGAGGGATCTTGAGGCTTTGGGGAGGCTGCAAAGAGGTGCCCAGGATGCTACCTGGATCAGAGAGAATGTGGTGTAAGGAGAGGCTGGGCAAACTTGAGTTGCTTTCTCTGGAGTGGCAGAGGCTGAGGAGTGATCTGATAGAGGTAATGGGAGGCGTAGATAGACACCAGTATCCTTTACCCATGTTTGAAATGTCTAATACTGAAGGGCATGCATTTAAAGTGAGGGGGAGGGGTAAGTTCAGGGGTGACAAAGGAAGCAAATGTTTTACATAGAGGGAGCTGGGCACCTGGATTGTGCTGATTGGGGTGGAGGTGTTTGAGGCTCTTAGATAGGCTCAGGAATGTGCAGGAACTGGAAGAATATAGAGATTCTGTAAGCAGAAGGGATTATTTTAGTTGGACATTTTTACTAATGCAATTAGTTTGGCACAACATTATGGCCTGTTCCTGCTGTAACTGTTCTAAGTTGTATTCTCTGAAGATACTCCATAGCCCTTCTGTACCAATCTTTCACCAGCCCTTTGACACCTTGCATTCTGTGAGTCTTCAAAGCTGGCCTTTTGCACATCTTATTCTTGTTGCTCCATCTTTGACTGCCATGACTTCAACCATCTCGCCCTGAGCTTCTGCCGTAAATTCAACCATCTCGCCCTCAGCTTCTGCTGTGACTACAACCATCTAGCCCTCAGCTTCTGAAGTCTGCCCCTGAACTTTATTTTAATCTCTCATTGTCTCTGTTCTTTTGTTTTTCTACTGACTATAATTTTGTCAGCCTTAATATCTGCTTATGTGGGTTAGTGCTAATGCTCCCGTACACTATTTTACTCTGTTAAAGGCATAATAAATCACAATCTATATGGACATGAGACAGAAGATGTACATCTCTGTGGGAAGCAAGTTCCAACTTTAGGTGTAGCCCCACTATTATGGAGCTGCACAAGAAATGATTTAGCTTGTGGATTTGGAGTAGTTCGTGATGACAAGTCAGGAAGACTGAATCAGTGCACCTTGGACAGGTGATTGAGCCAAGTTTGCTTGAGAAGGAATTGCAGATTGCAGTTCAGTAAAGAACAAGTTCATGCCAGCCAAGTGGCACAAGACACAAACTCTATAGCTGCTGCCTGCGGCTCTTGTGATCTAGCTGCAATCCTGATTTCCAGCAGCTTGCATGTTCTTCCTGTGTGTGCGCTGGTTTTCTCCAGATGCTTTGCTTTCTTTCCACATTCACAGGTTAGTTGTCCACAGTAAATTGCCTGTAGAAAATGGTGGGATCTTGGGGGAATTGATGAGAACAGGGCAGAGAATGGATTAAAGGGAAAATGTAGGGAATGGGATATTCCCATGATCTGGCATGGATTCAATGAGGAAAATCAGGAATTGGGAGAGGTTGGAGATAGGCAGAAGGGAGGTAGACAAAAGGCAGTTGAAGAAAATCATATGAAGAAGGACCAACCTGAAGATAATCCATTTCTTGCAGACACTCAGAATGGGTCCCCTAAGTAAATGCTAAAGCAGGTTTTAGCTATCCATCTTGGGCCAGTATAATCTGTGAGTGGTGTTGGTATAGAATAATTTCAGATAAGTGACATTCCAGAAGAACACTGCACATACACTAATACACAATTATTTCAATTAGGTATAAGGCTAAAAACAATGCACAAGGTGGTCAACTTTCTAGGCTGATATATAGTGAGAGTTAATACTGTTCACAGAAGCAAGCAGATCATTGAAATCAGGACCAAATGAAAATGTGATGCAGCTGAACTGTTTATTCTTTCAGAGTGTGTGTCATTATTAAAAGTAGCATTAAACTACTACCTACAGCAGTGCATACAAGTTGAACTAAAAGAAAAAACTAAATGGCACTTGTATTTTTTTAGAAGCTAATTCAGATTTTACTGTGAACAAATGGAATAAAATGACTCAGGAGATTTACAGTTCCAGTTTGAATGTTTTATTTTCTTGTTTGAACTTTGCTGAAAGTTCGCTGAGAGTTTCTTTTATTTTTGAGTAGGGCACAAAGCAAACAGTCTCTTGCTATCTGAAAGATCAATGGGATTGCCTCTTATTTGGAAGTGGCACAGAACTGGTATACCATTTACTGAAGACCAATTGTTCCTTCAGTGAATTATTGGTGGTCAGTAAGTTTTTTTTTGGTGCCATTCTGTCTCATCTGCATTTAATCCTTCTTGTGCTGGAAGTGTGTGAAATGAAGAGTGGATTTGTGTAGCTTGTGTTGCTGGGGCTGGCCAAAGCTGCAGCTCAAAGAAGTGGGAGTAGTTGAGGGATACTCCTTCTCGGATGGCTGATGAGGAATACAAGGAAAGGGGAGTAAAGTGTTGCGAGAGGAAGAGGAAGGCTAAAAAGAACAATTGAGTGACCACTGTGATTGATGACAATTGACCTGGGAATTTCTGGAAACAGTGAGCCATGCTTATATGTTCCTACAGCCTCTGGGGACGGCAAGGGCACAACACACAAACTGAATGATGTTGTGCAATATAAAACTGACTTGAGGAAATGGATCGCTAGTCACTTTAATACAATGAGTTTGCCCCCACCACCAAATGCACCCCTCCTGAGCTCCAGAATACTGTGTTACAGTGTCAGGTAATTAATGCCATCAATCATAGACACAGTAGGCAATGGCTACTGTTTCAAGCCATTGAAAGTCAATCATTCTGGCTCCCTCCAAAGTTAGCTGTGACTCAGAAGTTAATTGCAGAGTATGTCCCCAGCAGCGTCTCAGCATATTAAAACAATTCACATCTGCATGCAGTAAGATCATGACAACAAATCCAGGGAATGACTAATAGTGGCAAGCAAGTTCTCAGCACTGAAGTACCAAACTATGACCATTTCCGGTAAGGGACTAACCAGTAGTCTCGTTACACTTACTGGTATTATCACACTCAATTTCCTAGAGGTCACCTTTGACCAGAAACTGAACTGGACCGGCCTTGGAAATACTCTGTCTGAGAGAGTAGGTGCGAGGCTGGGCACTCATTCCCTGGCACTCCAAAGCCTGGCACCATTTACAGGGCACAAGTCAGAATTGTGAAGAAATATGCTCCATTTGCCAAGATGGGTGCAGCTCCAGCAATTTCCAAGACGCTCAGTACTATCCAGGTTAAAGAATCACTTAGCACACCAACAACTAGGTCACCTTTGACCAGAAACTGAACTGGACCGGCCTTGGAAATACTCTGTCTGAGAGAGTAGGTGCGAGGCTGGGCACTCATTCTCTGGCACTCCAAAGCCTGGCACCATTTACAGGGCACAAGTCAGAATTGTGAAGAAATATGCTCCATTTGCCAAGATGGGTGCAGCTCCAGCAATTTCCAAGACGCTCAGTACTATCCAGGTTAAAGAATCACTTAGCACACCAACAACTATCCTAAAATATTCATTCATTCATTCATTCATTCCCTCTACCACCAAATGACAATAATTGCAGCATGTTTCAGATATAAAATGCACTGTTGTTATTCATCTTGCCTTCTTGAACAGTGGGTTCCAAACATGCTACTTCTGTCAACAAGAATGACAGGGCAGCAGGAATGCTGGAACATTCATATTTATCCACCATTCTGGCTCGGTAAGACATTGCTAGATTTTTTTATTGGTGAGACTAAATTCAGTGATTTACTGTCCTAACTATTGTGAGAATACCTTCATCAGTAGTTCCACAGTGACTGAAGAGAGTAGGTCACCATCACCTTTTTAAAGACAATTATCGGGGTTGGTAATAGGCTGGTCTTGCCAAAGGGAACTGAAATCTGAAAGGTTAATAAATTAGAAATGCATTACGCATTATCACCAAGAGCATTTCAGATGGGTAGAAAAGATATAATATTTAAGCAAGTACAAAAGTCTAAAATGTAAGGAACCAAGAGGAGAGACATGGAATCTGCTGCACAAGTAGAGCAAAATAACTATTAAAAATTGCAAAAATGAGAAAATGTAAAATATGCAAAAACCGTTGGCTATCAAATGGCTTGGCTAAAGTGTGAGCCATGGTTCTACTCAGGATGTAGAAGGATGCCATTTGGCCCATCACTCAGATTAACTCACAAAATATTGCCAACAATTGTCCACTGATTTGCTTGCAACCATTCTTTCTCAGATGCCCATTTGCCCTTGTTCATTCTGAAACTCATACTAGGGACAATTTATAGTGGCCAAATGATCTACCAAGCAGCTCGCCTTGGGACATGGGAGGAAAACAGGGCACAGAAGTTACAGAGAGAAGTCGTAAATCCCACATGCAGAGCACCCAAGGTCAGGATAAAAGCCAGAGCAGCAGACCTCGGCAGCATCACCAGAGCAGCACCACTGGGTGTTGCTGCTGCACAGGTCCAACATTCATTATCAAAGGATGTATGAATTATACAACCTTCAGATTTGCCTGCTCACAGGTAGCTACAAAGCAAGACACCCAAAAGAACCCAACTGAAGAAAAAAAGAATAAAAATAAAAGACCAATACTTGATGCACAAGAGAAAGAAAAAAACACCAATCACGCTAACAATTGAAGCGAACAACAACATTCCAGATCAAAATGGCGTCCTTAGATCTGAACCCTGGAGCAGCCCGGAGTGGGCCCAAAGCCTTGCTTTTCTGTTCATCATATTAGTGGGCATGGAGCACAGCAGCCGGGGCAGCCTTCATGGTCCCAGCACCATGAGGATGACCGTCATGGAGAACAAGCAAAATTGGCTCTCATCCTGACTGAAACCCTGTCTGGGTCAGTCTTTAAATTGATCCAATGACGGAACAGTGGAAGGCTCCCCACTCTGGAGTGAAGATTGCAGGGAGCGGGCAAAATCAGCTCTCACCTCTGATCTGGGTCGGCATTTAAATTGTCTAGTTTGTTGTACCTTGCACTAGGACCCAGGTACCACTGCCGTGAAAGACTCCGGGCCTAGGCCACGCCGCTCAGAAGCTCACTCCAGGCTGAGACTCCCCAACCCAACCTGAAGCCGCTCTGGATTTCTTCAGATCAGCTCTAGGTCAGAAGAAATCAGATTAAATCATAACATGCAATTAATTAGTTTATTGCACATGCTGTACCATTGCTGCACAATAAGGATAACATGACAGATGTTCCCGTTCCAGATTGCCATTTACTTTCATGGAAGTAGTACAGCAAAGCAATAACTATCTGTATTGTCATTGAGACACAACAGCATATGTGATATACAATTCAGGTTGGCATATTTTTCAGTTACTTTTCACTTCCATTTCCAACATGCAAACCTGGGCTAGCAGTAGCAAAGGATAGATTCAGAGATCTCACAGATACACGTTTACACTCAGATAGATCATGGAGCAGGCATCAATGTAAATAGCTTACCTTTGAAGTAGTAAAAAAATCACAAGGAATGAAACAAGTATTACGCAAATAAGAAGGAAATACTAACACACAAATGTTTGGCCAGAAAGATAGGACAGACTTAGTGAGAGTTGGTAAGACAAAAGTTTGAGCAAAAAACTTGCCCTGAGCAACTGAAAGTACAGCTTCAAAGTGCGGAGTAATTAAAATCAGGGATAGGCAAAAGGCATAGGTTGCTGAAATAAGGGAGAATGTTTTGGTAGGCATTGAAAGGGAATGGTTGAAAGACAAACGAGACTAAAAATGAGTTAAGTTATGGGCAGCAGGAATTAGAATGAATACATTCACCCAGGGTAGAAGATGAGAGACTGGATGGCAGAGCATTGGAAATGTCAAGTCCAGAAGCTAAAGACAGAGATGGGTGTTTCATCAATAGTTGAATGTTGGTAAGTGGAAGTAGGCAACTTTGTTGTTACAACTGGTATGGGATTAAAAGCTCCTCTTTGGTTCAACACAAGACCAATTCTGCTGAAGGTCTGTTTTAAACTTACAGTGTCAATAACAAGTATTCACCTCCTTGGAAGTTTTCCATGTTTTATTGTTTCACAACATTGAAACATAGTGGATTTAATTCGGCTTTTTAAACACTGATCAACAGAAAAAGACTTTTTCATGTCAAAGTGAAATCAGATCTCTACAAAGTTATCTAAATTAATTACAAATATAAAGCACAAAATTATGAGGGTAGAAACAGGATGATTTGGCAAATTAATGCGTGACGAGAAGCTGGTGCCGGGGGCAGGGCTTTGGATTCTTAGATCATTAGGATATCTTCTGGGGGAGTTATGACCTATCCAAAAGTGACAGGATGCACCTGAACCTGAGAGGGACCAATATCCTTGCGGGCAGGTTTGTTAGAGCTGTTGGGGAGGGTTTAAACTAATTTGGCAGGGGGTAGGAACTGGAGTGAAGGTAGGATAGGACGGATGGTTTAAAAAAAAACAAAGATTGCATGCAGTCAGACTGTCAGGAAGGGCAGGCAGATGATAGGACATAATTGCAGCCAGCAGGTGACTATCAGTGCATTAGGGATGCAGAATCAAAAAAGGTAGCAAATACAGTACCCAAAGTGTTATTTCTCAATGTACGGAGTATAAGAAATAAGGTGGATGATCTTGTTGCACTATTACAGATTGTCAAGTATGATGTTGTGGCCATCACTGAATCGTGGCTGAAGGATGGTTGTAGTTAGGAGCTGAATGTCCAAGATTACACATTGTATTGGAGGGATAGGAAGGTAGGCAGAGGGGGTGACGTGGATCTACTGGTAAACAATGGCATCAAATCAGTTGAAAGATGTGACCTAGAATTGGAAGATGTTGAATCCTTGTGGGTTGGGTTAAGAAATTGCAAGTGTAACAGGACCCTGATGGCAGTTATACACAGGCCTCCAGACAGTGGCTGGGAGGTGGACCACAGATAACAACAGGAGATTGAAAAGGCGTGTCAAAAGGGCAATATTACGGTAATTATGGGAGATTTCAACAAGCAGGGTGATTGGAAAAATCAGGTTGGTAATGGATCTCAAGAGAGTGAATTTGTTGAATGCCGACGAGATGGCTTTTTAGAGCAGTTTGTCATTGAGCCTACTAGGGGATCAGCTATACTGGATTGGGTGTTGTGTAATGAACCGGAGGCGCTTAGGGAGCTTAAGGTAAAAGAACCCTTAGGAACCAATGATCACAACATGATTGAGTTCAACTTTAAATTTGATAGGCAGAAAATAAAGTCTGGTATAGCAGTATTTCAGTGGAGTAAAGGGAATTATAGTGATATGAGAGAGGAGTTGGCCAAAGTAAATTGGAAGGAGATACTGGCAGGAATGTCAGCAGATCAGCAATGGCGTGCGTTTCTGGGAGAAAAGAGGAAGATACATGATAGATGTATTCCAAAAACAAAGAAATAATCCTATGCCACAATAGTACAACTGTAGCTGACAAGGGAAGTCAAAGCTAACATATGAGTAAAGGAGAGAGCATACAACAAAGCAAAAATTAGTGGAAAGACAGAAGATTATGAAGCTTTTAAAAACCTACAGAGAGTAAATAGAAGAATCATTAGGTGGGAAAAGGAAATATGAAAGGAAGCTGGCAAATAATATCAAAGTGGATAGTAAAAGCTTTTTCAAGTATGTAAAAAAAGAGAGATGAGAGTGGATATAGGATCACTAGAAAGTGAGACTGGAGGAATACTAACAGGGGCCAAAGAGATGGCAGATGAAATAAATTAGTATTTTGCATCAGTCTTCATTGTGGAAGACACTGGCAGTGTGCCAGGTGTTGGAGAGTGTGAGGAAGAGAAGTGAGTGCAGTTACTATTACAAGGGAGAAGGTGCTGAAAAAGCTGAAAGACCTAAGGGTACATAAGTCACCCGGACCAGATGAACTGCACGCGAGGGTTCTGAAAGAGGTAGCAGTAGAGATTGTGGAGGCATTAGTAACGATCTTTCAAAAATGATTGGACTCTGGCATGGTGCCAGAGGACTGGAAAATTGCTAATGTCACTCCACTCTTTAAGAAAGCAGGAAGGCAACAGAAAGGAAATTATAGACCAGTTAGTCTGAATTCAGTGGTTGGGAAGATGTTAGACGAACCTGTTGGAATTCTTTGAGGAGATCACAAGTAGGATAGATAAAGGGGATGCAGTGGATGTTGTATATTTGGACTTTCAGAAGGCCTTTGACAAGGTGCCACACATGAGGCTGCTTACCAAGTTAAGTGACCATGGGATTACTGGAACGTTACTGGCATTGCTAGAGCATTGGCTAATTGGTAGGAGGGAGCAAGTGGGAATAAAAGGATCCTTTCCTGGTTGGTTGCCAGTGACCAGTGGTATTCTGCAGGGGTCGGTGTTGGGACCACTTCTTTTTATGCTGTATGTCAATGATTTAGATGATGGAATAGATGGTTTAGTTGCTAAGTTTGCAGATGATACGAAGATTGGTGGAGGGGCAGCTAGTGTTGAGGAAACAGATAGGATGCAGAAGGACTTAGACAGATTAGGAGAATGGGCAAGAGAATGGCAAATGAAATACGATGATGGAAAACGCATGGTCATGCACTTTGGTAGTAGAAATAAATGCTCAAGCTATTTTCGAAATGGGGAGAAACTCCAAAAATCAGAGATGCAAAGGGACTTGGAAGCCCTTGTGAAGAATACCCTAACTTTTTAATCTATTCAATATATGTATACTGTAATTGATTTACTTATTTATATATTATTATTATTATTATTTTATTTTTTGTTTCTTTTCTTCCATATTATGTGTTGCATTGAACTGCTGCCGTCAAGTTAACAAATTCCATGTCACCTGCCGGTGATAATAAACCTGATTCTGATTCTGAGGTTAACTTGCAGGTAGAGTTGGTGGTGAGGAAGGCAAATGCAATGTTAGCATTCATTTCAAGAGGTCTGCAGTACAAGAGGATGCTGAGGATTTATAAGGCGCTGAAGAGGCTTCACCTTGAGTATTGTGAACAGTTTTGGGCTCCTCATCTAAAAAAGGATGTGCTGGCATTGAAGAGGGTTTGAAGGAGGTTCTCAAGGATGATTCCCGGAATGAAAGGGTCATCATATGAGGAACATTTGATAGCTCGGTATGTACTCACTGAAATTTAGAAGGATGAGGGGGGATCTCATTGAAATATTTTGAATGTAAGGGGAGAAGGATGGGGAGTGGTTCTGAGGAGGGAAAAAAATCAGCCATGATTGAATGGCAGAGGAGACTCAATGGGCTAAATAGCCTAATTCTGCTTCCATGTCTTATGCTCTTATAAGTATTCACCCCCTTCAAGTCGGTGTTTAGTAGACGCACCTTTGGCAGCAATTACAGCCTTGAGTCTGTGTGGATAAGTCTCTATCAGCTTTGCACATCTGGACATTGCAATTTTTCCCCATTCTTCTTTACAAAGCTGCTCAAACTCTTTCAGATTGCATGGGGATCGTGAATGAACAGCCCTTTTCAAATTCCGCACAAATTCTGAATTGGATTGAGGTCTGAACTCTGACTTGGTCATTCCAGGACATTAACTTTGTTGTTTTTAAGCCATTCCTGTGTAGCTTTGGCTTTATGCTTGGGCTCATTGTCTTGCTGGAAAACAAATCTTCCCCCAAGTCACAGTTCTCTTGCAGACTGCATCAGATTTTCCTTCAGGATTTCCCTGTATTTTGCTGCATTCGTTTTACCCCCTACCTTCACAAGCCTTCCAGGGCCTGCTGAAGTGAAACATCCCCACAACATGATGTAGCCACCACCATGCTTCACAGTAGGGATGGTGTGTTTTTGATGTTCCGTGGTGTTTGGCTTATGCCAAACGTAACATATAGTCTAATGGCCAAAAAACTCAATTTTGGTTTTATCAGACCAAACAACCTTCTACCAGCTGACTTCCCAGTCTCCCACATGCCTTCTGGCAAACTCTTGTTGAGATTTCATTTGATTTTTTTGCCAACAGTGGCTCTCTCTTTGCCACTCTCCCATAAAACTGTGACTGGTGAAGCACCCGGGCAACAGTTGTTGTATGTGCAGTCTCTCCCATCTCAGCCACTGAAGCTTGTAACTCCTCCAGAGTTGTCATAGGTCTCTTGGTGGCCTCCCTCACCAGTCCCTTCTTGCACGGTCACTCAGTTTTTGAGGATGACCTGCTCTAGGCAGATTTACAGCTGTGCCATTTTCTTTCCATTCCTTGATGATCGACTGAACTGTACTCCAAGGGATATTCATTGTCTTGCAAATTTTCTTGTATCCACTTCCTGACTTGTGCTTTTCAATAACCTTTTCATGGAGTTGCTTGGAGTGATCTTTTGTCTTCATGGTGTAGTTTTTGCCGGGATACTGACTCCACAGCAGTTGGATCTTCCAGATACAGGTGCATTTTTACTTCAATCACTAGAAATACCTTGAATGCACACAGGTCTCCAAAAACAGATCTCCATTTAATGAATTATATGACTACTAAAACCAGCTGGCTGCATCAATGATGACTTGGTGTGTCATATTAAAGGGGCTGAATGCACATATGCAATTAATTTTTTGTGTTTTATATTTTTAATTAATTTAGATCACTTTGTAGAGATCTGTTTTGACACAAAAGAGTCTTTTTCTGTTGATCAGTGTGTAAAAAGCCAAATTAAATCCACTGTGATTCAATGTTATAAAACAATAAAACATGAAAACTTCCAAGGGTGAGTGAATACTTCTTCTAGGCACAGTATATAGCTGTCAGCAATAGTGACTGTGGCCCTGCAATGTTCTCCACTGGATTTCATGATCCCTGTGCTATGGCATTGTTAGGTAAACAATAATACTCCTTGTCAGTTACTTATGATATGGAAGTGATATATGCATTATGGGCCATTATTTAGTCTGTATGATATACACATACAATAGTCTTTCTTAATATATTTAGTATTCACTTTTCCATTGCTCCTTCATGCTTGGTTTTCAGGAATGCTGATGTGTATGGCCCCTTTAAAGAGGATATCCAGAAGTTATTTATTATGACAGAAGTAAATAAAATACTAAGACAAGTATAAGAGTCATTTTAAATTCCCAAGACCACAAGGCATAGGAGCAGAATTAGGCTATATGGGCCATCGAGTCTGCTCTGCCATTCGATCATGATTGATTTATTATCTCTCTCAATCCTATTCTCCAGCCTTCTCCATATAACTTTTGATGTCTTGACTAATCAAGAACCTGTCAACCTCTGCTTTAAATATATCCAAAGACCTGGCCTCCACAGGCATCTGTGATGATGAATTGCACAGATTCACCACACTCTGGCTAAAGAAATTCCTCCTCATCTCTGTTCTAAATATATCCTCTGGTCCTAGGCTCACACACCATCCTCTGCACATCCACACTATCTGGGCCTTTCGATGTATGATAGGTTTCAATGATATCTCTCCTCAGTCTTCTAAAACTCCAGTGAGTGCAGGGGCAGTGCCACCAAACACTTCTCATATGTTAACCCTTTCATTCCTGCAATCATTCTCTGTACTCTTTCAATCTCAGCACATCCTTTCTTCGATAAGTGGCCCAAAACTGCTCACAACTGTTCCAAGTGCAGTCTGACCAAGGCCTTATAATGCCTTCGCATTACATCCTTGCTTTCATATTTTAGTCCTCTAAATTATATCCTGTTCATTACATTATATTTTAGTCAAGTACAGCTCGGCATTCGATATTATTATCCCTTTCAATACTAATCAAAACTAATCAGTAAGCTTCAAGACCTTGGCCTAAGTACCTTGTTGTTCAATTGGATCCTCAATTTCCTCACTTGCAGATCCCAGTCAGTTCGGATTGGTAACAGCATCTCCTCCACAACCTCCATCAGCACAGGGGCCCGTGGTCTACTCGCTTTACACTTACGACTGTGTGGCTAAACATGGCTCCAATGCTGTGTTCAAGTTTACTGATGACACCACTATCGTACGCCAAATCAAAGGTGGTGATGAATCAGCATATAGGAGGGAGATTGAAAATCTGGCTGAGTGGTGCCACAACAACCACTGCTTACTCAATGTCGGCAGAACCAAGGAGCTGATTATTGCATTCAGGAGGAGGAAACCAGAGCCAGTTCTCATCGGAGGATCAGAGGTGGAGTGGGTCAGCAACTTCAAATTACTCGGTGTCATTATGCGTCTGCTATGTTCACTGTGAACCAAGTCTCACTGCAATAAGCAACTGACATCAGTCCCATCTGCCTCAGATTGTCAGTCTTATTCTCAAGTGACTGTACCTTCACTAACAAGATGGTAGGCAGAGGAGGCCACATCCCTCTGAGCTTCAGCCTGGTTTGAATCCCGCCTCTCCGGCCGCATTTTTGGCCTTGCCTTGGCGTTGACGCTTAAGGGCACCGCGTTTACCTGCTCTGCATTTAACTGTTGAATGTAAGATCTGAAGATCATTGATGTAATTTCGTAGTCCGTTGTTGAGAGGAAATATACATGCTGCAGGTTGCAGTGAAAGTAGTTCAAAAAGATTTTTAGGAGAGAAATTGGTATAAATTCCTGCAGCCCACAGAGAGTCGCCAATGTACACCAGTGCCATCTTTACCATCTAACCTAGGCAGCAAGTTGAAGATTCACCCAAGGATGATTATGCCTCAATGTTCTTATTGAACAAATTGAAAACTCAACATAGCGCTCTCAGTACAAAATCTCACTGACTATTCATTCATAGCCGAGGGGGAGAACTGCCTTGGTGATGCTTGGTTGTTCATTGCTGCTATGACCCATCTGAGTGATACTTGCAGGGTAGATGGAAGCAGGCTGCTTCCAGTCATTTTTAAGGCAGGAGTGAGGACTCAACAGCCGTAAGGTTGGAGTGGATTTGAAGAGATTACAACAGAAGTGCAATACTTCAGGAATCAATGAGGATGTGGGATCCATTTCCAGGTTTGTGGGTGAACTAGAAGTTATGTTAACATTCAAGATTAGATTACACTATTGAATGAAAGAAGTGTGCCATAAAGATATCACATGAAGTCACATAAATCTGATTAAAATTTATGGGGAGACAAAAAGGAAATATGGATTAATTGAACCACAAAGATTGTTCCTATCTTATACCTGATTTCTCTGCATATGGAATATTACACTTTTAAATTAGGCTGTGAAAACAGACAGCTTCAGGTAAGGGTTTTAAGAATCAAAAGCAACTTGCTAAAAATAACTACTATAACATTTCATTGACAAGAAGTAACATGAGGTTTGTAAATCTGCATGGATCAAACAGAAAAAGCTAACTAATATTTTTTTTACAGATTTGATTGATGGTTGTTTTTTTTAAGCCCGGGCAATTATTCCTTAGGGCAGGAGTTGCACACGAAGTGGAAATTGCATTCTTTCTGCGTAGCGGCTTGTGCTTGAGGACAGTGAGCATGGAATGGCTCCGATGATCCTATTTAATAAAGGTGGTTGTTTTTATTCTTGCTTTTGACCCTTACACTCAGCCTGACAACACCCTTATAGAGTCTTCATCAAGTCCTTTCACTTTCCCTCTTGTATTCCACTCATTTCAGTAGCTCAATCAGTGGTGCATCTGTATTTACACTAGGTACATCAATCTGAGATCTTCATGTCCTGTAAAAGCTGCAATTAACAGAATGACCTGATTTGCAGGCTGATTTATTACACTCATCAATCTGTAGAGAGCATTTTGTTTGTAACTGAGAGTTAACACCCCCCACCCCCGCAGCAGTGCTGATCTCCAAACACACTCTCTTTTTGTTGCTGTTTGGCTGTCTCCAATGAACAGCACCATAACCAAATCTCCTGCAGTGCTTCAAGCACAGAAACTAAGTCATTCTTTTAGTGTAAAAAAAAGTGAATCACAGAAGAAGGGGAACTCTAATTGTCTGAAAGCAAGCAATTTTTGAATTATCCTCACTTCTTCAAGTGCACAAGCATCAAGAGTGTCTGAGTTACTTTCTCCAAAGCTGTTTTGTTCTTCTGTGCCAAGGAGGACATCATGATGGTCAAACGATTAAAGAAAACATGCACAAAATAGTACTTAATAGTGCCATCCAAAAAGCCATTATACTTTTAAATGAGTTCTGAGAACCTCCTTTCATTTGGAAGCTGATAACAGCTGGATGAGTTGCAGAACTCCATGCTGTACCCTTTCATAATTGCTACCGTAAGATATTGTTGATTTGTATACAATAGGAAATGAGTTACAAGGCACTGTTCTCCAAATATGGAGCTTCCTCTCTTTGTAAGTAAATCTGCTGTGGGTTCTGTCGCTACAACAGGCAGATGGACAAGGTTCCATGTTTGACATTTGGAGATCAAGTGTTGTGGCTTACCAAGCAGCAGCAAAGAAAGACCAACAGTAATGGCAGTGCAGTGCACAACCACAAATCTTTAATGGCGTGTGAAAACTGGTAGTGGTGCGGGGAGTGGGGATAGTCAGAGAGTGTGGCAGCATAGCTGTTCAACTTCGGCTGCTATAACACGGCAGGGCAGTTGAGCCTGTAATTCAGTCCGAGCCAAAATATGTCAATTCCGAGATTTAATATGCAGTGCTTGCATCATTTTCAGTTGTTCCCGTATTTATCAAATACAGGCAGCAAAGTTTGAGCACTTTATCAGAAGATGGCAGTGGCAGGGATGTAATTCTAGAGAAAGAAGCATATTAATTTTCACTTGTGCCAGACAGATGCGCCATGTTTTACTTGAATTTACTGAACTTGTTTTAATTTCAGGTCTTTTATGTTTAAACTTTACCCCCCCTCCCCCAACTCACACACACATGCTTTGTGTTCTCATATTCTGTTTCTAGGAATATTTCTCAAGATTCTCCTTACATTGCACCCATTCTCATATTCCTCTTTGATCAACTGCTCCTCACTCCAGATACTGACCAAGACCATCTTTTATACTTTTATTTCATAATAAAAGTGTTCAGTTGCTGTCCTGTTACCTAAGAAGTTGCTGTTACAGTTGCTGTTATCAAAGAAGTTTTTCCCTCAGTTAGTTTCTATAAAAGGAAATCTTGCCTGACAAATTGTTAGAGTTCTTTGAGGAAGTAACAAGCAGGATGGACAAAGGAGAGGCAGTGGATGGCATTTACTTGGATTTTCAAAAGGTATTTGATAAAGTGTCACACATGAGGCTGCTTAACAAGATAAAATCTTATGGCATTACAGGAAAGTGACTGGCATGGATAGAGGAATGGCTGACAGGCAGGAGGCAGTGAGTGGGAATAAAAGGGGCCTTTTCTGGTTGGCTGCTCGTGACTAGTGGTGTTCCTCAGGGGTCAGTATTGGGACAACTATTTTTCATATTGTTTGTCAATGATTTAGATAATGGAATTGATGGCTTTGTGGCAAAGTTTGCAGATGATACAAAGATAATTGGAGGGGTAGGTGATACTGAGGAAGCAATCGATTGCAGAAGGACTTAGATGAATTGGAAGAATGGGCAAAAAAGTGGCAGATGGAATACGGTGTGTGGAAATGTATGGTAATGCATTTTGGTAAAAGGAAAAATTGTGCAGACTATTATCTAAATGGGGAGAAGGTTCAAACATCAGAGGTGCAGAGGGACTTCGGAGTCCTCGTGCAAGACTCCCGGAAGATTAATTTGCAGGTTGAGTCTGTGGCAAAGAAGGCAAATGCAATGATGGCATTTATTTCAAGGGGAATAGAATATAAAAGCAAGAGGTAATGAGGATGATTCTGGGAATGAAGGGGTTAACATATGAGGAGGGTTCGGCAGCTTTGGGCCTGTACTCATTGGAACTTAGAAGAATGCATGGGATCTCACTGAAACCTACCAAATATTGAAAGGACTAGATAGGGTGGACATGGAGAGGATGTTTCCTATGGTGGGGGTATTCCGAACTAGAGGGCACAGCCTCAAAATTGAGGGGCAACCTTTTAGAACAGAGGTAAGGAGGAATTTTTTAAGCCAGAGAAGATTGAATCTGTGGAGTACTCTGCCACAGACTGTGGTGGAGGCCAAGTCTGTGGATCTATTTAAAGCTGAAGTTGCAATTTTCCTGATTGGTCAGGGTATCAAAGGAAATGGCAAGAAGGCAGGTATATGGGGTTGAGTGGGATCTGGGATTAGCCATGATGAACTGGCAGAGCAGACTCGATGGGCTGAATGGCCTAATTCTGCTCCTATGTCTTATGGACTTATGGTCTTATCAGACAGTTTAGTTGATGGACAGTAAAAACAAACAGGGATGCTGCTTTTTCTACTAGGGATAAGAACAATAAAATCAACTTTGTGTTCTTTTAAGGACAACACCCTCTACCCTCCTTCTTCATCTACTTCACCAACTTTTCCAAGAGCAGTTCAGGTTGCAAAATTTGACATATTGAAGGGTTAAACATTTTCTCAATGGTGGGAGATTGAGGGTGTTATTGTCTTGAGGGACCTGTGTGCCGATGTACCCGATTCGCTGACATTTAATATGCAAGTTCAGCAAACAATTAGAAAGGCAGAAGGTATGCTCACCTTTATTGGAACATTATTTGGTTATAAGAGTAGAGATATCTTGCACCAATCTCTTTGAACCCACATATGGAATATTGTGCATCTCTGCGCAAGGAAGAATATGCTGCAATGCAGGATGTGCAGCAACAATTCACCAGATTGATTCCTGGGGCGTGGACGTTGTGAGAGAACTGATTATGCAGGCTAGGCCTGCAGGCTGCTAGAGTTAGAATGGTTATAAGTAAATAAAGGCATCCATTAGTCTTGCGAGACCATGGATCTGCGCCTGGAAAGTCTTCATTCTCCAGGGTGCAGGCCTGGGCAAGGTTGTATGGAAGACCAGCAGTTGCCCATGCTGCAAGTATCCCCTCTCCACGACACCAATGTTGTCCAAGGGAAGGGCATTAGGACCCATACAGCTTGGCACCAGTGTCGTCACAGAGCACTGTGTGATTAAGTGCTTTGCTCAAGGACACAACACACTGCCTTGGCTGGGGCTCCAACTCATGACCCTCAGATTGCCAGTCGAACGCCTTAACCACTTGGCCACATGCCCACAATGGTTATAAGTATTATGTTATAAGTATTACGTTGAAAAATACACTACTCTTAACAAGTTTGATGGATTAGGTGTGGAGAGGGCACTTCTCTTGTTTAGAATGTCTGGAACCAGGAGCCACAGTCTTAAAATAAGGCCATTTAGGACAGGAGAAATTACTACAATCTTTGGAATTCACTACCCATGAGGGCTGTGGAGAGTTGGTCACTGTGTACTATATGTTCAAGGTAGAAATTGTGAGACTTTAAGGCATCAACAAAAGGGAAATGGGGTTAATACAGAAAAGTAGCAATGAAATAGAACAGCTATTATCATATTAGAAGGCAGATAAGACAAAGGCACCAAATGGCCAACTGCTACTTCAGGTTCTTAAGTTCTTCTGTATAGACACAGATCATATTTTATAGCCAACATGTACGGTTGTTATATTCTTTCCGTCAGTTATCAGACTGCATGACAGTAGGAATCACACAAGATGGAATGACCCTATGGCCCTCAGGAAAGGCTTCAGAAACCATGACATCTCAGGGATTTGGGTCCAAATCAGTGTGGGAAATACATATATCTTCCTTCGACTGCTTTCCATGTGGAACACTGAGTTGAGGGGACTAAGGGCAGGAGTTTATACTGGCTTTGGAACTTCATTGTTCTTCAAGAGCACCACTACCAAAACTAAGACATTTCTGAAGAATGTGGCTGCCAAAATGAGATTGCGGATAGCCTTCCTTGAGCCTGGTGGTATGTGCTTAATAGGAGAAGGCAGGAAAGAGATGGATGGCATCCTTGGTTATGCTGAATCTTCAAGGCTGGCTACTCTACTGAGGCAATGATTAGTAGAAGCAGAGTTGTATGGAAGGGAAGCTGAGTAGTGTCCGCGATTCTCTGTAGTTTATTATGGTCACATGTCAAGCAAGCAGTGAACCAAGCCAATATGTATCTAGATAGAATGTCTTCATTGATAAAATGATTTTAAAAAATTGGTAGGTGTCAACAGGGACATGCCAAATTTCTTTAGATTCCTGAGGAAGTTGAGATGTTGGTGAGCATTCTTGGCCATGACATTCATGTACGTGGACCAGTTCCTAGAAGTTATCACTCCAAAGATCTGTAAGCTCTCAGTCCTCTCAAATGTAGACAGGAGCATGTGCACCTCCCCTTTTCCTGAGGTTGATTTGGCTTGAACCTGGGCCAGCAAGCCAAGACCAGGGTTTGGAAACTAGGCTTCATGTCCATCAGGGATACTTCTGCCAAGTTTGTTCAGGTGAATTTGTCACTTTTAAAGCTAAATGGGATTTTGTCCTTTATTGCAATCTAAGATAGAAGATTATTCATCTAAGATTAAAAACCTGGGAAATTAATGAGAAGGCAGTATTGCCTAAGGAACCTACTCCACCAGCCAGACACAAAGTTTTGGAATGATGGAGCAGGCTCCTGGAGAATTTGGCATGCCTTCCTCTTCATTGCCTTTCTTCACTAGATAACTATGGCTCAGTGGTAGCATGAATCTGAGCCAGAAGTTAGGAGATTTAGAGTGAGTACTGCACTGCTGGCGGTGTTTTTATTTAGATGAAACATTTAATCAAGGTCCCATCTGCCTGCTGAGGTGGACATAAATAATTCCTTGGCACTACTGAACAACGGGATAGATCTGCCAGGTTCAATCTTTATGGTGTATTTTCATGCATGGACATACTGTGCTCTGCTGGAGAAGCAATTATGTGATATGCTTACTTTCATCAACAGTAATAAGTGATTCATTCAGGCTGGAATAAAGTTACCAGGGTGACAATAGATAGTTTACAAGTCAAGTGTTCAGCCTTGCTTATAAAATTTATTATTCTTTGATATCCATTGTGTTAAAATGTATATAGAAAGAAAACATGTCTCATATTTATACTACCATTAATGTCCCTGAAACATATTATTAGGTAAATAACATTACTACTCATGAGAGTTCACTGTGGACAAATATCTTGCTTCCTAACCTATATCACAAATATAAAAGTTCTCATTGTTATTTTTATGAGCACTGTTTGTCTTCTTTTGCACATTGGTTGTTTGTCACTCTTTGTATGCTAACATATAATTTTTTAATCTAAAAATCTATTGCATTTTTTCTATGAATACCTGCAAGAACAGGAATCTCAAGTTACATATAGTTAGATATTTGATAATAAATTTACTTTGAACATTGAACATATGGTCACATGTACAAAGGAAAATTTGTCATATAGATCAGTTCATTACAACAATGCATTGAGGTTCTACAAAGCAAAACAATAACTGTGCAAGATAGAGGGTTTCAGTTACAGAGGAAGTATGCGCTAGGTAGACAATGAAGTGCATGGTCACAATGAGTTATGTAGATCAACGTCAAGAGTCCATCTTTTTGTGCTAGAGAACCATTTAATAGTCTTCTAACAGCCAGATGGAAACTGTCCTTGAACCTGGTGAGAAGTACTTACAAACTTTTGCATCGTTTGCCAGATGCACACAGGAGAAGAGAGAATGTCCAGAGTTGGTGGGGTCTTTGTTTATGTTTGCTGGTTTACTGATATAACAAGAAGTATATACAGGGTCCATGGAAGAGAGGGTGGCTTCTGTGGTGTGCTGAGCTGTGCTGTGTCATCAACCCTCTGCAGCCTCTTACAGTCTTGGGCAGAGCAGTTGCACTAAACGGAATGCTTTCTATGGTGAATTAGTGAGGGTCAAGGGCAACATGCCAAATTTCTTTAGTCTCCTGCAGAAGTAGAGGTGCTGGTGAACTTCCTTGTCCATGACATTAACATAGATGTACCTTGACAATTCTATCTTTTATATCCACTAAGCTTGGGACAAAGCTTCCGGATACAAACCTTTCTTTTTACTTTTGATTGACGATAATTAATCTAAATGCTGATGATTTTTAAATTTCTTTACAGTTATTTATATTGGATTTTTCATATTTTGGAAATCCCTTGAACATAGATTGATGTAATTTCTCTCAAAAAAATATCATTTGATGGATTATCATATAGAATAATTTTGGTTCTGTTCCAATTGAGTTAGAGGATTATTGTTATCCTGTAAAATGCTGTTAATGACAGTGTATTTCCTTATGGATGCAAGAAGGCTTAAGCTGTGTTGCTACATTTGCAGGAGGTCCTTCAGGTCTGATACTTTTACAAGATGTAACACAAAAGTATTTGTTGTACACGAGGACACGGATTCTTCACAAATTTATGCTGAAATGCAAGACTTCAAGGAAATTTAAACACAAGTTATTTATGGATTTTCACTATTTATGATTATTTGCGGTTTTTGAAGAAACCCTAAAAATTTTGCAAATGCTGGTAGTGATAAACACTAAATACATTTCAAAATCAACTGAGAATTCTCTGTTAAGCACCAATGGAATCAATACATGGTCTTTATAGCATTAAGAGCATTTTCAGTGATTTAACCTAGATATCTGGTCCATGATCTGTAAAGGTTACTCACAGATCATGCACCCAATATTCGGATTAGAATATTAAATCTTTGAACTAACCCTTAAAACTAATCAATAAAACTGCACTGGTTTTCATCTCAAAATATGTTAAAGCATGTTCTTTTAATGGAAAGCAAAATACACATCCGAAGAAATTGTGCAAATCTAACTGTTCATAGAAGATTTTCCATTCATCAATACATATTTTTGGAAGGCAAGCGAAATATTTGCTTTGTTCAATTGAATTGCACTTTATCTGTGGTTCATCTCTGTGCCTAAAGAAAAGCTCTTGTCCAAGAGGATTTTTAAATAAAAAGGAGAACAAATGGTAGAACAATGCAGACAAGCAACTAGCTTCAGTGTGTTAGAAAATCAGCATTCTTATAACTGATTTGTATTGCTATTTCTGCGTTAATGTATAGCAAAGCTGTTAAGCAGATGTAAAACAGGAAATAATGTAAAACTGTCCTATTTTTTGCTTAAACAATACATAATGACAATGTCAGTGGTGCAGTTATACCATTATGACTGTTTCTAATTAAAAAGGAACATTACTTTGATAAAAGATTGAAGAAGAGTGAAGAAAACAAATGATATATGCAACATAAATTGCCATGGCTACCATTGTGGTGTCTTGGCAACAGATTTTTTTTACAGGCAGGCTGTTGCTAACTGTCTTGAAATTGGGCCAGCCTGAAAACCTCTTCAGGAAATGATAACACATTATAAACCTTGTGATTAAAACTCAGTCTCCATGTCAATAGCTCTGAAGTCTCAGAGCTTTTGACTAGCATTTATATGAGTAACATTCTTGCAATTGAATAGCAGTCTTGTAACAATCACCCACTGTTTGCTGGTTGCCATTGGTCACCTTTAGTATCACTGGGAAGATAAAGATTTACATTCTAGGATATACTGTTAGTGAATGGAAACACTTTGCTGCCAATACCCTAATGCATACCAAGAGACATTCATCTACTACTCCCATATTTTCATGTCTACATCGGCATCTGTCTGATAACAATGTTATGGAGTATTCTGGAATTATGTGAACTTAGCAGATATTAATTCAAACAAGAGCCAATCTTCAGTTTTTATTGTAAATTGCAGGAGTAAACTATTTCTCATCTGTTTGTCCAGATTAGTTTCACATCCAGATAAAAGATATCTCTCAATCCTCATTAGATCATCCAAATGTTCTATTTCTAGACTGATTCTGGATTTACATGTGATTGAATTCATTACATGGAATCCACATTCAGTCAGCATTGGAAGCCTGAAATGTTCCAATGATGTCAGCAGGAATTGGCAGTTCTTTGAATTTTTCATTTTTACACCTGAAGTTCAACATATCAGCAAAAGTCTTAATGGAACCAGTGCTCCCTCTCTCAGAAATGACAAATTTGAAATCATGGTATTGCTGTGATATTTTTGAGGCAATGATTTCATCGTAGTACATAATAGCACCTGAGAATTTTTTATTAAGTTGTACGACATTCTTTTTTCCAAATTCAAAATTGGTTGTGTTTGCAATGGCAACAGGGTTGAAAGCTTGCCATTCTCTTAACTCATTGTCAGGGAATCTTTATCCAAGTGATTACACACATGCAAACAGCTTTATAAAAATAAATTTTTACCTTGTTTTAACAATCTTTCTTTCTTTATTAATCTTTTTATTGATTTAAAAAAAAACATAAATACAATCAAGAGGAGAATTAGTTCAAATATATGTATCAGTAACAATATAAACCAAGATTAAGATAGACATTGTCAACATCATAAATATTGTTAAACTAGTATAAAATATATAATAAAAAATGAAAATAGCAATTCTTCTCTTACCAGTTTATGAAGAGAAAGGAAAAAAACATTGGGTTTTAAACGAAAAGAAAAAGACCACTACACTATAAAAAAGAAACAAAACAAAAAAAAACAACAAAAAAAGGACTGGGCAGTCCATTTTGAGGATATGACTGAAAAAGCAAGAGAGAAAGACTTTCTGATCAAATCTAAAACTTCAAAAAAAAAGATTGAAAAAGTAATAAATCAAATTAAATGAAAATATTGGATAAAAGGTCGCCATATTTGCTCAAATTTAAAGGATGTATCAAATGTCCGACTTCTTATTTTCTCTAAACTTAAATGGGACATAATGGAGGATGGCCAATAAAAGACCATAGGTGGATTAGACGTTTTAACGATCTATTATCCAATCAATTACACACATGTTGAATGTATCGAATGTACAGTCATGTAAACAACTTTATAAAAATAAATGTCTACCTTGTTTTAACAAGTTTTAATTAAAGAATTCTTATTAGGTTAAGATATTTTGAAAGATTGCTTGCCATAAAAGTCAAAATATAGAATTTTTCAAACCAATGAACACAAAACACAACACAGGTAAATGATGTCGGGCAGTCAAAACAACTGACAGGTACAATGGCAAAAGAAAAATGTTTTGACTAGACAGCATCAGCATTCAGCGGGCAGTGTTTTTATTAATAATGAGCTACCAACATCCATTCTGTGTTTATTGTTGCAATTTGAAATTGTGTTGTAACTGGCAACACTGACAATGTAAATACATCGAGGCTCTAAAACATTTCAAAGTGATGGTTGTGGTATGTTTATTATTTAGAAAATTTATGATTATTTTCATTAACACATAATTATTTACAGAATATTTCACAATGATATTAACATCGATTCCGGTTGTGTAAAAATTTCCTACTCAGAGCAATGCTGATCTGTGCAGGTGTAAATAAAAATCAGAGGGAATGTTGCTGTGAGGAGGTGAGAGCAATTGGGGAAGGATAATGCCTGTGGTTCAAAGTACTGACGAGCGCACCATGGAATATGCAGAGCATAAGTGTCAAGCCTATGAGGAGTATTCAGAGTTGGACAGCCCTGGTAGGGATGACCCAGTCTTCCTGAAAATGCAGAAGGAAGGCCTGAGCTCAGCCCAACAGAAAGTTTTAGATCAGGGGATAAAAGTGAGATAGATCGGAGGCGGTGGACACAAGGTTTGAAAGTGGCTGTAGTAGATGCTTCTGCTGTGTTGTCACAGATGACCGCTTTGTATGCCAGCAACCAGGGTACCTTCAAGGAACTGCCAGAATAGACATAGATGGGTAAAGGAGATGCTTTGTTACAACTGTGGCCTATTGGGCCGTAGTTGGAGGCAATGTCCTGGAAAGAGAGGAAGGTGTGGGGATCACCCATTAAAACAGGCAGAAACCACAGCAGTCTGCTTTGACTGCTGACCAGATCATAGAGCTGGTGAAAACAGTATCCAGGTCAGACAAATGGCTGGCAGCAGTCTCCTTTGCCAGAGGTGGTCACCACAGCAGTATCCTAAAGATTTATTAAGGGCCCAGCAAAGTGAAATGTTAATGGACACAGGGTCATCATCGTTGATAACTGATCTACCCTTGCCCACGACTGGAGAGGTGATTTACCTTAATAATACAGAGGATGAAACAACGAGCGCAGAGATGCCAGCCTTGGGTACTTGAGACAGAGGAGGCTCAGCTTCCTGTGGACTTCTGGGTGTGTGCTCATTCAATGAGGGTACAGTCCTGGGGACAGACACTGTAAGTAAGGCAGGTGCTGTCGTAGATTCAGGGAAGGGAGAAATAACATGGACAAGACAGGGACAGCAAATGTGCGTGATCCACAGAGGAGACAATGTGGCCCCAAGCAGGGACAGGAGGTGGGACTGTGTGTGTGCATTGTGTCAGGACGTCACAAGGGTCAGGGTCAAACACACTCAAGCAGTGTTAAAAGCAGAACAGCAATTAAAGTAAAGACAAAGACACAGCAGAAAGGGGAGAGTGAGATGCAGAAAAGGAGTAGGTGTGCAGATCCTGGGACAAGGAGTAAAATTGACAGAAATTGAAAGTGTACAGGTCGAAGCTAATGGAACCAATTTAGTAAAATTATATGGAGGTGTGAAGGGCCATGTAACCAGGTTAACATTTTGAGAAACCGAGCAAAACAGCAACAACATATTGCTGATTGGAGAGAGCCTGAGAGAGGGAAAATAGTCCTGCCACCGCCGGGTGGCCAAGTCATGGTAGGTGAGCTGCCCAGAAAGGCAGGGTTCACTCCCAAGTGCTCCTGACAAATGACACCTGTGTCAGTGTGCAGACCCGCTGAGGCAGCCTGTGGAAACAGGTTAAACAGTATGACTCACCTTCTTGTCGCCCTCACGGAACAAGGGACCACGTCTATGCAGTAAACGGTGTCATTACAGAGAATCCAAGTGATGAACACCAGCCTGCTTTGTCACACCTGACCACTCCCGATGGAAGCAGGCCTGCAGGTGAAAAGGAATGTGAATACAAATGTAAATTAGTTCAAAGAAGAGTCCCTGCAAAGGCACTTGAACATTCAGATGTGTCTCCCATGGTAGATATGCAATTCAAAGGAAGCATTATCAACTTAAAAGTATTGAAGGTTCTGGCATCTTCCTTCTTTTCTTCCAATCCTGAACAAGGGTCTCGGCCGAAACATTGACTGTTTATTCATTTGCATAGCTGCTGCCTGACCTGCTGAGTTCCTCCAGTACTTTACGTGTGTTGCTCTCGATTCCCAGCATCTGCAGGATCTCGTGTGTTTACTGAAGTAATCAATGTCATTGTAACTATTGAATCACCTACTGATCGTAAAAGTATCAGCATGTGATGTACTTCTGAGTTTGGGAGATCCTGCCAAGAGCTTCTCCAGAAGAACGCCTGCTTGTCACGGTGAATAAAGACTTCTATATCACCAGGCTCAGTGACTCTGGTGATTTTGATCACAGTCACAACAGCAATATGATTTTAAATTTCAAAAGGTTTTTGTTCAAATTCTTCTATGCCTCTCTAAATCAGTAATCACTTCCTACCCTTAACCTGTGAGAGGTATGTGCTAGTGTACTGTAACTATGATCTCTGGTATATATGGTATGCAACTTCTGGTTCACTCATGCTGATTTCCGGCATCTGTGTCTTTAGCTGTAAGCTCTGATATTTGATTCCTCAGCCTCTTGGCCTCCCTACAATCTATCATTCTATCAAATGTTCTGTGAACTCTAATTCTCAATCAAAGCTTTTGGTAATCTATCCTGATATCTCCATCTTTCACTGGATTATTTTTAATAATTAAGCTCTTCGGAAGTGCCCTTTTGCTCTATTAAATGTGCTGTGCAGATGCAAGCTATCATTTTTTTGTTTTCACGGGTACAATGAGTAAAAAAGTAGCAGATGCTGGCAATATAAAGCAGAACAGAAAACATTCAGAGCACTCAGCAAGTCCGCAGAATCTCTGGAAAGACGGTGCAGTGTAAAGTGCACAATCTTCAATTCTGCAGGCCAAGTGTAACTCAGAGGTGTAACTTGTAGATAACTGTAAGGACGATGGTGGTAAATTTCAAAAGGACGTATACAGGCCAGTGGAATGTGTGAGGTCTAGGCATATTTCGGATTTCGAGAGGCAGTGTGCGGAACCTCGTGGTGAGCAGGAATGTATGGGGTGTGATCCCTTATTGTTCACCGATTAAAGCGAGGAGGGAGATTGAAACATTGAGGCGAATCTGAAAAGTGAGTGCTGGCAGCCTGCCTTTTCATTGCTGGGTGGGATCTCTCTGCTGTCGGAGAGGAGACTACCTTTTGATCAGGGTAGGATTGCTCTGTTATCAGGGAGGGGAGACTGCCTTTTGATTGCTGGGGGAGTCACCCTGCTACCGGAGAGAGGACACTGCCTTTTCATCGTTGGTGGGATTGCTCTGCTGTTGGAGAGAGGACACTGCCTTTTGATCTCTGGGGCTCAAACTGCTATTGGAGAAGAGAGAGCCTGCTGCTGTGCCCAGAGAATGTAACCCAGGTTTTCTGCATTTTGGATATGAACCTGGACTATAGACTTTTTTCAGTCTTATAGTTTTACATATTCTGTGTTTTTCAACCAATCTTTTCTTGCTGTATGTCTGTGGAGGAGATGGTTTGGGGATCGATGTGCCTGTTCCAATTTTGTTTATTTTTGTGCGGGACGGAGCGATTTGGTGGGGGGCTGGTGATCATGCTGTCATTCTTTTCTTTCTTGGTTTTGTGCTGGAGAAGAAGAGTTTCAGAGTTGTATACAAATTAACCTTTGAATAATGAAATCAAATGCACAAAAATGAAGTCTTACATTTCAGTCAGAAGAACAAAAAGAGACATTATAAATTAGAGTTGAAGATTTTTCAGACAGATTCAGGAGCGGAAGAATCCATGAATCTACGCTCATGAATCGTGGAAAGTTTAAAGTGGATAAAGTGGTTTAACTAAAAGCATGCCTTATCCTGGAATACAAAATGTAGAGGTAAGCTGTACTGGAGCAAAGGAGTCATGAAGAACCTTTATAAATCAACAGTGTGGCCACAAGTGCAGCATTTCATTGTATACTGGGCAAGTTTAGCAAGGAGGTTAAAACTACCAGAGAGTGGAAGAGGTTTATTAGAATGATTTGGCAGATGGATTGACTGGAAAAGCTGGAGTTGCTAAGGAAATAAAGGACTTTAAGAGAGGATCCAATAAAAATATTTAAAAACATGAAGGGGCAGCAGGGTATATAGAGAGAGGTGTCATAATTTGCAGGGCTATGTGGAGAAGATGAGCTGGATTGCTCTCACATGGATCTGGTAAAGATTTGTGCTAAATGGCCTCTCTGATGCTTCCTTCCTGTAATTGTGCTATGCATGAGCATGTCAAAGTGTATTTGTACCTTATTCCACAGTTGGCATTGATAACTGATTCACTTTTACTATGCTTAGTCTTTTACCAACAGATGAAACATGACAGTCAAATTTATTAGGAGACTGTTTTGTGCATCTTAGCAGTTTATTGCCTGGCTTTTTATCTAAAAGAAAGTAAGCTTCAAAGTCTGGCTCATATTAAGAGATTTTTCTGTCACGCTGGAGTCTGTTGCTTCAGGTGCTCGAGAGAAAAGAACTACTAGCTTCTGGTTTCTAATGTAAACACACGGATATCTAGGCTGCATCTAGGAGCCGTTTGCCAAACTCTTACACTAGAAGTGGGATTCATAGACACTTTGAGCAGGAGATTACTCTTCACCTCAATTTCTAGAGGATTTTATTGTCTTTGCAATGTGAGATGAAAGACAGACCCCACACTCTTGAATTCTATTTACCATTTTTGTCTTTAAATTCCCAGGCTACTTTGAATAAGATTCAGGTGACCTCCCACCCTGCCTCCCCACTTTTAATAGAATCTCTAAACATTGTATTACCATAAGACCATAATACCATAAGACCATAAAACAAAGGAGCAGAAGTCGGCCATTCGGCCCATCGAGTCTGCTCCGCCATTTTGTCATGAGTTGATCCATTCTCCCATTAATCCCACTTCTCCGCCTTCTCACCATAACCTTTGATGCCCTGGCTACTCAGATACCTATCAATCTCTGCATTAAATACACCCAATGACTTGGCCTCCACTGCCGCCTGTGGCAACAAATTCCATAGATTCATCACCCTCTGGCTAAAAAAAATTTCTTCGCATTTCTGTTCTGAATGGGCGCCCTTCAATCCTTAAGTCATGCCCTCTCGTACTAGACTCCCCCATCATGGGAAACAACTTTGCCACATCCACTCTGTCCATGCCTTTCAACATTCGACGTGTTTCTATGAGGTCTCCCCTCATTCTTCTAAACTCCAAGGAATACAGTCCAAGAGCGGACAAATGTTCCTCATATGTTAACCCTCTCATTCCCAGAATCATTCTAGTGAATCTTCTCTGTACCCTCTCCAACGTCAGCACATCCTTTCTTAAATAAGGAGACCAAAACTGCCCACAGTACTCCAAGTGAGGTCTCACCAGTGCCTTATAGAGCAACATCACATCTCTGCTCCTATACTCTATTCCTCTAGAAATGAATGCCAACATTGCATTTGCCTTCTTCACCACCAACTCAGCCTGGAGGTTAACTTTAAAGGAATCCTGTACGAGGACTCCCAAGTCCCGTTGCATCTCAGAACTTTGAATTCTCTCCCCATTCAAATAATAGTCTGCCCATTTATTTCTTCTGCCAAAATGCATAACCATACACTTTCCAACATTGTATTTCATTTGCCACTTCTCTGCCCATTCTTCCAATATATCCAAGTCTCTCTGCAGACCCTCTGTTTCCTCAGCACTACCGGCCCCTCCACCTATCTTCCTATCGTCAGCAAACTTAGCCACAAAGCCACCTATTCCATAATCCAAATCGTTGATGTACAACATAAAAAGAAGTGGCCCCAACATGGACAAATGAACAATTCATGTCTAATAGCGATGCAGCTGATGGTCAAGGAAGTGAAGAGAATTGGGAAATCTCACCAATTATGGGGAGTTTCACCAATTTCATCAGGAAGTGACCCAATTTGTCACTCTTGCTTTTTCCTGTTTACTTCCCTTTCTTCAGTTACTCTGTAGTTCCTTTCCTATAATCAATGGAATCTACATTAAAAAAAAATAATGTTAACATCCTGAATCAGCAACACCATGAAGGATTCCACCTACCATGTTCACAGATTGTTTGTCCCACTCTTGTATGCAAATATTAAAGATGCATGCAGCTCCATGGCTCTCTCCCACTGGAAGATCAGATCACAACCTGGTTCACCTCAAACCCTTCTACAAGCCCAAGGTACAGCAAAAGCTAGCTACCACCAAGATAGTAAAGAAATGGTCTCCAAATGCCATCAAGATCTTGATGGCTGCTCGAATGTTACTGACTAGAGTGTGCTTTGTGAATAATACGGGGAGGACATTAACGGACTTACTGATTGCATCACTGGCTACATCACATTCTGTGTGGACACTGCAGTACCATCAAGGACTGTTCGCTGCTTCCCTAACAACAAACCATCAGTCACCAGTGATCTAAAGGCTCTTCCCTACCACAGAAAGAGAGCATTTAGATCAGGAGACGGGGAGGAATTGAAACATGTTCAGAGGGGGCTAAAGGAGAAGATAAAGGTGGCTAAAGAGGAACACAGGAGAGAGCTGGAGAACAAGCTTGGGCGGAGTAGCACACAGGAGCTGTGGAGAGGCATGGAGAACATCACTGGCTTCTAACTGGGCAGACTATTATTTAAATGGGGAAAGAATTTAAAGTTCGGAGATGCAACAGGACTTGGGAGTCCTCATACAGGATACCCTTAAAGTTAACCTCCAGGTTGAGTCAGTAGTGAAGAAGGCGAATGCAATGTTGGCATTCATTTCTAGAGGAATAGAGTATAGGAGCAGAGATGTGATGTTGAGGCTCTATAAGGTGCTGGTGAGACCTCACTTGGAGTACTGTGGGCAGTTCTGGTCTCCTTATTTAAGAAAGGATGTGCTGACGTTGGAGAGGGTACAGAGAAGATTCACTAGAATGATTCCGGGAATGAGAGGGTTAACACATGAGGAACGTTTGTCCGCTCTTGGACTGTATTCCTTGGAGTTTAGAAGAATGAGGGGAGACCTCATAGAAACATTTCGAATGTTGAAAGGCATGGACAGAGTGGATGTGGCAAAGTTGTTTCCCATGATGGAGGAGTCTAGTACGAGAGGGCATGACTTAAGGATTGAAGGGTCCTCATTCAGAACAGAAATGCAAAGAAATTTTTTTAGTCAGAGGGTGGTGAATCTATGGAATTTGTTGCCACGGGCAGCAGTGGAGGCCAAGTCATTGGGTGTATTTAAGGCAGAGATTGATAGGTATCTGAGTAGCCAGGGCATCAAAGGTTATGGTGAGAAGGCGGGGGGGGGGGGGACTAAATAGGAGAATGAATCAGCTCATGATAAAATGGCAGAGAAGATTCGATGGGCCGAATGGCCGACTTCTGCTCCTTTGTCTTATGGTCTTATGGCTTCAATCAGCCTAGCTGTAGAGCCTTGGAATGAGTTAAGTCAATTTTTGAATAGGTTTGACAATTCCCCTCCTGTTCACAACCCCTCAGCAAACCAGCTCAGGTGCCAAGGTACCCAATGCCCCCTCAGCACCAACACCTCCCCTCCTCCCTCCTCCCCCCTCCAGTTCAACACGTGGATGAACAACACAGGCTACCCCTGTCTATAGCCCCTCTTTGCCCTGCACGTACCATCCACACCTGCACATACCAACTATTGTCTCAAGCTTCATGTTCCCCAGCCCTCACCTTCCACCAACTCCCCAGTCATCATGGACTCACTTTCACAACTGAGCAGGCGAGAAGGGCTCTGAGGAAACTCATCATGGCAAACATTGGGGCTGGATGGTGTGAACCCCAAGGTCCTGAAGGAGTGTGCTGAGCAGCTGTGTGGAGCTCTCCAGTGCATCTTCAGTCTGAGTCTCAGCCTGGAAAGGGTCTGGACTGTCTGGAAAATATCACGTGTGATCCCAGTATCAAGAAGTCAAGAAGGACCAACCAAAAGTTTTGAATGACTACCATCCAGTGGCCCTGACCTCACACATCATGAAGACCCTAGAGAGGCTGGTCCTGGCTCACCTCTGACCCCTGGTCAGATCAGCTCTCGATCCCCTGTAGTTGGCCTACAGGAGCACATTGGAGTCGACAACGCTGTCATCTACCTGCTGAACAGAGACTATTCCCATTTGGATAAGCAGGGCAGTACTGTGACAATCATGCTTTTGGATTTCTCAAGTGCCTTCAATACCACACAGCCCTCATTATTGTGGGAAGAGCTCTGTTCAATGCAGATTGGCACTTCCATTGTATCCTGGATAATGGACTACCTGACTGGCAGACCACAGTTTGTGCATCTTCAGAGCTGTTGGTCGGACATGGCTGTAAGCAGCACTGGGGCTCCACGGGCGACTGTATTGGCTATCTTCCTGTTTACCCTGCATACCTCAGACTTTAGATGCAACATTGAGTCATGTTATCTGCAGAAATTCTCTGATGACTCAGTAATAGTTGGGTGTGTAAAGGAAGGATGGGAAGATGAATTCAGGGCCTTGGTGGAGGACTTTGTCAAATGGTGCAAGTTGAATAATCTGCAGCTCAACATCAGTAAGACAAAGGAGATGGAGATGGACTTTAGGAAGACAAAGCCTGCACTGCTCCGTGTTGCTATTGATGGTGAGGACGTGGATGTGCTGAGAACCTACAAGTACCTGGGAGTGCACATGGATGACAGACTTGAGTGGAGCACCAACACAGAGGCTATGTACAAGAAGGGACAGAGTTTCCCCTACTTCCTGAGGAGACTGAGGTCCTTTGGAGTTAACAGGCCTCTCCTTCACATGTTCTACCAGTCTGTTGTCACCAGTCCAATTTGCTATGTGGTGGTGTGCTGGGGCAATGGCATCAATATGGGTGATGCCAACAAGCTAAATAATCTGATTAGAAAGGCTGGCTCTGTTATAGGAGTCAAACTGGACACACTGGAGGCTGTGGCAGAACAAAGGACCCCACTGAAAATCCTGGCAATTCTGGACAATGCTTCTCACTCTCTGCATGCCACCTTGGCCGAACACAGGAGCACTTTTAGACAGACTAAGACAACAGCGCTGCTCCAAAGAGCACTACATGATGTGATTCTTACTCTCGGCCATTAGGCTCTATAATGAGTCAACCTATAGCTGGGGAAGAGATGACCCTCCTGTTAGACTGTTTGAGGTAATTTTTTAATTCTTTCTTACTTCTCTTTTAATATTTATATATCTGTGCACTTGTAATGCTACTGTGACACTGTAATTTCCTTTGGGATCAATAAAGTATGTATCCATCTGTCAGGGAGAAAGTCATGTAGCTTCTCTACCAGGACCACAAAATTCAAAAACAGTTATGTTCTTCAAGCAGTAAAGCTGATCAACACCCCCACAAACTAATCCAGCTCTCCACACCTCCCACCACCACCATTTTATCATTCCCTGTCAGAGTTTCCTTATGTACAGACACGTCTGTGCCTAGCGTCACTTTGTGGACATACAATCAATCTATGTATGGGAGCTCTCTTATGTACTGTATCTTGATTTTGTTATTGTGTTCTTTACCTTGTTGTTTTTTTGTACTGCATCTGATCTGGAGTAACAATTATTTTGTTCTCCTTTACACTTGTGTACTGGAAATGACATTAAGCAATCTTGAATCCTGAATCGTGAATTTATCTTTGATTTAATTTCATTTTATATCAGGGCCCTTTCCCACAAAGTAAAAGTGAGTACTTAGATACAAGATTTTCACTTCCATCAGCCCATGTTCCTCAGACAGTTGACAGTTATCATATTTACTGATTAAAACTCAAGAGTAAAAATCAACATTGCTTTCATTACTTATTGCAAACACTCAGTAAGACAGCTCTCTCCTATACTCTGGTGCATAATTTTATTGTAATCATTGACTTTTGTTGTTTGGTGGGTCAAATCAGTGTTGCTCCTAGCATTGTAAGATCTAATGGATCTGGTCTGAATTTGGCGGAAACGTGTTTTGTTTTCCTCTTAGCGATTTATTGCTGTTCAGTCATTGTCTCTAAATGCGTGTTTTGTAATTGCTTTAAGTACTTTTCCCTTCTTGCTAATGAGCCTGATCACTTTCATCAGGAGCTTCACTTGGAGCGCAGTCTGACGAGCTCCAGCCTGGAACTGGGATCAGAAGGAAATCTCCGAATCAGTATCAGCATGGTGCCTCCAGCTGGCTCTGCGGGACACCACTGACAGGCTTCATGATAGGGATCTTACTCAGGGGGAAGCATCCAAAGTCCTCCATACCCAGTGTCACCCTTGCTTAATGAGGAGCTGGGCAAAGGGGTGAGGGGGAGGGGATGGTGATCTAAGGGAGTGACACATACATTATGTGACCTTTGGTATTCTTAAATCAAGGGTCAGACTGCCAGCACCGCTCTTTACCACATTCAACAATTTATTCAATCAACCTCATAACTGTTCCACGAGAGTGACTCTGAGTCTTGCACACACGGATAAGCAATGCACGCTCTCCTTCACCTACATTCTCATGTGTGAAACTGCAAAAGCTCAATAATGTCTGAGTGACCAGGAGGAGCATTCCCCATTCCAGCTCATGGTATTGTGATGGCTGGGGTTGGCATCGTCTATTACATATCACCATAGGATTGGCCATTCATGAGGATATACAACACTCTTTACATTTTTGTCATTTTTGCATAGAAGTAATCCATTGATGAGAGCACTGTTGCCAAAACCATTTATATAATAACCATGTTATAGTGTGGCCCAACTGTTGAAGTACACTTGCATGTTTTGATATATGAATAATTTTATTACTGTTTTAGCTCAGTGACTTGAAAAACTGCTAACTCATCTAAGGAAGAATCAGCCAACAATATGATAATCTATCTAAGAGGTTGAAATAAATTTGAAATCTTAAATTATTGATGTCAAACTTTTTCTAACACACAAGCCAAAGAAGGAGCAGAACACCACTTGGTGCATCTCCAGACCCATCCATGCATGGACAAGACCAGGGAGGTGATCAGATGTCTTCAATACCTATGAATTGCTACTTTTAAGATGCTGCCCGAATCTTCACCTTCTTCATGGAAGAGAATGCAAACTATTGCAGTAGGTCAGCAATTGGAGGGACTGAAGGGAAAGTAGCTGTAAGGTTAAAGATTAAAGCTTAGCTTCATTTGTCACACATAGATCAAGACATCAAAACATACAGTGAGACATATGTTTTGTGTTGGTGTCCAACAAAGTCCAAAGGTGTTGCAGGAGGCGGCCCACAAGTGTCAAAGTTCAAAGTACACTTATTATCAAAGTAAGAGCACATTACACAACCTAGAGATTTGTCTTTTTACAGGCAGCCACAAAACAAGAAACACAAAAGAACCCATAAAAATCCCTGAAAAATACCCAAAATGCAGAGAGAGGGAGAGAAAAAAACAAATCATGCAAACAATAAAAGTAAGCTAATGGCATTTAGAATGAAAGGGGTGGAGCGAAGTGATGATGACACTAAACAGTGATCCCTTTGCTTGCAGCTTTGGAAACAGCTCTATTTCCATTTTCAATATCTCTATTTTTCCCTTTTAGGATTCTTTTGAAGACCCTGACCTGGAGTTCCATGCTGAATACGGTTCTTTGCGGGAATGGGACTTGATCTCAGGGTTTCATAACTGGCTGTTGTTCAGCATGCCAAGGGCTCGGCCTAAGAGTTTGGCTTGATTTTGGAGGCCTAGGATCTCAGGGCTCTGGAGACGCGTGGATTGGAGGTTGGTGTCACGGCAGGAGATCCATGTATTGTCGGAGGAGTAAGAAGATCTATGGCTGTATGCCCAGAGACGTGAGATCTTTTAGCACAGAGCCTGAAAAAAGCAACGTAACGGACTTATAACATCGTAAACCAACAAGTTGTTTGTTATGTCTCCCCTCTCGCTGTGTAACGGAGACACCTTCTTCTCCTATATTAGGGAGAGAGAGCCTGTGGTATGTCATATACTGGGTGAAATGCAAAGTCTTTGGGGTAACTGCAAGTCTGTGTCTTTCCCATTGCTTTGCTCACGCTTGAGTGCTCCGTGGCGGGTGCTGATGCTTTTCTTTGCCAGTGGGAGGGGGGGAGCTGGGGGGACTTTGGGGTTCTAACATTTAACTGCCGTTCATTCTTTGGGGCACTCCTCTATTTTCATGGATGCTTGCAAAGAAAAAGCATTTCAGGATGTATATTGTATACATTTCTCTGACGTTAAATGTAGCTTTGAAATCTTTGAAACCTTGAAACCTTTGCAAGTGAGTCCTCAGACACAAAGGGCAAAGCAGCTGGGGCAGGCCCAGAGCCTCAGCCCCTGTGTAGCAGAGAGCAGAGTAAACATTGCAGAACCAACCCGACCTGCGCCCCTGATCCGACATCCTGCCCAAACCTCACCTCAGGTCCCAATATCCACTCGACCCTCACCTCAGGTCCAACATGCTGCCCGAAACTCACCTCAGGTCCCAATATCCACCCGACCCTCACCCCTGGTTCCGATATCCACCCGAACCTCACCTCGAGTCCCAATATCCAGCCTGAACCTCACCTCGGGTCCAACATCCTGCCCAAACCCGCCTCTGGTTCTGATATCCTGCTCGATCCTCGCCTCGGGTCCAACGTCCTGCCTTTTCCATCCATCTGAGCCGGCATTTAAGCTGTCCAAGCATCGGGTTGTTCCGCACCCTGGGACCTGGGCTCTGTGGCTTTGATATGCTCTCGGCTTGGACCCCTCCGCCACACTTCCAGCTTCAACATAGCGTACCCACAGTTCACTAAACCCAACTCTATATCTTTGGAATGTAGGAGGAAAACAGAGCACCCAAAGGAGACCCCTGTGATCATGGGGAGAACATAGAAACACTTCAGCAGTGTGAGTTGAATCCCAGTCAATGATTGCTGGCACTATAAGGCGATTATACCAACTGGTACACTACCGTGCTTCCAAGTCAACGCGCAGGGCCAGGTTAACGAACACAGTGGCACTGATCTGTTGAGTGTATTTATTTTGTTACAAGGTGTACTACGAGTAAGACAAATGGACACAAAATCAAGATTAGTGCATACAACCGTGATGTTGTGGCTGTGGTTGAGAGAAGTTCAGGGGGAGAGGTTACTCAATGTTATTGTGTTTAGATGTCACTGATAATAAACTAAAATAACTGGGCCCAGGACACACACACTCTTACAACTCAAATATATTTTTATTTTACTTGTGCACAAGGAGAACAGCCTGGCCTCTGTCAGCCACACTGTTCTGGTGTGAACAGATAACTGTTACTTTTATACAGAATTAGCTGATCAGTTATGAATATTGACCATTGGTGAATTGTATGTAACACGCTGTAATGTTTCACTGCTAATGCAATGGTTTCTCTGTAGCGGTAATGTTTGGGTTATGACTAGAGATAACGGGGTTTGGAATGCTGGGGCTATCCAATGAGAGAAATGTTGTTCTTTCTTTGAGTCTGGAAGAGAGATTTTCATGGTCTTTTGCCGGGGAGAGCTGAGGAGCGAAGACGCGAATGGAGAGAGTTGGTAGACCGCCAGATGGAGTGGACTTGGAGCGAGGGTCTGAAGGTCAGCGACGATCGGAGGAGGTCGATGGTGGACGACTGGCTTATCAGTGAGCTCCAACATTGCGCAATAGACTGTTTCACGGGAATGGGCCTTTTTTCTTTTCTTTTTGTTTTCTTTACTAACCATATAGTTAAAGTAAGAATTATAAAGCTCAATCGTTTAATCGCACATTGTGTACTGTTTGTTATTTCGGGGTACTGATTTGTAACAGGGGACAGATCGCTCAGCATCCACCCAAACAAGATTTCTCAGGTTTGGCCGGGCCGGGCTGGGGGCTATCACCCCCTATATGAAGCAACAGTTACATGTATATGCTTGGATTCGTTTTGTGCAAGATCAATAGAGGTGTTAAAAGTCAATCAAAACTTCAAACTGACTAATGATGATATTTTGAAGTTAGTAAAGCAATTGTCCCTTAGTTGTTGGGTGTATTTCACATCCTTCAATTGTTCCTATCTGCACTGTCTCCAGCACCCCTTCTAGGTTGATTACACACTGCAATAGTCATTCTCTCCTATCTGCCTGTAGTAAGCAAGACTGGCTGTGGCAATCTCCCTTCAAAGGTCTGGCTTTGACTACACCCCGCCACAGTGATTCTCACCTGGATGTTGGCTTTAACGCAGGTTTCACACGACACAGTATGTAAATGAAGTGAGGGAGTTGTATTGTTGGACCATTAGCAACTTGAAGTACTGCAGGTCTACTCCATCAGCCAGTTGCTGATTGGCAGAGTGTCTGAAGGAAGTAGACTTGGTGTGGGCTATGTCAGAGAGACATCGGTGCATAGAGGCAGTGTGCAGTCTAATGGTGAGAGGTTATCTAAATTGCTTTTCTTGTGATCTCAGGACCCTGTTGGACTGATTTATTGGCAGATGTGCCCTCAATTGTGGCAAGGACTAGGCCTCAAGCTGCTGTGTGGCCTGTTTACAGCCGCTCAGGAGAGAGACTCCAGAGTCAGTGTGCTCCAGCGGAGCCAGTGCTCCACTGTGTCCAAGATGGAGTTGATGCTGTTTCCCAGTGTTCACTCGGTAGGAGCAACTGCAGATTTCTGCAGCGTTCATGGACTCAGGGTCTTGAACTATTTACTTTGTGTGACTGTATTTTCATGCTGTCTTATATGTGCCCTGTTGCTGCCTATGACTGTTGGTACTGTGTTTTGCACCTTGGCCCAGAGTAACACTGTTTGGTTTGGCTGTATTTATAGGTATTCTTGTATGGTAGAATGATAATTAAACTTGAGCTATGAACTCTGATCGTGGAGAAAGTCAACACTGCATTTAGACAGAGCATTTTGAGCATTTTCCAGTGAAGCGAAGTGGGAAGAGCTCAGAAACAGGAACTGTGCAATCACTATGATGGAGTTACGCTTTAGGTCTCTGAAAAGCCCAAAGCCCAATGGAGGCAGATTATTAAAAACTGTGAGAGTAACAGGGGTGCTATAGTGGGTGACTTTAATTACCCCAATGCTGACGGGAACACCCACAGTGCTAAAGGCTTAGTTGGAGCAGAATTTGCCAGGTGCATGCAGAAGGGTTTCTTAAGTAGTCCAACCAGGGATGAGGACATGCTAGTCAGTGTGTCAGAACATAGAAAACTACAGTACAATACAGACCCTTCAGCCCACAAAGTTGTGTCGAACATGTCCTTACCTTAGAAATTACCTAGGGTTACCCATAGCCTTCTAAGTTTCTGAGCTCCATATACCTGCTCAGGAGGCTCTTAAAAGACCCTATCATGTCTGCCTCCACCACCATCGCCAGCAGTCCATTCCACACACTCACCACTCTCTGCTTCAAAAACTTACCCCTGACACCTCCTCTGTACCTACTTCCAAGCACCTTAAACCTGTGCCCTCTCATGCTAGCCGTTTCAGCCCTTGGAAAAAACCTCTGACTATCCACATGATCAATGCCTCTCATCATCTTATACACCTCTGTCAGGTTACCCCTCATCCTCCGCTGCTCCAAGGAGAAAAGGCCGAGTTCACTCAACCTGTTTTCATAAGGCATACTCCCCAATCCAAGCAACATCCTTGTAAATCTCCTCTGCACCCTTTCTATAGTTTCCACAAGCTTCCTGTAGTGAGGCGACCAGAACTGAGCACAGTACTCCAAGTGGGGTCTGACCAGGGTCCTATATAGCTGCAACATTACTTCTCGGCTCTTAAAGTCAATCCCACAATCGATGAAGGCCAATGCACTGTATGCTTTCTTAACCACAGAGGCTTGCCAGATGATGGAGATTCACTGGGAGAGCCTTTTGAGAGCAGTGAACTTAATTCTATAAGTTTTCAGATGTTTATCGGGAAGAGTGGAGTTTGAAGGAAAACGCTAACCTGGGGGATGTCTAAATATAACAGTTTTAATCAGCTACTGGGGAGAGTTGATTAGGAGAAGAGTTACTGGGGAAAACCACGTCTGATATGCATTGTGTGTATAAAGGCCAGCTGATCAGAATTCAGGATCAATATGTTGTTGCGAGGAATATAGACAAGGATGGCAAGGCTTGGGAACATTGGATGATGAAAAGTTGTAAATTTAGGCAAAAATGAAAAGAAATCTTATGTAAGTTGTAGGAAGCCGAACTTTGAAATTGAGGATGATAAGGGAAGAAAGAGAGAACTTAAAAAGGGAAACAGGAGGGTTATTAGGGGCCATAGAATATATTTGGCAAGTGACATGAGAGAGTCGCAAAGCATTTTATATAAATTACAAACAAGAGGGTAGCGCCACTCAAGGGCAAAGTAGGGGATTTATACTGTACCTGCAGCCAGAGAAAGTGGGTGAAGTTCTAAATGAGTACTCGGAACCAGTATTCAGCAAGAATAGTGAGATGAGGAGGGAGTGTGCTGATATTCTCAGGCATGTTGATGTGAAAAAGGAGGCACTGTAGGTCCTCTTGCAGAAGTTTAAGGTGGATAAGTACCCCAGCCCTTATAGGATTTAACCCAGGTTATTGACTGAGGGAAGAAAAGAGATTGTTTGGGCATTGATCTTAGTATCTTTTTTCAGTCACAGGTGGGATACCAGAGGTCTGGAGAATGAGCAGTGTTGTTCCTCTGTTTATGGAAGCCAACAGGGACAAGCCAGGAGAGGACAGCATAAGATCAAAACAGAGGGCATATATTGTAGCAAAAATTAGTGGAGACAAAGAGTGGAAATAAAAGGGGTTCTTTCTGGTTGGCTGCTAATGACAAGTGGTGTTGCGCAGTTGTCAATGTTGGCTCTGCTTCCTTCCATGTTATATGTTAATGGTTTGGATAGTGGAAGTGAAGGTGTAGACTATTTTCTAAACAGGATGAAAATTCAAAAATCCAAGTTGCATGGGGACTTTGGAGTCCTCGTGCACGATTCCATAAAGGTTAACGTGCAAGTTGAATTGGTCGTAAGGAAGGCAAATTCAATGTTAGCATGCATTTCAGGAGAACTAGGATATAAGAGCAAGGATGTAATGTTGAGGCTTCATAAGGCATTGGTCAGACCACTCTTGGAGTATTGTAAGCATTTTGGACCCCTTATGTAAGAAAAGATGGCCTGCATTGGGGAGAGTCCAGAGGAGGTTCATGAGAATGACTCTATAAATGAAAGGATTAATGAATGTGGAACATTTGATGGTTCTGAAACTGTACACGCTGGAATTCAGAAGTGCGAGGGGGGATTTAATTGAAATCTATTGAATGTTGAAAGGCCTAGATAGTGTGGACATGGAAAGGATGTTTCCTATAGTGAATGAGTCTAGGACAAGAGGGCACAGCCTCAGAATAGGGAAATGTCCATTTAGAATAGAGAAGAGGAGAATTTCTTTAGACAGAGGGTAGCGAATCTGTGGAATTCATTTCCACAGACAGCAGCGAAGGCCAAGTCATTGAGTATATTTAAAATGGAGGTTGATAGGTTCTTGATTTGTTAGGGTGTCAAAGGTTATGGGGAGAAGACAGAAGAATGGGGTTTTCAGAGGGGTAATAAATCAGCCACCATAGAATGGTGGAGCAAACTCGTTGGGGAAAGGGGCCTAATTCTGCTCCAATGTCTTATGGCCTTATGATTTTACGATTGGTGAGGAATGGGTAGTGGATGTTGTCCATGGGGAATTTAATAATGCACTCAACAAGGCCCCTTATGATGGACTGATCCTGATGAGTAAGGCACATGTAATCCAGGCACTAATGGTAGAATTGGCTTGGCTATAAAAGGCAGAGGTCAGTGGAGCCCTGCCACCAGTGGTGTTCCACGGGTATCATTGCTGGGACTTCCTTTTCATGTGTGACATATGAAAATAACGAGAAATATTGTGAAAGGGTATACAGGATGTAGCCATTTGATATATCAGTGAAGAAATGGCTGATAATCCAGTCAAGCATGCAGTCAAAATCAGAATTATTATCACTGATATTTGTTGATCGCAACAGTGCAGTGCAAAGACATAAAAATCTATAAGTTACAAAAATAGATAAATAGTTCAGAAAAAGGGATAGCAAAGCATTGTTTACAGGTTCATAGATAGTTCAGAAACCCAAAGGCTGAGGGGAGGAAGTATTTGCTGAATTATTCTCAGGCTCTTGTACCTCCTCCCTGATGGTAGGAGAGAGAAGAGGGCGTATTTTCAATGGTGAGAGCCCTTAGTGATGGAAGCTGCCTTCTTGGGACACCACCTATTGAAGGTGTCCTCGATCCTGGGGAGTTCTGTGCCTGTGATGGAGATAACTAATTCTATGACCCCTGCAGCCTCTTGTCGTCCTGTGCACTGGACACTCCTTACCAAGCTGTAACACAACAAGATCGAATGCTCTCCACCATACAGTAGTAGTAATTTGTCTTTGGTGACACATCAACTCGCCTCAAATTCCTAATGAGGTAGAGCTGATTGCATGCCTTCTTTGTAATTGCATCAATATGTTCGGCCCACGATAGATCCTTTGAGATGTTGATGCCCAGGAACAGCTGATCTAATAAGCACTCTTCAATCACTAATACATCTGCCTCGTCTAAGATCTGCAAGCCCACCTGCAATTATTGGTAAACATAGTCATAGTCATACTTTATTGATCCCGGGGGAAATTGGTTTTTGTTACAGTTGCACCATAAATAATAAATAGTAATAGAACCAGTTAAATAGTTAAATAGTAATATGTAAATTATGCCAGTAAATTATGAAATAAGTCCAGGACCAGCCTATCGGCTCAGGGTGTCTGACCCTCCAAGGGAGGAGTTGTAAAGTTTCAGAATCTGGCAAAGAAGAGCTAAGAAGTTGAAAGAGGATCTGAGTAAAAGACTAGAATCATCTGGCAAGAAATATAAAACTACAACCTGAGAGGAAAACTGAAAAGATTATCTAAAATTAAAAATTACGCTTATAGACTGAGAAAAGAAAAGTATACTGAGGAGTAAACAGAAGGGAAATTAACAAAATAGTTTGTATCTGTCTTTGTGGAAGAAGGTAAAAGGAACTCATGGAAACAGCAGAGAACAACGGCAGCGAATAAAAACCTGAAAGAAATTACTATCAGTATATTAAAATATTATAAAAATTAATTGGATCAGTTAGTGAAAACCTGTAGTGCCCGAAGACATCCAATCCAAATTTTGAAATAAGTGGCAATGGTTTCAAGATTCATCATCCAGGATTCGATTAATTTTAAAGCAGTTCTCATGGATTGGAGGTTTGTAAATGAAACAAAGGAAAGTGATAGAAATCTGCAACTATAAACCAGTTCAGCTGGAGTCAGTTGTAAGGGAAATATGATCAAGTAAAGGAGTAGTAATAGAAGATTTAGGATTAATAGTCAGATTCAGCAGAGTCAACGTGGATTTTTGAGAGGGTAATCTATTAAGAATTTTTTTGTTGTAATAAGTATATTGAATAAGGGGAAAACTATCTGATGTGGCATGTTTGGAGTTTCAGAAGGCATTTGATAAGGTGGTTATAGAAAAACAAGAATGTGCAGGATTTGGCAATAGTGTACTGATATAAGGACTGGTTAATGGACATGTCAGGAAGTTGAAACATTAATGAGTCATTTTTGGGTTGGGAGGCTGTGACTGCCACCTGCTACTGGGGCTCTACATGTTCACAATCTATGGCAAAGATTTGGATAATGAGATTGAGTGTTATATACTGAGGGCTGCTGATGACAGAAAACAAAAGTGTACATTCTGAAGAGTTAGATTTAGGGTTCTGTTGGACCTTCCCTGGCTGGGATGTGCAGAATCAGGTGTGACACTGTCCAAACAAAGAGTGGTTAACCCTTCAGAACTGAGCAGAAAAGACATTGTGCACTTTCACAATTCATCATCCGAGAGGGTAGCGAATGCTCTGTCATGGAGTATATGCAAAACAGCTTGAAAACATTCCGGTCAGGGGATAGGCGGTTGACTCAGGGAAGTGGTGCTGTTGTAGACAGGATCAAACTGAATGGTGGACTAGGCAAAGGGGTTGAGTGGCCAGCTGTTGTTTTCCATTTTGGACATTGTTCTTGAATTATTCATTTGCTCTTCGGGAGACTGCATCTTGTAAATTTGTGACTATATTAGCCTATTTATCAAAAATGACTCCACTTTAATACAACATTAAACATAACAGAATTTTATTTACAATAGACATTTTTTTTGGTTTGATAACACCGTGGGGAATGGAGAGAAATAGACTGAGGGAATATAGACCATATGCAGGCTGATGGAATGAATTTCTCTTGGCATCATCATATCTGGCATAGTCAAGGGCCTGTTCCACTGCTGTTCTGTTCTGTGCTCAATGAAACAGCTTTGGATTTTTTGGCTACATAAAAGGTTTATATACATATCAGGTTGTTGTGTCTCCTCTTTTCATAGGCAGGTGGTCTCATAAACAAAGCTATTTATTTGGCCTTCACAGGGTTCAGAATTTACACATCTTCAGCCTCATTTATTAAGAGTTTCCTTTTCTGTCATTATACAGGCACATGTTTCTGTTATAGCCTGCGATTGATTTTAACCTAAAAGGCAATCTATATGAAAAGTTTTTTTTAACTTATATTTGAATGTTTTACTTATTCTCTGAAGACTTTTAAAGTCATTTTCTCTTTTGGTCATTTAACTATTGTCTAACGTGTGCACAATAATTTTTCTCACCTTGCTGATTCATGTTAAATAATTGCCTGAAACAGTGTTAAAACTCCTCTGGAAAAGTATTTCATCTGTTACATGTGTGCACCATTATTGCATTACTAAAGAGCTGGAGATACTGTGATACAGGGGGCATAAGAGATGTAGGGGGCAGCAGCTCACTGCCCCTACCAACATCTTCCAGCCCCTCAGTAAAAAAAACTCCTGCATGATTCCATACCCATAGTACATTTGAGGGTTGAGTGAGAGCAGATGAAGAGTCTGTTCAGGGGGCTGTAAGGTGACGAGTTGCGGCCAGTACAGCATGCTTGCAATTCGTAAGCACACAATGCTTGTGACTCTTATCATTGTCATTCTGCACAGAATGAGACAATCAATAACCCAGGAAATAAATCCAATATGGCTAAGTCTAAACAGTTTGTAAACGAGAAAAACTCCTAGATCTCCAAGCCAGGCTCAAATGTTAAGATTTGCGATGAATGAACTATTAGTTGTAATTAACAACAATCACGTTATCACGGCAAGGATTTTGTAATGGCAAGGAGAGCTTTTAAATATTTCTTTATTAACATTTTAACAGATTCACCCACTCGTGTTTATTTGGTTAAATTGGAGTTAAAGTGCAAACATTTATAACCATTGTAGGTCGAATGTGCTTCTAGTTTATTCTTGAACCCAATTTAAAAACAAAAGAACCTGTCCTTTTAAATTGGTTACTCAACCTTAAAATAGTCCTCTGCACAAAAGGCCTCGTATATAACTCCTGGCACTTTGTTTCTCCTAAATCCAGTGAAGCAGAGACCTTGTGTACAAACATCTTCCTTTATCTAGTCTCATCGGCTCAGATAAAGTGTGTTCTGGGCCAGAATGTGCACCAAAAGCTGATCCAACTAGAATAACACAGTAATGCTGTGTGCTGTGGCAGGATTAACTCTCAGATTCTTTGTATTGTTTCTTTTCATTACATTTATCCCTCCTGTCTCCTATTATCATTTCATTTCATCCTTTTTACTTGACAAAACATTGCAAAGCCGATTGCCAGAGGTGAGGAAAGACAGCCTTTCAACAGTTGCAAGAAGCTGTTTCACTATTACTAATGAGAAGCATATGGCGTCTTAGTGGAACCCAAATAAAAGACGTCACACCAAGAAGAACCGGAGGAATCTGCATTTCTGAGGAAGCGTTATTGATCATAAAAATTAAATGGATTTTTTCTCCACAGATGCTGCCTAACTCACTGAATTCTCCAAGCTTTTCTGGTTTAGTTTTATAAGTTCTCTGGCACATCAGAAGGAGGTGAATCACAAATTCAGTTTTTAAGATTTGGAAAAAGAAAGTCTCTCAGTAAGATCATGGGTGATCTGACTTTGGCCTCAGCTTCAAACGTCCCTCTGTTCCCCATAAAGCTCAAAGTTGCATTTAATGAATCGATTGTTTGAAATTAGAAAATTGCATTGCAAGAGCTCTTCATCTGATCAGGCATGTTGGTTCTTTTAGCTCTCATGGTCTTCATTCTCTCTTTCCCAAACGCTCTGCAATTCTTTCCCTGTTGCAAATCTCCACTGACGGCTGAAACTCTGTTCCACATTGTTGTTCCTATCTTGTCAGTTACATGTTACATTAGTCTTTACTTTTACACTGCGAAGCAGAGATGCTGCATTCACCCTCAGGCTGGAGGAACAACACCTTATATTCCTCTGGAAATCCTCCAACCTGATGACATGAATATCAATTTCTCCTTCCAGTAAACAAATTCTACCATTCTACCCCCCACCCTACCTTATACCTCTAACCCCACTCTGACCTTTCACCTCTTCTCACTTGCCTATTACTTCCCTTGTGGTTTCCCCTATGGTCCACCCTCCTCTCCTATTAGATCCTTTCTTCTCCAGCTCTTGACCTTTCCCACCCACCTGGCTTCACCTTCCGACTAGCCTCCTTCCCCTCTCCCTAGCTTTTTATTCTGGCATCTTCCCCCTTCCTTTCCAGTCCTGAAGGGGGTGTCTGAAAAATCGACTGTTTATTCTTCTCCATAGATGCTGCCTGGCCTGCTGAGTTCCTTCAGCGTTGTGTATGTGTTGCTTTGGACTTCCAGCATCTGCAGACTGTCTCATGTTTATGATTGGCACATAGTGTCTTGTTTTACCATCAGTGCAGTGGAAACCTGAAGTGACTGTGTTAAAAAATGAAATGAGGGTGCTCATGTAAATTCACACTTCCTTTAAACGTTATTGCTTTCACCTAAACCCCCAGCATGGGCATCCATCGACCAAAACGGTACCAATAAGATTGGATCCAAGGCTGTTTCCTCTGTGGCTGGTGACTGAGCTCCCAGAACTTCCCAAATTGTTCCCAGTGATGTTAGATAAACAATGGAATTCTCACCATCACCCCGGATGAGCACCGCCACAGGATAGACAGGGGTGAGTCAGTGCATGTTGCTTACTTTTACTTTTTAAAGGCCTTTGACAGGGTGCCACACATGAGGCTGCTAAAGGAGATAAGAGCCCATGGTATCACAGGGGAGATACTACCATGAACAGAACATTAGCTGACTGGCAGAAGGCAAAGAATGGAAATAAAGAGGACCCTTTTCTGGTTGGCTGCCAGTGACTAGTGGTGTTTCACAGGGGTCTGTGTTGGGACCAATTCTTTTTCATTATATGTCAATTACTTGGATGACAGAATTAATGGCTTTCTGGCCAAGTTTGCAGATGATATGAAGATAGGTGGGGGGCAGATTGTGTGAGGAAGCAGAGAGGCTGCAGAAGGACATAGACAGATTAGGTGCACGGGCAAAGTAGTGGCAAATGGAATACGGAGCTGGGAAGTATTTGGTTAAGCACTTTGGTAGAAGGAACAAAAGCATAGACTAGTTTCAAAACAGGCAGAAAATTTGAAAATCCAAGTGGCAAAGAAAACCAACCAGAAAAGTCTCTCTTTATTCCCACTCTTCGCCTCCTGTCAGTCAGCCAGTCCTCTATTCATGCTAGTATCTTTCCTGCAATACTGTAAGCTCAAGATTTCCCTTTAAGGAAACCATGTTGACTTTGGCCTATTTTATCAAGTACCCTGATACCTCATCCTTAACAATTAACTCCAACATCTTCCCAATAACTGACTTCCTTTCTTCTGCCTCTTTCCCTTTTTGAAGAGTGGAATGAAATTCACAATCTTCCAGCCCTACAGAACCATGACAGAGTCTAATGATTCTTGAAAGATCATTACTAATGCCTCTACAACCTCTTCAGCTACCTCTTTCAGAACTTTGGGGTGTAGTCTTTCTGGTCCAGGTGAGTTATCTACCTTCAGAGCTTTCAGCTTCCTGAGCACCTTTTCCCTAATAATGGCAATTGCCCCTGATGAATTATGCACACTACTACTGAATTGCACAGTGAACAAACTTATTTAGTTTGTCTGTCATTTCCTTGACCCCATTACTACCTCTCCAGCATCATTTTTCAGCAGTCTGAACTGATTCTATGGTCTACAGACTTAGTTTCAAGGACTCTTTGCAACTCATGTTCACACTATTATTTTCATTTACACAGCTTGTCTTCTTTTGAATATTGGCATTTGTTGGTCTTTGTTTAGGCACACTTTCTCATAAAATTCTATAGCATTTCCTTTTTCCCTGTAAATGCTGCAAGAAAATGAACCTCAGGGTTGTCTATGGTGACAGAATCAGAATGAGAATCAGGTTTATTATCACCGGCATGTGACGTGAAATTTGTTAACTAAGCAGCAGCAGTTCAATGCAATACAGTCTAGCAGGGAAAAAAAATAATAAATAAAGTAAAAGATAATAATAATAAATAAACAAATAAATCAATTATGTATATTGAATAGATTATTAAAAATGTGCAAAAACAGAAATACTGTATATTAAAAAAAGTGAGATAGTGTCCAAAACTTAAATGTCCATTTAGGAATCAGTTGGCAGAGGGGAAGAAGCTGTTCCTGAATCGTTGAGTGTGTGCCTTCAGGCTTCTGTATCTCCTACCTGACGGTAACAGTGAGAAAAGGGCATGCCCTGGGTGCTGGAGGTTTTTAATAATAGACGCTGCCCTTCTGAGACACCGCTCCCTAAAGATGTCCTGGGTACATTGTAGGTTAGTGCACAAGGTGGAGCTGACTAGATTTACAACCTTCTGCAGCTTCTTTCGGTCCTGTGTGGTAGCCCTTCCATACCAGACAGTGATGCAGCCTGGCAGAATGCTCTCCACGGTACATCTATAGAATGTAGTACATTGATAATAAATTTACTTTGAAATTTGCAACCTTCCTAAAAAACAATCAAATTAGATAAAATATTCCCTTGATAAATGCCTGCTGCCTCTCCCTAGTTGAACAATGCCTTCTAAATGAAGGTTTCTAATGTGAATGGACTCTGATAATTTGCTGCAACTAAAGTTAAACTGCAATTTTCCTACCGTCAAAACAGGTCCACACAAGCTGCCGTCTCCATGGCCCTACGTTCATCTCTGGAGACTCTGGAGAGCAAAGGTGCCAACATCACGCTACTACTTATCGACTGCAATATATTATATTGCCTGCAATACCAAAATTCCAAGTAATCTCCAGACTCATCAACCTGTGACCCAACACCTCGGTTGCATTTATATTCTTGACAAACTGATAAACAGATTGCAATGAGTAAGGACAGGTAGGAACTTCAGATTCTGGACTAGTTCCTGAGGATTGGAGGGTGGCTAATGTAACCCCGCTTTTTAAAAAAGGAGGGAGAGAGAAACCGGGGAATTATAGACCGGTTAGCCTGACATCGGTGGTGGGGAAAATGCTAGAGTCAGTTATCAAAGATGTGATAACAGCACATTTGGAAAGCGGTGAAATCATCGGACAAAGTCAACATGGATTTGTGAAAGGAAAATCATGTCTGACGAATCTCATAGAATTTTTTGAGGATGTAACTAGTAGAGTGGATAGGGGAGAACCAGTGGATGTGGTATATTTGGATTTTCGGAAGGCTTTTGACAAGGTTCCACACAGGAGATTAGTGTGCAAACTTAAAGCACACGGTATTGGGGGTATGGTATTGACGTGGATAGAGAATTGGCTGGCAGACAGGAATCAAAGAGTGGGAATAAGTGGGACCTTTTCAGAATGGCAGGCAGTGACTAGTGGGGTACCGCAAGGCTCAGTGCTGGTACCCCAGTTGTTTACAATATATATTAATGACTTAGATGAGGGAATTAAATGCAGCAAATCCAAGTTGAGTGGGTAAATTCATGGCAGATGCAATTTAATGTGGATAAATGTGAGGTTATCCACTTTGGTGGCAAGAACAGGAAAACAGATTATTATCTGAACGGTGGCTGATTAGGAAAAGGGGAGGTGCAATGAGATCTGGGTGTCATTATACACCAGTCATTGAAAGTGGGCATGCAGGTACAGCAGGCGGTGAAAAAGGTGAATGGTAAATTGGCATTCATAGCAAGAGGATTCAAGTACAGGAACAGGGAGGTACTACTGCAGTTGTACAAGGCCTTGGTGAGACCACAACTGGAGTATTGTGTGCAGTTTTCGTCCCCTAATCTGAAGAAAGACATCCTTGCCATAGAGGGAGTACAAAGAGGGTTCACCAGATTGATTCCTGGGATGGCAGGACTTTCATATGATGAAAGACTGGATCAACTCGGCTTATACTTGCTGGAATTTAGAAGATTGAGGGGGGATCTTATTGAAATGTATAAAATTCTAAAGAGATTGGACAGGCTAGATGCAGGAAGATTGTTCCTGATGTTGGGGAAGTCCAGAACGAGGGGTCACAGTTTAAGGATAAAGGGGATTGAGATGAGGAAAAATGTCTTCACACAGAGAGTGGTGAATCTGTGGAATTCTCTGCCACAGGAAACAGTTGAGGCCAGTTCATTGGCTATTTTTAAGAGGGAGTTAGATATGGCCCTTGTGGCTAAAGGGATCAGGGGGTATGGAGGGAAGGCAGGTACAGGGTTCTGAGTTGGATGATCAGCCATGATCATACTGAATGGCAGTGCAGGCTCGAAGGGCCGAATGGCCTACTCCTGCACCTATTTTCTATGTTTCTATGTTTCTATGTAACATTGGTATCCTTAACACATGGTGCCACACAAGGCTGTGTCCTCGCCATTGAGAACATCTACCATAAGCGCTGCCTGGGCAGGGTGAAAAGCATTATCAAGGATGCATCTCACCCTAACCATGGACTTTTTACTCTCCTTCCATCCGGTAGGTGCTACAGGAGCCGCCACTCCCGCACCAGCAGGCACAGGAAAAGCTTCTTCCCTGAGGCTGTGACCCTGCTGAACCTCACATCACAGCACTAAGCAGTACTGCTTCCGTATTATACTGTCTCAGTACTTCTATATTTGTGTGCTGCAGCACTTACATTTTATTCACAGTTATTTTGTAAATAACACTATTCTTTGCTTTTCTGGTCAGATGCTAAATGCATTTCATTGGCTTTGTATCTGTACTCGGCACAATGACAATATAGTTGAATCTAATCTAATCTAATCTACACAATATGAAATGCTTTTTCTTCGCTAAACATCCACAAAAACAGGTAAGTGCCCCAAAGAATGAACAACAGTTAAACATCAGAACACCAAAGTCCCCCTCCCCAGCTATCCCCTCCCGTGCGTAAGTGGTGGCGAGCAACTATCAATCCCCTCACCCCTCACCGGCAAAACAAAAGGTGCCCTGGCTAACGAGCACAAGCATGAGCTAAGTAATAACAAAGACACAGAGCTTGCAGTTACCCCAAAGACTATCACAATTCATCTGGCATTCGGCAACCCACAGGTTCTCTTGCTCCCCAATAAAGGAGAAGGAGGTGTCCCCCATTTTCGCAGCGAGCAGGAGATGTAACAACCCCCCTGGTTTATGATGTTAAAAAGTCTGTTTCGTTGCTTCTTACGAGCTCTGTGCCCAAAGATAGCAAAGATCTCGGGTCTTCGGCCCCCAAAGCGAAAGATTTCCTGGCCTCCCCGACGACACACGAGTCTCCTGCCGTGACACCAACCCTCAATCCGCCCATCTCCAGAGCCCCGAGATCTTAGGCTTCTAAACACTAGGGCACCTCTCAGGCCTACCGATTGGCGTGCAGAACATCAGCTGGTCCTGAGACCCCGAGAATGGGTCCCGTTCCCGCAAAGAACCAAAGTCAGCGTGTAACTCCAGGTCAGGGTCTTCAAAAGAATGCTGAAAGGGAAAAATAAAGATATTAAAGATGGAAATAGTGCTATTTCCAAAGATGCAAACAAAGGAGTCGCCATTTAGCACCACTTTAACTCTGCCTCCTTCTCTTACCAATTTGGTCAATTTACTCAAATACTTATTAACCCATTCTTTAAAGAGACATGAAAACAAACTAAAATTTACCAGTGTTAGGCAGGCTGGATTTTTTAATGTGGTTTCAGATGGTTGGCCTCCACAGAGCCCTGCTCTCAAAATCATTGACGTTATCTGGGATTACCTGGAGAGACCAGACGCAAGTAGGACAGCCAAAATATGCAGAAGAATTATGGTAAGTTTTCCAAGATACGTGGAATAACCTACCAAGTATAAAACGGTACAACAGTGAACCTAAGGGGATTGATGCCATCTTAAAGGCAAAGAATAGTCACACCAAATATTGATTAGATTTAATTTTTTACTGTTTACTGCTCGTAGTAAATTTTTGATACTTAGAAACTTTTAAATTCATTACTTTTTTAAAGTATCTTTGCTTTTACAGAGTTTTCTTTACATGTGTCAAGAGATTTTTGCACAGTACTTTATTGATCAGCGATAAAATAACTTCAAATTACAGCTGGTAAGATTATTCTTATTTTAGGACACGAGCCTTGATATTCTAACCTGCAGCAGTGTGGGGTGGAGGAGAATTGCAGAGTTGTGATATGATCGGGTGGGTGAGGAGTGTTGTCATAGAAACTTTCATCTGTTTGGTTTCTACACATTTAGTTTAAGCTTGAAGCCTAATCTAGAAGGGTCAGGCCTTCCGCCAGAAGTATGTTCTTACTTTGTTTCATGTCAAATATGTCTTAACATTATGAAATTATGTTCTAGTTCCATACCACTTTTCACTTGCATTAATTTACCATAAATTCGACAATGGAGGACATTGCTCAACATCTAGCACATACAGGAAACATTCTTATACCTTGAGCTCATTGTTGCCCTTTTATTATGTTAACATGCTGGGCGCTTCTGTAGAACTCTAAGTTAATATCAGTGGTAATTTTAGGGAGATAAGCTATCCTCCTTTTTCAGCTATCCTGGATAAACATAGAACACGGAACACTACAGCACAGGAACAGGCTCTTCGGTCCACAATGCCATGCTGTACCAATCAAATGGCTACCTAAACTAATCTCTTCTGCCTACACAATGTCCATACCCTTCCATTTTCCTCATATTCATGTGCCTATCTAAATGTCTCTTAAAAGTCTCCAATGCATCTGCCTCTACCACCACCCGAGGCAGCCACTACCCTCTGCGTAAAAAACCTGCTCACCACACCTCCTTTGCAACTACCCACTTTCACCTTAAATATTTTAGACATTTCACTCCTGGAGAAAGATATTGTCCGCCTGCTCTACCTCTGCCTCTCATAATCTTACAAACATCTATCATTTCTCCCCTCTGCTTCCACTGCTCCAGAGAAACCCAAAGTTTGTCCAACACATGCCCTCTAATCCAGGCAACATCCTGGTAAACCTCTTCTGCACCCTCTTCAAAGCCTCAACATCCTTGCTGTAATGAGGTGACAAAAACTTCATGCAATACTCCAGATGCAGCCTACCAAGAGTTTTATAAAGCTGCAACATAACTTACTGCCTTGACTTAGAAAGCCAAGCATGGCATATGCCTCTTTACCTACCCAGCCTACCCAATCAACTGTTCAGCCACTTTCAGGAAGCTATAAACTTGGACCCCAAGATCCCTCCACTCATCAACACTGTGAAGGATCTTTACCTACGAAGATGCAACTTCTCACATTTGGCCGGGTTAAACTCCACCTGCACCTCCAACTCCACCTCCATTTGCAACTGATCTATATCCCTCTATGTTCTTTGCTAGTCTTCTACACTGTCCACAACACCACCAATCTTCATATCATCTGCAAACTTACTAACCGATCCATCGACATTTTCATCCAGGTTATTTATATACATCACAACAGCAGAGGTCCCAGCACAGATCCCTGCAGAACTCCAGTAATTACATTCCTCCAGATAGAATAAGTCTTTTCGACCACTACCCTCTGCCTTCTATGAGCAAGTCAGCTCTGAATCCAAATGGCCAATTCACCTTGAATCCCATGGACCCTATTCTTCTGGATGAACATCCCATGAGGGACCTTGTCAAGTGCCTTCCTAAAATCCATGTAGACAACATCCACAGCTCTATCTTCATTAATCATCCTCGTCAAAAAATCAATAAAGTTAGCAAGACATGATTTGCCCTGCACAAAGCAATGCTGGCTCTCCCTAATTAGGCATGGTTCTCTAAATGCTCATAAATCTGATCCATAAGAATTCTTTCCAGTACCTTCCCTACAACTGATGTGAAACTCACTGGTCTATAGTTTCCAAAATTTCCCTTGTTTCCTTGAATAATGGAACAACGTTAGCTAATTGCCAGTCCACAGGAATCTCATCTGTGGCAAGAGAAGACATGAAGATATTGGTCAAGGCCCCAGCAATGTACTCTCTTGTTTCTCTCAGTAACTTGGGATATATCCCATCAGGTCCTGTGGACTTATCTACCTTAATGCTCTGTAAGAGACACAAAACTACCTGCTCCATTACCTTAAAATGCTCTAGCATATCAATACGCTTAGCACTGATTTCCTATCGTTCACATCCTTCTCCTTGGTAAATACTGATGACTTCACCCACATCCTCCACATCCAAGCAAATGTTCCCCTTTATCCTCGAGTGCTCCTACTCTCTCCCTAGTTATCCTCTTCACCTTGATGCATGTTCAAAGATTCAAAGTATATTTATTATCAAAGTATCGATGCAGTATTGAACCCTAAGATTCGTCTTTTCACAGACAGCCATGAAACAACGAAACACTGTGAACCTGTTCAAAGAAAACATCAAACACTCAAAGCACAAAAAAAATGAACAAATCCCACAAACATAAAAAAATGAGTAAAGAACTCCAAATATAAACCAACAAACCACAAAATCATTGAAGTAGTTTAGGCATGCTCAGATTTGTTCAGTTCAGTTCAATTTAATGCTGTGTCATTCATTGACTGCAGGGCTGTAGAGCCAGCCTGTCCTGATCAAATCGCACAAAATAGCAAGAAAAAAAATAGAGGAGTAACCAGAAACAGTGCCTAAGCTCCAAGACTCTGGCATGTAAATCACAGTTTCCAATAGCAGCAGAATCATGTTGGAAAGAAGATGAAGTAAACATAGTTTTGCGAGCTGTCCAAAGGTGGTGTTGTATAGACTGTCTTAAGGTTGTCTGTAATCCTACTTGCCAAGGACACTTCATGGCTTTCCTAGTTCCCTTCTTGAGTTCTTTTCTGTCTTCTTTATAATCCTCTGGGCTCTGCTTGATTCTAGCTTCCTAAGCTTGGCATACATTTCCTTTTTCTCTTGACTAAATTCATCACCTTTGTCAACACCTAGGTTTCCCTTACCTTGCCATCCTTATCCTTCCTTCTGACTGCAACATACCTGTCCTATACTTAGTGCAGTTGGTCTTTAAACACCCTCCATATGTCGGATGTGGACTTACCCAAAAGCAGCTTTTCCCAATTAACTCTCCCTAGTTCTGCTTAATTCTCTCGTCATTTGCTCTGCTCCAATTTAAGACCCTCCTGCAAGGTCCATAATTATCCTTATCTATACTTACCTTAAAACTTAAGGAGTTGGGGTCACTGTTAACTAAATGTTCACCCACTGAAAGATTGGTCACCTGACCAACACCAGCTACTCCTCTCGATGGATTATCTACATATTGATTTAAGAAAGCCTTCTGGATGCACCTAACTAATACTGCCCCATCTAAACCTCTTGGAATAAGAAGGTCCCAGTTTATAATGGGGAAGATGAAATGCCTTATGACAACAATCCTACTGTTTTTACACCTTTCCTTAATCTGCCCGCATAGCTGTTCCTCAAAAGAGAACAATTTTATTTTCTGGGTGATGGAATTTTTAACACTCTCAACTGAATGTGCTGTCTCCATCTGTGCCTTAGCCCATTTGTTGCTGAAATTAGTCTTTCAACCAGACTAATCTATTCCAATGCTTTCCTGGTCAGTGCTGGGTCCATTGTTATTTGTCATCTATATCAATGATCTGGATGATAATGTGGTAAATTGGATCAGCAAGTTTGCTGATGATACAAAGATTGGAGGTGTAGTAGACAGTGAGGAAGGTTTTCAGAGCCTGCAGAGGGACTTGGACCAGCTGGAAAAATGGGCTGAAAAATGGCAGATGGAGTTTAATACTGACACGTGTGAGGTATTGCACGTTGGAAGGACAAACCAACATAGAACATACAGGGTTAATGGTAAGGCACTGAGGAGCGCAGTGGAACAGAGGGATCTGGGAATACAGATACAAAATTCCCTAAAAGTGTCGTCACCGATAGATAGGGTCATAAAGAGAGCTTTTGGTACATTGGCCTTTATTAATCGAAGTATTGAGTATAAGAGCTGGAATGTTATGATGAGGTTGTATAAGGCATTGGTGAGGCCGAATCTGGAGTATTGTGTTCAGTTTTGGTCACCAAATTACAGGAAGGATATAAATAAGGTTGAAAGAGTGCAGAGAAGGTTTACAAGGATGTTGCCGGGACTTGAGAAACTCAGTTACAGAGAAAGGTTGAATAGGTTAGGACTTTATTCCCTGGAGCGTAGAAGAATGAGGGGAGATTTGACAGAGGTATATAAAATTATGTTGGGTATAGGTAGAGTGAATGCAAGCAGGCCTTTTCCACTGAGGCAAGGGGAGAAAAAAACCAGAGGACATGGGTTAAGGGTGAGGGGGGAAAAGTTTAAAGGGAACATTAGTGGGGGGCTTCTTCACACAGAGAGTGGTGGGAGTATGGAATGAGCTGCCAGATGAGGTAGTAAATGCGGGTTCTTTTTTAACATTTAAGAATAAATTGGACAGATACATGGATGGGAGGTGTATGGAGGGATATGGTCCGTGTGCAGGTCAGTGGGACTAGGCAGAAAATGGTTCAGCACAGCCAAGGAGGGCCAAAGGGCCTGTTTCTGTGCTGTAGTTTCTATTGTTCTATGGTTCTATGGTCAGGTTCCTATGAATTCAACTAGAAAACAATTTTGATACCTAACTTGAACCAAAACCCATTGTACCCAGCCCTCTGATGGATGGCCTGTTTTCTCCTTGTCCCACAATATTGAATCAATAATTCTCAATCCCTTGTTTAAATCACATTCCCCATCACCTCTGCGGTCTCCAATAGCCCTAAAACAGATCAAGGACTCTGCATACCTCCAATACTGGCAAACTTTTGGCTATTGTACTTCCTTCACCAGGATCTCATCTCTAACCTCTGCTGTTACTGAAACATTGTCGCAGACAAGCAGCATCCAACATCAAAGATCCTCACCACCCAGGCCATACTCTTTTCTCATTGCTGCCATCAGGTAGAAGGTACAGGTGCCTCAGGACTTGAAACACCAGGTTCAAGAACAGTTACTATCTGCCAACCATCAGGCTCTTGAGAAAAAGTGGATAACTTCACTTATTCTATTTCTGGTGTTCCCACAACTGATAGTCTCATTTTAAGGACTCTTTATCTTGTTATTTCATGCTCTCGTTATTTATTGCTATTTATTTATATTTGCATTTGTTCAGTTTGTTGTTCATTGATCCTGTTTACAGTTACTGTTCTATCCATTTGCTAAGAATGCCCACAGGAAAAAGAATCTCAGGGTTGTATGTGGTGACGTGTGTGTACTCTGGTAATAAATTTTACTTTGAACTTTTTCCTTTGTGAATATTTTATGCGTCTTGTCTAAGTTAGTTTTTGAGGAATAAGCTCAGGACAGGATCAGTAACTACACCAAGGTGTGGAGTAATTTTTACTCACAGACAGCTGTGAATCTTAGCAATTCATGATCACAGAGAGCTGTGTACATTGACATTAGGAGAGATTGATTTTTCTGACTGCAGTAAAAATAGTTTATTCTGCAAGTAGGGGACTTTGCATTTACTGGTTAATCCAGGTGCTCCTTTAGCCTGGGCAGTCCCTCATTGTTCTATTTCCGTCATTTTGGTGCTCTTTAGCAATATTTGTGTCAGCTCTGCCCCTCCCTTGGCTCCAGCCCTCCCTCATTGTTGACTCAGGCACTCCCTTTGAAATGTTAGTTAATGGAGTGTGCTGGTTTATTATGCACTGGATAACCAAGCACGTACTGCATAGGGTAGGGAATCAAGGCTTATATACGTGTTGAGCAGGAAAGTGAAGCTGAGACCAAGGATCAGATAAGCCATTTTCATATGAAACAGTGGAGCAAGTTTGAAGTGTTGTATTTCTCATGCTCTATTGCTCTGAAAACTATCTTTTCAACTAAACTCTTGATATTTGAGCTGGAGCAGCTTTCTTTGGCGTATGCTAGCTTTCATTTGATTGCAACACAGCAAGGAATATTTTGAATGCTAAAGGCATTACTTAATTGCAATTCTTGTCACTGTTACATTTATGCAGCTATGATTAAAAAGCAATTTCTATAATAATGTTCAGGATAAGAAATATAACCAAGAACTCATGATTTACAATGTAAAAATACTTGCATTAACCGTGAGGATCAAATATCTCCAACAACAAATGATTTCTGAAGCAAACTAACATTTGATATTTGAGTAAGTACAAAAGTATTCTTCAGTGGTGTGATGCAAGTAGCAGGAAGATTAAGATCAGTTTATTTGGGATTTGTTGGTTTTAGTTGAGGGAATAATATTGGCCCAGGCACTATCAGATTTGCCTGCTCTTCCTTGAAAGACATTTTATAACAATGAGAATAATAACCAATGTGAAAGGTGCTGAATTAACAGGTTCAAAGTTCCACCTTTCAGGTTCTTTGGCATTTAACTAGTCCATTGTTGACCTGTCCATTTATCTACCTTTCATTCTGGTCTATAATGTCCTGAACAAATAAAAATCTCACACTTGAAAAATAGCAACTTCCTCTGAAACAAACATTCTGAACGTTAGAAAGAAGAAATTGCTACTTATATAGCATCTTTCCTGACATCTGTGGATTCAAATATCCATCCAACGATTGTAGCTACAGTTGTGCATTTATTTTTGGATGGAAGGTCCCACATTGATCCCACATATCCTCTGTAATAAAACTCAAAGACTCAGGAGTTATTGAGAATCCTGTCTGCTTGTTGGTCATCAATCATTTGAGATAGACTTAGGTAGATGGACTCAAATCCTTTTGACTTGATTCATAAACACAAAGTAGTTCACAGATGCTGGAAAACTAAGCAAAATACACAAAATGTTGGACGTACTCAACAAGTCAGGCAGCTTCTATGGAGGGGAATAAACAGACAAGCTTTTGAGCCTAGTCCTGATGAAGGGGTCGACCTGACACATCGGCTGTTTATTCCCCTCTATGGATGCTGCCTGAATCCATCTGATTCACATGGGTACAGTCACATCAGAGCAATATTTCGAAAGAGCTCTGAATGTCCTTGGAAGGATCACATGAAATAATCTAACTTCAGCAGACATACCGTAGGTACAGCAGCCATATGTATGTCTTACTTTTCATTCACATGGTATAGTTCCTCTACTATTTCAATACTGTACCACGTTCTTAACTAGACAAAGCACCAGACCTTAGCTGGTTTGTAACAGGTGAATGTACAGTCTTTGACTTGATGCCTAATTGAATCATATTGTAAAAGAGATCCATGTATGTTCATCTAGATTTCTGATTATCTTTCTGTTGGATGCATTATCTTTGGAGGCATCTAAACAAAAAGAAAATGAAGGTCTGGGTGTACATTGCATACTTGAAATGATTCCCACACATTGCCTGGCCAACATACCTTTGCTATTGAAATCAGGAGAGTAAGCTAGAGAGCAGCTTTTTCATGCTCATGTGTGGAAACACTTTAATTACTACCTTTAATATCTCTTTTTTTTCCTTTTCAAGGTGGATAGGGTTCTGTCAGGGCCACTGACTTGTAGCTGCACTAAAACTACAGTTCCTTACAGGGATGGTTTCCGCTCCCAGGGCTCACCAGCTGGTCATTTTTCGATATCCCGAGGGTGCAGTCTAAAAGACGAGCACACCTTCGGAGTTCTAAGGCATTGTGGCCCTCTGGATGAGCCAATTCCTGGCCAGTGTCACTGACAGAAGTATGGCGGGAGAGAGTGGAATATCGGGAACAGCAGATCAGATGTCGGAGGTCTTGGTAATTGGCAAATCTCTCTCTCTCTTTCATCAGTGGGGAAGAGTTTGCTGCCCATTTTCAAGTTGGACAACTCAGAAAAAAAATGTATGGTAGACTTTAACTCTGCAATCAGTGAATTGTTTTGTTTTTGTCTCTGAGTGACACCTCTCTGCCCCTTTATTAGTGAGAGAGAGAGCCTGTGGTATGTTGAATTGTTGAGTGAACGATTGGATTTTGTTGTACTGCAGATCACGGTCTTTATTGGGGGCTTTGCTATTGCTTGCTTGGTGGGTGGCTGGTGCTGATACTTTTTGCTGAAATAAGTGGTGGGGGGAGGGGGAGGGTCGATGCTTTGCTGCTGTTTGTGAGTGGGAGGGGGAGTAGGGGAGGCTTTGGGGTTCTAACATTGAACTGTCACTCATTCTTTGGGGCACTCTTCTGTTTTTGTGGATATTTGTGAAGAATAAGAATTTCAGGTTGTATATTGTACACATTTCTGACATTAAATGGCACTGTTGAAGCACTGAGGAACAAAGATGACCCTGAACTCACACAAACCCATCACAGGGGTTCCCAACCTTTTTTATGCCATGGACCAGTACCATTAAGCAAAGGGTCCATGAACCGCCCCAGCTGGGAACCCCTGCCCCAACATCTACAACTTGATGTGCTCCCCATGTGTCATTTCTGAAGTCAGAGATTAGTTGGCTTTTTGACTTACAAGTCTGGCTGTTACGCGATCTCTCCCCTAAGCCTTTAGAAACAATCAATATTCAATTATTTTAAAAACCTTAAAACCTTAAAAGCTGGCAGGAAAAAGAACCATTAAAAACATTTAACAGAAATAGGTAACAAAAGACAGAATAAAAAGATTTTAAAAATAGAAATTGAATGTCAAGGCTATAATTTCTCATAGACATTCAGAACTCCGCACTTTTAGTGCTTTCCTATTCTAGAGAAGTCTCAGTATGATAGAAAATAACAGAAACATTTACTCCTCCTTTGATAAGAGCATTTCAGGTCAGCCGACCAGACACATCAATATATCATAATCACCATTAACGCAGCCAGTTTTTCCTGTATGGATTTGAGCCAGATTTTCTCATATTTTAGCACTTATTCCATGCTAAATATTGAATTTGGAGACTATAAAATATATTCTCTTGTTCCCAAACTCCAATTGTTCAAGCTTTTAAATCATAAAATTTTGATTGATGCATTTTTTTTGCTTACATTTTATGAGGTGTTACACAATACTTTGTGTTGCAAAGTTTTATTTCATAACTGTCACTAACTTTACATTATGCAAACAGAAAGCACTTTTCATTTTTATAGGTGGAATTAATATGTGAGTACAAATGGAACATTAATTATGAATTGTATATGTGAACCTAAACGTATCAGCTGGAACTTCTTTAACTTCTTTCCTTGGATGGGTAGTGTGTGTGTGTGTGTGTGTGTGTGATGTCCAAACAAAAGGAAGAAAATAGAATCCCTCTGTTGTTTATCATCACCAATTGGTTACCATCCAGTGACATATAATGTTCAATTAACTTTCTCAGATCTAGGCAGCCATGTAGCAATCATAGACAGTCATTTGACCCATAATGTTGGGTGCAAGGGGTTATCAGTTTATTCATATATCCAGTATTTTTCATGGATTTTCACTTATTTTCTGTTTTCGTGGATGCAGAAGGAAGAAGCAAAGGGGCCAGATGCTACTTGACTGGACTCACTACCCACAGTCAGCTTATTCTGCTATTTCTGTGGCTTAGAGATAGAGTGCCTATCTTACAAAGTTTCTGCATCCTCAAGTCCAGCTGCGAGTTTGGGGTGGTAACTCGATCTCTGACTTTATAGTACTGAGTTCTGCCTGTGTAAGCACTGTACTTAAATGCACAAGGACAGAAATACTTGGAAAGAGTAAATTAAATTAAAAAAATAATGAAATACCTTCCTCTTTGCTTCCTATCTTTATCCAATTAATTTATTCTGCATCTGGTCATCAATCCTGTATTGAACTTACTGTACATCAGGTTGAAACTGCTGCATCACTTACTGTGTTTTACACCCCACATAACATAAATGGCAGCTGATGTGCCTGTTGCTTGGTTGTACATATCTGATACACCACACATCCCTTATATGCACATCACTTATTCCACATATACTGCATCTACAACATGCAAGGACACAATGCACTGGATACTGACTAATCAAGTACTGCATGAGTTACAAAGCATTGCACATACAGAACACATCACATGTATCTTGTGAAACCAACAAAATGGGATCTTTCATATATTTCCCACATGCACTCAACACATTCTGGTAAGAGTACAATAGCCTAGATTTTGATTGGCACTTACAAAGCCTTCTGTACTGTAAAGTTTGTCTAACATAGGGAAGGCACTTTGCTCCTATATTTCACATTGACAGACAATATGAAGGAAATTGTAATGAGCTCTTCAGGCCTGTGTGAGATGCAAGAGAGCATTGGACTCTGAGGTTTTTAGCATCTGAATTGGTTGCTTGTTGTTTAACGACAGGTGTTAATCGTTTAAAGTTCCTTGTGTTTTTCTAGAGCTCTTGGTATTGCAGTCTCCTGGTGCCTTCTGGTTAAGCTTGTTAAGTTTATTTTGATTGGCACAGGGATCCTATGTTACTTGTATTATTTAAGTGGATGCCCAATTGCAGGGTCTTTCTATCACGGTATTGGAACCCAAGTGCAGAGGGGAAGCCAGACTCCGATGTTGATATGGCAACGAGAGGTTATTGATAATAATTACAAAAGAACATCGGTGGCTCGGCTGAGTGACACCGTGAGAAGTAACAGTCTCAAAACTAGGACCCCGCGATTAGCACTAATCAGGCGTCCGCTTAAATAATACAAGTAACACGGAACCCCTGAGCTTATTAAAATAAACTTAACAAGCTTAAACAGAAAGCATCAGAAGACCAAATTACAAAGAGTGAGTTGCTCGAGAAACAAGGAATTCTAAACGATTAACAATTCTTGTTAAACAACAATTACCCAATTCAGGTACTCGATAAACCTTGGACCCCAACGCTCTCCGGTGTTCCCCATAGGCCCAAAGAACTCATTACAGAATTTGGATAACTCAGTGTGCTGACCAGGGTCATTGTCATGGGGTAGAGTGAAAGGGAAAGAAATCAGGCTCAAAAGTGGAGAATTGACTGCTGGTGATCAGCGAATTGTGAGTGTTGGTGAGGACAATTGATCCATCAGGTGAGAGCTTCCTTTGGTGTGGGAAGGTTGAGTCATTGTTGCTTGAAGGTTAGTAACTAGACAGTAGCAGTGATTGGAATTGGAGCCAGTATAATGTAGTTAGGGTGATGCCACTGGTCAGCGGGGGGTTGTTGATGGGGTTTGTGTCTTGGAAAAATGTTCAGTTATGCATCTTTTACATACCTGCTCAAAGAAATATCATAAATCTACACAGATGCATAAATTGTTGTTCATGCACAAAAACCATCAATCTACATCTTCACAAGTTACACATCTGAAATCAATAGACAGATGGGAAATAACACAGGCTGACTTCTCTGTTTGAGAGTGAGAGTCAAGAAATTATGGGCAGGTTTACAGAAAGTCATCCTTTATTAGACTTAGATAGTATGTTTTTAAATTGTAGAGGATCAACAAAAAGCAAATGGTCAATTGAGTAAGTATCAAAAGGATTAGTGACATGAAGTTACCATCAAATAAAAATGTACACCATGGCCAATGGAAATTAATATCCCATTAATCTCAGGGCTGGGTTGAACCTTTGTGATAAAAGGTTTCTGTTTTCTAAATAATCATTAACAATCTGTTTGCATTTATAAATATATCATACTTGTGCACTTCCAAAGTTCAGCCTGGTTACCATGGAATCAAATTTTGTGATTCACATCACAGTGAAGCTACATATGTGTTGCTTCCTCCCCAAGAATGATATTGAAGAAACCAAGTCATGGTCCCCCAAAATAATCTTACTTTAAACACAGATAGTAATATAGGAGTCTGATATTGGAGAACAACTCCAAATATAAATGGTCTGTCCCAAGAACATCCTCAGGATAAGAATAACTGAGGGGTCAGGTTACAAGTGAATGGCAGGATAACCCTCAGGAAGATTTGCTACTATAAACACTGGTGATTACTTTAGTGTGACCTTTGTTATTTAAAGCAATGTTTATAAAATTACATCAAAGCCAAGTGATTCCCAAGCACTGCACTCCAGTTTATCTACAGCTTTTCCACCTGCAAAAAATGTGAAACACGCAACCTCTTTAAAGTCACAGAAGTGATTGGTCTCAATCATTTATATTTAGGCCAACTGTTAGACTTCTACTAATTAACCAGAAACTGTTTGATATCAAACTTAGTCACAGCAGTGACATACTCTATTAGGTGTGAAGTGCTTGGGGCATCTGAAGACATGAATAGCCTTGCTATAAAGGATTCCTGTCTTTATTTTATTCCAAAAAAGCACTGGAAAAGTAAGTACAAGGATTGCTAACATGTTGGTTAGCTGTTCCCAACTCTATCCATGGAGCTGCAGATGCTGGAATATGGAGCCCTGAATCCTTGTATTAGGACTTGTGCAGGATTTCAACCCAAATGCCGACAATTCCTTTCCTGCCACAGATGCTGCTTGATCCACTGCATTCTTCCAGCAGATTGTTAGATGATCTCAAGTTGCCTCGTATTAGTCCGTAAGATCATAAGATATAGGAGCAGAATTAGGCCATTTGGTCCATTACTCTGTCCTGGGCCCAACCCATTGATGCAATGATAAGGAAGGTATATCACTAGCTCTGTTTTGTTAGGAATTTGAGCAGATTTGGCGTGTCATCAATGCCTCTTGCAAACTTCTAAAGATGTACGGTGGGGAGCATTCTGACTGGCTGAATCACAGCCTGGTATGGAAATTCTAATGCACAGAATCACAAGATGCTGCAGAGAACTGTGGAGTCAGCCAGCTCTATCAAAGACACAACTCTCCTCACCACTCAGAACAGTGGTAAGAGGTGGTGCTGGTGTCTCAAGAAGGCATCCGTCACTAAGGACCCTCTTCTCGTTATTACCAGAGGTACAGGATCCTAAAGATTCAGAAACAGCTTTTTCCCTTCTACCACCAAATTTCTGAATGGTTCATGAACCCATGAGCACTACATCATAATTCCTTTTTTTTGCACTATTTTATTTTATAGTTTATAGTAATAACCACAAAACCATTAACTTCACTTCATATAAGGCAGTGATAATAAATCAGATTCTGTTTCAGAATCTTAACCAGCTTGATACCTAAACAGTCAGCTCTACAGTACCTCTGGTGTTGAAAAAATTAAATCCATATATCCTTCCACCTCTGATCACCAAGCAGGGATCTGAAGGCCTGTGCATAGACATTATGAAGGGATTGAGATATTTTAAAGAAAACAAAATTCCAAACCACCAACCATACTATCCATGTTTACACTGCCCCCCCCCCCCCCCCGGGATGTCTTACATTTACTCTGAGAATTTAGCTGCCTTCGATAAAATCAGCTTGACTCACGTCAGCTGTGTTGTGTCTTGGAAACAACTTCAAAACTTGTAATTAGAGAAGTGAATAAGAATCAGAATCAGGTTTATTATCACCAATGTATGTTGTGAAATTTGTTGTTTTGTTGCAGCAGTACATTGCAAAGTGGTGGCATCCGTTAGTCTCGTGAGACCATGGATCTTCACCTGGAAAGTCTTGCTTCAGTCTGCGTTGGTAGAGCAGCGTCTGTTGTGGCTGTAGAGTCCCACAGGGGAGTGACAGTCTCGGCTGCAGTGACTGCACTTGAAGACGCTGTCCTCCAGTGTTGTCTTGGTGCTGTTTTTCCGACGAGTGCGCTTTTCTTCAGCAGCAAGCCTCAGCTTCTCTTCTCCTCTTTTTAGACCTCTGCGTAGTTCCCCGTAACAGCAGGTCTTTTGGGATCCTCCTGTCTGACATGCAGTGTGTGTGGCCCAGCCAGCAGAGACGGCATTGTTGGAGCAGGGTGAAGAAGCTGGGTACGGGCCAGGACCTCATTGTTGGTGACTCAGTCAGTCCACGTGATGTCCAGGATGCGTCCCAGGCTGCGAAGTTGGAAGGCGTTGAGACGCCGTTCTTGACTGTAGTAGAGGCTCCAGGTCTCGCTGCCGTAAAGCAGTGTGCTGAGGACGCAGGCCCTGTAGACTGCAACTTTAGTGTGCATCGTCAACTTTCTGTTCTCCCAGACTCTCTTTGTCATCCTGGCAAATGTTGAGGCTGCTCGTCCAATCCGTCTATTGATCTCGGGGTCTAGGGAGAGGCTGTCAATACATAAAAATTTACTATAAGTTGCAATAAATATTAAATAAATATTTATATGTAAATATAAAGATGAACAGTGAGGTAGTGTTCATGGACCATTCAGAAATATGAAATATGATGGCACAGGGGAAGGAGCTGTTCCTAAAAGGTTGAGTGTGTGTCTTTAGGTTGATGTTCCTCCTCCCTGAAGGTAATAATGAGAAGGGGGTATGTTCCAGATGGTCAGACATGCAAAGGAAAGGAGAGGAATTTGCGAAGGGAAATTCTCCAGAAATCACAAAGTGCTGAGTAAGAAATTCAGAAGGTTTTTATCAAGGTGGAGGCTATATCCTGGAGAAGTAAATTGATGTCTGGACCACTCAGGTGTAGATGCAAAACGCAAGTATGGTGTTGAATGTATCATTATTTTACCAATCTTCTGCTTTGGGATCAGCTTACGATGGCAGTGGCCATCTTATTGGGCTAGTTTCCCAGATGCTATGATCTTACAACAGTTTGTGAGATTAAATTCAATGAGGTGATGTTTTATTTCAAGCACAGGTGTAGGTGGGGGCCAGAGCACCTGAGGATATCGGTGAGAGGCTTGAAGCATTTCCGTGATCACTTCAGTGTGATTGATGAGTGGTAAGTGCTCAGAGAGACGTTGATGACCAACTCATTAATCAACACACTTCACATGGAGTCAACCTGGAAGCATACACTTCAATAAAAGTTGTGTATGGTTGAGATTTAGATTGCACACATCTGACACTAGGCTGGAAGACTATTTTCTGCACCCACCCTTCATGCTCCTTCTTGGCCTAAAGAAACAATATAAAAAATCTGCTTCATTTTTAATGCACCCTGTTGTATCTAAAATTTCCTAGGATCCTACAAAAAGAAATTCAAATGACCTGCCTAATTTAAAGTTTGTCATAGATAGCAAATTGCTGTCTAATAATTTTGAAATAAATTCATCAGCCAAATACACGGTTCACTTTTAACACCTCAGAATGAATACATTTATGCCTTTTTTAATCCATTCATAGGACGTGTATTTTTCTAGAAAGTTAAAGACTTATTGTCTCTCTCTGATATCCCTGATGAAAGTGTTTTTGATCCAATCCACGTGCTGAAGATTCTTCCACTGTGATTTTAGATTGCCAGTTCCTGGATTCTGATTCTGTGATAATATATTCCCAGACCTGGATATTTAGTGACAATAAAAAAGCACAGTATCAATATCTCAAGGCAAGTAGGCACGGACAATGAAGGAATAGACAAAAAAAAACAATAGCTGTGTGGGAAATAAAGATAATTGATAATAAAAGTATGGCAGTATAAGTACAGACAATGAAGGTTCATTTCATTCAAGCCTTCAGTCGGGAGGAAATGTTGACTTAAAGAGCAGTAATTACTGTCAGAGACAGCATTGTGCAAACACATAATGCTCTAAGTTCAAGTCCCGCTTTCTGCTATTTTAATGGTACTAAATAAAATAACATGTCAGTTAAAGTAGCGAAAACAGGAATTGAGTAAAGCATTGAAATCAGCAGATGGAAAATATAAATTATACTGATAGCTACATGCAGGGTTAAATGATTTGTAACAGGGTCAAGGAGAACTCTCTTCAAATACAATCAAGTGTTTAAAATGGAATTGAAAGTCTAACTTGAAAGGTAAAAATGTAAATTGAGTTTCATTCGTTAACCATAAGACTTGTAAAATATTAGAAGCAAAGCAAAGTAAATGCAATTTGGGATATAATTTCCTGTGTACTTGTACTTGGGGACTGAAGAAAATGCTGTGCCAAACACTAAGATAACAGGCGTCAGTTATGTTATACATCTTCTTGCACTATGTCCAAATTTTCTTGCCCACTTATGTGTTTCAATCACTGTTCCCAAATGCTTCACAAGCATTGTATTTGTCACCAGACAAAAGATTCATACATATAATTTTCTTGCAATTAGTAGATGAAAAACTACATACAGAATTTTAACTACATTAAGATGAAAAACTACATCCAGAATTTTAACTACATTAAGAAATGAAGTCATTTATTTGTTGTCATTTTATTTAAAACAATTATTTAAAACTTTGCCTGGACCTTTCTATATTTTTTTCTTTCATTGAAAGGATTTCTTCAAAAGGATTGGGGTGGATAGCTGGTGTCTTTTGCCCAGAGTTAAAGTGTCTAGGCATGCCTTGAAATTGGAAATGGGTAAATTCAGAGATGTATGGGGCAAGCTTTTTCCACAGAGAGTGGTGGATGCATAGCCTGGGGTGGTGCTGGAGACAAATATGATTGAGGTACTCAAGGGGCTTTTAGATAGGTTCATGAATGTGCGAGGAATGGAACGATATCATCCTTGTGCAGGCAGACAGGATTAACTTAGCAGTGCATTTGATGAGTGATTTAAGTAGCTTGTCACGACACTGTGGGCCGAAGGGCCTATTTCTGTGTTGTACTGTTCTGTGTTCTGTGTTCTATGTGATTTTTTTCAGCATAGTAACCATTATCATAAAAAACAAATCTTGTCATAAACTTCCATCATTTACCCTACCTGACATACCTGAAAGATGGTAGCAGGTGTGAAATTTACAATCTCTATATAAGAAAGCAGTTTGTGTTGTGTGTTCTATTCTCCCTATATTTATGATTGCGAATGCTAATACTTAAGTTCTGATATGGCCGATGAGACTTTTGGTGACATTGAGGGATAGTTTGTTGTCGTGACACCATGTTGCTAAGCTTTCTTCTTCCTGTACCCCAGATCGTTGTTATTTGAGATACTGCCTGCTGTGGTGGAATCACCTGCAAACTGGTAGACGGAACTCGAGCAGAATTTGGCCACAGAGTCATGATTGTACACAGTCAGGGGCTGAGGCTGCAACCTTGTGGAGCCCCAGAGTTTGGAATAATGGAGGCAGAAGTGTTGGTGCCTCTCCTTACAGACTGTGGTCTGCTGGCCAGGAAATCAATAATGCAGCTGCAGACGGAAGCATTGACTTGCAGGGTCTGAAGTTTTTTGATGAGTTTGCTTGGAATTATAGTGTTTGGTTCCTTAAGGTTGTTAAAACCGGCGGCGGTAATGGGGACAATCTCCCACTACCTATACAATGCTCCCAATGACGTGTGCCTCAAATTGCCTCTGACAACTAAGTCCAGCTCCTGGCCTTCATGTGTAGCTTAGCTACTAGGCCTGCCAAAATTTTCTACTGACAGGAGAAAGGGTAAAGGTGGGCTACTGGTGCCTTAAAACCAGTTGCTTTGGGCAGATGGGACTCGTCATCCAGGATTGGCAACTCAGCTAGGAGAAGGAAAACTCTGATCTCAAACCTCCGCTGCCTTGTGGTTATACTCACTCACAGGGAAGATTTGGGAGTAAACCTTGAGGGAAAAGTCCGGAGCTGGAGTCCCTAAAGCAATCCTACATTGAGTTCAATGCTGACTGGCATCTCCTGTGACACTGCTGGTGCCAAACCGTATTGGTCTCTGCCGTTCCTTTGGGTTCATCAGATGCATGGAGAAGGGGAACAAACGGGCAACAGCTTGCTCTCTATATTGTACCGCCCAGGCTTGTGCATCTAGGCAGCTCGGACACAACATCCATCGTCAACCCCGACTGACAGAGGCCTCACATAGTATCGAGCGGGTGTTGAGGTTAATTAAAAATAGTCTGATGTAGCTGTCTTTATTGTCCAGATTCTCCAGAGATGTATATAGGGCCAAGGAGGCGGTGTCCACCATAGACCTGATTCTGCAGCAGATGAATTGCAATGAGTCAAGGTTGCCTGGGAGGCTGGTGTTAATGCATGCCATGACCAGTCTCTTGAAGCACTTCATGATTGTAGATATCAGAACCACTGACGGTGGTTGTTAAAGCAAGTTGTTTTGTTTCTTTCAAGGTATCAGGATGGTAGAGATCCTCTTAAAGCAGGAGGGAACCACAGGCTGAAGCAGGGAGAGGTTAAAAATGCCTGCAAAAATCCCCTGCCAGCTGCTCGACGGACGATGTAAAGACAAGGCCAAGGACACCAGCGGGGTCCTGTGCCTTCCGTTAGTCCACTCTCTGGTAGAATCCACAATGGTGACTGTGGGTTCAGGTGCACTAGAGGCTTTCAGAGTGAGTAGTGATATACCCATTCCCTTCAGTTCAAAACATGCATTGAATGCACTGAGCTCACTGGGAATTGGCACTGTTGTCCGTGATGCTGCCTAACTCCACATTGTAGTCCACGACAGCATGTATTCCTGCCACAACAGATGGCTGGTCTCAGACTCGATTTCAACTACAAAAATTAGCTGAAATTATGTTTTATGATATTAATAATTAACGTGTTGATGTACCGTGTGAAATTCCTTTAACTGCAGAAGAGTATTCACCTTTAATTTGATCTCCTGAATAGCATATCAAAGCTGGGAAAATGGACGTCCTTTGCTGAATTTCAATGTGTTTGTATACTGTATGTGCAATAACACATTATTTTAATCAGAATGTTAGTGCATTTTTAGTGAATTAATCCCTTCAAAAGCATACAGGACAGTTCCATGTGAACACTTGCTTCAGCTGATGACCCAGGGTTCGAGGTTGGGATTGCAACCCAGAAATCTTTGCCTAATTTTATTGGGCAGCCTACAACAGACATACACTCAGTGCTTTAAGTTGTTTCATTATTCCCCCCCCCCCCCCCCGCCACCCCCCTCCCCCCACACACACACAAGAACCTATTTTAAGTTGAGCTTGATTCCAGGATATGCTATATTTTTCAACATTAAATTCCACCTGGGAAATAAAAGTGAAAATGCAAAAGGTTATTGAGACATCTAGAGTAATCTCTTTGCTCGATCATGTGAATCACTTTGTGTTACATCTCAGGAGGACTTGATGCAACAAAAGCCCTTTGGTACCCACAAAGCAAAGAGAATTCTGTTGATTTAGTGATGACAAAGAGAGGAATGTCAGTGTAGTGTGCCTGTTTATTTATGACATCATCAGTTGATATTGCAGGAATTTAAAACTGTCAAGAGCATGATGCAGGAAAATGAATCTTCCTGCTACAAAGTCTACAAACACCTTATATGGGGAAAAATACTGACATAACTGTACAAAATAATTTGCTTATTATTTAAGCTGAGTGTATGTTTTGTATGGGCATAGAAGAAAATTATCCAAACACAGTAGTAATGCTTCAACACCCAAGGGTTAGGACAGACATTGAACATAACTGATTCCTCTTGAGAACTCAGTTATGAAGATTACTTGTTTTGAATAGGACTGAGTCATACAAACTACAATGGTCCCAGGTTCCCTCTCAGTCTCTGTGGATGTTTTATTACCCCGAGATTTTGAGAGTGAATCTTAGCATCATGGTGTTTTTGTTATGGGGAGTAGCAATCGGCTTGCAATATTACATAGCATTACCAAAAACTTGGTTTGTGGTAATTGAACAGAAGCTATTTTGATTTTATATTGAGCCTTATCTTTAATTATAAAGATGTGGGCATGGTGTAAACAGGTATTGTGTGACCTCAACTGGAAATTTCAGGAGGACCAAATCAAAGACAGCAGTTCGGAAAATATAAAAGTGAGGAAGAGTTTCACCACTCATTACTGCAGTGGTACACAGCTGGGTATATTGAGGAGTGACAGAGAGAGTAACATCTGAAGGGTCATCCCAGCTGGTAATGTTACACACATTAGCACCATTCCACAATGTAGTAATGCTACCAATAGGGTTGAATTTTGAGGTAATATCTTTCCTGGGTGAATGTAGAGAAATGACCTGCAGTTGTTCCAAAGGTGGAATGATAAAGTGGGTTTGTGGCAAGAGTATAACAGCACACTTCTAGATTCAGAGCAAAGAATAATTTACTAACTTAACAGATCAAAAAAGGTTGTATATTTATATAGTTACATCTGCCTCGTGTATATGCTTCAATCCCCATTCCACACTCTGTTTTGTCAAGCCTATAGCACCATTTAACTTTTCACACCTTCTTCCATTCAACACTCAGTCATCCTGATGAACTTTGAGACCCCTGTCTGATAGTTAGCCTCCATCCACTGAGTGAATGCCTACCAACCTTTCTGCAAGATAAAAAGAACAAAGATGGGTCAGGAAGGTCACACCTGCAAAGATCTCAGAGAGCCAGTTGCAAGGAGAAAATGATGGAGGTCTTTGCTATTTTGATATGTTGATCTTGGCATACAGTGAGACTGGAACTTCACTGAAAGAGGTTATTTCCATGAAGCACCACACATGGCCCTGTGGAAGCAGGGTTCCTCATCTGGCTCTGATAAGGTGCAAGGGAAGCAGCAGGTTCTACCACACGGATCAGTGAACTTCTAACTCTGTTAAAACCGTAATGGTTGCATTTTCTAGGTTGGAAAGGAAAGGAAGAATGAGACTTTGGTGATTTGCTTAGCTTATACACGTGCATGTTTAGTAACATTTAATGTTGCCAATTTTCTGATATTTAGAAAAAATAATGTAAAAATTGTGAACAAAATGTGATACCATTCTTGGATGTCACCTCAGCTTTTCAGCTACTGGTTGATAAAAGGAATGGCCTGAATTTCTAGGAACTGATAGAAGCTTTTGCATTGGGTTGGTTGACTACTGGTTTGAGAACGTGTGAAGAGGAGGCAGATTGGAGAGAGGCCATTTTGTGTAAGTGCTTCGTGGGTTCAGCTTTTATGGGCCATGCACTTTATGAAATAAACCATTGGCATCCGGTCTGATATCTGAACTTCAAACTTTGCTTGCTGCTTTTCTTTCTTATGCTCTTCATTGCATTCATTCCATACAATGTAATTCAGTTCCACCTGATGCTCTGGAATCCTCTGTAAAGCAAAGGTCAGTGTGCCACAGTTACTCTGGGGTATCTGGACCATCAGAACTCTTCAAGTTCTAAATAACAGGCCATCGGCCTGAAATACTAGCCTGATTCTCTATCCTCAAATGCTGCCTGACATACTGGTTATTTTATTTCATATTTTCAACAACTGCTGCTTGATTTTCAATCTCTGGAGACATTGCATAGCTGAAGGCATTCAAGGTAAACCTGCCATTTAGCATGTTCCAGTTTCCTTCTGGATTAACTGGCATTTTCACTAGGATTTTTGCATAGAAGGGGAATTAAGGGTATGGGGAAAAGGCAGGTAGGTGGAGATGAGTCCATGGTCAGATCAGCCATGATCTTATTGAATGGTGGAGCAGGCTTGACAGGCCAGATGGTCTACTCCTGTTCCTGTTTCTTATGTTATTACGAATTAAACCCCAAAGCTTAACTAAAACCATGTCCCTAGTCATATTCTGCCACTGTGCGTGCATTGTCCATTGTCTACTGTCTGAAATACTATCCCCTGTTCCTGAAGGCATATGTGATGGACTGCAGCATGTTGTTTGCATGGACATGGACATGCATGAATCCTGCCACAGGAGTTGAAAGAAACAGTTTCTTAAGAAAACATTTTTTTCAAAAATAATACTTCCTGGGAGAAAGAGACATTGAATAGGTTCAGTGCATCACACTTGGACTTCATGATAAAAGCCTACAAAAAGAAAGTAATGCATCCGTTACTGATAAAATTGGAATATTGTGAATGTGTCTGAAACTTTTTATGTAGTGTTAATGATAATACCAGAGTATAAAAATTGGCTATCATTGAATCAGCTAAGATTGCATATGGAGTATTGTGAGCAGTTTTTGGCCCCTTATCTAAGAAAAAAATATGCTGGCATTGGAGAGGGCCCAGAGAACGTTTACAAGAATGATCATACAATCATAGAAACATAGAAAATAGGTGCAGGAGTAGGCCATTCGGCCCTTCGAGCCTGCACCGCCATTTATTATGATCATGGCTGATCATCCAACTCAGAACCTTGCCCCAGCCTTCCCTCCATACCCCCTGATCCCCGTAGCCACAAGGGCCATATCTAACTCCCTCTTAAATATAGCCAATGAACTGGCCTCAACTGTTTCCTGTGGCAGAGAATTCCACAGATTCACCACTCTCTGTGTGAAGAAGTTTTTCCTAATCTCGGTCCTAAAAGGCTTCCCCTTTATCCTCAAGCTGTGACCCCTCGTTCTGGACTTCCCCAACATCGAGAACAATCTTCCTGCATCTAGCCTGTCCAATCCCTTTAGGATTTTATACGTTTCAATCAGATCCCCCCTCAATCTTCTAAATTCCAACGAGTACAAGCCCAGTTCATCCAGTCTTTCTTCGTATGAAAGTCCTGCCATCCCAGGAATCAATCTGGTGAACCTTCTTTGTACTCCCTCTATGGCAAGGATGTCTTTCCTCAGATTAGGGGACCAAAACTGCACACAATACTCCATGTGTGGTCTCACCAAGGCCTTGTACAACTGCAGTAGTACCTCCCTGCTCCTGTACTCGAATTCTCTCGCTATAAATGCCAGCATACCATTCGCCTTTTTCACCGCCTGCTGTACCTGCATGCCCACTTTCAATGACTGGTGTATAATGACACCCAGGTCTCGTTGCACCTCCCCTTTTCATAATCGGCCACCATTCAGATAATAATCTGTTTTCCTATTTTTGCCACCAAAGTGGATAACTTCACATTTATCCACATTAAATTGCATCTGCCATGAATTTGCCCACTCACCCAACCTATCCAAGTCACCCTGCATCCTCTTAGCATCCTCCTCACAGCTAACACTGCCACCCAGCTTCGTGTCATCCGCAAACTTGGAGATGCTGCATTTAATTCCCTCATCCAAGTCATTAATATATATTGTAAACATAAGAATGAAAGCGTTAATTAACATATAAGGAGCATTTGATTGTTCTGGGCCTGTATTCACTGAGTTTAGAAGAATGGGGGGGGGATCTCATTGAAATCTATCGAATGCTGAAAGGCATAGACATGTTTCCGATGGTGGGAGAGGCTAGAACCAGGGGGCGCACCCTCAGAATAGAGGGATGTCCATTTAGAATGGTGATAGGGAGAAATTTCTTTAGCCAGAGGGTGGTGTATCTGTGGAATTCGTGCCACAGGAGGCTGTGGAAACCGGGTCACTGGGTGTATTTAAAGTGGAGTTTGATTAGTTCTTGAATGGTCAGGGCATGAAAGGTTGTGGAGTGGAGGCAGGAGAATTGAGCTAAGAGGAAAATGGATCAGCCATGATGAAATGGTGCAGTGACTCAATGGGCCAGATGGCCTCATTCTACTCCTATCTCTTATGGTCTGATACCTTCCATGAAGGGAGATTGTAGTCAATTAATGCTGGGGTGACTGATAGCTCATTCCCCCTACCCCATAAACAGTCAGTGACAATCTTTTAGGCATCAAACATTAATCATATTACCAAATCACCAGCCAAACTATTTTGATGGGAAGAAACAATGGAGCAACAATGTTTCAGGTGAACAGAATTGTTTGGCTGGCACATTGACAGATGCATGGAGTGGAGAGATTTCATTCAGAATTCCTTGGTATTTCCTTAAAAAGTTTACCTATTGTGTTTATCCTCAGATGCGCAGTGAAATCCACATAGACCTTTGTCTTGAATGCACTGGCAAATTCACCCATGTTCCGTAACTGGGTGACTGCACTGACAAAGATTTTGTCCACACATCACTCAGTACATACTATAATCTTACTGAAATTTAGTTTTCATCCAGATATAACAACATTTCTGTGATGGACTTTTTATAGTATGCAGTACAGTGGCCAGGTGGTTAAGGTGTTCGTCTAGTGATCTGAAGATCGCTAGTTCAAGTCTGGGCTGAGGCAGCGCGTGTGTCCTTGAGCAAGGCACTTAACCACACATTGCTCTGCGACGACACTGGTACCAAGCTGAATGGGTCCTAATGCCCTTCCCTTGGACAAAATCGGTGGTGTGGAGAGGGGAGACTTGCAGCATGGGCAACTGCTGGTCTTCCATACAACCTTGCCCAGGCCTGTGCCCTGGAAACCTTCCAAGGCACAAATCCATGGTCTCATGTGACTAACGGATGCTTATAAATAGGAAATGCAAATTAATTCTTGTAACAGAAGTAAGTTATGACTTGGGAATAGATACAGGCATGGCTAATGTAATAAAAGATATTAACCAGTATCCAGTAGTCTTCAAAGGTTCTTATCACCAATGGACATCAAGTTATTAAAACTTTTGAGGAAAAATAGGCCAGATGTAAATGAAACAGTGATACTTACTGGTCCCAGCTGTGCCACTGTCAATTTTGTAACTAACATCAAAAATTTTGCCAAAGATATAGAAGTTATAGTGCTTACATTAAGACAGAAAATGATTTTGAGAATTATTCCGTAAGATAACGCAAAGATGTTCTGCAATCTCTTTAACGATCTGCTGATAACTCAGTTTGAAATTGCAAATTTTATCACAAATATAAATTCATCTTGTGCTTTGAGACTAACATTAAGATAATTAATCAGACGTTAGCCATATTCTGATTTAAATCATTATTCTCACCCAGGATCCAGCACTACCAGCATTAAATACGCTATATGGACAGAACAGCAAACATTAAGATAATATGAAAACATTCTGAGAACATTCAAGTAGAACAAAACAAATCTGTAAGATGCCTTTTTTGGCCCACTTTCTAAATCATAAATTTTGCTGTCTACCAAATGTTACGGTGTAAGAAGACAACAGAGTAATTTCTGTAGTGTTAATGGGAAATTTTCCAGTAAAAAGTAGTTTGACTCTAACTATTTCCATTTGAAAAGGGGAAGAAAAAACACAGATTTCTGTAAATCAATTAAAGCAGAAAATGCTGGAATAATCCTCATCAGGGCAAAGCTGTGGAGAGTGAAACTGAATTAACATTTCAGATCAATGATGTTTCATCAGTACAGGGACCACTGTGGTGAAACATACATTCCTGTTTCAATAACTGAAAAACAGGAAGGAAGTAGTCTCAGATTCAAAAGAGCTAAACTTCATACAAAGTGAAGATATTCTTCAGCATACAGAAAGTGAACTTGAGATGTATAAGTAACAAAGTGAAGAAACAAAATGGAATAGTGTTGTAAAAGTTTTGCCAAGTTAACTTTAGTCAGTAGTAATAAAACCCTGGATAAAGTTTCCCCTGCATAATGCATTTTGTGTGTGTTGCTTTGGATTTCCAGCAATTGCAGACTTTCTCCTGTTTGTGATTTACTGCTATCGTTAGATGGGATTGGAATAAATCTAGGTTGAAATGAAGTAATCTGAGTAGTGGCTGCAAATTTGTGGGTATGTCATTGCTATAGTCGCACTAGAAAGACTCTAAACAGCTTCAATTTTAAATTGTCTGCCAATTAACAGTCCCCTCAGTACTATCCACACCTAACACCACCATCTACTACCACCCTTAAACAGGGAGTCAATATCTTTGAATTCCCTAGACATGCATGATTCTTAAAATGGTGCTTCATAGGAAAGTGGTTTGTTCTGATGTCACTGAAGAAGGATTTTCATTTGTGCATGCCATTGCAAAGTTTGGTGAACATATATGGTGTGTATCATTGCAGAGTGTTTTCCATGTAAATTGTACAATTTGCTACTTTATGTATGGTTACATAAGTTTTGGTGCCATTCATAAACTGCATAATATGACATGAAGATGAGAACATTTAAAGGAGCAGAAATCAACAAAACCAGGAAATGATGGAAGACTTGAATGAACTGATGCGAAGATTATGGAGACAAATACCCTGCTTCTTTAACAATTTGGGATTTGTCACACGGCAGGGAAACAGGCCATTCAGCCCATTGAGTGGATGCTGACCGTCAGCACATTTACACTGATTCAACACTAACCCCATGTCATTCTCCCCTCAGTCCCATCAACCTCCCAGATCCTTCCCCACATTGGGGGTGTATTTTATTCCAAGTAATTAATGAGTATGTCTTTGACTCCTTCCACCCCACCACCTTCACTGCCTCACCTTCTCATGCCAACCCTCCCTCCACCCTCACACATACCTCTGTGATTTCTTCCCCGGCCCCCCCATAAGATCTAGGGCTGCATTTGGTCAGGCTTTTGAACTCGTTTACAATAGTACAAATTACTTAAACCTCACCATTGCCTGGATTGATGCAGGCCAATAACACAGCCCCATTGTCTTAACGTTTGGCTGATGCATATGTAAATGCCTCAAATTCACCATTTTCTAAGCCACATGTCTTAGTCTGTGGGCCTGTCTGTGCTTTTAACTTCAATTTACATCTTGCAGTTTATAATAAGAACTGAAGACTGGTTGTTGCTTGAATTAATCTGCTATATTAACATAACTCCAGAATGCTCCCTTACACTCTTAATATATCTATAGAATATCTTGGGATTATCTTTAACTCTGCCTTCTAAATTCATATTATACTGTATTTTCTCCCCCCCTGATTTCCGTTTCAAGCTTGGTCTTAACCATTTTATATTTTGTGGGATTCATTTATACCTATGTTTATTTATTTCTTTTTCCTGACCAGAGACTCAATATCTCTCATCAGCCAGAGTTCTATGAACTTGGTATGTCTACCCTTCACACTAATGAAAATATTCTGTCCTTGGAATCCTCATATGACCCTTTTAAAAGTTTCCCACTTGCCATCTCTTTCTTTGCCATTAAACAGAGTCACCCAGTCAACACAGTTAGATTTTGTCTAATGTTCAGTTCCAGACTTTAACCTGTGGACTTGCTTTATCTTTTTTCGTAACTGCTTTAAATCTAATAGAATTATAGTTATTGAACCCAAAGTGCTTGCCAACTGCCACTTCAGGAAACCAAGGACGGAGCATGGGAGTGGTATGTAGAATTAAAAGGATGGACAACGGAACGCCGAGCAAGGTCGTCATGAACTGAGTGCTGATGTTCTTCAGATGGTTTTCCCAGTCAGTATTTGGTCTCTCCCAGAAGAACTACAGTACTGGAATACTGAAAGCTGTACACTAAACTGGAAGGTGTACAAGTGAATCATGCTTTACGTGGAACACAGAGTGTCAGGAGGGTGGAAAAGGAAGAGAAAAAATGGCAAGACTTGCATCTCCTAGAGTATCATGGGTGAGCACTGTGAGAAGGAGAGTGAGTGTTGGACTCATGAATATTTGTGCTGATCATCAATTAAATAGTTTATGTATGCAATCATAATGCACAAACAGGAAATGTTTATTTTAGTGGTACACTAACATTTTTTGTGTTAGTGTACAAAGCAGTGACAATCCCAACGCTCCTGCATGCATCAGAAACCTGGACAACATACCGACGACATCTGAAGGCACTTGAAAAGTTCCATCAATGCTGTCTTCGAAACATCTTAAATATCAGCTGGGAAGATAGAAGAACCAACGTCAGTGTGCTAAATGAAGCAACAACAACAAGCATTGAAGCCTACATCATCAAGAACCAACTAAGATGGAGTGGTCATGTTGTTCAGATGAAAGATGAACGTCTGCCGAAACAAATCTTCTACTCTCAGCTTAAAGAAGGCAAACGTAAAAGAGGCGGACAACAGAAGAGATTCAAAGACGTCTTAAAAGCCAACATGAAGAAAAGTAACATGGACATCAACAATTGGGAAACCAATGCAAAGGACAGGAAACTCTGGCAAGCCATCATCTGAGAAGGAACAGCAACTTTTGAAGCCAGCAGATTTACAAAATTAGAAGAAGAGAGAAGAAAATGGAAAGAGAGGCAGCAACAACCAAAGCCTGATTTGCCATCTGGAACTACCTGTCCTGAATGCGGAAGAACTTTCAAATCCATAAGCCACTTGAGAGCCCATAAGTAGATCAACAGAACGAAGACCATTATCCTCAACCTCAAGGGATAGCCACAACGACGATGATTTTAGTGGTATAAGCTGTATTATGGTCGACTGCAGATTTCTGCAGCTCTCACGGACTCAGGGCCTCAAGCCGTGGTGCCATCTGCTTACAGCTGCCAGGACAGAGGCGCTGGAGCTGGCGTGCTCCACCATGTTGGTGTGGCATGGAGTCGGTGCTGGCCCCCCAGTATTCACTCAGCAGAATATAAGCTGTATTGTGGTCGACTGCAGATTTCTGGGGCATTCATGGATTTTTTGTGTGGCTGCATGTTATTGATATCTTACATGTGCTTGCTATCTTATACATGCTATGTGTGCTTTGTGCTGTGTGTGACTGTTGGTATTGTGTTTTGCACCTTGGCCCAGAATAATGTTGTCTCATTTGGTTGTATTCATGTATGGTTGAATGACAATTTATCTCGAATTGAATTGAATACTTCAAAAAGACCTTTACCCTATACAAAATTGTTTGGACATGAAGTCGTTTCACTGTGTAACTAAGTACCATGTCCAGCATTAAAGGTATGAGTAATGGTTCATTGCCAGTTGTCTTGCATTCCACCTGATCTTATGTTTCATTGGGAACGCAAGTCAGGTGAAATACAAAATGGCTCAGATCTGTTATGGCCGTTTTTGAACTACCTCCCTCCTATCCTCCATTATGAGTGACTTGTTACAGCTATCACTCTATTGTGGGTCCTACTGAGGCAGGGAGGAACTGGACCGATAAGTAACCATGACTGGCATAAATACGGATATATGTCAAGTGAGAAGGGGAGGGGAGAGTGGATGCAGAAGTTCCACTAGAATTCCAGATGGCACTCCTTTTAAGTAACAGCTATGTCATAGAAGAAAAGGCAGTTGTTATTCAGCTCCTGTGTAACTATATGCAAACAGAGCAGTGGTGGGCCTGAACATGAGAGGCAGAAGAGTGGAAGAAGAGCACTGGCCAGTTGGAGCCTGAATCCCTGGAGCAGAGATCAGAGAACCTAGCGGAGTGTGGGTCAATCAGAGACCAGAGCAGGGATGAGCATCGGTTGATTAGGGACTAGAGGCCCTGAAGCAGAGCATTGACCAACCAGCGTTCAGTCCTCATGCAGTGTCTCATCCCTAAGCCTTGATGATCACTTTTCTTCCACAAATACTACCTGAAACACTGAGTTCTGCCAGCAGTTTATTTTTTGCTCCAGATCTCAGCATCTGCGACATTTCTCGTCACAAGTGGTCTAGGAACTGAATAAAGGCAACCCAAGGAACAAAACAACCAAAAAATAATCCCTGATTGAAACAAGGCCTTAAATTCGGGAAAGTTTAATAGAGCTGTTAGGGAGGGTTTAAACTAATTTGGCAGGGGGATGGGAACCGGAATGATAGAGCGGAGGAAGGAGAAAACAAAAATAAATCTAAGATAGTGAGCAGTAAAGGTGTCAGGAAAGACAGGCAGGTGATGGGGCAAATGTGTAGCCATTGGGATAAGTTGCAGTGCAATAAAGTTGCAGTGAAATCAAAGCAAAAAGTATCAAATACTGGTCTTAAGGTGTTGTACTTAAATGCATGCAGCATAAGGAATAAGGTGGATGATCTTGTTGTACAGCTACAGATTGGCAGGTATGATATTGTGGCCATCACTGAGACCTGGCTAAAGGATGCATGTCTCTGGGAGCTGAACGTGCAAGGATACACGGTGTATCGGAAGGATAGGAAGGTAGGTAGAGGGGGAGGCGTGGCTTTATTGGTAAGAAATGATATTAAATCATTAGAAAGAGGTGATATAGGATTGGAAGGTGCAGAATTTTTATGGGTTGAGCTAAGGAATAGCAGGGGTAAAAGGACCCTGATGGCAGTTATTTATAGGCCTCCAAACAGCTGCAGGGATGTGGACTACAAATTACAACAGGAAATAGAAAAGGCTTGTCAGAAGGGCAGTGTTATGATAATTGTGGGGGATTTTAACATGCGAGTAGACAGGTCGGCACTGGATCTCAAGAGAGAGAATTTGTAGAATGTCTGCGAGATGGCTTTTTAGAACAGCTTGTTGTTGAGCCCACTAGGGGATTGGCGGTACTGGATTGGATATTGTGTAATGAACCGGAGGTGATTGGAGAGATTGAGGTGAAGGAACCCTTAGGAGGCAGTGATCATAACATGATTGAGTTCACTGTGAAATTAGAAAAAGAGAAGCCGAAATTTGATGTGTCAGTGTTTCAGTGGAGTAAAGGAAATTACAGTGGCATGAGAGAGGAACTGGCCAAAGTTGACTGGAAAGAGACACTGGCGGGAAAGACGGCAGAGCAGCAGTGGCTGGAGTTTATGCGAGAAGTGAGGAATGTGCAAGACAGGTATATTCCAAAAAAGAAGAAATTTTCGAGTGGAAAAAGGATGCAACCGTGGTTGACAAGAGAGGTCAAAGCCAAAGTTAAAGCAAAGGAGAGGGCATACAAGGAAGCAAAAATTATTGGGAAGACAGAGGATTGGGAAGTTTTTAAAACCTTACAAAAGGAAATCAAGAAGGTCATTAAGAGAGAAAAGATTAACTATGAAAGGAAAGTAGCAAATAATATCAAAGAGGATACTAAAAGCTTTTTCAGGTATATAAAGAGTAAAAGACAGGTGACAGTAGATATAGGGCCGATAGAAAATGATACTGGAAAAATTGTAATGGGAGATGAGGAGATGGCAGAGGAACTGAACAAGTATTTTGCATCAGTCTTCACTGAGGAAGACAGCAGGATACCGGACACTCAAGGGTGGCAGGGAAGAGAAGTGTGCGCAGTCACAATTACGACAGAGAAAGTACTCAGGAAGCTGAATGGGCTAAAGGTCGTTAAATCTCCTGGACCAGATGGAATGCACTCTCGTGTTCTGAAGGAAGTAGCTGAGGAGATTGCAGAGGCATTAGCGATGATCTTTCAAAAGTCGATAGATTCTGGCATGGTTCCGGAAGACTGGAAGATTGCAAATGTCACTTCGCTATTTAAGAAGGGGGCAAGGAAGCAAAAAGGAAATTATAGAACTGTTAGCTTGATGTCGATGGTTGGGAAGTTGTTGGAGTCGATTGTCAAGGATGAGGTTACAAATTACCTGGGGGCATATGACAAGATAGGCAGAACTCAGCATGGATTCCTTAAAGGAAAATCCGGCCTGACAAACCTATTACAATTTTTTGAGGAAATTACCAGTAGGCTAGACAAGGGAGATCCAGTGGATGTTGTATACTTGGATTTTCAGAAGGCCTTTGACAAGGTGCCACACGTGAGGCTACTTAACAAGATAAGAGCCCATGGAATTACAGGAAAGTTACATACGTGGATAGAGCGTTGGCTGATTGGCAGGAAACAGAGAGTGGGAATAAAGGGATCCTATTCTGGTTGGCTGCCAGTTACCAGTGGTGTTCCACAGGGGCCCATGTTGGGGCTGCTTCTTTTTACATTGTACATCAACGATTTGGATTATGGAATAGATGGCTTTGTGGCTAAGTTTGCTGATGATACGAAGATAGGTGGAGGGGCCGGTAGTGCTGAGGAAACGGAGAGTCTGCAGAGAAACTTGGATAGATTGGAAGAATGGGCAGAGAAGTGGCAAATGAAGTACAATGTTGGAAAGTGTATGGTTATGCACTTTGGCAGAAAAAATAAACGGGCAGACTATTATTTAAATGGGGAAAGAATTCAACGTTCTGAGATGCAATGGGACTTGGGAGTCCTCTTACAGGATTCCCTTAAAGTTAATCTCCAGGTTGAGTCAGTAGTGAAGAAGGTGAATGCAATGTTGGCATTCATTTCTAGAGGAATAGAGTATAGGAGCAGGGACGTGATGTTGAGGCTCTATAAGGCGCTGGTGAGACCTCACTTGGAGTACTGTGGGCAGTTTTGGTCTCCTTATTTAAGAAAGGATGTGCTGATGTTGGAGAGGGTACAGCGAAGATTCACTAGAATGATTCCTGGAATGAGAGGGTTAACATATGAGGAATGTTTGTCCGCTCTTGGACTGTATTCCTTGGAGTTTAGAAGAATGAGGGGAGACCTCATAGAAACATTTCGAATGTTAAAAGGCATGGACAGAGTGGATGTGGCAAAGTTGTTTCCCATGATGGGGGAGTCTAGTACGAGAGGGCGTGACTTCAGGATTGAAGGGCGCCCTATCAGAACAGAAATGCGAAGAAATTTTTTTAGTCGGAGGGTGGTGAATCTATGGAATTTGTTGCCACGGACAGCAGTGGAGGCCAAATCATTGGGTGTATTTAAGGCAGAGATTGATAGATATCTGAGTAGCCAGGGCATCAAAGGTTATGGTGAGAAGGCGGGGCAGTGGGACTAAATAGGATAAAATGGATCAGCTCATGATAAAATGGCGGAGCAGACTCGATGGGCCGAATGGCCTACTTCTGCTCCTTTGTCTTATGGTCTTATGGTCTTAAATTCACAACCAACAATCTTTGGAGAATTAAAGAATCTTTATAAAACAGGCCCAAATTGTATTATCAGTGGAATTCAGAACTGGGAAACATCACTTTAATTCTCAGCCCCTGCTGTACTCTGACCTCTGTTCAAATCCTTTTCAACTCAACAAATAGCCCCTGTCACATTACAACTCTCAGAACATGGACTTCACCGTTTCTCACATGTTTATTTCAGACATCTGGCAGTAACTGTAACTTTTTTTGATTCATGTAATAGTTATGCTTCATCCAATTGTACCACAGGCAGACTAATATTTTGTTCCTTACCTTGTCCTATACCAGTAACTTTCAGCATATCCCTTATAATATTTAATCTCTTCTGCCTTTTTCTCCTGGACTCAAATTGCCAATCAAAACCTAATTAAATGTTTACATTCACACAGTACTCAAAGCTTGTTGACATGGTAAAAAATTTGGACAAGTAACCTCAAAATGAATGTATTCCATTTGGTATGTGCATGGAGTGTAGTTCCAGTTGAGTGCTCCTAGAGTGTGAATTATCCAACTGTGTTTAGCTTGGTTAAAATTCCTGTGATAGAATTTCCAAGGAATATGATCATACTGCTATCCATTATAGAAGGAAGTAAAGAAAGTTATTGAAAATGCAAATCAAAAAGAGAACAGGCAATTTGGAAACTTAGAATTTTCAAAAATTACATTGTGGGGCCAATCAGCAATTTCCTCCTTGTGTAAGCTATCTGGTATGCTACTTTAATAAATTCCCTAAGTTATAGTGGTGGGTGAACTGTTGACACCTCTGGGACGAAGAAGTTGAACCATACTCTGCTTTCAGGCTATTAGCCTCCATTAATATCGGCTTGCCGTTTTCTGTCAAGGATTTCACTTTTATTGCCCAGTTAAAGCTGTAAATGGTTATTTTGTGGACTCTTGTCTTTTAAACTGTTAATATTGTCCTGACCACTTTGGTGAAAGGATTGGGAATAAATGAGTCCATGAATTATTTATACAGACAAATTTCTTGCCTGGATTTACCTACACCCTCATTTGTTAATAAGCTGGATAACTGGTTTGTTAATTCTTGCCACATTCATCATAAACCCCTCTTGTCGACTAACCATTTTGCAATTTTTGGTACTAAACCCAATACATTTTCTGAGTATCTTTTCATCTTCTGTGTGTTTTTCTTTTTTTTGTAATTTATTTTTTATTGAATTTCATCATCAAACAAACATTTCCATAAGAAGTATTTCAGATACTGTACATATATATCATATAATCATATTTGTCACAAATCTCCACATAATATTTATCTGAAGTATACTCTTATAGAAAGGAGAGGAAAGAAAGAACAATCGAAAGAAGAAAACTATGTACAGAGTAGGAAGTGATTTTCATAAACAACATATTCATTGATTGTGAGAATAAAATCAGGCCTATAAGATGTTATGTAGTTAAACCATTTTTTCCAGTATGAATAAAATTGTTCCAACTTATGATTAACAGATGCTGTTATCTTCTCCATTTTGTAAACGTCCATTGTAATTTCCATCCATACGTTTAATGTTGGGCTCTCCTGAGATAACCATCTCCTGGTAAGGGTCTTTTTACCAGCCACCAGCAGTATATTCATTAAATATTTATCTCTTTTCAACCATTCCTGAGGTATATACCCAAAATATATGGTCTTACTCTCTAAGTTAGTATATCATTGAAATTTGCAGAATATAGCGTAATCGAACAAATAAGAACCAAGAAAAGTGAATAATAAAAAGAAAGGTAAGGAAGGTGTGGTTCCAAGGCTGGGGTCTCTAGATGACCCTGGGTTGGGCTAGAAGAAAAGTCCAGCTGTGGGGGATAGTCCCTCCTACCTGTGGGTTGAGGGCCCCCACTGCAGTACCTATAATAGTAAGTTAAAAAAAACTATGTCCATTACACAGAAATGATTTCCCTGTGTATTCCTCCCATGTATATATTCTCATTTAGGTGGGGAAAAAGGAATGAATAAATGAATTTTTAAAAAATTGAGTAATATAAAAACCACATTATAACACGTATTTCTCGAGATAGGTATATTACCGCCTAGTTTTGCCTCCGTTTAGTTTATCAGCACTTTTAAAGTTAGCCAAACCTTATGGCTCTTCTGGAGGTGGTGAGCGTTGTCTTCGGAGAACTCACGGTCTCTTCCTAATATCCTTCTCTTGTCCTGTTCCCGTCCCCTGCTTTCTCGGTTCTCTTACTATTTCCCAAGCAGTTCAGGACAACTGTTCACCCAGACTTTCCCTTGGTTTGACCACGTTAATGGACAGTCCTCGGTTGTTCATGTCTGTAGTTGCCTCTTCCACCATGTGGTACAGTCGTATCCCTTCTTGGTAAAATACCCTCAGTTTAGCACGGTATGGGGTTTGAAATTTAATCTTTTCTTCCTTTAATATTTGTTTCTCTTCCGTTTCTGTAGGACTGCCGGGGGGTAATCATGATCGAAGTATATTAACTTCCCGTTCCAAAAAGCACTCTTCTTACCCCAGACCCTTCATAGAATCTCTACCTTGAATTGGAGAAATTTAAGTACAATGGATCGCGGTTTGCTTTGTCTGTCTCCGGCAGGCTGCTGGGCGAGAGAACGGAGCGCCCTTTCTATTTCCATCTCCATATTTGGGGAAATCTCCAGCGCTTCCCGCAGCAGTTTGTCTACAAAGTCTATCATCTACACTCCGTCCGCTCCTTCGGGAACATTATAAATCCTGATATTTTTCCGTCGTGATCTTCCCTCCTAGTCAAGCAATTTACTTTCCTGTTGATTTAATATTTTTATTGTCTTACTTAGTATCTGTTCCATGTTTTGCACACGGTCTTCCACCTTCTCAGTTCGAGTCTCTGCCATCGCTATTTCCTGATTGACGTTGGCGAACTTTGACTTTACATCATTGAGTTACTGTTTTATATCTTTTTGGACTTCCCGTATCTCCTCCAGAATCTTCATCATATTTGCCACTTCACCTGCACAAGGCCCCGTGTCAGCCTTGCCGCCACGCCCATGTATAGGAGAGCCGCTCGTCATACCTCTCTCTTTCATAGGCTCCGCAGTGGTGCTTTTTTTAAAATCTCCATTCTTTCTCCCCATTCTTTCCCCCCTTATCAATTCAGATATGTTCGAAAGATCTTAGATTTGATGCATTAATGGGGCAAAGTATCTGTTTTTCTGGAGGAGCTGTTGATTTAAGCTGCTATTCTGAACGATAGCGTCACCGGAACCTTCTGTGTGTTTTTCAACAAATAAAAGCATGGTTTTTGTAAAGCCAACTAATTTTCATTCCTTTGGTGACCCTCACAGGATGAAAACAAAAAGCTACTCATTTTGTCAATAGAACCAAATGGGAATGAAATTATTATTTGCACATACTGGGGAAATACTGAAACACATATTCATACATTTGGAAAACTATAAAACTCTTCAAATATATTTGTCAAAGCAAATTAAACATGAGGGGAAAATATTAATATTGTGGGGTGTGGGGTGTGGGGGTCTTGATCGACAGCCCACCCCAACCTTCCTAAGTTAAAGATTAAAGTCTGTCACGAGCCTTGTGGCCCATCAGGCCGGTGCTTATGCCAGTTTCCGTGGCGTGAAGTGACTGAGAGTACGAGACTCCCCTCCCCCGGATAAGGCTTGAACACACAACCTACAGATCACTAGTCCAACACCCTAATCACTTGGCCATACGCCTTCCTAATGACCAGCGCTATTTTATTGTTCTGGTTTTAAAATGCTTTTGTGGGATTATGGTGGGATGTTCAAGTTCATTTATTGTTACATTTTAGCTCCGGTTATAAAGTTGTTCATATGTGTGTTTGTGGATCACCCTGACTGTAACCGGGGTGTGAAATTATCACCTCCCATCTGTATGTGACTGAGTGGGTTCTCTCCCTAGATCATCGTGCCCGGTCTGTTTTTGCGTTTCTCACAATAAAGATGGTTGTTGAGTTTAACGCGATTCCTTGTCTGTCATTATGGACCAAATGTTCATCACAATATGACAATTTGAATATGCTTTATCCTGATATCTCTATAGTTGATGCAGCAAGCAGATAATATCTCTATCTGTAGCAGTGAAGTACATTCCTGTTCCCAAATCTTGTTGTGCCACTAGCCAAGATATTTCAATACAAGTTCAACACCAGTATTTACTTGGCAATGTGGAAAATTATCCAAGTAGTACCTCTCATGAAGAGCAGGAAAAGTCCAAGCCAGCTAAATACTGCCCAACCATTTTTACTCTCAATCATCAAGCTGATGGAAGCTGCCATTGACAATGCTATCAAGTGGCACTTACTTACCAATGCCCAATCTGAGCTCCACCAGGATCACATCATAGTCTGTTCAATTCCATTCACAAATCTTGGGTAAAAAGCAGCCTATGCCTGCATGCAGCAAGACCTAACTCACATCCAGTCATGAGCTGATACTTGGTCAGTAACAACTGCAGCAAAAAAAAAGGCCAGACAATGATAATTTTCAGAAAGGGAGAATCCAACCATCTTGCTTTGACATTCAAAAGGATTACTATGATGAGTTCAAAGTTCAAAGTAAATTTTATTATCATACTGTACATGTCACTATATACAACCTTGAGATTCATTTCCTGTGAGCATACTCAGCAAATCCATAGAACAGTAACTCTGGACACCCAAGTCCTTTCTACTATCTACAAGCCAGAGATCAGGTAAGTGTTGGAATATTCTCCGTTTGCCTGATGGATGTGGTGCTAACAACTCAAGAATTATGATGTCATCAAGACAAAACAATTTGCTTGCTTGGCATACTCACAGCTACCTTAAGAAGAGCACAATTATACCATCTACAAAATGCACTCTATTTGCTGGCTCAGGCCACTCAGATTTTCTCTCCCAAATTCAGGATCAGATCTACCAAGAAGGACAGGGGCAGTAGCACATGCAAAATCCTCCACCTCGTGTTCCATTCCAAACTGTGCCATCCCAACTTGGAACATACATATCATTCTTATAGCATTAGGTCTCAAAACAATTTGGCAATCACTATATATTTTGTCTTAGTGGTGTGAGCTGAAAGATTAATATTGGCCAGAAGTTAGTCCATCAGTCTCCTGCTCTTTTCTAAAGTATGATCAGGATATTTTTGGTTACTTTAGAGACAGACAATACTTCGAAATAACATCTCAACCACATTTCCACCCTGAAGAGCCAGCTCATATCACTGGATCATTCCTAATAGCCCAATTGCTGGATCTTGTAAGAAAACATGACAACTGTGATTACAATTAAGAACAAGTTTGTTTATTGTAAAGCTTTATGGATTGGTAGGTGTTTGGTAGGTGATTGGTAGGTGTTTGGTAGGTGCTTGGTAAGTGTTTAGCAGGTGAAACTGATTACTCGGCTGGTGGAGCAGGCTTGATGGGCCAAGTGGCCTAATTCTGCTCTTATGTCTTATGGCCTCTTGGCTGCATGGGCAAACCAAGGCGACAAAGGCTTTCTTGATTACTTCTATCACTGAACTCATCAATCAATCTTTCCATTACTATGACTAATACTTACTTTGCTTGCAGTGTGGATTTTAAGCTTAGTTTCACAGCAATTCACCCCACTTCTATCACAGAAAACACCAAGAACAGGAAGATCAGGAGCTCACCATCACTTTCAAACTTTCTTAAAGTTACACCACAAACTAAATTCTGATGTACTCTCTATCATCACTTCCTTGTTTCTCTGAGGCTGATTCTAGTTACTACTTATTCTGGTGAGGAACAAGGATAATGGTTCCACTGAAGCATTCTTATATTGCAGAAATCAGAATTCACCTAACAGCAGTGGCTATATGGCAATCTATAGAATAGCACAGCACACAGTACATATGGCTTTTTAGGGTACATATATACTGTATTGCTTCTAGAAAGGCAACAAATCACCAAATAACTGCAAATATTATACTGTATCTGCAATCATATTTTCCATCATTCAACTAAACACAAGGTTATATATTGAAAAGCAAATGATGTACAGTCAACACATAAATTTATTGAATCTATGGGTTTTCTCAAAATCTGAGATTTCTTCAGTAAAAGTTATTCTTGTCTCCCTGAGGGGTTCTTTTCAGAAGCCCTCAGTTCCAAGAAAATGCTTCTGCTGCAGGCTGTATGTCATCTACTCGATTCCTGGCCCCTTGACCCTCTTGACCTCTGCCCTGCTGAGCAATGGCTTCATTAGCAAACCAGTCTTTTAATCCCTGGCAATCCCTCAAGCAGCACCATCTCAACTCATTGCCTGAGCTCCTGGCCTCTTTTTTTAAATTCATTCATTCAGGCTAGAGCTACTGAAAAAACATTCTACACCACACTCAGCAAAAAGCACTGGCATATCAAATAGTGCACAGTGTCTGTCCTGAAGGAATAGCATACCTCAATCTGTGGAAGAACGTATTAACGTTTCTCATGGTTGGGAACCAGCCATGCTTTGGAATCTATTGTACTATATATGGATAGCTAACAGTACACCATGAATATGCAGAGTGGTAACTCCTCACTTGCTGGAACTTGGCACAGAGGATAATTCAACAGTTTGGACTGGTGTCAGGATAACGGAGATCAAAACATCAAAAATTTTATGACTAAGTCACCACATTCATTTTTCTATGTAACTATGAGATTATTTATCAAAGGTTAGCAATTAAATTCCTCCCTGTCTCTCTCTCCCCCTCTCTCACACTCTCACTCCTTCCCACCCTGCCCCCTCTCTATCTCTCTCTTTCTCTTTCTCTGAGCTAACAATGGATGTCATACAACTGACAGCCAGGAAAGAATCTGGATCATTTCCAGTAATTACCATTGAATAAAAGTCTGCACATTTGTGCATTTGCCATTACAATCAGCATACAGTAAAGATGGGGGATTTCCTGGAACACCTGGAGAGAAATTTTGTCGTAGACATCTGGAAGTGTCTCTCCCAAAGGAATGAGAATCAAACATTTTAGACTAGAGTAAATAATACTTTTAGAAGAATAACAAAAATATATAGAGTACTGTGCAAAAGTCTTAGGCGCATATGTATAGCCAGGCTGCCTGAGACTTTTGCTCAGTACTGTATTTGTCAACTTGGAGTGGAGCTTGAGCCTGTAAATCTGGTGGGACCAAACAGTATTGGGAATGGTGGGGGTGGAGTGCCATTGGAGGGATGTGGGACAGGTGGCAGAGAAGGAGTGCCAGGGGCAGGGGGTGGTGTGGGTGCAGACACACACAGCTCTGAGACACCATACAAGGCCTTTTGATTCCAAACAATTGTTTTGTTGATCATTACAAAATGATGCTTCCGGCTCCAGCTCCTCTCTCTTTCCCTTTTCCCAACCATGATTTCCCTCTTCATGCATATCAAGTTCAGGTTTATCATCACTCACATATGTCAATACATAAAATTTCTACAGTACTGTGCAAAAGTCTTAGGGACCCTAACTATATCCTGTATATGCTGCTAAGACTTTTGATAGTACTGTAACTCTGATAGATAATTTGTTAAAGTATAAATCAATTATGTTCTAGCTAAATGTCAGAATCGACTTGAGAATCTGAATGGTCTCATGTTCCTTTGTAATCTGTGGAGAATCTGTGGAGAATACTTACATGGCATCTACTATAAGCATTCACTCTGCATTGTTTTCTAAATCCAGCAACATATAATGTTGCAAAGTTTCCATACCAAACTTTGAAACAAATCCTCATGATGTCTGAGAAGTCAAATAGAAGTACAACACACCTGAAAGGCAAGACCAAGAAACACAATAGAAGTTATTGGCCTTTATAATCTTTTATTGGACTCCATATACGATTGTATGTTATCTGATGCTGGACCCTCAGGATATTAATACTTACAATGGGGGCTATTTGAAGTCTGTAACCAATGTACAAAATTAAAAGGCAACAATGAAAGGTGGTTCGTATTAAAATGTGCAGAGAGAGGTGGTTGTGACATCTAGGGCTCCTATATTCTCTAGGCTTCTGTATTCAATGTGCACTAGATAATGCAAGACAAAATGCTTCACACAAGTGAATGTAAAATAGCTGTACACACAATGAAGGATCTCAGCCCAAACATCAACAGTTTGTTCCCATACACAGATGCTGCCTGACCTGCTGAGCTCCTCCTGCACACTGTGTGTATTGCTCTAGATTTCTAGCATCTGCAGTACCTCTTGTGTCTACAATGTAAGATAGCTACATGTTTTGATCAAAACTGCTATATATAAAATACAGTCAAAAGCAGGGCAACTGCTGCGTAATACAGCCAAAAGCAGATAAACCACACAAAGTCATGCCATCTGAATCATTTATAGTAACTTTGCTAATTCTCTCGTAATCGTTAATTCTGATAGAGAATATCTACAAGATGAAAACACACAAACCTATGAAAATAGCTGCTTTTGTTACAATGATCGTGAATAATGAATTATTCCCAAAGGAAAGGTAAATTATTCTAAAATTGACTGGCATTTTCACAACCGAGAAACATTTCTGAAGCATGAGAAAACGTCTATAGAAGCAAAGCAATAATTATATTCAGGCATTTTTGGCCTGTTGGTCCATATGGTAGTATTGCAGAATCTGGTAAAAATCAAACTGCTCATTAACTACTGTATTTAATTAAATTCTCAATGAGCATGTTGACAAATTAGTGCTAGTTGTAGCCAATGTAATGACGGTTTTATGCTGTGAACTCCTCCCCACTGGGTGAAAGGTTGAATTTGCTGAACTCATTCCATCCAGAACCCATAGTGGCTACCAAAATGAGGCTAACTTCTAATTATTTAATTTGGGTTGAATTCAAATGAAGGTTTCACTGGCAGAGCCAATACTTCACAATTTGCACCTGATATCAATTAGCTTTTTCAGTTCAAATGTCAGTTCTCTGGACAAAGAAGGAACTTTTACTTACATATAATATTTTCATTTTCTGTACCTCACAGTGGTGTTTTGTAGCGACATTATGCAAGCGTGCAGAGTAGTCGAGTTTTGTGTGCAAGCTTGCTTCTGACTGGAACCAATAAGTAAACCCATTTGTTTTGGTGGCCATTGGAAGAGGGTAAAAATATTGCTTTTTAAGTGAATCAGTAAATGAGGTTTTGGTATAGTGCCTTCTTGACAATGCAGTAATGTTTACACACCACACTCAAGGTTAGTCTGGATTAAGGACACAAGAGACCAGAGATGCTGCAACCCAGAGCACCAAACAAAATACTAAAGGAACTCAGTAGGTCGGGCAGCATCTGTAGAGGGAAAAATACAGTTGATGTTTGGGTTGAGAAGCTTTATCAGGATTCTTTCTGGGTCGAGATTATGCCTCCTCAGTGGGACTTGAACTCAAATCTTTAGATGGATTCAAGAGAGAGATCTGAATTGAGACAATATGATTAATTTCCAACCTTGACAAGTCAAGGAACTTACATTTGTTGTACTTGATATCTCTCTCAAGTGCTGCATCTAAATAGTATTTTGTACATGCAGTAGTAGATATTCATTTCTGCACTATAAATATTTATTTATTTGTCTCTTCCTGTGCTACATTGATAAAAACCTTGGTGTCTCTTCATGAGCCCACGCTGAGCTTGTCAATTTCATCAACTTTGGCTCCAACCTCCACCCTGCACTTAAATTCACTTGGACCATTTCTGACATCTCCCCCCCCCCCCGCTTCTTGATCTCTGTCTCCATCTTTGGAGATAAACTATTTACCAATATCTTTTATAAATCTACAGACTCCCACGGCTATCTTGACTATGCCTCTTCCTACCTTGTCTCCTGTAAAAATGTTATTCACTTTTCTCAGTTCCTTCATCTCCTTCACATCTGTTCCTAGGATGAGGCTTTCCTTTCCAGGACATCAGAGATGTCCTTCTTCTTTAAAGAACAGGTTTCCCTTCCCTTCCTCTACCATTGATACTAAACCACATCTCCTCCATTTCTTGAACATCGACCTTCACCTCATCTTCCTACTGCTTTAACAAGGATAAAGTTCCTCATACAACTTCTACAAAATGTTGGTGAACTCAGCAGGTCAAGCAGCATCCATGCAAGTGAATGAACAGTTAACGTTTCCAGTTGAGATCTTTCTTCAGGACTAGAAAGGAAGGGGGAAGACGCCAGAATGGAAAGGTGGGGAAAGAGGAAGAAGGATAGCTAGAAGGTGATAGGTGAAACCAGATGGGTGGGGAAGGTAAAGGGCTAGAGATAGAGGAATCTAATAGGAGAGGGGGTGGACCATGGGAGAAAGGGAAGGAAGGGGGCACCAGGTAAAAGTGATAGGCAGTGAGAAGAGATAAGAAACCAGAGTGAGGAATAGAAGAAGAGAGGAGGGGGAGGGAATGTTTTTTTTTTACCAGAAGGAGAAATCGATATTCATGCCATCAGTTTGGAGGCTACCCAGACAAAATATAAGGTGTTGCCTCTCCACCTTGAGGGTGATCTCATCATGGAGCCATGGACTGACACGTCAGAATGGGAATGGGAATTGGAATTAAAATGTTGGGCCACTGGGAAATTCCACTTTTGGCAGATGGAGCGGAATTGCTTGATGGAGCAGTTCCCCAATCTATGACAGGTCTCACCAACGTAGAGAAGGCCACATCGGGAGCACCAAATACAATAGATGATCACAGCAGATTCTCAAGTGAAGTGTTACCTCACCTGCAAGGACTGTTTGGGCACTGAATGGAGGTGAGGGCGAAAGTGAATAGGCAGATGTAGCATTTGGGTTGCTTGCAGGAATAAGTGTCAGGAGGGAGACTAGTGGGGAGTGACAAATGGACAAGGAAGTCACAGAGCAAGTGATCCCTGTGAAAGTGGAGAGTTGGGGGGGGGGTGGGGAAGAGGTAAAGATGTGCTTAGTAGTAAGATCCTTTTGGAGATAATGGAAGTTATGGGGACTGATGTGTTGGATTAGGAGGCTAATGGGGTGATAGGCGTAGGACAAGAGGACCTCCCACTGTTAAGACGGCAGTCTGATGGGATGAACTTGGATGTTTGGAAAATGGAGGAGATGGGGGTGAGGACAGCATCAATGGTGGAGGAAGGGAAATCCCATCTTTGAAGGAGGAGGATGTCTCTGATGTCCTGGAAAGGAAAGCCTCATTCTGGGAACAGATGCACTGGAGACATAGGAAATGAGAAAATAGAATGTCATTTTTACAGGTGATTGGGTGGGAAAGGTATAGTCAAGATAGCCATTGGAATCGATAGGTTTATAAAATATTCTGTCAACAGTTTGTCTGCAGAGATGGAGACTGAGAGATCGAGAAAGGAGAGGGATTTTTCAGAAATGGATCGAGTGAATTTAAGTGCACAGTGGAAGTTTGGGGCAAAGTTAATGAAATTGACAAGCTCAGCTTGAGTGCATTCAGCAGTTCCTCTTGTTCTCACCAACCGCTCCATGAGCCTCTGCATCCAGCACATCACTCTCTGTCACTTCCACCATCTTCAACAGGACCCTACCACCAAACACATCTTTACCTTGCCCCCACCCTCCACTTTCTGCTGTGATCACTCTCTCCATGATTCCCTTGTCCACTTGTTCCTTCCTTTAATCTCCCTCCTGACACTTAAACTCGCAAGTGGAAGAAATGCTACACCTGTCCATTCACCTCCTCCCTCACCTCCAGTTAGTGCCCTAAATAGACCTTCCAGGTGAGGCAACACTTCAACTATGAATCTGTTGAGGTTGTCTATACTGTATCCGGTGCTCCCAATGTGGCCTCTCCTGCACTGGAGAGACCCAATAAAGATTGGGGAACCGCCTTGTCGAGCATCTCCACTCCATCTGCAAAAAGCAGGAATTCCTGGTGGTCAACCATTTTAATTCCAATCTCCATTCTCATTCCAACAATATGGTCTATGGCCTTCTCTACTGCCACAATGAGGCCACGCTCAAGTTGGAGAAACAACATCTCAAATTCTGTCTAGGTAGCCTCCAACTAGATGGCATGAACATCGATTTCTCCAACTTCTGGTAAATTTCCCCTCCTCTCCCTTTCCTTTTCTATTCCCCACTCTGGTCCCATTCTTATCTCTTCTCTTCTCCATACCAGCCTATCACCTTCCCCTGGTGGCTCTTTCTCCCATGGTCCACTCTGCTTTCCTATCAGACATTTTCTTTTCCAGTCCTTTACCTTTTCCACCAATCTGCCTTCACACAGGATCTTCTAGCTTGTTCTCATTCCCCTCCCCCACTTTCCTATTATGGCTACTTCCTCCTTCCGTTCCACTCCCAATGAAGAGTCTCGGCACAAAATGTCGACTGTTTATTCATTTTTATCGGTGCTGCCCGACCTGCAGATTTCCTCCAGCATTTTATGTGTGTTGCTATTTGTTAGTGGTTTATGTTTATGTTCAAAGTTCAAAGTAAATTTGTACATAAATGTTACATTATATAACCCGGATTTGTTTCCTTGCGGGCATTCTTAGTAAATCCAAGAAAAATCAATGACAGACCGCACCCAAGAAGATGGACAAACAACCAGTGTGCAAAAGACAAGAAACTACGCAAATACAAAAGAAACAAAGAAATAATAATAAAAATAAATGAGCAATAAATATCTAAATAAATGAGGTGAGGAGTCCTTGAAAGTGAGTCCATGGGTTGTGGGAATACTTAAATGATGGGGCAAGTGAAGTTGAGTAAAGTTATTGCCCTTGTTTCAAGAGCTTGATGGTTGAGGGGTAATAACTGTTCCTGAACCTGGTAGTGTGGGTCCTGAGGCTCCTGTACCTTCTTCATGATGGAAACAGTGAGAAGAGAGAATGGCCTGGGTGGTGGGGTTCCCTGATGATGGATGCTCCTTTCCGATGACAACATTCCATGTGGATGTGCTCAATGGTGGGAAGGGCTTTATCTGTGATGAACTGGGCCATATCTACTACTTCTTGAAGGATGTTCTGTTCAAGGTCATTGGTGTTTCCATTCCAGGCCGTAGTGAAACCAGTCAATATACCCCCCATCACACATTTTTAGAAGTTTCTCAAAGTGTTAGATGTCATGTTGAATCTTTGCAAGCTTCTATGGAAGTAGAGGCACTGCTGTGCACGTACGTACTGGGCGCAGGACAGATTCTCTGAAATGATAACATTGAAGAATCTAAAGTTGCTGATCATCTCCACCTTTGATCTCCTGACAAGGACTGGCTCAAGGACCTCTAGTTTCCTCTTCCTGGTCATTAATCAGTCCCTTGGTCTTGCTGAATTTGAGTAGGAGGTTGTTGTTGTGGCACCAGTCAGCCAGATTTTCAATCTCCCTTCTATACGCTGACTTACGCCAACAGCAGTGGTGTTGTCAGCAAACTTAAATATGGCTTTGGAGCTGAGCTTAGCCTCATAGTCGTAAGTGTAAAGCGAGTAGACAGAGGGCTAAACACACGACCTGTGGTGCACCTGTGCGGATGGAGATTGTGGAGGAGATGTTGTTGCCAATCTGAACTCTCTGGAGTCTGCAAGTGAGGAAATTGAGGATCCAGTTGAACAAGGGGGTATTGAGGCTCAAGTCTTGGAGCTTATTAATTAGTTTTGAGGGAATTATATTATTGAACCCTGAGCTGTAGTTGACAAAGAGCATCCTAATGTATGCATCTTTGCTGTCCGGATGTTCCAGGATTGAGTGAAGAGCCAATGAAATGTCATCTGCTGTAGATTTGTTGTGCTGGTAGGCAATTTGAACTGGATTTCAGCTACTTCTCAGGCAGAAGTTGATATATTTAATCAACAAACTGTTAAAAAACTTCATCAGAGTGGATGTAAGTGCTTCTGGATGATAATCTTTGAGGCAAGTTACAGCATTCTTCTTCGGCATGAGTATGACTGAAGCCTGCTTGAAGCACGTGGGTACCTCAGACTGCTAAAGTGAGAGGTTAAAGATATCAGTGAGCACTCCAACAAGTTGATTAGCACAGGTCTTTAGTACACGGCCAGGTACCCCAGCTGGGCTGGGTGCTTTCCATGGCTTTACCTGCCTGAAGGATGCTTTCATACTGGCCTCAGAGATTGAAATCACACTGTCATTGGGGGCTGTGGGAGTTGGTGGGGATTCCTCCATGCTTTGATGGTCAAAGTGAGGAAGGCATTGAGCTCAGCCGGGAATGAAGCCTTGTTGTCACCTATATCGCTTAGTTATATGACTAAAAACACACAACCTGATCTTAAATTGCCGGGTGCAATCATTTAGTATAATGTAGTCTTTCCTGGTTCTGCTGTCATGAGGCAACATATTTCTTCCATTACTTTAACACAGTTGTATCATTAACAAGACTCCCTTTTATGTGGTGAATCCATTGGCTTCAGAAAGTTTTTCATCCTCAATAATTTACCATGAAGATCACTTGAATCCCATTACATGAACAGCCTTCTGGATGTCTATGCAGTAATTGTCCACAAAAACTATGGTTAGGTCTAGATATCTTAGCGTGTGATATCAGGCAGTGTGAGATGGGTACTGTTTTTAGAATACTGAGAATCCAGCAGTGACACCAACTGTGCCATACTAAACAAGAAGCTTCTGTTTTATTAAATTGTGGACCCACATAGGAATAGTTCTCATCTGTACCCTTGTTTGGGATGTCTGTTACATTAGATTTCATAGAGATGAGCTCAGAGCGTGACTTGAGACCTTCTATATTTTGTGCAGATCCCTAAATACTCCAGTTCTTTCTCAAGTTTTCTGCCAACATGAACACACGAATGGGTGAGAGAGGGACATCGGAGAGTATGAGGGGAGGGGCAGCTGGGTGTAGGGGGAGGGAGGGAGCAGGCACATTAGTGTGAAGGAGAGATGGATATGTGAGGGAAGAGGCAGGCAGAGGGTCAGAGGGAGGGACAGTGAATGGTGGATGGAGAGAGAGTGATCAGACAGAGGAAGGGTTGGATAGAGGAACAGAGGGAAGAATGGATGGAGGGAGTGAGGGGCCGCTGGGTGTGAGAGGGAGGGAAGTGGATGAGTGAGAGAGGGAGCAGGGCGAGGATGTCAGAGGGTGTGAGGGGAGGGAGGGTGTCGAGCGTGAAGGATGGGCGCAAGTGGGTGAGGTGAGGGAGGAGCAAATGAATGTGAGGGTGAGGGGGATGGGAGTGAGGAGATTGGTGTGAGGAAGAGGATGGCTGTGAGGGACGGGCAGATGTACATGAGGAGAAGGCCTAAGGGGATCAATAGCTGTCAATGCCATGAAAGACAGCCCGAGGGGATCAGATGGTTGTTGGAAGGAGGGAGGGTGGAGGGAGGGTTGACATGAGGAGGTGAAGCAGTGAAGGTGGCAGGGAACGATGGGGTGGAAGGGGTCAAAGGCATACCCATTAATTACTTGGAGTAAAATACACCCCCAATGTGTGGAAGGATCTGGGAGGTTGATGGGACTGAAGGGAGAATGACATGGGGTTAGTGTTGAATCAGTGTAAATGTGCTGACGGTCTGCATCCACTCAATGGGCTGAATGGCCTGTTTCCCTGCCATGTGACAAGTCCCAAATTGTTAAAGAAGCAGGGTATTTGTCTCCATAATCTTCACATCAGTTCATTCAAGTCTTCCATCATTTCCTGATTTTGTTGATTTCTGCTCCTTTAAATGTTCTCATCTTTATGTCATATTATGCAGTTTATGAATGGCTCCAAAACTTATGTAACCATACATAAAGTAGAAAATTGCACAATTTACTGTATATGTAGAAAGCTCTGCAAAGATACACACCATATATGTTCACCAAACTTCGCAAAGGCATGCATGAATGAAAATCCTTCTTCAGTGACATCAGAACAAACCACTTTGTTATGAAGCACCATTTTAAGAATCATGCATGTCTAGGGAATTCAAAGATATTGAACCCCTGTTTAAGGGTGGTAGTAGATGGTGGTGTTAGTACTGAGGTGACTGTTAATTGGACAGACAATTTGAAATTGAAGCTGTTTAGTGTCTTTCTAGTACGACTACAGCAATGACATACCCACAAATTTGCAGCGTCTACTCAGATTACTTCATCTCCATCTAGATTTACTCCAATCCCATCTAACAATAGCAGTTAATCACAAACAGGAGAAAGTCTGCAATTGCTGGAAATCCAAAGCAACACACACAAGATGCATGATGCAGGGGAAACTTTATCCAGGGTTTTATTACTACTGACTATACTAAAGTTAACTTGGCAAAACTTTTACAACACTATTCCATTTTGTTTCTTCACTTTGTTACTTATACATCTCAAGTTCACTTTCCGTGTGCTGAAGAATATCTTCACTTTGTATAAAGTTTAGCTCTTTTGAGTTTGAGACTACTTCCTTCCTGTTATTGAAACAGGAATGTATGTTTCACCACAGTGGTCCCTGTACTGATGAAACATCATTGATCTGAAATGCTAATTCAGTTTCACTCTCCACAGCTTTGCCCTGATGTGGATTATTCCAGCATTTTCTGCTTTAATTGAAGATTTACAGAAATCTGTGTTTTTTCTTCCCCTTTTCAAATGGAAATAGTTAGTCAATCTGCATTTCACTGGAAAAATTCCCATTGATGATACTAAACTTACTCTGTTGCCTTCTTAGTCTGCAACACTTAGTAGACTGCAAAAATGTGATTTAGAAAGAGAGCCAAAAAAGGCATCTTATAGATTTGTTTTGTTTGACTTGAATGTTTTCAGAATGTTTTCTTATTATCTTAATTTGCTATCCTATCCATATAGGGTATTTATTGCTGGCAGTCCTGGATCCTGGGTGAGAATAATGATTTAAATAGTCCTACAGATACTGCCTGGCCTGCTGCGTTCACCAGCAACTTTGATGTGTGTTGCTTGAATTTCCAGCATCTGCAGAATTCCTGTTGTTTGCGTTTAAATTCACTACTGCGAAGCCTCTTCCGGTGATGCCTACACCGAAGAAGTTTAGATCCTCTCTTCGATGGGAGTTCAGTGAAACCATCTCTCACTGCTCCCCATCTGTAATTTCTTCGGCTCTTCAACTTTTCGACCACACTTTGACTCTTCTCCTATCATTTTGGATCTCCCCCTCCCCCTCCAACTTTCAAATCCCTTACTCACTTTTCCTTCAGTTAGTCCTGACGAAGGGTCTCGGTCTGAAACATCGACTGCACCTTTTCCTACAGATGCTGCCTGGCCTGCTGCGTTCACCAGCAACTTTGATGTGTGTTGCTTGAATTTCCAGCATCTGCAGAATTCCTGTTGTTTGCGTTTAAATCAGACTATGCCTGATTATGAGGGTGAGGGGGATGGGAGTGAGGAGACAGGAGTGAGGGACAGGATATTGTCTCCTGGGTATGAGGATAAACTACATCCGGCTGTGGAGCATTTGCTTTGGGTAATGAGGTTGCCATTAACCACAGCTACCTCCAGGTCACCTTGGGCAAGGTGTAGCAACTATTAGCCTCCCTACTTGGGTTACAGTGAAGCCATGGAATGCAGGTGGTGGATGAAGGAGAAGACAAGTTGTGAGTAACACAATCGATGGATCCTGCTTCTTACACGCTGAGCTGTAGATCCTTTTAATAGGACAATATTCAGGGTCACCCATCTTGTAAAGACACTGCATCAGAAGCAAGCAAGGGGAAGCTACTTGTATTTTATCCCTAGTACAACCATGGTTAATACAGACACAAATGTAAAAGACAACAGCGTAAATGGCAGCCCACTTCCAAATAGTGCGGACACCTCGCTCGGTATGGGATATCATGTAAACAGACAGGTGAGCCCGGATTGTCATACCACTACTGTCTGCAAGAACAAGAGACTGTGAATTGCCACTTGGATTGTTCGAACCCTGCACCAAGCTGGTAAGCTAGAAAATGTAAAATTAGAAATGAAGAGGCTAGAAGTCAGCATCCTAGGCCTAAGAGAAATAAAATGGAAAGGCACTGGAGTATTCCAGTCAGACGACTACAAGATGATATACTCTGGTGGAGATAAACATGAAAAGGGTGTTGCAATCGTCTTAGACAAAGAAACATCCAAGAGCCTGCTAGGATACTGGCACATCTCAGACAGAATGATGCTAATCAAACTAAAAGGACAACAAAACAACACCTCCATCATCCAAGTATATGCACCCACAGCGGCAAGCTCAGAGGAAGAAATTGATGCCTTCTACCACGCCCTAGACAAAGCATTAGAAGAATGCAAATCACAAGAAGCCATCATAGTCATGGACAACTTCAATGCAAAAGCTGGTGGGGGAAGAGAAGACCATATTGTCGGAGACCAGGGATTGGGAGAAAGAAATGAAAGAGCAGAAAAGCTTATATCATGGTGTAAAACAAACAATCAGATAATCACCAACACTTGGTTTAAACAACATCCAAGAAAAAAATGGACATAGAGAAGCCCAGATGGGAACAACAAAAATCAGATTGACTACATACCAATCAATAACAGATTCAAAAACTCGATAACGCAATCTAAAAGCTGCCCTGGAGCAGACTGTGGAAGCGACAACATACCAGTCATTTGCAAAATGAAAATAAAGATGAGAAAATTAAAGAAACCGAAAAGATCAGAACCACTGGATTATCAACAACTACAAAACAACCCTCACCTGAAAACAGAATACACAATCAAGGTGAAAAACCATTTTCAATTGCTGCAGGATGAAGGAGGCAAATCATACTAAAGGAACCCATGGTTGTAGCTGCAAAAGAAACCATCCCACGAAAAGAATGGAAAAGTAAGAAGAAATGGAAAACTGAAGATATAATGTAATTGATGCAACAAAAACAGGCCATCACACTAAGAGACAGCGAAGAATACAAACAACTTGATAAGACAATAAAAAGAAAATACAGAGAAGCTAAAGACAGGTGGCTAAATGAGAAATGCTCAGAGATAGAAATGCTACAAAGCCATAAACCTGGAACAAAGTTGATGCACAATAAGATTAAAGAACTAACAGGGAAATTACCTTTCTCGGCAAGTGGATGCATCAAGGTAAAATATGGCAGCTTAATTATGAGCAAAGAGGAAATCCTAAACAGATGGACAGAATATATAAAAGAACTTTTTGAAGAGCAAAGAGGAGAAAAACCGAACCTAAGGAAGAACCTTGAAGGACCTAGCATTCTAAAATCAGAAATTCGAGCAGCTGTAAATAAAACAAAACATAACAGAGCAACTGGTCCAGACAACATCGCTGTTGAAACGATACTGGCCTTAGAAGATTTTGGAATAGAGAAAATAACAGAAATAGCAAATGAAATCTATGATCATGGGGAGATACCTGGTGATTTAAGTAAATCAGTGTTCATCACACTTCCAAAGAAAGAGGGAGCAACAGAAAGTGAGTTACATCGTACAATGAGCCTGATGAGCCACGTGGCAAAAATTATTCTCAGAGTAATCATGATGAGAGCAAGACGCTGTATAAAACCAGAAATCAGTAAAGAACAATACGGCTTTGTGGGAAACACTGGAACCAGAAATGCAATTTTCATGCTACGGATGATCTGTGAACCAGCCATCCAGGTACAAAAGGACATCTACCTATGTTTCATTGACTATACAAAAGCTTTTGACACTGTCAGACAGCAAGATCTTCTGGAAATGCTTCAAGATCTTGACATAGATGGGAAAGATATACGTTTCTTAAGAAACTTATACTGGGACCAGACAGTATCCATCAGAATAGAAAGAGAAGTGAGTGAGTATGTGAATATCATAGAAACATAGAAACATAGAAAATAGGTGCAGGAGTAGGCCATTCGGCCCTTCGAGCCTGCACCGCCATTTATTATGATCATGGCTGATCATCCAACTCAGAACCCCACCCCAGCCTTCCCTCCATACCCCCTGACCCCCGTAGCCACAAGGGCCATATCTAACTCCCTCTTAAATATAGCCAATGAACTGGCCTCAACTGTTTCCTGTGGCAGAGAATTCCACAGATTCACCACTCTCTGTGTGAAGAAGTTTTTCCTAATCTCGGTCCTAAAAGACTTCCCCTCTATCCTCAAACTGTGGCCCCTCGTTCTGGACTTCCCCAACATCGAGAACAATCTTCCTGCATCTAGCCTGTCCAATCCCTTTAGGATCTTATACGTTTCAATCAGATCCCCCCTCAATCTTCTAAATTCCGACGAGTACAAGCCCAGTTCATCCAGTCTTTCTTCATATGAAAGTCCTGCCATCCCAGGAATCAATCTGGTGAACCTTCTCTGTACTCCCTCTATGGCAAGGATGTCTTTCCTCAGATTAGGGGACCAAAACTGCACACAATACTCCAGGTGTGATCTCACCAAGGCCTTGTACAACTGCAGTATTACCTCCCTGCTCCTGTACTCGAATCCTCTCGCTATAAATGCCAGCATACCATTCGCCTTTTTCACCGCCTGCTGTACCTGCATGCTCACTTTCAATGACTGGTGTATAATGACACCCAGGTCTCCTTGCACCTCCCCTTTTCCTAATCGGCCACCATTCAGATAATAATCTGTTTTCCTATTTTTGCCACCAAAGTGGATAACTTCACATTTATCCACATTAAATTGCATCTGCCATGAATTTGCCCACTCACCCAACCTATCCAAGTCACCCTGCATCCTCTTAGCATCCTCCTCACAGCTAACACTGCCACCCAGCTTCGTGTCATCCACAAACTTGGAGATGCTGCATTTAATTCCCTCATCCAAGTCATTAATATATATTGTAAACAACTGGGGTCCCAGCACTGAGCCTTGCGGTACCCCACTTGTCACCGCCTGTCATTCTGAAAAGGTCCCGTTTATTCCCACTCTTTGCTTCCTGTCTGCTAACCAACTCTCCACCCACACCAATACCTTACCCCCAATACCGTGTGCTTTAAGTTTGCACACTAATCTCCTGTGTGGGACCTTGTCAAAAGCCTTCTGAAAATCCAAATATACCACATCCACTGGTTCTCCCTTATCCACTCTACTAGTTACATCCTCAAAAAATTCTATGAGATTCGTCAGACATGATTTTCCTTTCACAAATCCATGCTGACTTTGTCCTATCATTTCACTGCTTTCCAAATGTGCTGTTATCACATCCTTGATAACTGACTCCAGCAGTTTCCCCACCACCGACGTTAGGCTAACCGGTCTATAATTCCCCGGTTTCTCTCTCCCTCCTTTTTTAAAAAGTGGAGTTACATTAGCCACCCTCCAATGCTCAGGAACTAGTCCAGAATCTAACGAGTTTTGAAAAATTATCACTAATGCATCCACTATTTCTTGGGCTATTTCCTTAAGCACCCTGGGATGCAGACCATCTGGCCCTGGGGATTTATCTGCCTTCAATCCCTTCAATTTACCTAACACCACTTCCCTACTAACATGTATTTCGCTCAGTTCCTCCATCTCACTGGACCCTCTGTCCCCTACTATTTCTGGAAGATTATTTATGTCCTCCGTAGTGAAGACAGAACTAAAGTAATTATTCAATTGGTCTGCCATGTCCTTGCTCCCCATAATCAATTCACCTGTTTCTGTCTGCAGGGGACCTACATTTGTCTTTACCAGTCTTTTCCTTTTCACATATCTATAAAAGCTTTTACAGTCCGTTTTTATGTTTCCTGCCAGTTTTCTCTCATAATCTTTTTTCCCCTTCCTGATTAAGCCCTTTGTCCTCCTCTGCTGAACTCTGAATTTCTCCCAGTCCTCAGGTGAGCCACTTTCTCTGGCTAATTTGTATGCTTCTTCTTTGGAATTGATACTATCCCTAATTTCTCTTGTCAGCCACGGGTGCACTACCTTCCTTGATTTATTCTTTTGCCAAACTGGGATGAACAATTGTTGTAGTTCATCCATGCAACCTTTAAATGCTTGCCATTGCATATCCACCGTCAATCCTTTAAGTGTCATTTGCCAGTCTATCTTAGCTAATTCACGTCTCATACCTTCAAAGTTACCCCTCTTTAAGTTCAGAACCTTTGTTTCTGAATTAACTATGTCACTCTCCATCTTAATGAAGAATTCCACCATATTATGGTCACTCTTACCCAAGGGGCCTCTCACGACAAGATCGTTAATTAACCCTTCCTCATTGCTCAAAACCCAGTCCAGAATAGCCTGCTCTCTAGTTGGTTCCTCGACATGTTGGTTCAAAAAACCATCCCGCATACATTCCAAGAAATCCTCTTCCTCAGCACCTTTACCAATTTGGTTCACCTAATCTACATGTAGATTGAAGTCACCCATTATAACTGCTGTTCCTTTATTGCACACATTTCTAATTTCCTGTTTAATACCATCTCCGACCTCACTACTACTGTTAGGTGGCCTGTACACAACTCCCACCAGCGTCATGAGAGGAGTCAGGCAAGGTTGTGTCTTTTCACCAGACTTATTCAACCTGTATAGTGAAAATATCTTAAGTATCAAAGACATCAAAGGATTCACAATTGGAGGCCATAATATAAATAACATCAGATATGCTGATGACGTTGTACTAATAGCTGACTCAGAAACAAAACTTCAAGAACCACTCACTATAGTGGCAGCAGAAAGTAATCGTGGAGGCCTCTCAATCAACATCAAGAAGACAGAAAGCATGGTCATCTCCAGAAAGACAAACATCCCACAATGTGTAATCAAGATCGGAAATACAAACATCAAACAAGACAACAAATTCAAATATCTTGGCAGCCTAATAACAAGTATCGGCAGGTGCGACACAGATATCAAATACAGAATAGCAATGGTGAAAGAACCTTTCCAGAAAATGAAGACCATATTAACAGACAGAAAGATGAGCATGTACACTAAAAACAGAATACTGCAATGCTACATTTATTCTATCCTGACTTATGGAAGTGAATGCTGGCCCATTTCTCCAGCAATGGAAAAGAGACTAGAAGCAGCTGAATTATGGTTCTACAGGAGAATGTTAAAAATATCATGGACCACACACAAACATCAAATGAAGAAGTTCTCAGAAGAGCCCAAGCAGTTCGATCACTCATACCAATAATAAGAGAAAGACAACTCAGATTCCTCGGACACATCATGCGGAAAGATGAACTAGAAAAACTCATACTCTCTGGAAAGATTGAGGGGAGTAAACCTAGAGGAAGACCTTGGTTTATGTACATCAAAAGCACAACCAGGTGGCTACACATCGAGGAAATGGAAGTCATCCAAAAAATGAAGGATAGATCTATATGGAAAACCATGGTCACCAAAGTCCGCATCGGATATGGTACCTAGACAGACAGACAAATTAATTTGTCTGATTAATTAATTGGCCTCCATAAGTCAAAGAACTGAGTACAGGAACAAAAGACTATCTGCAGATGCTGGAAATCAAAGCAATGCACACAAAATGCTGGAGGAACTATGGAAAAGAGACTGAAACATCGACTGCTTCCTCTTCTCCATAGATGCTGCCTGGTCTGCTGAGTTCCTCCAGCATTTTGTGTGTATTACCGATTACAGGATTTGGGATGTTATGTTGAAGTTGTATAAAACATTGGTGAGCCTTATTTGGACATTATGTGCATGTTTGGTCACCTACCTACAGGAAAAATGTATGTAAGGTTGAATGAATACAGAAAAAATTTCCAAGGATGTTGCCAGGTCTGGAGGATCTGATTTATCTGGAAAGATTGAATAGGTTATTCCTTGGAATGTAGATGATTGAGGGGAGATTTGATAGAGGCATACAAAACTATGAGGGGTAAAGATAGGGTAAATGCAAGCAGGCTTTTTCCACTGAGATTTGGTGGGACTACAACTAGAGGTCATGGGTTAAAGATGAAAGGTGAAAAGTGTAGGGGGAAACTTTTTCACTCACCCCAACATTAACTTGTTGCAATCTCCCTTCAGGAAAGGTAAATGACCTTGAGACCACAAATGGTAGGGGCAGAATTAGTCCATCTGGCCCATCAGGTCTGCTCTGCTATTTCACCTTGGCTGATCCATTTTCCCTCTCAGTCCCAATCTCTGCCTTCTCTCCGTAACCTTTCATGCCCTGTCTAATCAAGAACCTATCAACCTCTGCTTTAAATGTACTGAATGGTTTGGCCTCCACAGCCGTCTGTGGCAAAGAATTCCACAGATTTACCACCCTTAAGCTACAGAAATTCCTCCTCGCCTCCATTCTAAAGAGACATCCCTGTATTCTAAGGCTGTGCCCTCTTGTCCTAGACCTCCACTATAGTAAATATCCTGTCCACATCCACTTTATATAGGTATTTCAACATTCAATAGGTTTCAATGAGATCCCCTCTCATTCTTCTAATTTCCAGCGAGTAGAGGCCCAGTGCCAACAGACATTCCTCATACAAAGCCCCTTCATTCCCGTAATCATTCTCATAAACCTCGTCTCAACACTCCAATGTCTGCAAATCCTTTCTGAGATAAGGGGCCAAAACTGCTCACCATATTTTAACTGAGGCCTCACCTGTGCTTTATAAAGCCTCAGTATTACATCATTGCTTTTATAGTCTTCTTAAAATGAATGCTGGCATTGCATTTGCCTTCCTCACCACTGACTCAACCTGCAAGTTAACCTTTAGGGAATCCTGTACAAGCTCTCCCAAATTCCTTTGCACCTTGGATTTTAAAATTTTCTGTCCATTTAAAAACAGTCTACACTTACAAGTACATGACTATACACTTCCCGACATTGTATTCCATCTGCCACTTCTTTGCTTATTCTCCTAATCTGGCTAAATCCTTCTGCAGCCTATCTACTTCCTGAATACTACCGGCCACTCCACCTATCTTCTTATTATCTGCAGACCTAGCCAGAAAGCCATCAATTCTGTCATCAAAGTCGTTGACTTCTAATGTAAAAAGAAACTGTCCAACACATATACTTATGGAATACCAGCAGCCAATCAGAAAAGACTCCCTTTCTTTCCCCTCTTTGCCTCCTGCCAATCAGCCAATTCTTTATCCATGGAAGCATCTTTTCTGCAACATCATGGGCTCTTATCTTGCTAAACAGCCTCACGTGTGGTATCTTTTCAAACGCCTTCTGAAAATCCAAGTACACAACGTCCATCAATTTTCCTTTGTCTATCCTGCTTGTTATTTTGTCAAAGAATTCCAACAGATTTGTCAGGCAAGATTTCCCCTGAAGGAAACAATGCTGATTTTGACCTATTTTAACATGTGCCTCCAGGTACACTGAGATTTCATCCTTAACAATTGACTCCAACATTTTCCCATCTACTGAGATCAGGCTAACTGGCCTATAGTTTCCTTTCTTTGCAATTTGCAATTATCTATTCCTCTGGAACCATGCCCTTAGATAGCGATTCTTGAAAGTTTATCACTAATGCCTCCACAATCTCTTCAGCCATCTCTTTCAGAATGCTGGGGTGTAGACCATCTGATCCAGGTGACTTATCTACCTTCTGACTTTTCAGCTTCCCAAACTCCTTTTCCCTAGTAATAGCAATTGCACTCGCCTCAGCCCCCTGAACCCCGGCATCCTCACTGAAATAATATGAAACTCTTTACATATATCAACTGCTTGCAATAATACACCACCTTTAGAAAACATAACAATGCCAGGACCAAGGAAAAGTAAGATACCAATAAGGAAATTTTAAAAAACGTGAGAGTTTTCTAATAAGCAATGTCAAAGTCAGCACGATTTTGAAAGGGAACATTTGGAGTTCTAGATTGTGACACTTATGAAAGCATGGTGCAAAAAGTTAACACGTGTTCATGCAGAAACGAATGATTTGTCTTCATGTCACATGTTATGCATCACGATCATGTATATGATCAGTGTATAATATCACAATCTTCTGTGGTAGAAACTCCACATCAAAACTCATCTGGCCAACATTCTTCTGAATTTTCATAGCAACTATTTCTCTTTCCACACATACTGCCTGGAATTTTCTCTTTTTGTTTCAGATATGCAGAATCTGTATTTTGTTGAATTGGCCCAAATGGCTTATCATATGGCAGCAAGTTATCAAAGATCCAAAATGACGTGGAAAACAATACAGCAGCTTCTCAATCCATCTTTCCTACAATATAAATTTTGTTTCTCAAATGGTCCAGAAATAAAGCTGGACCCATGGCTTCACAACAGCTTTCTTAACCATTTTTAGAGAATTGGACAAGAGGGGGAGGTACAGAGTAAATTGATGGAAACTTTTACCATAGGGGGTCATGGAATCACGATCACTTAATGTCTGAAGTCTACCAATTCTCACCTAAACTGTTTGTTTTCCTCTCTTATCCATTCTGACATTGGGTCTTCAATCTGTTTATCTTTTCATAGCTTTAGTAGAGGGGAGACAGTGAAAGAATGATATAGCTGGGAAATAAAAAATTCAGCCCATGAAGTGTGCCTCACTATTATCTGGACAATAAAAATGGAATTTGTAGATATGATATATGCCTATATCATTGTGTTGTACAGCATTATTTGTAACAGTTTTAAAAGAATAAGTAATGTAATAGATTTGATTTATTTAGTGATTGAATTTTAAAATCTGCAGATGTTGTAAATCTGAAATGAAAACACAAATTGTTACAAATACTCATCACGTGAGGTAATGTTTTTGGGAAATGAAATTGAGTTAATGTATTAGGTTGAGGAAACCATCACAATTGGGAAGTAGAGCAAGCAAGATAGCTTTAAGTGAGGTGTCTAACCAAGGTTTTTGAGGAAGTTACTAGGAAAATTGATGAAGGCAAGGCAGTGGATGTTATCTACATGGACTTTTGTAAAGCTTTTGACAAGATCCCACATCAGAAATTGGTCAAGAAGGTTCAGTCACTTGGCATTCAAGATGAGGTAATAAATTGGAATGGACATTGGTTTCATGGGAGAAGCTTGAGGGTGGTAATAGATGGTTGGCTCTCTTGCTGCGGGCCTGTGAAAGGTGGTATGCCACAGGGATTTGTGCTGGGTCCGTTGTTGTTTGTCGCCTATATCAATGATCTGGATGATAATGTGGTAAACTAGATCAGCAAATTTGCGGATGACTTAAAGAATGGGGGAATAGCGGATAGCAAAGAAGACTATCAAAGCTAGCAATAGGACCTGCTCCAGCTGGAAAAATGGACTGAAAAATGTCAGATAGAATTTAATGCAGGCAAGTGTGAGATGTTGCACTTTGGGAGCATAAAGCAGCGTAGTAATTACACAGTAAGTGGTAAGGCTCTGAGGAGTCTGGGAATACAGAGCCATAATTTCTTGAAAGTGGCATCACAGGTAGATAGAGTAGTGAAGAAAGCTTTTGGCACATTGGCCTTCATAAATCAAAGTACTGATGTTCTGATGAAGTTGTATAAGACATTAGTGAAGACTGATTTGAGTATTGTGTGCAGTTTTGGTCAACTACCTACAGGAAAGATGACAATAAGATTGCAAGAGTGCAGAGAAATTTTTCGAGGATGTTGCCAAGACTTGAGGACCTATAGAGAAGATTGAATAGGTTTGGACTTTATTTCCCAGAGCACAGGAGAATGAGGAGAGATTTGATAGAGGTATACAAAATTATGTGCAGTATAGACAGGGTAAATGCCAGTAGGCTTTTTCCAGTGAGGTTGGGTGAGACTAGATCTAGAGGCCAAAGGTTAAGGATGAAAGGTGAAATGTTTAAGAGGAATAGGAGGGAGAACTTCTTCATTCAAAGGGTGGTGAGAGTGTGAAGTGAGCTGCCAGCAGGAAGCAGTGGATGTTGGTTCAATTTCAACACCTAAGAGAAATTTGGATAGGTACATGGATGGGAGATGTATTGAGGACTATGGTCCAGGTGCAGGTCAATGGAGCTCGGCAGATTAGTAGTTCATTGTGGACTAGATGGGTCAAAGGGCCAGTATCTGAGCTCTAATGTTCTATGACTCTATGATAAGACAAAAACAGTATCCCAAGAGGGTGCAGCTGTTTCCCACCATAGGAAATATTCTCTCCCCATCCACTACATCACCATCTGATAGGTTTCAATGAGGTCACTGCTCATTCTTCAGAGCCATCAAACTCTCTTCGTACGACAAGACATTCAATCCTGGAATCATTTTCACAAATCTCCTTTGAACCTTCTCCAGTTTCAGCACATCCTTTCCAAGTCATGGGACCCAAACCTGCCCAGAATCTTCCAAGTGAGGCCTCACCAGTGCTTTATAACGGGTCAACATTACACCCTTGCATTTATAATCTATTTTATATTGCATTTGCCTTCCTCACCGCAGACTATCTTGTTTCAAGAAAACTAGCTTGTTTTCTCTCAACCTGTTCTGACAATGAGGTTTCACTCTGAAATTTATTTCTCTTTCCATAGATGCTGCCTGACCAGCTGAGTGTTCACAGGGCTTTCTGTTTTTTGGGTTATTCATGTTTATAGTTATTTTTTTGTTGTTTAGAAATCCCTGCAGATTTTACATTCCTTTATTTGTGTTTCATTTCCTTGACTGCCTTCTTCTCATGGTTTTTACGTGTTTTGTTTGCATTACTTCTCTCTTGCTAACCTTATTAATCCATCACCCAGATTGCTTCAGCAACAGCTTTTTAAAAAAAGTAACCCTGGTCTTACCCTACGCTTCATCTGATGAAAGATGAATGATGAATGATGGCTGTACGGTGAACCCTGATTCACTTCATCTTATCTCATCATCTCCCCTAGGTCTTCAGCAACTTAAAATTAAGCTTGTTTTCTCTCTTCCTAGTTCTGACAAAGTAGTTTGGCTTGAAGCATTAACTCTGATTCTCTTTCTATAGATGCTGCCTGACCTGCTGTTTGCAGCATTTTCTGCTTTCATTTTCTGCTTCACTTTTCTTGACATGGGCAGGGACTGGAATCATTCTGGTTTATTTTCGAAGTAAGTCAGTTCTCCTGATATAATGAAATGGAACAAGTCCCATATCAGTGTTTCTGAGGATAGAAGTGAGAGTCAAGGGGATGCTGGTAAAAATGGAAAGGAAAAATGCATATTGGTTGTTGAAAAACACTAAAATAAAAAAAAACTGGCTTCAACTTTCTCAAGTCAGGATAAAATTATTGTTGTGATCTCACTAATGAAGGGACTAACAAAGAATTACGAGAAGTATTCTAGTGCCCATGTTTCATAAATGTCTGGAACATTTTCGTCAAGAGTTTCAAACTCTCGACAGCTTTTAATGACTGTATGCTGGGGACAAATTGAAAGGTACCAGTCAGCCCAATGAGATGTTCCCATTTACAATGAGTACACAGGACCAATTCTTCTTTAATGATGAGGCTCTACTCCCAGCCAAGCTGTACCTTCTATTTCTCTTTGTCTTGGCACCACGGTAGTGCAGTGGTTAACACGAAGCTATTACCTCTCAGGGTGTTCCAGAGTTCAGAGCTCAATCCCAGTGCCATTTTGTAAGCAGTCTCTGTTTGTCCTCCCTGTGGAATGTGTCAGTTTTCCCTGGGTGCTCCAGTTTCTACCTGTAGTCCCAAGATGTACCAGCTCCCATGATCACAGTACGTTTGGGTAATTGGGGTTGTGCAGGTGCTGCGAAAGCGTAGCTCCAAGGACTGGAAGGACCTACTCTGCAACATAAAATATCTAAGCCTCATACAAACATATGGCAAAGAAGATCAATTCTGGATCATACTTTAAAATCAAGCTATTTATATGACTACAATTGATGGCTGTGTGGTTAAATATATTCTGACGCTAAGACTGATCCTAATTGTGAATTGTTTGACTTTTCATGAGAAGTAAAGAAAATGCACACAATCTAACATCTATTCTGAAGGTGGATAGAATTATGCTGAGCAAATTTTGCATCATTAAAAGTGAAACCATAGTTATACGTTCAGTTCAAGAGGAAAGGAGGCATGCAGAGAAGAATCAGCTAATGATTGCAATATTCATAGCCAGACAGTCTTTGGTGTCTAGGGTCAGGGAGCATATACAAGATTCAGGGGTACATACATTTTTATCAATCTTCTGATCCAACACTAATCTTATTTTTATTCTGCCCAGATTCCATCACCTTTATTCATTCTACCACTCATCTGTACACTATAGGCAATTTACAGATGCCAGGTAAACTCCCAATCTGCACGTCTTAGGGCTGTTGGAAGAAATCGGAGCACTCAGTGAAAGTCCATGTAAACGTACAAACTCTACACATGCACCATCAAGATCAGGATAGAACACAGGTTATTGGATTTGTGAGGAACCAGCTCTATTACTTGCTCAGCCGTGCTGCCGACATTTGTTAAAAAATGCCACCGTTTCCTGGTTCAACATTTAAATGATTCAAACTCAAACCAGCATACTTAAGCCACCACCTGCAGAATGACTTAATATCTCGTCACGCAGGAAGCTCAAAAAGTAGAACTGAAGAGGTCAAACCTACAGATATTTTAAAAATTATTCTGCATTCTATGATTGATATTACCACATTGGACCAATTTTCCTTATCACTAAGGTATGCTAATAAAACTGACCAAAATACTGAATACTTAAAAAATTTCAACAAGTTGCCAAATAGCAAAACAGTGAATTTTTGTGATTCATTTATGTGAATAGCTACAAAAACATTCAGCCTGAACACTTGCATCTTGCACAGCCAAGGATATAACAAAGCCAGGCCTTTGAGCACATTCCAAGTCTCCTATTAAGAGCTACGGATGTGTGAAGCTCAAAGGCAGTGGACTGCACCGTAATAGGCCACTCTGCACTTTGTAGTCACCACCCACCCCTCCTTACAGCTCCGTGTGATAAATTTGTGGACATTTAAATCTACTGTGGTCAACACCCACCCCCTCCTTACAGCTCCCCATGATAATCTTATGGGCATTTAAACCTATTGGATGGCTTAGTTCTTTGGGATCAGTTGTTGTTACCACCTCACTCTTTCTTGGAGGCAGCACAGGCTACAAGCAGTGTAAACTTGGGTCCTGCCAATGGATTGCCTTGAAGGCTTTTTGACAACCTATGCAGTCAGGAGGGCTTTTCATTGTTAAGTTGTCTAAACATTTCTAATCATAAGACATATAGAGAAACAGTCAGCAAAATCAAATAATTAAAGCATTAAGAGTTAGAATCAGAATCAGAATTATTATCACTGATTTATATGACATGAAATCTGTTGCTTGGAGCAATGCACTCAAGAAGCATTTTGTAGTGTCGTGAGATCAGGGTGCAGGTATCATCTGTGTCTTGCTTCTTTGTTTGAACCACTCACAGTTGGTGCATCTAACAGAGTCTCAACCGATCAAAAAATAATTGTTTCGTTCACTAACAAAACTTTTATCTAATAATGCTGATTTTAACTAATTTACATGTTCATTGTCTTTTATTCTTGTTGTTTTACTGTTCATAACTTCCTTCTGCCATCAGAGTAAGGAATGAGTAAGGAAAGGTAAGGAAAGATGTGGCACCATATGCTTTCTTGTCAATTCTTGCTGGTGCACAAACGTTGGGGTTATGTTGACTTCTTATTCCCCTGACTTAGAACAACTAACGATTAAATGTAGATCATTCTACTTTCCTCAGGAGTTCTCAACTGTGATCCTGACCGTAGGTTACATACTTCCAGCGGCTGATTATAAGCAAACACTCGTGAAACTGCATGATGCTGCCTGTAAACAAGAAACGGCCCATCCGACGCGTTTCAAATTATAGTCGAAGACCTTAACCAGGCCCGTTTGAAGAAAAACAAATCAATTATCATCAGCATATAATCTGTTGCACCAGGGGTCCCAACAAACTAGACCACTGCTACTCTACAATAAGGAATGCCTATCGTTCCTTGCCAAATACTGTTTAGGCAAGTTTGATCATTTGGCTGTACTCCTACTACCTGCATACAGACAGAGACTAAAGAGCAAGACTCCAAAGATCAAGATAACCAAGAGTTGGTCACAGGAGGCAGAGAAACAGTTACAGGATTGCCTTACGCAAACATGAGGAAATCTGCAGATGCTGGAATTTCAAGCAACACACATAAAAGTTGCTGGTGAACACAGCAGGCAAGGCAGTATCTCTAGGAAGAGGTACAGTCAATGTTTCAGGCCGAGACCCTTTGTCAGGACAAAGGGTCTCGGTCTGAAACGTCGACTGTACCTCTTTCTAGAGATGCCGCTTGGCCTGCTGTGATCACCAGCAACTTTTATGTGTGTTACAGGATTGCCTTAAGTCAGTGGGCTGGGTCGTGTTCCAGAACTCATCTGAGGGCTTGAACAACTACTCCAGGGTTGATACAGACTTTATTAAAGCAGTTGTGGATGTGTGTGTCCCCATGAAATCATTCAGGGTTTTCCCCAGTCAGAAGCCCTGGATGAACAATGAAATCCAGAACCTGCTGAGAGCCAGATCAGAGGCATTCAAGTCTGGAGATGAAGAATGCTATAAGAGGTGCAGGTATGATCTCTGGAAAGCCATCTCTCTAACAAAGTGGAGATTCTGACTAGACTGGAATCAATGAGGAATGCTCGACAACTGTGGATGGGTTTGAATGCCATAACCTCCTACAAAGTAATATCTTGCAACATAGGGGACAGCAGAGCTTTGTTTCCAGATGAGCTCAATGCTTGCTTTGATCACTAGAGCATCATGCATCCTCATGTCTTTCAATGATCCTTTGGTCTCAGTATCTGAAGATGACATGCGGGCTGCCTGTGAGTGAGCGAATCCGGGGAAAGTATCCGGTCTGGACAGAGTACATGGCCGAGTACTGAAGACCTGTGCTGACCAACTGGCTGGTATATCCACGGATATCTTCATCTTCTCGCTCCGGCAGTGTGTGGTATCACTTGTATCTAGCAGACATCAATTTGTACTGGTGCCCAAGAAGAGCATGGTAACTTGTCTGAATGACCATTGCCCAGTGGCACTTACATCCACAGTGCTGAAGTGTTTTGCGAGGCTGGTGTTGAAGCACATCAGCTCCTGTCTGAGTAGAGACTTGGATCCACTCCAATTCACCTACCAAAGCAACAGGTCTGCAGCAGATACCATCTTTTTGGCTCTTCACACACCCCTGGAACATCTGGATAGCAAGGATGCATGCACAGGATGCTCTTTATTGATTACAGCTTGATATTTAGCACTATCATCTGCTAAAACTAATCAGTAAACTCCAAAACCTGGGCCTCAATACCCTCTTGTGCAATTGGATCCTGGATTTCCTCACTTGTAGACCCCAGTCAGTTCAGATTGGCAAAAAACATCTCCTCCACAATCTCTATCAGCACAGGAGCACCACAGGGATGTGTACTTAGCTTCCTGCTCGATTCACTTTACACCAATGACTGTGTGGCTAACCACAACTCCAACACCATATACAAGTTTACTGTTGTGGGCTGTATCAAAGGGGTGATGAATCAACATACAAGAGGGAGATTGAAAATTTGTCTGAGTGGTGTAATAACAACAACCTCTCACTAAATGTCAATAAGACCAACGAACTGATTGCAGACTTCTGGAAAGGGAAACCAGAGGTGCATGAGCCAGTAATCATCGGAGGATCAGAAGTGGAGAGGGTCAGTAACTTTAAATTCCTGGGTGTCACTATCTCAGAGGACCCATCATGTAAATATAGTTGGTAAGAAAGCACAACAGCACCTCTACTTTCTCAGGAGTCTGATAAGATTTGGTATGTCATTTGAAAACCTTGGCAAACTTCTATAGATGTGTGGTGGAAAGTGTTCTGACTGGCTGCATTCCAGCCTGGTATGGAAACACCAATGCCTTTGAGTGGAAAATCCTACACAAGATAATGGATTCAGCCTGACACATCATGGGTAAAACCTTTCCAATCACTGAGCACATCGACATGAAAGGTTGCTGTAGAAAAGCAGCATCCATCATCAAAGATCCTCACCACCCAGGCCTTGCTCTTTTCTCACTGCTGCCATCAGGCAGAAGGTACAAGAGCCTCAGGACTGGCATCACCACATTCAAGAACAGTTACTACCCCTCAACCATCAGGCTCTAGAACAAAAGGGGATATCTATACTCATTTAAGGACTCTGTTATATTGTTATTTCATGCTCATTATTTATTGCAGTTTATTTATATCTGCACAGTTTGTTTACAGGTAGCAGTTCCTGATGCTTACAGTTTACAGTTACTGTTCTATAGATTTGCTAACTATGCCTACAGAAAAATAGAATCTCAGGGTTGTATGTGGTGACATGTATGTACTCTGATAATAAAATTTACTTTGAACTTTGAGTTCTGCTAGGAATCCATTAACACTACCTTATCATTCCTTTTTTATACCTTATTTATTTATTTTGTAATGTATAATAATTCTATGGGTTTTGTACGATATTGCTGCTGCAAAACAACACATTTCATGTCATATAAAGTAGTGATAATAACCCTGATACTGATTTTCTTGAAAAGTTAAATGAAGTCAGTACAGTCCTGCAGCTCATTACCACCTGCGCTACTCCATTGCAAACTGGTGTCAGAAAGGCCTTAGAAAACAAAGGAGATATCTGCAACAGAATCAGCCACACAATATAGTACAGCAGTACTATTTCAGGAAGAACCAATATGAATTGAGAAATGGCTTCAGATGAAAGACTGTGTTTCAAAGTGGAAATATTTTGGTCTATTTGACATTTTTTGAACAAGTCTGCAGCAAAAATTTCTGCTTCCAGTGTGATATCATAAAATAATTCCTGATGCTTAACCAAATACAAGTCTTTAGCAAAATCCTTGGACAATATAAAACAGTTAACCCAGTGTCACTGTGATAACTTGGGAGTTGATAACTTAGTTGTTGAATATGCTTTGGGGAATCCACATTTATGTTTTCAGGTCTAGATGAAACCCATTCTTCTGCAAATTCAGGTCTTCATTTCTGTGTACTAATGACAAAGTGCATTTTGCAACTTGTACACAACTTTTTACACATCCGGTAAGAAGGTTCAAACAGAATAAAGACCCTGCTGTCTAAAACTAATTAGAAACTACATGCACTTGTTAATTCATAAAACAATTTCCTGCGTGAAGAAAATGCCAAAAATCTTAAATTTGGGGTGGCACAGTAGCATAGTGTTTACACAACGCTTTACAGCGCGAGAGACCTGGGTTCAATTCCCACCACTGCCTGTAAGGAGTTTGTACCTTCTCACTGTGACTGCGTGGCATTCCTCTGGGTGCTCTGATTTCTTCCCGCAATCCAAAGATGCCCAGTTAGTAGGTTAATTGGTCACTGTAAATTGTCCCATGATTAGACTAGGGATAAATCGGGGGTTGCTGGGCGACGTGGCTCGAATTGCCAGAAGGGCCAATTCCGGCTGTACCTCAATAAATAAATAAATAAGTAACTTTGCAAAGGCTGCCACCAAGTTAAACATAGTTATATAGGATGGTGTAGAATATTGGCGTTTGATGTTGCAATGTTTGCCGAGCTTGGCAATTAGCTTGCAGATGTTTCATCGCCAGTGAAGGTGACATCCTCAGAGTGCAGTTGTTAGTGTTTCCCTCTGGGAGTGCAAGCGAAATGGGGCTAATAGAAACTGTGGCTCAAGAATTATATTTTCTGCTATGTTTTCAACTGAGTTATTATGCTATATCAAAGTTTATCAACTATTATTTTAGTGTGGCTGCAATTTTGAAAGCGTTCATAGATTCGTATTCTATAATACCGTAATTAAATACTTGTTGAAACTGTTAAAGACGCAAGTCAATTATACTACGTAATTGTGGGCCCCAAGAGTACAATTGCCTCAGGTCCCCTGGCCTTTCATCAGGATAAGTTCACCTCCATGACAAATCCACATTGAAACTACACATATACAGGTTCGTAATCCAGATTTCATGATTCGAGCAATTGGTGCTATCAAGATTGACTCATCCACCACTGGTGTTTGTAAATTGTTGTTCACCTGGAAAAACTGTTTCAAAATATCTTTAATTGGGCATGTAAAACATGAACAACTATTGTTCTATGGCTCTACAGAACAATAAGAACCCCTTTCATAGGGTTGTCTAAAATAATGTTAGGCCGAAAGACAATTGCACAATTCGCAATTTATTTGCTGAAAGTTCTATTGGCACAGTAAACCTTTCTGACATTGTCGTAATGTTTTCCACTTTATTCTGCTATCATGGTATTATTATGCTTTTTCCTTAATAATTTTAAAAGCAGAATTCAATATGCAAAACTACAGAAATATACCGAAATGAACAAATCCGTACACCTTTTGCCCAAGAATTTGTCCATTAGCTTGAGTAATTCTAAAGTTTCTGTTTTGCTTAGTTTCTATAGAGCTCTGAGAAAAGTTTAGCCCAATTGAATCAATTCGGCCCCCAACAAACCAAATCTGTTGCAAATAAATTTCTTTTCTCGAACAGCTGTGTCCTAAACTGGGTTACACTCAGGCAAAAGCAACTTTTCCATGAACAGAATGTATAGAAATAGAATACAAGCATCTTGAGGAGGACCCAGGCTCTTTATTCAGTTCAAGACCAGTAACGGACCAGGTATATTTACTTCAAAGCATCCGGCGTTGAATTGGATGCTTGTGTGGGTGACGTCTCTGTCATTATATCTTTCATTCTTTGTAAAAATCTACTCAACGAAGGATTCACAACCCCAGAATTAGAAGTATTATTAAAATATGTCTCAGTTTCATTCTTGGCAGGAGTTTAGGTAGCAGATGTGTCTCAGATAATTTACTTTTCTTTTTCATTTGTCATGCTGTTTTCCTCACTCAGGTGTTAAAGGTGCAGTGAGGACTCATGAGGTGAGCTGGATCATGAAGCAGCCGTGAGCAATTACCTAAAGTCAGTTTGTTCATAAGGTCCAGTGATGTGCACAGTCTTTTGTGGGGAATTGTTAGAACAACTCAATGATTGATAAGTTTGTGATTTTTGTATTATCAAATTATTCAATATTTTAATGCAATTATGTTAATTAATGCAATTTACAGGACGTGGGCATCGCCAGCTAAGCCAGCATTTATTGCCCAGTCCTAGTTGCCTTTGAGAAGGTGGTGATGAGCTGCCTTCTTGAATCACTGTACTCCTGAGGTGTAGGTTCACCCACAGCGCTGTTTGGGAGGGAATTCCATGATTTTGACCCAGCGACAATGAAGGAACAGTGATATGTTTCCAAGTCAGGACGTTGAGTGACTTGGAGGGGGATTTCCAAGCAGTGGTGTTCCCAGGTATCTGCTGTTTTCATCCTTCTAGTTGGTGAAGGCTGTGGGTCTGGAAAGTGCTGCCTTAGGAACTTCGGTGTGTTGTTGCAGTGCATATTGTAGATAGTACACTCTGCTGCAACTGTTCGTTGATGGTAGAGGGAATGGATGCTTGTGAAAGGGGTACAAATCAAGTGGGCTGCCTAGTACTGGATGGTGTCCAGCTTCTTGAATTGATGGAGCTGCACTCATCCAGGCGAGTGACAAGTATTCCATAACACTCCTGACCCGAGCCTTGTAGATGGTGGACAGGTTCTGGGGAGTCAGGAGGTGAGTTATACACCACAGGATTCCTGGCCTTTGACCTGCTCTGGAAGCCACAGTGTTTATATGGTGAGACCAGTTCAGTTTCTTGTCAAAGGTAACCCCAGGATGTTGATAGTAGGGGATTCAGTGATGGTGATGCCACTGAATGTCAGGGGACGATGGGTAGAGCCTCTCTTGTTGGAGATGGTCATTGCCTGGTACTTGCCTGGCTTGAATGTTGCTTGCCACTTGTCAGCCCAAGCCTGGATATCGTCCAGGTCCTGCTGCATTTGGGTATGAACTACTTCACTATCTGAGGAGGCATGAATGGTGCAGAACATTGTGCAGTCCCCACTTCTGCAAATGTCCCCACTTCTGACCTTGTGATGGAAGGAAGGTCATTGATGGAGCAGCTAAAGATGGTTGGTCCTTGGACACTTATAGTCATAGTCATAGTCATAGTCATACTTTATTGATCCCGGGTGAAATTGGTTTTCGTTACAGTTGCACCATAAATAATAAATAGTAATAAAACCATGAATAGTTAAATAGTAATATGTAAATTATGCCAGCAAATTATGAAATAAGTCCAGGACCAGCCTATTGGCTCAGGGTGTCTGACCCTCCAAGGGAGGAGTTGTAAAGTTTGATGGCCACAGGCAGGAATGACTTCCTATGACGCTCTGTGCTGCATCTCGGTGGAATGAGTCTCTGGCTGAATGTACTCCTGTGCCCACCCGGTACATTATGTAGTGGATGGGAGACATTGTCCAAGATGGCATGCAACTTAGACAGCATCCTCTTTTCGGACACCACCGTCAGAGAGTCCAGTTCCATCCCCACAACATCACTGGCCTTACGAATGAGTTTGTTGATTCTGTTGGTGTCTGCTACCCTCAGCCTGCTGCCCCAGCACACAACAGCAAACATGATAGCACTGGCCACCACAGATTCGTAGACCATCCTCAGCATTGTCCGGCAGATGTTAAAGGACCTCAGTCTCCTCAGGAAATAGAGACGGCTCTGACCCTTCTTGTAGACAGCCTCAGTGTTCTTTGACTAGTCCAGTTTATTGTCAATTTGTATCCCCAGGTATTTGTAATCCTCCACCATGTCCACACTGACCCCCTGGATGGAAACAGGGGTCACCAGGGGTCACTTCCCTGAGGAACTCCTGCAGTGATGTCCTGAAGATGAGATGATCGACCTTCAACCACCACAACCATCTTCCCTTGTGTCAATTAGCCCTTTAGAAATGTTAGCATATGATGTGGGCTGTCTGAAGAACTGTTTTTATCTCCCAACACAATATGATTGGCAGTTATTGTAACTGTCATGGTCGTAAACATTAGCCATTTGATCATGGTTGATATAGTTCTGAAATCTATGTGGGCATTGTCTTTGGTTTTGATCGTTAAAGGCAATCAAATAACTGGCAAAGATTACTCGACTTGGTCTACAGTTAATGTAGTTGGATGTTCGCTTAGTTACTAGCACAATCTACTACACTAGTCAATAGTAAACTATTTTAACTTAGTGCTACTAAACCATATATTTAAATTTTTCAACATACTTACTTTACAAAAAGGGCCTTAAGTATTTAATACACAAAAATACAATGCTGAGGCGTGTCTACATAAAATATAAATATCAGTTTTTAATCTTGTAAATAAAATTACATATGCAGTTTCTATATAATTACGAATATATTAAGCACTTCTATGCAGTTTGAAGTAAAAGTACACATGGACCAGGAATCTGAAGAAAAAGCCATAATGGACAGATGTACCATCATTCAAACTGCATTACGTAGATCAATTTCACCCATATATTCAAAACAAATTAATTCAAAATGCTGATACACAAAGGAAAAATAAGTTCAGTCAGATGGGAAAAACCACTACATTTTTTATTCCCCTCAGATTCCACTGAAACCTATGGCTCATGATTGCTGAAAGTGAAAGAACCGTGCTCAGGATGTTATTAGGAAATTACAGACCACACAGGAGTTCCAGATAAACCACCTCACAAATAACCAAGCTGCCTGCCTCAACAGCTGTGTCTTCCCCTACCTAGAGAAGAGTCTGTGCCTCATTAGCTGCCATGGACAGATTAGAGTCAGTCAAAGGACTACTGTGAAGAAGATAAAGGACACCATTGTAATATGGAAATACATAATCATTCCTTTATTCTTGCTGGATGTGATTCCTGGAATCCTCTCCCCAATAGTGCAGGGGCAGTTCCTTGACAAGAGGGGCTGCAGATTACAAGAAGTTGGTTCACATCCTCCTCCTCAAGGGCAATCAGATGCGTGCATACACATAGGCCTTACTGGCGATGCTTATATTACAAATAAGAAATAAAATAAAATATAAGCATGCAATGCAGTTAGAAGGAAAATGAAAAAGAGTCTGTACTCTTATTTCAAGCCTAGCTTCACCCCAATAGGTGAAGATAGGCTTGAAGGTGAGAAGGTCTGATGAGATGGTCTTGAGTTCAAAACGGGTGACCCATCTGAGGCCATAGTCTTGACTGAAAGGAACACCATTTGTAGCTTTTGATAGGCCAATTGATTTAGATACTGTCATTTGATAGGCTCATTGATTTAGATGTGGTCTTTTGATAGACTCATTGATTTAGATACCATCATTTGATAGGCTCATTGATTTAGATGTCATCATTTGATAGGCTTAATGATTTAGATGTTGTCATTTGAGGAAATTGATTGCAATCCCTGACTGGAATATGTTTAAAATCTTGTGGTCTATCATCCACGCTGACACTTTGCTGGCTTTTAGATTTCTCTGTTTGTCACTGCTTTCCTGCTTGCAGTATTCACTGGTTGGAAGGAGAGGAATCCCCCTTATTTGATTCAGTGGAAATCTGTTGAGATCCGGTCCATTGCCCTCTGGAAGACAGATACACCATTCGTGACACCGAAGGGGATGCGCAGGAATTGATAAAGCCTGCTGTTGGCCTTGAAGGCAGTGTAATTGCGGTCCTCCCGGCCGATGGGGAGCTGATGGTAAGTGGATTTTAGTTCTGTGGTCCAGTACACCTTGTACTGTGCTATCTGATTGACCATATCCACGATACGGGGTACAGGGTACGCGTCGAGCTGCGTGAACCTATTGATAGTCTGGCTATAGTCCACGACCATCCTATTCTTCTCCCCGTTCTGAACAACGACCACCTGCGCCCTCCAAGGACTTGTGCTTGCCTCAATGACCCCCTCCCTGAGCAGCCACTGCACCTCCGACTTAATGAAAGCTCTGTCCCCCGCGCTGTACCTCCTGCTTTTAGTTGCCACAGGTTTACAGTCAGGGGTCAGGTTGGCGAACAGCGGTGGGGTAGGGAACCTGAGGGTGGAGAGGCCGCAAGTGGTGTTGGTAGTGTGGCAGTTGGCATGATGTTGGGTGGGATGTGGGGGTTGGTGTGTGCGTGTGGTCAGTAGCGGGGTACGTGATATATCTCTACAAAACTGGGGATTTACGACAGTAATTGGCGGGAGGGACCCATCATACTTCATTGTCATGCTTTTCAGGTGGCTCTGGAAGTCCAACCCCAACAGCACAGGGGCACACAGTTGAGGCATGACCAGTAACGTAAAGTCTCGATATTCTGTGCCCTGCACCACTAGCGTCACTACACAACCCCCACGGATGTCTGTTGTATGCAACCCGGAAGCCATGGTGACCCTCTGACTTACCGGCCATATCGCGCGTCCGCAATGCTGCACCGTGTCCGGGTGGATAAAACTCTCCGTGCTGCCTGTGTCAAACAGGCAGCTTGTCCTGCGCCCCTTCACCAGGATGTCCATCATTGACCTTGCGAGCTGGTGGGAAGCGCTTTGGTCGAGGGTCATGGAGGCCAGGGTTGAGTCGCTGTCTTGGTCCGGCATGGTGGGGTGCCCCGTGAGCACCCGTTGGTCGTAGGCGGTGGGAGGTGGAGTCGACCAAGATGGCCGTCCCCATGTCTCGCACCTGGTGGCGGCGTGCAGAGAAAATGGCGGCAAGCAAGAGGGCGACCCCCACGTCTTGCACGCGGCGCTGCTCGATCCCGCTCGCTATTTTGACTTACAGACCTTGGCGAAGTGGCCCTTCTTTCCGCAGCTGCAGCAGGTAGCTTGTTGGGCCGGGCAGCATTTCCAGGAGTGCTTCTCCAGTCTGCAGAAGTAGCACTTCGCGGACTCGTGACTGGCAGCAGCTGATGTCGATTCACCGGCGGGTTGCGGGGTCTGCAGCGCCCACGATGCCGTCGGGGGATCGCATGCCTGGAGAGCCTCAGAGTTGTGCAGAGCAACCTCCAGTGTATCGGCCAGCTCGATCGTCGAACTTAGGGTAAGATCGGCTTTTTTCAGCAGCTGCTGGCGCACGTACACTGACCTGGTCCCTGCGACGAAGGCATCTCTTACTAGGAACTCCTGGCAATTGCAGGCTTGCACGAGCGTCCGTAGGGCCTGGACAAACTCAGCACTTGATTCCCCGGGCTATTGTTGCCGAGACGCTAAGCGGTGCCGAGCATAGACGCCATTTATCGGCCACAGGTATTGTCTTTTGAGTGCGCTCATCGCGCCATTGTAGCTCAGCTGGTCTCTGATCAGCGAATAGACCCGTGGACTGACCCTGGAGAGTAGAACTCTGCGCTTCGCTATGGGGTCGGTCGCTTTAATCTCCTCTAGGTATGCTTCAAAGCAGGCCATCCAGAGTTCGAAACGTTTCCAGCTTCAGGTGTTTGCGGATCGAGGTCTAGTTTGTCTGGTCTCAGTACATGTTTCATGCCTTAAAATGTACAGCGAATAAAATTGAAACACCTTCAATAACTCCAAAAGACTGAGGTTTGGTAAAATACTGAAAGGCTTTTATTCGCTGTACAATACGACCTCCACAGTGAGTGTCTGCCCCTGGACTGAGGGGGAGGGGCAAGGTGAAAAACCTTTATACAGGACTCTGTGGGAGGAGCCACAGGGGCAGTCAGCAGAGGGGCGTGTTCAGACAGGTAACCGAGTTACAACATATATATATGGTTTACCACACTATTCCAGGCCATTGGAAAAAGCTTTGAGCCACCACTTTCATTTTGACCACAACCAGATGTAGCTCCTCCAACATTTGAGCTCTTAGCTTGGATGGTACAACTGGTCTCAATCCTTATCTAAGGCAATCCTTGTTAACAGCAAGTTCATCCCAGTGCTTGTAAAAAAATGGGGGCAACTGGAATATTCAAATCTAATCAAATCAAGATTAATTGTCATTTAAGCCATACATGATACAACTGAATGAGACAGTGTTCCTTGGGGCCAAGATACAAATCATACAAAAATAGCAAGCAAACATTCAAAAAGAGCGAGTAACAAATTCAAAGAAGCATGTTCACTTGAAAAAAAGACATATATAGTCCAAGACACTGAGCAACAATGTCTAGCACTTGATGGTACAGACTCGCAGCACACAATCCAGCCTGCCATTCTACCGATCAAACACCAGAGGGCAGCACCAACTGGCCAGGCCCCAGCCGAGCTCAACCACGCTGTGGCAATTCTGCATCTCCCATTTGGTCTGCAGCAGGCAAGCCCGAAGCTTGAGGCCTAGTTCTCGCCAAAACCGAGGCTACACAGCTCTCATGTCGACTGTCCCTCTACCAGACAAGGGTAACAGGCCGGCGGCAACTTACATTATTACTGTCCAAAAGAGTCTTGCATTATCGAGTGAAATCTCCGAGACAGTCTCCCACAGTTATACTGCACCAACTCCAATACTTCCAAGTAGCGGACAGCAACATGGTCTGCAGCCTAGTCAGCTCCTCCGTACCCAAACCGATTCTTCTGATATACTGACCAGCTCCTCCAACAGGTTCCTTCAATATCACGACATGCTCCTCTGATATCCTGACTGGCTCCTCAGATACCTTGACCAGCTCCTTTGACACCTCGGCCAGCTCCATCTCCACCATCTCAGCCTTGGCCAGCCCCTCTGACACCTTGACCAACCCCTTTGGCACGTCGGCCAGCTCTTTTGACACCTAAGAAAATCTTATGAAAGTTTCAAAAAGCTAGGTAATGATAGAGATTGAGAAAATTATAAGGGTAGCAGGAAGGAGCTTAAGAATGAAATTAGGAGAGCCAGAGGGGGCCATGAGAAGGCCTTGGCGGACAGGATTAAGGAAAACCCCAAGGCATTCTACAAGTATTTGAAGAGCAAGAGGATAAGACATGAGAGAATAGGACCAATCAAGTGTGACAGTGGAAAAGTGTGTATGGAACTGGAGGAGATAGCAGAGGTACTTAATGAATACTTTGCTTCAGTATTCACTACGGAAAAGGATCTTGGTGATTGTAGTGAGGACTTGCAGCAGACTGAAAAGCTTGAGCATATAGATATTAAGAAAGAGGATGTGCTGGAGCTTTTGGAAAGCATCAAGATGGATAAATCACTGGGACCAGATGAGATATACCCCAGGCTACTGTGGGAGGTGAGGGAGGAGATTGCTGAGCCTCTGGCGATGATCTTTGCATTGTCAATGGGGATGGGAGAGGTTCCAGAGGACTGGAGGGTTGCAGATGTTGTTCCTTTATTCAAGAAAGGGAGTAGAGATAGCCCAGGAAATTATAGACCAGTGAGTCTTACTTCAGTGGTTGGCAAATTGATAGAGAAGATCATGAGAAGCAGGATTTATGAACATTTGGAGAGGCATAATATGGTTAGGAATAGTCAGCATGGCTTTGTCAAAGGCAGGTCATGCCTTGTGAACCTGATTGAATTTTTTGAGGATGTGACTAAATACATTGATGAAGGTAGAGCAGTAGATGTAGTGTATATGGATTTCAGCAAGGCATTTGATGAGGTACCCCATGCAAAGTACCCCATGCAAGTAAGGAGGCATAACATCCCAGGGGACCTTGCTTTGTGGATCCGGAACTGGCTTGCCCACAGAAGGCAAAGAGTGGTTGTAGACGAGTCATATCCTGCATGGAGGTTGGTGACCAGTGGAGTGCCTCAGGGATCTGTTCTGGGACCCTTACTCTTTGTGAATTTTATAAATGATCTAGATGAGGAAGTGGAGGGATGGGTTAGTAATTTTACTGATGACATAAAGGTTGGGGGTGTTGTGGATAGTGTGGAGGGCTGTCAGAGGTTACAGTGGGACATCGATAGGATGCAAAACTGGGCTGAGAAGTGGCAGATGGAGTTCATCCCAGATAAGTGTAAGGTTGTTCATTTTGGTATGTCAAATATGATGGCAGAATATCGTATTAGTGGTAAGACTCTTGGCAATGTGGAGGATTAGAGGAATCTTGGGGTCCGAGTCCACAGGACACTCCAAGCTGCTGCACTGGTTGACTCAGTGGTTAAGAAGGCATACGGTGCATTGGCCTTCATCAATCGTGGGATTGCGTTCAAGAGCTGAGAGGTAATGTTACAGCTATATAGGACCTTGGTCAGACCCCACTTGGAGTACTGTGCTCAGTTCTGGTCGCCTCACTACAGGAAGCATATGGAAACCATAGAAAGAGTGCAGAGGAGATTTACAAGGATGTTGCTTGGATTGGGGAATATGTCTTATGAAAACAGGTTGAGTGAACATGGCCTTTTCTCCTTGGAGCTACGGAGGGTGAAAGATGACCTGATAGAGATGTATAAGATGATGAGAGGTATTGATCATGTGGATAGTCAGATGTTTTTTCCCAGGGCTAAAATGGCTAACACGAGAAGGCATAGTTTTAAGGTGCTTGGAAGTAGGTACAGAGGAGATGAGAGGAGTAAGTTTTTTATGCAGAGAGTGGCGAGTGCGTGGAATGGGCTGCTGGCGACGGTGGTGGAGGCGGATACCATAGGGTCTTTTAAGAGACTCCTGGATAGGTACATGGAACTCAGAAAAATAGAGGGCTATAGGTAACCCTAGGTAATTTCTCAGGTAAGGACATGTTCGGCACAGCTTCGTGTGCCGAAGGGCCTGTATTGTGCTGTAGGTTTTCTATGTTTCTACCTTGACCAGCTCTGCTGTCAACACCAGTTCAGCTACTCTGATCAATGAGCAGTTCACTGATTGAGTAGACCTCCAGTACCCAAAGTTTTGGAGTAGAATTGTCTTTGGATTGTATAAAACCAATTTTACAAAGAATAAAGCACCCATCGTAGTTTCCCAAGAGCCCACTGCATTCGCACGCGCCGCCATCTTACCAGAAGATGCATATTCCAGCCAATTTGGGTTGTCATGTAGACCGGAGGCAGTATGGAGTCCTTTCGGGTTTCCCTTTATATCTTCTCTGCCATAATGGGAAGATATTTGTTTTTCATTTGAAAGAATACATCGAGGAGTGTCCACTCATGTAAATTTTTCAGGTATTGCCTTTTCCAAGGGTAAGCAGGACAATCCATCAGCATTAGCTGTTCTCTTGAATTCGATCTTGTAATTGTGTCCTCCAATAACAGATCCCATCTCTGCATTTGTGCTGCTGCTGTTAGTGGAACACCCTTCTGTGGATTGAAAATGGACACTAGTGGTTGATAATAAATAATGAGTGTCAGCTGTCTTCCATACAAGTACTGATTGAAAAGATTTACACCTCAAACCAGACCTAAGGCCTCTCTGTCAATCTGTGCGTAATTTTCCTTCGCAGCAGCAGGGGAATGTGAAACAAAGGATATGGGGCATTCACTTCCATCACTCATAAGGCGAAGTGTCACAGGCAGGTATCTGACATCACCATTTTCTTTGTCTTTTTGGAAAGCCACCTCACACTGCCTTGTCCATTGCCATTTCTTTCCGATCTATAGTAATGACTTCAAGGGGCGGAGCATTGTAGCTGGGTTTGGCAGGAACCTGTTCGAGTAGTTGACAAATCCTAAAAAAGACCACAACTGTGATATGTCCTTTGGCCTTGAGGCACCCATTACTGCTTGAAATATCAATGGTGTGACCACAGTAAGTGATGTTTAGCTTGAAAAATTTTCACTTGATGCGACGTGTCCTGAGCCCAGAATCTCCTGATCTTTTTAACACCATCTTGAGATTTTGGAGATGTTCCTCCTCATCTTCACTGGTAACAATGATGTCATCCAGGTAACACTGAATGTCTGGGCAGCCTTGCAGCACCTGGTCCATAGCTTTCTGCCAGAGTGAAGGTGCACATACCACTCCCAAAATAAGCCTATTATGGTGATAAAGCCCCTTGTGGGTGTTTATGGTGAGAAACACTTTGGACTCTTCTTAAATCTCTATCTGTAGGTAGACTTCAACTAAGTCCACTTTGCTGAAGTGCTTCCCTCCAGAAAAGTTTGCAATGCTATCCTCTAATCTGGACAGAGGGTATTGATCCACTTTCAGTACTGGGTTGATGATTACCTTAAAATCAGCACAGATCCTGATAAACCCATTCTTCTTGGCTACTGAGACTGCTGGCATTGTCCATGGGTTCCACTCACAACTTCTTCAGAATTTATTCAGCCTCCATGTGATCTAGCTCACTGGCTACTTTATAACGAATGGTATAAGGAACCAGATGGACTTTTGTAAAACTTAGGTGTGGCATTTTAAAGTGCTCTTTTAAATGTGAGTCATGTTTCAGTCCAGAGCCATATTTGAGAGTTTTCTTGTAAGATTCTATAAACTAAATGATCTCTCAGTGCATCATTACTCCCATTACTAAACTGTCCATACTCAGACAATCTCTTGAATTCAGCCTCATAGGCTGAAATGGACTCTCCTTCCTATTGATTCTGCTTATGAAACCAAAACCATTTTGTAATCAACAATGGTTTTGGTTCTAAATGTTCCTGCATTACTTTCATGAGAGCAGCAAATTTCATTTTGGCTAGTTTGGTTGGAGCAGTTAAACTTCTAAGCAAACTGTATGCCTTTAAACCCAATGAACTCAACAAAACTGGCACTCATTTCTCATTGACTATTCCATTTGCTTCAAAATACTGCTCAGTTTTCTTAGTAGACGATGTCTAGTTATCTTTTGTGCAATCAAAAGCATCTATCTTTCCAAAATAGCCAGCCATTTTTTCCCTTTTTTAAATTTATGATTACTATCACTCTACTCACTGTTTATGAACTCAAGAATTCATTCATTTTCTGCTTCTTTTTAACTTGACCAGCTTTCCCTTCTCCTTGTGAAGAAACAGAAGTGTTGCAATTTTTACTCAAAAGTTTCATGATTTAACAGGTAGGTATTCAATTTGGGTTTGTTTAAAACTACCTCATAGCTGCTGTAATGTTTTGTAACTCCTAAACATAAAACTAATCAAAAGAAAAAACAAGGGAACCCTAGAGATGCTCCATTTTTACTTTCAGCAAGGCATGCACTTATGACATGGTGGCGTGATGACGGTTGCCATTCACATAGTTTGTACTAATAACCTGTAATGAGTTATGTAAACAACAAAGCATACTTAATCAAAGAACATATTTTCAATATTACTCAAATGTTACTGAAATATTAAAAACACAACAGATAGCATCTTGCAGAAAAGCTATTTAACCGCAATCTTTGACAAACACCAAAACATAAAAGATCCCATGAAATCAAAATCTTTTTCAAATCTAATTATAAAGTGGTAATTTCCCTTGAAGGTGTAATTATTCTTTCCTTTGTTTATAATTATACCGGCCTATATTTTGTTTTACTGGCACAGAATGAAATGCATTAATGTTACTCGCTGGTCATGCCTGTGTGCGGTTTCCTACCCATATTGAAAGCCATTCACTCAATACACTGTGGGATTCTCACCTAAATTCAGCCAAATACTAAATAAGCAAAAATCAGAAGTAATTAGTCTAAAGATGCTTTAAGCCTTTTGTTAGTTTCTGTAACATTGTCAGTCATCCAGATACATCACACAACACTTCCTCTGTCTCCTCAAAGTAATCCAACCAGTTTTCCCTTGGAATTTTAATCCCTGTTGACTGTACAAATGCTGATATAATTGGTCTCCATTGCTATCACCTCCAGGGATTTGGGAAAACAAACTCTACCTCAGTATAAACTTGCAACTTAAACATATATGACAGCTGTTTGGGTGATTTCTAATCCATGTTTGTTGAGTGAGGGCATATCAGTTAAATAATACCATACGTTTCTATAAAATGTAACTCTAGGATCATAAGGATTTAAAAAATATTACAGCAGTTTTTTCCATAATTGGGTCTAAAAAGAAAGAAACCAGGTGGGCTTTGTTTGATACTCTGCATGAGAGTTAGTTGAACCAAATGGGGAAGAGTAGCAACTGTTTTGATCAGTAGGGCTCAGTAAAAGATTGTAAGGAAAGAAGTGTGGTTAATATGAGGCTGTATTTTTTTCAGTTTTATGTTTAAAGAAGGCCCATGGTTGATCTGCCCTTTCACTAAGTATGTAAGTCATGTGGCTCTGTAATAAAGTAAACAGATGACTTCATAATTTGTGCTGATGAAGTTGAGAGATATGGTGCAAGAGCTATTGTGCTACACTGCCATCTTCTGGGCTTGGTGACCTCTCCATTGTACTTGGGTTTTGCTTGCTAAGTTCTAATCAAAACTCCAAAATCTTCAACATCTAAAACCTATTCTTACCAGTGCATTGAGACAAATTTTACTGTTGATGTTCAGACAGTGGTAAGAATTCCATCAGTAATGAAGCATCCTGAGGTCTGTAAGGTAGTACTGGGACAGAATTTTAATTTTCCCCTCTCTTCTCTAGTTGGGAGATTTTAATGGCCATAAAAGCAAAACATTGGAATTTCTTTCCATTGAAACTAATAGAAGAGGTATTTGACTTTCTCTTGATGAAAATAGTGGAAATTTCACAACTCACTGTTTATATTTGATTTCCAGCCCCTCCAACACTTTGTCTTCAGATTAATGCAGAGCAAATTAATGCTCGTCCCTACTTTCTGCTTTCCACAGGGATTGCTCCCTATGCCCCTATGCATCTCCCTTGTCCATTCGTCCTTCCACACTGATCTCCCTCCTGGTACTTTTCCTTGCAAGCAGAACAAGTGCTATACCTGCCTCTACACCTCCTCCCTCACTCCTATTTTGGGTCCCAAACAGTCTTTCCAGATGAGGTGACACTTCACCTGTGAGTCTGTTGGGGGTCATCTACTGCATCCGGTATTCCCAGTGTGGCCTCCTATATACTGGAGAGACCCAGTGTAGATTGTGAAATCGCTTCGCCAAGTACTGAGCCAGAAAAAGTGGGATCTCCCAGTGGCCATCCATTTTAATTCAATTTCCCAGTCCCATTCTGACATGTCGGTCCACAGCCTCCTCTACTGCCATGATGAGGCCAGGCTCAGATTGAAGGAACAACACCTTATATTCCATCTGGGTAGCCTCCAACCTGATGGCGGCATGAACATCAATTTCTCAACCTTCCAGTAATGCCTCCCGTCTCCTTCACCATTCCTCATTCTCATTTCCCTCTCTTATCTTATCACCTTAACAGCCCATCATCTCCCTCTGGTGCTCCTTCCCCTTCCCTTTCTTCCATGGCCTTCTGTCCTCTCCTATCAGATTCCTCCTTTGTCTCTTTCAGCAATCGACTTCCCAGCTCTTTACTTCGCCCCTCCCCCTCTCCCAGTTTCACCTACTACCTTGTATTTCTTCCTCTCCTCCCCCTATCTTCTTCCTCTGACTACTCATCTTTTTTCTCCAGTCCTGAAGAAGGGCCTTGGCCCGAAACATCAACTGTACTCTTTTCCATAGATGCTGCCTGGCCTGCTGAGTTCCTCTAGCATTTTGTGTGTGTTGCATGGATTTCCAGCATCTGCAGATTTTCTCTTGTTTGTTACTGCACAGCAATGAGTTTTTGTAAACCATGTTATCCTATTTCTATAAAAACTTAAATATGGAAAAAAAATAAGGACCTACAACATAAATCAACATACTTCCTTACTGCCTGTTATGCTGCTGGTGTGTAGGGCAGCAATGAAGGTCCTCCATCTCTGGCGGTGGCCAGGGCTTCCTTCATCATGTCAGTGGTTTCCTCTCGGTTTATTGACAGTCATGCAAGTCCGTGTTGAGTCTCAGGAATACCGTTGCACTCAGATGTAGAAGAATCCTTCATGAGCTGAACCCCTGAACCTGGAGGACCGGTGGACCACTCTCAGTCTGCCCTTTACCCTTTGACCTGTTTGGCATGGGTGATCCTACCAAGAGCTAAAGCATAAAGCCCTGACTCCAGACAACATAGCTCTTTGGGTCACTGAGGTACACAAGCCTCCAAACCATGACAAGGTTGTGGTCCTCTTGGAAGAATATGGATCAAGATCAATGATTATTATTCTGTGTCATTCTGTATATCTCCAATATGATGTACCAAGGATTCTGATCTATTGAGGACCTGGATAACATGAGCAACTTCTGTGAATTTTATTAAAGGTTCATTGCCTCTGTAAGCAATGAGAAAATATCATCAAGAGTTTGTGCTATTGAACTAGCTACATGGCCCAATTTGTCCATGCAGAATTTAGGCTCTCATTTCTTTTTTTAGTTTTCCTCTAGTTGGCTTTTCTTCTAATGGCTTCAGAGATCCTTTAAAGCCATTGGAAAATAATGCAAAGTTATTCTCAACTTATTGAACCAAAAAATTGAACTGCTTATATGCTGTATACAATGGAGCAAAATAGCAATTCGTACTTGAGCTTGTATCAGGCTTCATTGTAACACTGCTTCCTGTCTGTATGGAGTTTGAGCATTCTTCCTGTGACTCTAGGTGCCCTGGTTTCCTCGCGCATCTCAAAAACTTGCAAATTGTGAGGTTACTTGTAAATTGCCTCTAGTGTATGGGTGAATGGTAGAATTTGGAATTAACGGGAATGTGGAGAGAATAAAAAATGGGAATATACAGGATCAGGGTAATTTATGTTCAGTACAGACCTGAGCCTGCTTTTGAGCTGCGTAACTCCAAGACCAAAGACTGATGGATTCTGAAAGCAAGTGTTTTGTAGAGTGATCACCCAAAATGTACGGAGTTTTCCCAGTGCAGAGGAGACCAATGTTCTAAGCACTGAGTTCTGTACATGAAATGAGGCGTACAGATGAAATGCTGCTTCATTTGGAAGAGAGGAAAGGGAAAAATAAGAAGGAGGATCTGCCTTACAATGCACCACCAGAAGGGGAGTGGATGTTGGAGAAGGAAGGTAAAATAGAATATTACAGATGAAATATTGTCTTTAGAATATTAGGAGGGAAGTAGGTGGGAATTGGCAGCATCTTTTTGGAAATGTCTGAAATTACATTTGAGTATGAACCATTGAGATTGAAGGCAAGGACTAAAAGAAGCCCAATAGCTGGAGAAGGCATAATAGTAGAAAGGTGGGATATGGAACAGAGTTGGCTGAGAGCCCCATCAAACGTGGTGGAGAGGATAAAGATAAAGTAAGGTCTACTGGAAGTGATGCTGCGGAGGATGCACTATCAAAACTGATGTGATGGAGATGCTGAGAATGGAATGAAGTCCTTACTAGATGGTCATGCAAAGTACTTATGCTCACATAATAGTGGGATTTTACCTGAAACATTATCATTTGACATTCTCTTACTCAGTACAATTGGCGTGAGAAGTATTAACAGAAGGGAATTAGTTTAGGCTTTAAAGGAATTATTCATGCAATAAAATTTAAGATGTAATTGGTGGTGCTGGGAAATAAAATGCTTAAGATATTTTTCTCAACGTAGTCAGTAAAGGTTTGATTTTTCTTTTGTGAGCTGTTTTCCATAAGCTAATCAATTTTTCCTGTTGCCGTAATTTATGATGTCTTTGTTGCCGAAGCTCTTAGTGTTAGATACAATTTCCCACGGAGTCCACAGGAAGAAACCCAATGCATTTTCACTTCCTATAATTGATTCTCACAGAACTTGGGAGCTGCCCACTCCCCCACACTTTGTAATGTGACTGGGTTGGAGAACTGGCAGCCGCTGTTCTCTGAGACTTCCTTCCTCGGATCTCAGCAGACAGTCGCCTTATCACGAATGCAGCCATGCAGAGACTGTCACACAGCCTGTTGTATTTTCATTGTCAGAGAAATACAATGCCTGGCACTGACAATTATGTCATAAACGATTTTATTCATGAATATGATTACTAACCAGCTTGTTTTGTTGGGCTGAATGTAAGATGCACATTAAAGGTAATGTAATTGTTTGTGTGACACTAGCTTGCTAATAGAAGCAACCTGTCTATATCAGCCATTGTTAGACCATTTGGCTGCATAATACATTTACTGTGTTTCCTGGAAGCAGATTTTCATCTGCTGCATTAACTTACAGTTGTGATTTAACAGGTAAATTTCACCAATGGCTCAGTTTGTGTATACATACAGGTATCAGGTTTGCTCTGCTGATGATCATCACTGCTATAGAATCGATGACGGCCAGCAGCACTCACGGACCTGACTGGCCAAGGATGCTCTCCCTTGTTTACAATCTTGAGACGAAGGAGACTCTCTGCCTGATATTCCCTTGGTGATTCGCCCTCCAGGCAGAAAAATGAGGAATGCAGAAATGTGCAATGCCCAGACACCATACCCTGATATTGAGGAAAGGAGGAGAGGTAGAACTTGGCAGAGAAAATAGGTAGTGCCATATTATTTTTGATCAATACATTGTTTGAAACATTATTTCTATGAAGCATGAATTAAAGGTGCTCAGTGAGCTATTTCTGAAGTTCCATGATTGTTACACAGGCAATTATCCATTGGTGTATACAAATACTTGGTGGCCACTTTATTAACAATGTGGTGGAATTATATTGGAGTGGGGTGCACATGGGGTAATGGACTGGGATTACAAACTGGCAAGGAATGCACTTGTACACCCAGCTTGTTAATGCAAATATCTAATCAGCCAATCATGTGGCAACGACTCAATGCATAAAAGCAGGCAGATGTGGTCAGGAGACTTTGTCAAGAGGCTTTCTGACCAAACATCAGAATGGGGAAGTGACTTTGACCATGGAGTGATTGTTGGTGCCAGATGGGATAGTTTGAGTATCTCAGAAACTGCTGGTCTCCTGGGCTTTTCAGGCACTGCAGCCTCTGGAGTTTACAGAAAATGGTGCAAAACACAAAAAAAAATCCAGTGAACAGCAATTCTGTGGGTGAAATGCCTTGTTAATGAGAGAGGTCAGAGGAGAATGGACAGGCTGCTTCAAGCTGACAGGAAGACGACAGCAAACTTAAGTAACCAGGCGTTACAACAGTGGTGTGCAGAGGAGAACCTGAACACACATGTCAAACCTTGAAGTGGATCTTCCATTATTTTGTGTGTATTACTTTGGATTTCAGGCAAATGCATTGAGATGACTGTTAAAGACTACATCTGCAGCTTGCTACCACCCATACTGGACCCCCACAATTCGCCTATCGATGGAACCGGTCTACCGATGACGCCATAGCCACAACCCTACGCACTGTCCTCACTCACCTGGAGAAGAGGGATGCATACGTTAGAATGCTGTTCCTGGACTATAGTTTAGCATTCAACACCATAATTGCCTCCAGACTTGACAGGAAGCTCAGAGACCTTGGCCTGCACCCCGCCTTGTGCAGCTGGATCCTAAACTTCCTATCAGATCGCTGACAGGTGGTAAGGATGGGCTCCCTCACTTCTGCCCCCTTGGACCCTCAACACAGGTGCCCCAGGCTGTGTCTTGAGTCCCCTCTTCTTCTCCCTTTATACCCACAACTGTGTTGCCACACACAGTTCCAATCTGCTTTCTTTCTTTCTTTTTAAATCTTTTTATTGAATTAGTACACAAAAGGTAAACCATATAGGCACTAATACACTGTTACAATATAATATATTAGAGGAAATATTAATACAGAAAGAATTAATACAAACAGTGCAGTTTAAACATAAAATAACAAGGTAGTATAATAGTATACTAATTTTTATATATATCAATAAGGAAACAAAAGACCCAAAAAAACCACCGTGCAACTAAACTAAAAAGCAAAGCAAAGCAATAGGCTAACTAGGAATCAAGTAGAGTTAAACAACTTAAAACGATCACATCCTCAAACCTGACCTCCATTAAAAACAGTTAAAAAGCAAGAAGGGAATATAAATATGGACCGAGAGAAAAAAAAATTACATTAAATGAAAATGTTGAATAAACGATCTCCAGGTCTGTTTGAATTTAACTGAAGAATCATAAAGATTACTTCTAATTTTCTCCAAATTTAAGCATAATATCGTCTGGAAAAACCAAAAGAACGTAGTTGGAACATTAGTCTCTTTCCAATGTTGTAAAATACATCTTTTCGCCATTAAAGTAAGAAATGCAATCATTCTACAGGCTGAAGGAGAAAGATTACTGGAAATTTTAGGTAATCCAAAGATAGCAGTAATAGGATGGGGAGAGATATCTGTATTCAATACCTTTGAGATAATATTAAAAATGTCTCTCCAAAAAGTTTCCAGAGTAGGACAGGACCAAAACATATGAGTTAAAGAGGCTATCTCCCCCTGACATCTGTCACAAGAAGGATTAATATGAGAATAGAAACGAGCTAATTTATCTTTGGACATATGTGCTTTATGGACAACTTTAAATTGAATTAGGGAATGTTTAGCACAGATAGAGGAAGTATTGACTAGTTGTAAAATCCGCAGAAATAATAAAGCCCAATTCCTGTTCCCATTCTGACCTAATCTTATCAAATGGAGCTTTCCTAAGTTTCATAATAGTATTATAAATAATAGCCATTGCACCTTTCTGACATGGATTAAGGTTAATTATAGTATCTAAAATATATGTAGGAGGTAGCGTTGGAAAGGAAGAAAGTATAGTACTTAGGAACCAATCTGCTGATCAAATTCGCAGATGACACGACTTTGATCGGCCTTATTTCTAGCAGTGATGAGACAGCCTACAGAGGAGAGGTTAACACACTGATACAATGTTGCCAAGATAACAACCTCTCCCTCAATGTCCAAAAAATAAAGGAGCTGATTGTGGATTACAGGAGGAACGGAGACAGGCTCAGCCTGATCAACATCAATGGGACTGTAGTTGAGAGGGTGAGTAGTTTCAGGTTCCTCGGAATACACATCATTGAAGATCTCACCTGGACTGTACACACTGGCTGTGTGCCAAAAAAAGCACAACAGTGTCTCTTCCACCTCAGGCAACTGAAGAAGTTCAACATGGGCCCCCAGATCCTCACGACCTTCTACAGGGCACCACTGAGAGCATCCAGACTGGCTGTTTCACTGCCTGGTATGAGAACAGCACCAAACTTGATCACTGGGCACTGCAAAGAGTGGTATGGACAGCCCAACGCATCTGTGGATGAGAACTTCCCTCCATTGAGGACATTTACAGCAGCAGATGCAGGAAGAAGGCCTGGAAGATCACTGGGGACGCCAGTCACTCCAACCATAAACTGTTTCAGCTGCTTCCATCTGGTAAATGGTACCACAACATTAAAACCAGGACCAACAGGCTACAGGACAGCTTCTTTCTACAAGCCATTAGATTATAAATTTGCATGTCTGTACATTGCAATGGAACCATAACGCAAAGGTTTTTACTCACTCGCATTGTGGGATGGATGTAAGATTTAAGTAAATTCAAATCTTCAACATCTCTTGAGTTTATAACCCGAAGTCTGTAGCATAGGTCTCCAGCTTTACAATTGGAATCCATATACTTCATTATCAAAGTGCCCTTCTCAAGGATTTGGGAAGTAAGTTGTTGAGGTGCAGTTTCAGACAGCAATGCCTCTGAAACCACAATCCACGACACAAAGGATAACACTGCCCTGCTTTGGAAACCTTCATGTGGTGAGAAGGAGCAAATGGGGTGGTTGTTGCCCTCTGAGAATGCAGGACACCCTAAAATCTGCAGTACAATACCACAGAAACAAATGATTTGCTTTTTTTTTGCATTGTCTCCAAAGACCCGAAGGATAGAAGATCACTTTGACCTGAGAGTCTTCGAAACATCACAGTGATAATGTTTTGAGCAGTTTAATGGATCCTTTGTTGAAATATATGCCAACCGGATTAGATGGAAGTTGAACTTCTACAATAAAATGAGACATGTCTGTAATGAGCTGTAGCACACTTTGCCTGTAAACAGATCGATTTCCAACCAGAATGGATTATGGCTTCAATTTTCAAGGGAAAATGGAGAAGGCTTTCATTTATGCTAACATCTGCCACAGCATTTGAATGTTCTAGAGCATTTTTGAGGAATGTAAGCATAACTGGGCATGGAAACGCAACATCCAATTTACACTGAGCAAAGCCCTATGTTCAGAGCTGTGATAATGGGTTATAGGCAAGTGTTGGCCAGGACACCCACGAGAGGAACCAGGACTTCTGCCAAATGATACAGCCCTAATAGGCTCACACTCCCTCTATATTCCAGTATCGAGTTAACATTCATGTTTAAGAAATGGATTTGACCTGCAATTTTCTGAATCAAATTAGTAACAAAATTTAGAATCAGAATCAGGTTTAATATTACTGACATTCTGTCTGTCATGAAATTTGTTGTTTTGTAGCAGCAGTACATAAAAACTATAAATTAGAATGTGAAACACACACACACACACACACACACACACACACACACACACACAGACATATATATGTGTATGTATAAATTGTATGTATAAATTAAATTGAATACGTAGTGCAAACAACTTGAACAAAAGTAGTGTGTTAGTGTTCATGGGTTCATTGAAGGCAGAGGAGACGAACTTGATCCTAAAACGTTGAGTACCTCCTCCCCAATGGTAGTATTGAGAAGAGGGCATGTCCTGGGTGATGGGGTCCTTAATGATGGATGCCCCCCTTAAGAGGCAGCACCTTTTGAAGGTGTTCTCAGTGCTGGGGAGGCTAGTACCCATGATGGAGCTGGGTGAGTATGTAACCTTCTGCAGATTTTTCTGATCCTGTGCAGTGGCCCCTCCATAACAGACAGTGATCCAACCAGTTAGAGTGACTTCCATGGTACTGTAGAAAGTTGTTAGAGTCTCTAGTGACATATGTTCCAAATCTCCTCAAAATCCTAATGAAATAGTAGTAGTATGCAGCCATCGATCCCAGGGGATCATGGGTTTGTGCCTCTGGTGGACTATGTCCTCATCAGGGTGCAAGCCTGGGTGGGAAGATTTGAAGAACCGGCTGTTGCCCATGCAGTGGGTTCCCCTCTCCACGTCACTGATGTAGTCCAAGGAAAGGGCAAGTGCTGATACAGCTTGGCACCAGTGTCATTGCAGAGATTGCCAGAGTGAAGTTGTAAACAACTTCAAACTGCCTTAGGGACCCCGGCTCCAGATTTCTTCCTCGGGGTTTAGTCCCAAAGTCTTTACCATTGGTGGGTATGACTGCAAGGCAGCGGAGGTTTAAAATCAGAGTTCTCCTTCTCCTAGGCAGGCTGCCGCCCAAGGTTGATGAGCCCCACCTGCTCAAAGCAACTGGTTTTGAGGCGCAAGTGGTCCACCTTTGCCCCTTCTCTTGTCAGCAGAAACAGTTCCGTCGGGGCTAGTAGCTAAGCCACATGTGGAGGCCAAGAGTTGGACTTGGTTGTCAGAGGCTGTTAGAGACACACGCCATTTGGAGCACTTTATAGGTAGTGGGAGCTTATCCCCACTACCACCTCTGGCTATGACAACCGTAGGAACCTAATGAAATATAGCCGCTAATAATGTTGCTTATTGTAACTCAGTCATGCCCACGCAGTTACAATTAGCAATGTTTTTGCACCTGACGTATATTGTAAGCACACTTTGAAAATCCATGTACTGTACCAAGAAATAGCTCTCAGTGGAATTGTTGCTCTACAGCTTCTTGCCTACCATCTTCTGTGAGCAGCCAGGTGGGAGCTATGGCTGTGTTTGCTCACGTTGGCATCTGGGGACTTTTCTGCTGACTAAAGTGCAAGTTGCGATCATAAGGCTCTGTAGGAAGGCCCATTTGTTATGATGGTTGAACGTTATGTGTTTAGTTGTTCCAGGGCTAATGAGTCACCTGCTGACAATATGGGTGACCTATTAAAGCACTCATTCCAGTGCCTAAATGAACCAGATGTCATTGTGGATTGCTGCACTCTACAAGGTATTTCAGACCATTCTTGGTTGTACCCTGCAGGTTGTCGGGTGAAACTTCTAGTGATATCTTTGGAAGAGGAGGCTTCAGAAGTGGAGAAAGTTTAGCTGATATGTCAGGCCTATTGGGACAGAAGGAACGAATTGGTAGATCAATTGCGTGAATTGCTTTCAGCAAGAATAGGGCTTCTCTGTCGCCATTGCAGTCAGTTTGAATACCAGAGTGTGTTGGGTTACATGGAAGGAAATGTAAAGGAACAGTCAGATGGCCGCAGAGTTATATTCCTGGTGATTTTATTCTCCACCTCATGCTTATTACTCATCAACCACATCATCAAGTTTGCCGATGACGCGACTGTGGTGGGTCTCATCAGCAAGAACGATGAGTCAGCATACAGAGTGGAGGTGCAGCAGCTAACGGGCTGGTGCAGAGCCAACAACCTGTCCCTGAATGTGAACAAAACAAAAGAGACGGTTGTTGACTTCAGGAGGACACGGAACGACCACTCTCCGCAGAACGTCGATGACTCCTCCGTAGGGATCGTTAAGAGTACAAATTTCTTGGTTTTCACCCGGCAGAGAATCGCAACTGGTCTCTCAACACCAGCTCTATAGCAAAGAAAGCCCAGCAGCGTCTCTACTTTCTGCGAAGGCTGAGAAAAGTCCATCTCCCAGCCCCCATCCTCACCACATTCTACAGAGGTTGTATTGACAGCATCCTGAGCAGTTGCATCACTGTCTGGTTCGGAAATTGCACCATCTCGAATCTCAAGACCCTGCAGCGGATAGTGAGGTTAGCTGAGAAGATCATCAGGGTCTCTCTTCCTGCCATTACAGATATTTACACCACACGCTGCATCTGCAAGGCAAACAACATTATGAAGGACCCCACACACCCCTCATACAAACTCTTCTCCCTCCTGTCATCTGGCAAAACACACCGAAGTATTCGGGCTCTCACGACCAGACTATGTAACAGTTTCTTCCCCCAAGCCATCAGACTCCTCGATACCCAGAGCCTGGACTGACACCAACCTACTGCCCTCTACTGTGCCTATTGTCCTGTTTATTATTTATTGTATTGCCTGCATTGTTTTCTTTAGCGTAGTTTTGTATTATTTTACGTAGTTTAGTATTGTTCATGTAGCACCATTGTCCTGAAAAACGTTGTCTCATTTTTACTGTGTACTGGTCAAAATGACAATAAAAAGTCACTTGACTTGACTTGACTTGGCATGACCACTTTCTTCAAGACAACTGCTTCCAGACTGGCATTATGAGAGTTGAAGGGAATCCTGTTCTCAGATGAAGTTATGCCTTTGGGAGATTGGAGATAGACTGAGAAGGAAAGCATGGGTAAAAGCCCAAATGTGGTTGTCCGCTAACTGTCTCCTGAAGTGACCTGAGGGCCTTTTGTTGTATTCAATCACAAAACTGAAGTTTAAGCAGAACGTGGCAGGTCTCCTCAGGACAACCAATGGTAGATAATAATTTGCAACTTCTGAGAAAGAATGAAGCCAAATCATGGCGCTACTAGATTTCTCTGAATATGAAGGGTATGGCATCATACATATGTTTCGTTAGAGGTTCCCTGGTTAGCTCTCTGAAGATTTTATATTGGTTACCCTCCTGCAGCCTGCCATCTGCTGTCAGTCTCTTCTCAACACATTCCTTGCTACCTTATGCCCAGATTTGTAGCCAAACATTCCAGGCTGTTTCAGCCACCCAGAGCAGTTGGAAATAAAGCATCTTAGCAACCAAAATAAAATAAATTGGTCAAAGCAGATGAAGCACAAAAATGCAAGAGAGCTGTAGATGCTGTGGACCTGTCTTAGTCTATAAATCATCAACACCATTAACACACTTGCTTGCCTCTAATAAATTACAGCATTTTAAGAAGTGGTATTTATATATCCAACAACCAGTGGATACGTTCCAGAGCCACATTACCACAGGAGACAAGTGTGTTTCTAACTTAACTACGTAAGTACCTGGACCTGGAAATGCATGTGGATTGGAAGATGCACACCTTAGTGAAGCTTCTTTCCCATGGGTTTGAGAAGACTGGAGGTGAGGCATAAGGATGAATGCTGAAAATATATTGAGTCTTATTACAGTTTTCCATTTTAGATTAATTTCTGAGACTTTTGCTGGCAAAATTCCCGGCAAGGTTATTATGTTTGCACAAGAGCCAGCTACTTAATTGCTTTTTCTCTGTGCAGAAATAAGGCTGTCTTTTCATTGCCGAAGTTTACTTAATCTCCTCATTTGCACCAAAGACAGTGTCATCTGAAACAGTTTTTTTTTCATTTTTCACCTACAGTAAATTAAGATTTTTGAGGATTATCTCAGATTTGGTTCACAGCATAGGACAAAGTAGATTGAGACAATGGTTAATTCCAAATGCTTCGCATTCTTCACACATAAAGATCAAAATCATGACCTGTACTGTTTAATTCCCAGGGTTTAATGACGTTCTGGAATGTTCCCAGTTTGTCAACTTTATTTTTTCAAGAAAGAAAATCATCTATCATGTTCAAACGGAGTGAGAAAGGCATAAAGTGGAACTTTGTTATACTAAGACACACTAACAAGTAAATTACTTGTATCTGCAGGAAATTAAAGTTAAGAGATAGTTTTAGTCAAAAAGAAAACTCAGATGAATTGATTTTTGACTGGTTATTTCAACTATGCAAACTATAACTTTGGCATAATTTTGGCCATTGACATAAAAATCTCTTAATGTGTAAAATATTGTTACAGACATCAAAACATGCTTGAAATGAGTTCTATTTTCTGAGTCTTATTTAATGTTCAAATTTTTTATCAAAATACATTTATGCACCATCCATAACCCTGAGATTAATTTTCTTGTGGGCATACTCAATAGACCTATAGAATAATAACCATTTCAGAATCAATGAAAGACTGCCCATCTAGGCCATTCAACCACAGTGTAGAAGACAGCAAACTGTAAATAAAACAGAAGAAATAAAAATAATAAATAAACAATAAATATCGAGAACATGAGATGAAAAGTATTTGAAACTGAGTTCATAGGATGTGGGAACATTTCAAAGATGGGGCAAGTTATCTTCTTCGGTTTAACAGCCTGATGGTTGAGGGATAATAACTGTTCCTGAGCCTTGTGGTATGAGCCCTAAGGCTCCTGTACCTTCTTCCTGATGGCAGTAGCAAGAAGAGAACATGTCCTGGGTGGTGGGGGTCTCCCCTGATGTTTGATGCTGCTTTCCTGCAATAGCATTTCATGTAGATATGCTCACTGGTTGGTTATTTGTATATTTGTATGCACGGAAGGGTGAACTGATGGTGGGATAGAATTTGACCATATACATTAGTACTGAATGGCTTTTCTCATTCTCATGCTCTCCTGATTTTTATATCTGGAGACTTCAATGGAACAAATGCAAAATCTGCTCAATTTCTTGCAAAGTCTCCCCTGCACCCACAAAAAAAATGTTCAAGTAACAAACGTGATGGAGGCACAAGGAAAAGAACAAGCACCGTGGAAAGCTACTGTTGGAAACTTTCCATTCACGTTTTCTAAATGTATTGAAGTTAATTCTCAGTGCCTTTCATGGTAGTGAAGAAGCAGTAATTGTCTTAGTGGAGCCTGCTGATTAACTCTGGCAGCAAAACTTAACAAAGCAGATTAAAATATTGCTGTTTCACCAAGGAGATGCAGATTCTTTGTGACACTCTGGTGCTTCTGAACACGGAACAAGCAAAAACATTCATGCCCAGAAATCCATCCCCGGTCAGTGGAGCCCCTCACACTAAGTGGTACTAAGTCCATGCTGTACAGCCTTCAAAGCTCCATTAACCTCAGTGGAACTGAACTTCAGAAGAGCAGTGGAATATGCAGCTTCACAAATATAGTATATTTAGTGCAACTTGACTGGAGATGAATCTCTGGGCATTGATGATTTTCCCAGACAGCACGAATCAGAATCATAATCAGATTTAATCTTACTGACATATGTCCTGAAATTTGTTAACTTTGTGGCAGCAGTACAATGAAATACCTGATAATATAGAAAAACATAGATAAGTCAATTACAGTAAGTGTATATATGTACATTCAATAGATCAAAAATAGTGCAAAAACAGAAAATAATATTAAAAAAGTGAGGCAGTGTCCAAGGGTTCAATGTCCATTTCGGAATCAGATGACAGAGGGGAAGAAGCTGTTCCTGAATCACAGAGCATGTGCCTTCAGGTTTCTGTACCTCCTTCCTGACAGTAACAGTGAGAAGAGGGCAAGTCCTGGGTGGTGGGGGTCCTTAATAATGGACGCAGCCTTTCTGAGGCACCGCTCCTTGAAGATGTCTTGGATACAATGGAGGCTGGTATCCAATGTGGAGCTGACTAATTCTACAACTTCTGTAGCTTCTTTCGGTCCTTTGCAGTAGCTCCTGCACCCCCTACCCTGCCCACACTAGACAGTGCTACAGCCTGTTAGAATGCTCTCCACAGTACACCTGTAGAAGTTTTCAAATGATTTAGGTGACAAACTGAATTTCCTCAAACTCCTAATGAGGTATAGCTGCTGTTTTGCCTTCCTTATAACTGCATTGATATGTTGGGACCAGGTTAGATCCTCAGAGATCTTGACACCCAGGAACTTGAAGTGACTCACTCTCTCCACTGATTTCCAACTGATTAGTGGATAGAGATTCATCACCATCAGCCTTCGCGCTCCCCACAACCCCAAAGCTTACCAACTTGATCCTGTTATTTCACCAAACACCAGACCTTACACAGGTCTCACCCCAATGGTTCAAGCCCCCTGCAGCCTGGAAATAGGTCCACATACTTATTCTCATGTCCAAGTGAAGTGTAAGCAAGATTGTACATGGGTCAAACTGTACTAACTATTATTTCAGGGTGAAATTGCACCTGTTGGAAAATTGGCCTGGTCCCCTTGGTGTGCGATTCTCCCTGGTTTAGCTGATGTTTGATCAATATCAGCTGCACATCGCGTATTTCCTTCACTGAACTGGAGCTTTCAGGTTGGTAGTCTGACTTCGGTTAAAGGGTCTGTGCTCGAACCTGTGCTGTGTTTACAACCACCTTGTAAACCTCCATTCCGAGCTGCAGTGAGCAGTCACTGCCTCTTGACCAGCTTACCCTTCACGGCTGCGTGGGCATAGGGGTTCATAGGACAAACGATTGCACAGCAGTTAGCAAATGCATGAGAGAGTGCCGGGTTGACCACCTCTCCCACGCCTGCACGCCCAACCCTCCATGTTTTCCATCATCTTCATGATAACCTTGTCTGTGCTCATTGCCAGGACGAGCATTTTGAAAAGCTCTGACTTGCTTCCCACACATTAGTGTAGCAAAGGTATGCTAGTTGCAAAGTTTTCATGTAGCATTGAATTAGTGTCATAATTCAGCGTGCAGGGAATCATTGTTTTTAATAGAGTTATGCCTAATTTATCAATTTTTTTCATGGAGAATCCAGTTGGTGTTAGTTCTGTCTGTAACACAGGCTCAGCACGTTAAAAGAGAATTCCAATTTCAGGACATAAGCTCCAAAGGAGATAGCTCATCAGATGAATTCAGTCTTTCTTCAGTGATGAATGCAAGTGCTTTCCCATGCCAGCAGATCCTGGGCCATTGAACCAGTTGAGAATTGTATATCCCTCCCCATTTATTCTGCCTTAAAATGATAATAACAGCTGGCTAATCCAATACTGATTTGTAATAAAAGGTCGTTTCAGTGTTGAATTATTACAGGTGATTAGTCTGATGTCAATAAGTAAAAGGCAGCTGAATTAATTTCAACGCGTAGCTAGTAAACAATTTAATTGCAGCACTTCACATATGAGTGTTACAGCCAAATTCAAAACTCTCCCCTAGTGTCGTACAAGCAGAGCTGGCCATGTGGTTGTTCTTATCTCCTTCCTTTGAGATATAAAGAGCTGGCATCAAATTGCAACGGTAAGGGCAACACTAGTTATCCACACTAAACCACTGCAGTATTTTGAGCATGTTTTAATTCAGAAATATATCTGAATCTATGGGGCTTTTCCATTTTGAAGGCAAAATGTAAAACAACACAAGGACTATGGGTGCTGAAATTAATTAGTATACAACGTTTGATTGATGTTGTTCGGAAAAATACTGCTGTGCATACAATGCTTGCAAATAGTATGGGCCTTAAACACTGGAGCAGGTTTTATTGAAGGGCTGAGATCTGCTCCAATTCTTTGTTGCAATTGGGCAGCCTGAGTCTTCAATCCATTTGGCAAGCTTGCCTTATTTATCCCCTTTCTCCCCTTTCAGTAATCTTCCACTATCATCTTGCTGGCTCTGACGATTATTGCACTGATCTCCCAAATCATTTTCCAAGCAACACCCTTCCTACCGAGCTTCTGTCTTCAGCAATCCAACCCAAGTCTTTTACACACTGGAACCAGGACCCCAGTGAACTTAAAGGCGAGTTGGAACTCAGGCTGTGATAAGAGGGAAGAGCAGGAGAAGCTTATTTTGAACGAGTGGAAAAGGAACTCTGCAAACAATGTGATCTTGTGATCTATTTGTTAAATCATTGGGATTTTTGAAGAGATGAATAGCAGACTTTTGCAGTTTTACGGTAGATTGCTTTATACAATGAAGAGTTAATTATCAGTTTGATACTGAATAAATTGGCATTCCAAGACTGTAACATAGACTATGATTCATATGTCACAGTCATCTCTTTCCCCTAATCCAAAGGCTCATCTCATTCCTCCATGATCTCTGGGTCTCCATTTACTGCAATAATGGAAGATTTGCATCTCTAAGGGCCAATGTTTTCACAACACCTTGTGGTGGAACATTGGAGCACTAAGACTTCACACTAAATCCCTTCAGAGCTTTTTTGAGAACTTCAGACCCAAAGTATCAAAATGGAGAGAATTTAGGCATAAATGAATAACTTGGGAACGGGCTACTTAACTTCCTTGTGAACAGATCTCTTGTAAGTTAAGAATTCATTTACTAGTCAGTCACCAGTTGTCCCATATTCTTTACTTACCCGTCTAAGCTTTTAAAAAAAGATACAATGCAATGGAATGCTCACAGTGCTAAATAATCCCACAGCCGTCAGATGTACATTCTACATACCTAATACAACTACTCAGGAAGAGTGTTGGACAATCAAATAGTTAATGGGAAGGGGAAGCTCCTCATCCGTAACAATATCAGGACCGAGAATGTGAGTGCTAGACTCCAGCCCAAATTATTGAGTACCAGGTTCAGCAAGAAATTCTGAATAAATTATCCATTGCAGTGCCCTCCTGACATCCCCACCGTCACACCGTCCTCAGTCAATTTGGTTCATTCCACGGGATATCAAAAAAGGACTAGCAGCAATGGTGACGGCAAAGGTGGTGGTGCAAGAAAACTTTCCAGCAGTAGTATAGAAGGTCAGACCTGCAGTCCATGATAACTCAAGTCAGACTGGTCCAGCATCAGTACAACACCGGCATTCACCTGATAATATGCAGACTGAATCCAATCTAATTATTACCCAGTGTTCTCAGGAATTAGCAATGAGAAGTGTTTTAACAGTGCTTTGAACAGCACTTACTCACCAATGACCTATTCACCAATGTTGCTGCAGGCCCTATCATAGCCTTGGTCCACATGAACGAAAGGAGTGAATTTTGAAAAAAAGAGGTAGGAGTCATTGCTTTTGACATTAAAGCAACATTCGACTTACTGTGGAATGATTTGTCAATGAATATCAAGGAGTTAACACTCCACTGGTCAATTCCATACTTTGCACACAGGAAGATAGTTGTGGTTGTTGGAGATCAATCCGAGGACATCTCTGCAAGAATTCCTCAGGGCAGTGCCCTAGCCCAACTATCCTCAGTTGCGTTCTTAATGACCTTCCTTCCATGAAAAGGGCAGAATTGGGGCTGTTCATGATGACAGCACAATGTTCGGTTTCACTCACAGCTCATCAACACGAAGCAATTCATGCTTGCATGGAACAACACCTAGCCAGCACCCAGCCAAGAAACACTAAAGTGTTAGATAATGACCATCTCCATCACTCACACTTGGCGGTCAATTGCTGTGCCATCATCATGAACCCAACATCAACACCCTGGAGTTATATCGTCCAGAAATTCAGCAGGATCCATCACTCCACTCTTTAAAAAGGAGGAAGGCAGCAGAAAGGAAATTATAGACCCAGTTAGCCTGACCCCAGTGGTTGGGAAGATGTTGGAGTCAACTGTTAAAGATGAGGTTATGGAATACTTGGTGACACAGGACAAGATAGGACGAAGTCAGTATGGTTTCTTTCAGGGAAAATCCTGCCTGACGAACCTATTGGAATTCTTTGAGGAGACTACAAGTGGGATAGATAAAGGGGATGAAGTGGATGCTGTATATTTGGACTTTCAGAAGGCCCTTGTCAAGGTGCCACACATGAGGCTGTATACCAAGTTAAGAGCCTATGGTATTATAGGAAAGTCACTGGCATAGTTAGAGCATTGGCTGATTGGTAGGAGGCAGCGTGAGGGGATAAAAGGATCCTTTTCTGGTTGGCTGCCAGTGACCAGTGGTGTTCTGCAGGGGTCGGTGTTGGGACCACTTCTTTTTATGCTGTATATCAATGATTTAGATGATGGGATAGATGGCTTTGTTACCAAGTTTGCAGATGATACAAAGATTGGTGGAGGGCAGGTAGTGCTGAGGAGATAGGTAGGCTGCAGAAGGACAGACAGATTAGGAGAATAGACATGAAAGTGGCAAATTAAATACGATGTTGGAAAATGCATGGTCATGCACTCTGGTAGAAGAAATAATCAGAATCAGAATCAGAATCAGGTTTATTATCACCGGCATGTGTTGTGAAATTTGTTAACTTAGCAGCAGCAGTTCATTACAATACATAATATAGAAGAAAATTTATAAAAATACAAAATAAAATAATAATAAATAAATATGTAAATCAATTACAGTATGCATATATTGAAAAGATTAACATCATGCAAGAAACAGAAATAATGCATATTTAAAAAGTGAGGCAGTGTCCAAGGGTTTAATGTCCATTTAGGAATCGGATGGCAGAGGGGAAGAAGCTGTTCCTGAATCGCTGAGTATGTGCCTTCAGGCTTTTGTATCTCCTACCTGATGGTAACAGTGAGAAAAGGGCATGCCCTGGGTGCTGGAGGTCCTTAATAATGGACGCTGCCTTTCTGAGACACTGCTCCTTGAAGATGTCCTGGGTACTTTGTAGGCTAGTACCCAAGATGGAGCTGACTACAATGGTTGTATCATCAGCAAATTTATAGAAGGTATTTGAACTCTGCCTGACCACACTGTCATGGGTATATAGAGAGTAGAGCAATGAGCTAATCACACACCCCTAAGGTTCACCAGTGTTGATCGTCAGCGAGGAGGATATGTTATCACCAATCTGCGCGGATTGTGGTCTTCCAGTTAGGGAGTGGAGGATCCAATTGCAGAGGGAGGTACAGAGGCCCAGTTCTACAGCTTCTCAATTAGGATTGTGGGAATGATGGTATTAAATGCTGAGCAATAGTCGATGAACAGCATCCATGTTTGTGTTGTCCAAGTGATCTAAAGCCATGTGAAAATTCATTGAGATTGCATTTGCTGCTGACCTATTGTGGTGATAGGCAAATTGCAATGAGTCCAGGTCCTTGCTGAGGAAAGAATTCAGTCTAGTCATGACCAACCTCTCATAGCATTTCGTCACTGTAGGTGTGAATGCTACCAGCCGATAGTCATTAAGGCAGCTCACATTATTCTTCTTAGGCACTGGTATAATTGCAGTCTTTTTGAAGCAAGTGGGAACTTCTGCCCGTAGCTATGAGAGGTTGAAAATGTCCTTGAATACTCCCGCTAGTTGGTTGGCACAGGTTTTCAGAGCCTTACCAGGTACTCCATCAGGACCTTTCACCTTGTGAGTGTTCACTCTCTTTAATGACAGCCGAACATCAGCCTCTGAGACAGAGATCACAGGGTCATCAAGTGCAGCAGGGATCTTCACAACTGTAGTTGCTTTCTCTCTTTCAAAGCGTGCATTGAAGGCATTGAGTTCATCTGGTAGTGAAACATTGCTGCCATTCATGTTATTGGGTTTCGCTTTGTAGGAAGTACTGTCTTGCAGTCCCTGCCAGAATTGTCGTACATCCGATGTCACCTCCAACCTCATTCAGAATTGAAGTAACCCTCCGCAAATCATACCTGGCTTTCTGTTGCAGGCCTGGGTTGCTAGACTTGAATGTCAGTGATCTAGACTTCAGCACATGATGTACCTCTCAGTTCATCTATGGGTTTTGGTTTGGGAATGTACAGTAAGTCTCTGTAGGCACACACTCATCCAGACAGGTTTGAATGAAGTCGGTAACAACTACAGCATACTCATCCAGATTTGAAGATGAATCCCTGAATACAGTCCAGTCCTTCGATTCAAAGCAGTCCTGTAAGCACTCCTGTGCTTCCCTTGTCCATACCGTCTTGGTCCTCACTACCGGTGCTGCAGTCTTCAGTCTCTGCCTATACTCAGGGAATAGAAGTACAGCCAGGTGATCAGACTTCCTGAAGTGAGAGCTTGGAACAGCATGGTACATAAATGTGCAGACTATATTCTAAATGGGGAGAAAGCCCAAAAATCTGAGATACAAAGGGGCTTGTGAGTCCTTGTGCAGAACATCTAAAGTTAATTTGCAGGTAAAGTCGGTGGTGAGGAAGGCAAATGCAATGTTAGCATTCATTTCAAGAGGTCTAGAATAAAAGAACAGGGATGTGATGCTGAGGATTTATAAGGCACTGGTGAGGCCTCACCTTGAGTATTGTGAGCAGTTTTGGGCTCTTTATCTAAGAAAAGATGTGCTGGCATTGGAGAGGGTCCAGAGGAGGTTCACAAGGATGATTCCAGGAATGAAAGGGTTATCATACGAGGAATGTTTGATAGCTGTGTCTGTACTTGCTGGAATTTCGAAGGATGAGGGGGGATGTCATGAAACCTTTCGAATGTTGAAAGGCCTAGACAGAGTAGATGTGAATAGAATGTTCCTATGGTGGGGGAGTCTAGGACAAGAGGGTATAGCCTCAGGATAGAGGGCATCCATTTAAAACAGAGATGCAAAGAAATTTCCTTAGCCAGAGGGTGGTGATCTTGTGGAATATATTACCACAGGCAGCTGAGGAGGCCAGGTCATTGGATTTATTTAATGCAGAGCTTCATAGGTCCTTGATCGGACACAGCATCAAAGATTATGGGGAGAAGGTTGGGGAGTGGGGCTGAGGAGGGAAAAATGGGATCAGCCATGATTGAGCGGCGGAGCAGACTCGATGGGCCAAATGTGCTTAATTCTGCTCCTATGTCTTACGATCTTGTAGCCATACATAAATACAAGAGCAATCCTGAGGCAGGGTATCCTGCAGCAAGTGAAGAGTTTGATGGAATGCTCTCTACCTTCCTGAATGAGTGCAGTTTCATCAATTCAAAACAGGTTTAGCACCATTCACAACAAAGTAGCCTGGTTGAAAGGCTCACATTCAAAGCCCTCTGGCACCAGAGCACAATGACTGCTGTGTGTGCACATCTATATAATGGTCTGAAATTACTTGCCTAGGCTGCTCCTACATCAGCTCCAATACCGCCAGCTTCTACTACTGAGAAGTACAAGGAAGGATAAAAGATGGATGTCAATACCATCACTGCAGACTCCCCACCAAGTTGCCCACCATCGTGATCTGGAAATGTATTTTCGGTCCTTCGTATTTGTTGGGTCAATTTCCTGAAACTCTGCACCTAATAGCAATGTGATAGGATATAGCAGTCATGCAAGTTACTCCCATCACCTTCTGAAGGGCAATTAGGGATAGACAATGAATGCTGGCATTCCAAAAATGTTGGGTTTAGCGGCTGACCTTGAGTGATGAAGATCACAAACTGAAAATCTCACTGTAATTCCAGCATATGTAATTCAGCTGAGGATAATTATGCTATGTTGCTATGGCAGCTGGACAATGATGTCAACTTGATGGCTTCGACATTCTTTCAGCAAAACAAACACAGCAGTTCAGCGTACAAGTGATAACAGCTCTGAATGGTACTGTTTTGCAAATCAGTGACTTTTGTTCTTCTTTTATTCACAGACTTTTGAATGTTTATAAAAAAACTCCCAGTTAATTAACATGTTCCTTGTTTCCTGGTGTAAGGCTGTGGGTGGATTGGGAACCCGCGTCATCTATTGGTTATATTTAACCTTCAAATAGAAAGAAAAATGTAAAACAATTTTCTTATCATGTTTGAACAATTATAAGTTTTACACTCATGTTCTGTGTAAAACCTTGCTAAAATATTTATAGATTTTCTTAAGTATTCTAAGTAGCCCCGGTATTGATCTTGCTGTGCAGATTCAATGTTAGCTCAAGTCATCGGTGATGTTTGCTGAATTATTCATGTAAGTACAAAGTATCCTTGTACATGGGCAATATGACCATCTTCTGCTTGATCCCATAGTTGATGCATAGATTGATAAACAAGCTTCATCTGTCCTTGGGGACTGAGTCATATGCTGCAAGAAATCGGCAATATTCTTTGACAACTGGTCCAATCAATTCTCTCTGTCTTCAGTATCATTTCTGACCACCAGCAGGCAATAAGATTTTGGTTCAGTGGAGGCAGGCTTGTGGCAGGAATTGTTTGGAATAGATAGCTAAAGTGATACAGAAATTGGAAAGATGGACATGGTGCTCTTTCTCCGTGGTAGGCAAGGACCTGGTCATCAGGTGTGAGGTACTTTCGGTATTGCTGCATCTGGCACAGACATGGCCCATACCATGCCCCTGTTCCGTGGCAGTTACCCTAGCCGCCTTACATTTATCTCTGAGATCCAGAATAGATTGCATCCACTGGGCTAAGATGTATAAGCCTTCAGAGAAAGTGGGGAGAAGAGTGCCCGACAAAAGCCTCATATGATGGTCACGATGATACCTAGCTGCGTCAAGCTGGGTAGTGAGGTGGAGTACACAAGTACCAGTTTCAATACATGCTGAGGATCTACATGTCCCTGGTGTTATGAAGGAAGGGGCTGGCTTCGTTATCCTGAAAAGTTCCATGCAGGGTTTCACTTCTACCACATGCTACCCTCAAGATGACTGTTGGAGGGTTGAGATAATTGGCCATCTTGTTGTGGACTGTGTGTTTGCCAAGAAGCTCTTCTAAAGGATGCATTGCCTTTATTGAAGTTTGCCCCATACAACTCTGTAATGGAGGACTCTGTGATCTACAGTCTGTTCATCCAGATGCAAAACGAGACAAGCATCAACTGTTATCACCTGGACATCCCAAGGCAAGATCGCAATCTAGTAGCAAAGGGACCAAAACTACTGGAAATTGGGTTTTGTTACACTAATGAGTGTAGTAAGTGTTGGCATTAATACACACACACACGCATGGGCGCAGTTGCCGGGCATTTGAATTGACTGCCACCTGGCACACACACTGACGGACTGAATTCACCTTGAAAACTGACATTTCTTAGATCTGAAAAATGTGGGTTATAAGATCTCCAGTTCTTGAAAGAAACATCACTCAGGTTTATTGAGACAATTCTCTCAATTCTTTCAGCAGTGTTTGAGAATGGTGAATGACATTGAAATTCAGTGTGTTTATGAAGGTTTTAAATAGTGCCTGTCTTTCTATATCAGGTATTGTTACTTGGAATGAAATGTCACTGTGCACTTGTACCTGACCTCCAGCACTCATGCCTACAATCCAGTTAAGAATGAAACTGAAGTTTTAATGATAAATTATCTCCTCTCCCTCCCCCACTGCTCTGCCCTTCCCTGCTCTCCCCACCTTCCCTTCACCTGCCCTCTCCTTCCCCCTTCCCACTCCTCATTTATCCTGCCCCATCCTCTCCTCTGCTTTCTCCACCACATGCGTTTTAGCTTCTCGCATTTTCAGACTCAGTCCTGACATCCTGTGTTCTCAAGCTGTACAGACACGGACTTGATATCACAGAGAGAGCATGACATTCACTTTGGTGGAGAAAAGTGTTGATGAAGTTTAGGGGGATGATGTTGGAAAATTCAAGGAAATCATTCGTGGGAGTGGCGGATAGTATCAGATGGGGTATGGAAGGGGGAGATGGTGGGCATTGTCTAAATCAGGAGTTCCCAACTATTTTTATGCCATGGACCAATACCATTAAGTAAGGGGTCCGTAGACCCTATGTTGGGAACTCCTGCCCTAAAGAGACTAAGGAAGTTATAAAAATTAAAGGGGACCAAATTTCTAGGCTTTAGGACTAATTGAAAAATTGGTGCTCAAAATACAAGAAAACCAGAATTTATTTTCTTACATGGCATCTCCATTTAAAAAAAATATAATCTATACTATGCCCGTAAGCTTTCCTCAAAATGTTGGAGTTAGAATTATAATCAGGCCAGATGCAAATTGAAAATCTGCAGAGCTTTTTTTTTCAGTTTGTCAGTTTTTACTGGTTTGCTTTTAAACAGTAATTAGGACCTTGTGTGAATGACACATTATTAACTATAATTTCAAGTACATTTCAATAAAAGTACCAGTTTTAAATTCTGAATAGTTTATGCTCATCATCCTTCAAACAGATTGAGGAAAACAGACGCAGTTTTGAACTTGAAGTAAATTATATGTTAACTGGCATGCACCCAGCTGTCATTATGACTAACATTCTTAAGAATTTTTATGAATGCTGCTAAAATTGTGCTTTTAGTGAAATCACATATTACTATTTATGGCACACGCCACTGATTTAAACAAAAGATTCACTCCATCCTGAACCTCTGTAAGATTTAATTGTGTTGCCCGATGAACATAAAGCTTCTGCTAATCAAGGCTTAAACTGTACGAAACTTTTTGCAAACTGTCTCTGCCCTGCTCTCTCACCTGAACCTATGTCAAGGCTGCAATACACATGTAGTATTTATCTTTGAAAATATTTATCAATCGAAATTGGGGATTTGGGATTATTTTTGATGGTACAAATCCACTGTGTCATGGTCTCTCTTAAATGCCAGTGTTTCCTTTGTATTACCTGTGATGACAAACCAAGTTATCAGAAGATTGATGCTGATGAGAGAGATAAGAGAGGCAATGGAGAAACATTCAAAATGCTAATAAGAGAGAAGAGAGAGATTAACGAGAAAGAAACACACTTCAGAATATTGACAGACTGGTTGCTTTGAACCTGAACTGTTTGAAGTTTGATGGACAGGCGATACCCCAGCAGGGGGATAAAAAGAACAGGTTCGCTAAGGCACAACACACACCACGAGATCACGAGGTAATGAGACCCTGGAAGAGCGGTGTGCCCCCACAAGTTGGTGTGGGTTTGGAGGTCAGGTCGCGGGAACTGACCATAGACGCACAGGGTGAAAAGGTACGATCAGCGGGAACCTGGTGTGTGTGTCCTGGGTGCCGGGTTCACCGCGGAAGAACGGTCGTATCCGGAACGGAGAGGTCACAGTCGGTGACCACATAAGACATTAAAAGGGTTCACCCGAAAGCTAACTGCGAAGAACTTCAAAGGTCTGTCTGAATCAGATTTGCATATTCTCTCTGTCTCTCTCTCTCCAACGACACAACAGCGATTACTGCGAACTGTACTAAGCTGAACTGAACTCTGCGTCACTTGAGACTGATCATTTTACCCCTAGACTGCGATAGAGCTTGGTTGATTCCTATTACCCTAGTTCTGTGTACGTGTGTGTTTTATCAATGCTAACCTGTTGCATTTATATCCTTACGATTAGAATACTGTGTTGCTTATTTCTTTAACCATAGAAACCATAGAAATTACAGCACAGAAACAGGCCTTTTGGCCCTTCTTGGCTGTGCTGAACCATTTTCTGCCTAGTCCCACTGACCTGCACACGGACCATATCCCTCCATACACCTCCCATCCATGTATCTGTCCAATTTATTCTTAAATGTTAAAAAAGAACCCGCATTTACCACCTCGCCTGGCAGCTCATTCCATACTCCCACCACTCTCTGTGTGAAGAAGCCCCCCCTGATGTTCCCTTTAAACATTTCCCCCCTCACCCTTAACCCGTGTCCTCTGGTTTTTTTCTCCCCTTGCCGCAGTGGAAAAAGCCTGCTTGCATTCACTCTATCTATACCCATCATAATTTTATATACCTCTATCAAATCACCCCTCATTCTTCTACGCTCCAGGGAATAAAGTCCTAACCTATTCAACCTTTCTCTGTAACTGAGTTTCTCAAGTGCCGGCAACATCCTTGTTTACCTTCTCTGCACTCTTTCAACCTTATTTATATCCTTCCTGTAATTTGGTGACCAAAACTGAACACAATACTCCAGATTCGGCCTCACCAATGCCTTATAAAACTTCATCATAACATTCCAGCTCTTATACTCAATACTTTGATTAATAAAGGCCAATGTACCAAAAGCTCTCTTTACGACCCTATCTACCTGTGACTCCACTTTTAGGGAATTTTGTATCTGTATTCCCAGATCCCTCTGTTCCACTGCACTCCTCAGTGCCTTACCATTAACCCTGTATGTTCTACGTTGGTTTGTCCTTCCAACGTGCAATACCTCACACTTGTCAGTATTAAACTCCATCTGCCATTTTTCAGCCCATTTTTCCAGCTGGTCCAAGTCCCTCTGCAAGCTCTGAAAACCCTCCTCACTGTCTACTGCACCTCCAATCTTTGTATCATCAGCAAACTTGCTGATCCAATTTACCACATTATCATCCAGATCATTGATATAGATGACAAATAACAATGGACCCAGCACTGATCCCTGTGGCACACCACTAGTCACAGGCCTCCACTCAGAGAAGCAATTCTCTACCACCACTCTCTGGCTTCTTCCATCGAGCCAATGTCTAATCCAATTTACCACCTCTCCATGTATACCTAGCGACTGAATTTTCCTAACTAACCTCCCATGAGAGACCTTGTCAAAGGCCTTACTGGAGTCCATGTAGACAATATCTACTGCCTTCCCTTCATCCACTTTCCTGGTAACCTCCTCGAAAAACTCCAATAGATTGGTCAAACATGACCTACCACGCACAAAGCCATGTTGACTCTCCCTAATAAGTCGCAGTCTATCGAAATGCTTGTAGATTCTGTCTCTTAGTACTCCCTCCAATAACTTACCTACTACCAACATTAAACTTACTGGCCTATAATTTCCCGGATTACTTTTCGATCCTTTTTTAAACAACGGAACAACATGAGCCACTCTCCAATCCTCTGGCACCTCACCTGTAGACAGCGACATTTTAAATATTTCTGCCAGGGCCCTTGCAATTTCAACACTAGTCTCCTTCAAGGTCCGAGGGAACACCCTGTCAGGTCCCGGGGATTTATCCACTTTAATTTTCCTCAAGACAGCAAGGACCTCCTCCTTTTCAATCTGTACAGTTTCCATGATCTCACTACTTGTTTCCCTTAATTCCATAGACTTCATGCCAATTTCCTTAGTAAACACAGACGCAAAAAACCTATCCAAGATCTCCCCCATTTCCTTTGGTTCTGCACATAGCCGACCATTCTGATCTTCAAGAGGACCAATTTTATCCCTTACAATCCTTTTGCTCTTAATATACTTGTAAAAGCTCTTTGGATTATCCTTCACTTTGACTGCCAAGGCAACCTCATGTCTTCTTTTAGCCCTCCTGATTTCTTTCTTAAGTATTTTCTTGCACTTCTTATACTCCTCAAGCACCTTATTTACTCCCTGCTTCCTATACACATCATACAACTCCCTCTTCTTCTTTATCAGAGTTGCAATATCCCTTGAGAACCAAGGTTCCTTATTCCTATTCACTTTGCCTTTAATCCTGACAGGAACATACAAATAAAACTTTATTAGTTTCTGTTAACCAGACTTCAACTAAGTGGTCCATTTCTGCTGGTTTGGCAACCTAGTTACGGGGTACGTAACATGCCATAGAACACAAGCTGTCATAATAGGCAGAAAATGGAAGAAAAATCCTGATAACTGGTTAATATGCTTCTGGTCAAAATGCCAAAATGTGCTGTGTGTTGAGAGGAGCTTTAGAAAAGCTCAAATTTCAATTACAAACTATCAAATCTTATGGTCTCAAGCTCTGCGATGGAGAGAAGCAGCAGGTCTACAGGAAATGCTCTATGAGACAAGGAGGAACTGTTGCCTTGATGGGTGTGCGAAGCTCTTTTCAGGAGAAGGAGAAAGTGAGCTCAATATCAGGTATACATTAAAGATGACATTGCATTATTTTAAGAAGAGCAGATTATTTCAATCAGATAACATATATTGAAATCTTCATATATGCATCAAGGAAAATAAACACATCGATAAAGTGAGAAAGGTGAAATAATAAACAACTGAACACCCTAATGTACTTTTCCCATTTAACTTACAGGCCCAGGAATCTCCATTCAATGACAATGCTGATGATATCCCAGACCTGGCTGGTCTGGGACAGGAGAGATATATTCCCAGTGTAAGGCTGGAGACTCCTGTTATGATTTGGCTCTGCTGATGGACTTCCTGTGGTTTCCAGCAATAGAGCTGTTTGTGGACTACAGGAGGAATAGAGACAGGCTAGCCCTATTGACATCAATGGATCTGGGGCTGAGAGGGTGAACAGCTTTAAGTTCCTTGGCATACACATCACCGAGGATCTCATGTGTTCTCTACATACAGATTGTGTGGTGAAAAAAACACAACAGTGCCCCTTTCACCTCAGACAGTTGAAGAAGTTTGGCATGAGTCCCCAGATCCTAAGGACTTTCTACAGGGGCACAATTAGGAGCATCCTGACTGGATGCATCACTGCCTGGTATGGAAACTGTACTTCCCTCAATCGCAGGACTCTGCAGAGAATGGTGCGGACAGCCCAGTGCGTCTGTGGATGTGACCTTCCCACTATTCAGGATATTTACAAAAACAAGTGTTTAAAAAGGGCCTGAAGGATCATTGGAGACCCAAGTCACCTCAGCCACAATCTGTTTCAGATGCTACCATCCAGGAAATGATATCACAGCATAAAATCCAGGACCAACAGGTTCCAGGACAGCTTCTTCCACCAGGCCATCAGACTGATTAATTCACGCTCATACAATTGTATTTCTATGTTATATTGATTGTCCTGCTGTACGTACTATTTATTACAAATTACTATAAATCCCACATAGCACATTTAAATAGAGATGTAATTAAAGACTTATACTCCTCACGTATGTGAAGGATGTAAGTAATGAAGTCAATTCAATTCAAGACTGAAAGAGGCACCAGTCATCTGTCTTATCTTCATCCTGGTTCTAAAGCAAGTCCACGTAAACCCACTTCTTACTCGGGAACAGCCTGATGCTAGTTGTTCCCTTTGGAACACTGTACACAACAACGTTTATTCTGTTCACTTAAACCAACTCTGACATTTCAAAGTGTGACTTTTCCAGTCCTACATTAGCTGTTGGGTTCTAACTCGACTAATATTCTTCAACAGTGAGGATGAACATCTAAAGTAAAACAGGAAATGCTGCAAGTCAGACAGAGAGAGACCAATAGAGTGATACAAGAGACTGCAGATTTTGGAATCTGGAGCAGAAAATATCTGCTGGAAGAACTCCATCTCTAGTGTTTATGAAGTACTCAGTCACATCTCCTCTATTTCCCATACTTCTCCCCTCACACACTCCTTCCCCCACAGGCAGAGCCAGAATAGAGGTCCACTAGTCCTCACCTACCACCCCAACAGACTACATATCCAACATACCATTGATTGCAACGTTTACCACCTACAATGGGATTCCACCACTGGACACATCTTCCCCTCCCTTTCCCTCTCTACTTTCTGCAGGGATCACTCTCCCAGTGACTCCGTCCTCTGCTCATCCTTGCCCACTGATCTCTGTCACTCCCCAGGCACTCACCCTGCTACATGTGCAAATTGTTCCACCTGCCCTTACAGCCCCTATTTCACCTCCATCCAGGACCCTAAAGAGTCCGTCTATACGAGGCATTCTTTCACATGTGAATCCATTGATGTGATTTATTTCTGTTATAGTCTCCTTTGTGTCAATCAGGCATGATGCTGATTGAGGGACCACTTCATTGAGCACCATCACGCCATCCGCCATGCTAGCCAGATTCTCCTGGTGGACAGCCATTTCAATTCCAATTCTTATTCCCACACTGGCTTCTTCCACTGCCAGGTCATGTTCAAATGAAAATTTAGAGGAAAAACCCCTTGTATTCTTCCTGAGCAATTTCCAATCTGGTGGCATGAACATTGTATTCCAACCTTTCTGGTAACTGCTCCCCTCTGTCCCTCTTCCTCTATTCTTCTTTCGTTTCTCTCCTTCTGCTCCACTGACTCCCATCACTTTATGATTTCTGCTCCTCCACCCTCTCCCTACCCTTTTCCATCAGCCTATGACCCACACACTTTTTCCACGTTCCCCTCCCTGTCCCCCTCTATTATGTCATGGAGTTGTAAGAAGGGAGTCCAAGATGATTGATGAGCTAATGAGGGCTGTAGGATGACAGGTAGGTTGTGTGAGGTCGTCGTTTTCTCTGCTTCAAAATTTCAAAGGAACCGATTACTTGAAATTTTCATCTCCCGATCTACACTATTAAAGCCCTTGTATTTCATTTATTTATCTGAACTGCTGCAGCATAAAAACTATGTTCAGTTTTCTTTCTATTCCGTGAATATAATTATATATGGCGCGGCCTCTCTGTATGGTATGCAAAACAAAATGCTTTTCACTGTATCTTGCTATGTAAGAACATAAGACATAAAAGCAGAATTAGGCCATTCAGCCCATCAAGACTGCTCCATCTTTCCATCATGACTGATCCCGGATCCCACTCTACTCCATACACCTAACTTCTCACCATATCCTTTGATGCCTTGACCAATCAGGGAATTATCAATTTCACTTTAAATATACCCACAGCTGTCTGTGGCAAAGCATTCCACAGATGCACTACCCTCTGGCTAAAAAAATTCCTCCTTACCTCTGTTCTAAAGGGTAACCCCTCAATTTTGAGGCTGTGCCCTCTAGTTCTGGACATGCTCACCAGAGGAAACATCTTCTCCACATCCACCTTATCTAGTCCTTTCAATATTCGGTAGGTTTCAATGAGATCTCCTGCATTCTTCTAAATTCCAGTGAGTACAGGCCCAAAGCAGCCAAACACTCCTGAGATGTTAACCCCTTTATTCCTGGAATCATCCTCATGTGCCTCCTCTGGACTCTCTCCAATGACAACACATCTTTTCTGAGGTATAGGGCCCAAAATTGTTGATAATAGTCCAAGTGCGGCCTGACTAGTGTTTTATAAAGCCTCAGCATTATCTCCTTGTTTTTATATTCGATTCCCTTGAAATGAATGCCAACATTGCATTTGCCTACTTTACCACAGAGCCAACCTGTAAATGAACTTTCTGATAACCTTGCACAAGGACTCCCAAGTCCCTTTACACTTCTGAAGTTCGAATTTTCTCCCCATTTAGATAATAGTCTGCACCATTGTTCCTTTTATCAAAATGCATTATCATACATTTCCCAACACTGTATTCCATCTGTCACCTTTTTGCCTATCCTTTAAATTTGTCTAAGTCCTTCTGCAATTGCATTGTTTCCTCAGCACTACCTATCCCTCTCATGCCTCTGTAATTCCCTCATTCCATTGCGATGCTGATACATGTGACTCATGGTTCTCCCTCTCAAATTGTAGTATGAATTCAATTACATTATGATCACTGCCTCCTGAGGTTCCTTTACCTTATGATCCCGAATAAAACCTGGATTATTACACAACACCCAATCTAAGATAACCTTCCCCAAGTAGGCTCAAGCACAAGCTGCTCTAAAGAGTCATCTCGTAGGCTTTCAACAAATTCCCTCTCTTGCGATCCAACACCAACCTGATTTCCCCAATCCTTTTGCATATTGAAGTCTCCCATTACAACCGTGGTAGCAGGTGCATTGGTTATGATCTTTCAAGGATCACTTGGTTCTGGCATGGTTCGGGAGGACTAGAAAATTACAAATGTCGCTCCACTTTTTAAGTAAGGAATAAGGTAAAAGAAAGGAAATTATAGGTCAATTAGCTTAACCTCAGTGGTTAGGGAAGTGATGAAGTCCATAATTAAAGCAAGATGGAGGAGAAGAAGAAGAAGAAATGGTCTATAGGAGGTAAAGGCTGGAACAAAGGCCAGAGCAGCTTTATGGAACTAGTTAGATTGTTGGTTGAATATAGAGAAAATAAAGAGATAATAGTAAAGATATACTACTAATGAGGAAATGAGGAAATGAACTAGTACCATTTTAATTTTATCACAAAGGAAGTGCTATGAAAATTTGAGTTATCACATTACATTATTCTTTCTGATGCCTGTCGTGCATTGAGGGCAATGTATAATCATTTATGCTTGCTTAACATTTGAACAATGCCGGATATGCTCTTTGTGTATAAACATATGTTGGCTGTGTGATAAACCAATCTGGGAAAAAAATAATAGCTGCAGATAAGCAGGGCTTATAAATTCAGGAATAAAGTACTTGTTGGACCATTGACTCTATACTATTGACAATGAACAATAATTCCACAGGTAATAAAATCTTTGTATATTTACTTCACCATTTTGAAATACAAAAACAACTTGGCGTCAGTAGTGGGTAAATTATTGGAGGACATTCAAAGAGAATGGAGAGATAAATATTTGGACGGACAGGGCCTGATTAGAGACAGTCAACATAGCTTTGTGTGTGGTAGGTCATGTCTAACCAATCTTATGGAACTTTTTGAGGAGGTTACCAGGAAAGGCACTGGAAGTTGCCTACATGGACTTGGATTCAGCGTTAGTTTAGCAAGAGAAGCCAGAGAGTGGTAGTAGATGGTTGCCTCTCCAAAAGCCTGGATCTAGTACTACACCACAGGGATTGGTGCTGAGTCCATTGTTATTTTGTCACCTATGTTAATGACTGGATGGTAATCTGGTAAACTGGATCATCAAATTTGTCGATCACACCAAGATACTTTATACTTTATTGGTGGGGTAGTACAGTGAGGAGGATTATCAAAACTTGCAGTGGGATCTGGACCAGTTGAAAGATGGAAGATGGAGTATAACGCAGACAAGTGTGATGTGGTGTACTTTGGGAAAACAAACCAGGATAGGATTTACGTCATGAGAAGTAGGGTAGAACAAAGGGTTCTGGGATTGCAGCTCCATAATTCTTTGCAAGTGGTGTCATAAGTATATAAGGTTGTAAAGGGAGCTTTTGGCGCATTGGCCTTCATAAGTCAAACTATTGACTAAGGGAGTTGGGATTAAGGTTGTATAAGGAATTGGTGAGGTAGATTTGCATATTGAATACTGTTCTGGTAACCTACCTACAGGAAAATATCAATAACATTGGAAGAGTACAGAGAAAATTTACAAGGATGGTGCTGGGACTTCAGTTATAGAGAAAGGGGTAGGATTTCTCAGGAGCATAGGTGAATAAGAGAAAAGCTGACAGAGGTATAGAAAAAATATGAAAATATGAGGGGTATAGTTAGGGTAAATGTAAGCCAGCTTTTTCCACTGAGGTTAATGGATATGAGGTTCTGATGGTTAGCTCAGCTCAGGAAGGGGTTGGTGTTTCCCAACAGCCAACTAGAACTAGAGATCATAGGTTAAGGATGAAAGGTGAATTATTTAAGTGGAACTTCTTTACTCAGAGTGTGGTGTGAGTGTGGAACGAACGATCAGCGGGCCAATGGGACTATGCAGAATACCACTTTTTCTATTAAAAAACTCAATAACTGCAACTTCTATAATGTTTGCTCATAGCTTTCATTAAGATTATCTGCCATCACTTTCATAGATGAACTCTTACAGAATAGATCACCCCTTTGTTCTCTCTCCCTAAATTACATAACTTGCCATGGAAGATAACATGTAAACCGAGCTATTGTGATAATTGCTATAGGAAAAATAAAGAAGATTAATTACCTGAGGTTAATCATTTATCTTTTAATTCTCTAAAGAGAGAGCAATTTGTAATGTGCTGGCTAAGATTTCTACTGCTATGCTGTGGGGTATTTTATTTTAGCTGCTTCTGTAAAAGCGGTATGTCCTGCTGGTAAGAGAGTTTTCGTTTAGGCTAAATATAAGGAGTCATGTTGTCCAAATTGGGAATGCTGTGTCAGCCAATCAGTATTGTGGGACAGGTGAGAAGGTTCTAGAGAGCGGGGCAGGAAGGGATTTCTGAAGGACACACTCTGTTTTTTTTTGGCGGGGTGTGCCAGAAGAGCATCAAGGAAGATGCCTGGATGATCCCATCAGGAGGGAAGACCCTAATGCGAGACAGAGGATTCCAAGGAGAGAAGTTCTTCTTGTGGTTAGTAAGGAGAATCCAGCGCTGTGAGTAAAGCTACTCCCAGCTTCTACAGAAATGAGCTCCAGTGTTTATGTGCACATTTAAACTGGTTTAGCTCTAATGGGCCCTTTTACTTTTCTTTCCCTTTCTCTGTTAACTGTTTGATAAAGTTGAAAATTGTAAATATTTGTGCTTTATATCATTATGCTGGTGTACAGTCTGTTATTCCTGGGCTACTGATAACTGTTTATGGGCAGTATTTACAGAGCATTCACTCAAATCCTCTTGTTACACGCTCAAGGAGATCTGTTTTTTTTTGTGAGAATGCTGTAATGGTCTTCTGGAGGTCACCTGATGTGATTTCCCCACCAATGTGAGGTCACGTGATGACATGTGCCCCGTGACTATATAAGGGTCGACTCAGGTGACGCAGTGGGTTTTTTTGAGTTTGTAGATTTCCAGGTAGAATGTGTTGTGCCTCCGTTTCTGTTGCGTGTTTGTTTTTGTGACGCAGTTTCATTTTTAAAACGGAAGGTGCGTTCTCTTACAAGATATTGTATTTGAACTGGAAATTTGTGGCTGGAGGTGCCAATTTACTCAATTCCGACAGTTTTGAAGGGAGAGTGAAGAATTCATCGAAGTGAAGGATCGAGAGAAGTCGGCATCGTTTGGCAGTTTAATAAAGAATCGACCTTATTGAGTCTTCGTTGAAGAGAACCTGCATTGAGATAACTCTTGCAATAGAGCAATGAGTTCATGCAAAGTCTCCCTCTCTCTAAAAGGAATTTAAGGTCAGTCGATTTAAACTGTTTATTTTCGACATCGGGAATCCTGCGGACAGAACCGGCAGTAAAGGTGCGTCGGTGAAGAAATCGTTCTCCAGAGAAGTCTCTCCCAATTGAATGTGTAAAACTGTTGGACTTTCGAAGTTATCGCTTTAAGAACTGTATCTGACTGTATCGCTTTAAGAACTGTTTCCGCATTTAACGCTTTAAGAACCATAGCCGAGTGGAGTTGATGAACTGCTGCGTACCTGTTTAACCCCTGGTTAAGTTTTCCTCCTTTTTTTTTCCCTTATCATTTATATGTGTGTAATAAATGTTTGGTTGTTTTCATAAAACCAGTCTCGATTAATATTCATTGTTGCCGGTTATGTAACACTCTAATCCAAACATACCAACGTTCCTGTTTGGTTGAACCCCAAATCATACCGACCCCGGACGCATGTTGCTTATGGAAGGTAGCCTTGTCGTTGCTGAGTTATGTGGCTGTTAGCAGAGTTAGCTAACTAGCTAAATTGATGTACGAGTCCTAGTGAAAGGGTTACATATAAATTTCTGTGGTTGTCCTCAGTGTTGCTGGACAGACATAATGCTTAATTTTATATGCTGAATTTATATGTGGCATAGTCATGAGAATGAACTGTGCTGGCTCTCTGTCAGAGCAGCTCAGTGTTTTTAGACCCTGCCTCTTCCCCAAGGCCTTGCAAACTTTTCTCCACCATACATTTTTCCATTTCTTGAAAGACACAGTGGTACCTGCCACCACCAGAGCTACAGGCAGCGTATTCCAGTTTCTAACCATATGCTCCATAAAGACATTCTCCTCACATCTCTCTTAATTCTCCTTGCCTTTATTTATACCTCTAACCTATAGTAGCTGATCCTTTCATTGACAGGGACCAGTTGTCCAGACCCCTTGTAGTCTGATGCATTTCTATCAGATCCTCCCTTAGCCTTTCTTAAGGAAGACAGTTCCCGACTCTCTGATACGTCATTGTAACTGTATGTTTATCTTGGACTAAGATCTATGGTACTGCAACTAAGCACCTTGGAAATGAAATGTTATCTGCTAAAAAAGATCTAATATATTAATGATATGGAAAATAAGGTATAACTTATTGATACCTTTAATGCTGTTATTTGCACTTTGAGGTACAAACTCCATATTTTTTGACTTGATTTAATCTCAATCAAAGAAATGTTGTGGGAAACCATTAGGTAGGGATTCTAAGACAACACAGCTTTCTGTTTTACTATGCTCAAGATATATAGTGTATTCCTAAGTCCATATCCCACTGCTGTCCATTCTGCTCACACATGCCTGCATGGCCAAACATGTCGAAAGAGACCTACATTCTCAATTAGCTTCGCACCTAAAATTAAAAAGACAGTGTTTCGTGGCAGCTTTTATGAGTTGGACTGTGACCAATCACTGAGCACAATTCACTAGAAAGGGTATTTAAAAATTAGGCAGATACAAGCAGAGCGGCCAGTGTTGTGTGTAAGCCATTATTAGAGTGACTTTGCCTCATCAGGTTTGGGTGAGGTGAGTATCTGAGAAATTTCCTTTTTTCCTTCTTTATTCTTCATTCGTTGTCTGATAGGACACAGTTAGTTCAGTGAGAATGTCCCCGGGGACACAGTTAGTGTGATGAGAATGGCCCCAGGGAACAGATAATGTGATGAGAATGGCCTCAGGGAACAGTTAGTGTGGCGAGAGTGGCCCCAGGGACACAGTTAGTGTGATGAGAATGACCTCAGGGAACAGTTAGTGTGATGAGAATGGCCCCAGGGACACAGTTAGTGTGGTGAGAATGACCTCAGGGAACAGTTAGTGTGATGAGAATGGCCCCAGGGACACAGTTAGTGTGATGAGAATGGCCCCAGGATACAGTTACTGTGATGAGAATGGCCCCAGGGACACAGTTAGTGTGATGAGAATGGCCTCAGGGACACAGTTAGTGTGATGAGAATGGCCCCAGGGACACAGTTAGTGTGATGAGAATGGCCCCAGGATACAGTTACTGTGATGAGAATGGCCCCAGGGACACAGTTAGTGTGATGAGAATGGCCTCAGGGACACAGTTAGTGTGATGAGAATGGGCCCAGGGACACAGTTAGTGTGATGAGAATGGCCTCAGGGACACAGTTTGTGTGGTGAGAATGTCCCCAGGGACACAGTTAGTGTGATGAGAATGGCCCCAGGGACACAGTTATTGTGATGAGAATGTCCTCAGGGACACAGTTAGTGTGGTGAGAATGGCCCCAGGTACACAGTTAGTGTGGTGAGAATGGCCTCAGGGAACAGTTAGTGTGATGAGAATGTCCTCAGGGACACAGTTAGTGTGGTGAGAATGGTCCCAGGGACACAGTTAGTGTGATGAGAATGTCCTCAGGGACACAGTTAGTGTGGTGAGAATGGTCCCAGGGACACAGTTAGTGTGATGAGAATGGCCCCAGGGACACAGTTAGTGTGGTGAGAATGGCCTCAGGGAACAGTTAGTGTGATGAGAATGTCCTCAGGGACACAGTTAGTGTGGTGAGAATGGCCTCAGGGACACAGTTAGTGTGGTGAGAATGGCCCCAGGTACACAGTTAGTGTGGTGAGAATGGCCTCAGGGAACAGTTAGTGTGATGAGAATGTCCTCAGGGACACAGTTAGTGTGGTGAGAATGGTCCCAGGGACACAGTTAGTGTGATGAGAATGTCCTCAGGGACACAGTTAGTGTGGTGAGAATGGTCCCAGGGACACAGTTAGTGTGATGAGAATGTCCTCAGGGACACAGTTAGTGTGGTGAGAATGGCCTCAGGGAACAGTTAGTGTGATGAGAATGTCCTCAGGGACACAGTTAGTGTGATGAGAATGTCCTCAGGGGCACAGTTAGTGTGGTGAGAATGGCCTCAGGGAACAGTTAGTGTGATGAGAATGTCCTCAGGGACACAGTTAGTGTGGTGAGAATGGTCCCAGGGACACAGTTATTGTGATGAGAATGTCCTCAGGGACACAGTTAGTGTGATGAGAATGGGCCTCAAGGACTCAGTTATTGTGATGAGAATGGCCCCAGGACACAGTTAGTGTGGTGAGAATGGTTCCATGGCCTCGCTTTATTCTGTGTGTGAATTCTGGGAGACCTCTCAGCCTCCTGGATCACCACATCTGCACCAGGTGCACTGAGTTGTAGCTCCTCAGAGAACAGGGTAAGGAACTGGAGCTGTAGCTCGATGATCTTTGGCTTATGCGGGAGACTGAGGAGGTGATAGACTGGAGCGACAGGGAAGTTGTCACCCTCTCAGCTGCAGGAAGTGCGTATCTTGGTGTCTGTCAGGAGAAGGAAGGGAAATGGACAGTCAGTGCAGTGTACCCCTGTGGCTGCTCTCCTCAATAACAAGTATTCCACTGTGGACACAGCTGAGGGGGATGACCTACCTGCGGGAGCCACAGTGACTGGGTTTCTGGCAGAGCAGCAGAGAGTGAAGAGGACTGCAGTGGTGATAGGAGATTCCATAGTCAGAGGGACAGAGTTGAGCTTCTGTGGGGCGATAGAGATACCCGGATATTATGTTGCCTCCCAGGAGCCGGGACGGGCATTCTAAAGGGGGAGAGCAAGCAGCCAGAAGTGGCTGAGGAACTAGTGCAGAAGGAAGGGTTTCAGATTTATGGATCATTGGGACCTCTTCTGAGGAAGGAACAATCTATACAAAAGAGACTGGTTACACCTGAACTCACGGGGGACCAACATCCTTGTGGGCAGGTTTGCTACAGCTATCTGAGAGGGTTTAAACTAATTTTGCTGGGGGATTGGAATGGGAGTGTTAGTGCTGAGGAAGAGGTTTACAGAGGCAATGTGCAGTGAGACAGCTCGCAAGGAGAGGCTGATGATGAGGCAGAATTGCAGTCAACAGGATGAGCTATAACTTAAAACGTGGAAAAAAATGAAAAGGGTGAATACAGGACTGAAGTGTTATTCGAATGCGCAGAGAATATGGAATAAGGTGGATGAATTTGTAGCACAGTTACAGATTGGTATGTATGATATTGGAGGCATCACTAAGTCATGGCTGAAAGAAGATTATAGCAAGATACACATTGTATCAAAAGGACAGGTAGGAAGGCAAAACGGGACAACATTGTTCTGTTGGTAAAAAATGAAGTCAAATCATTAGAAAGAGGTGACATTGGATCAGAAGATGTTGAATCATTGTGGATAGAGGTAAGGAACTGCAAGGGTAAAAGGAGCCTGATGGGAGTTGTATACAGTCCCCCAAACATTAGTAAAGATGTGGTCTACAAATTACAGTGGGAGATAGAAAACACACGTCAAAGGGTATTGCTGTGATAGTCATGGGGGATTTCAATATTCAGGTAGATTGGAATATCAGGTTGGATCAGAGGGATTTTCTAGAATGCCTGTGAGATGGTGTTTTAGAGCAGCTCCTGGTTGAGCCGACCAGAAGATCAGCTATTCTGGCTTGGATGTTTTGCAATGAACCGGAATTGATTAGCGAGCTTAAGGTAAAGGACCCTTAGGAGAAGGTGATCAGAATATTATAGAATTCACCCTGTATTTGATAAGGAGAAGCTAAAGTCAGACATATCAGTATTACTGTAGAGTAAAGGGAATTACACGGGGCCTCTACTCAATGGAATTCAGAAGAATGAGGGGTGACATCATTGAATGTTAGAAGTGCTCATTAGAGTGAATATGAAAAAGATGTTTCCTTTGGTGTGAGAGTCTAAGTCCTGAGGATACAGCCTCAGAGTAGAGGGGTTTCCTTTTATAATGGAGTTGTAGGGGGATTTCTTTAGTCAGAGGGTGGCAAATCTGTGAAACTTCTGCCACAGGCAGCTTTGAAGGCCAATTCATTGGGTATCTTTGAGGTAGATGTTGATATATTCTTGATTAGTCAGGGCGTGAAGGGATACAGGGAGAAAGCTATTGACTGGGATGGAGAGGGAAAATGGATCAGCCATGATGAAATGGTGGAGCAGACTTGATGGGCTGAATGACCTAATTCTGCTCCTATATCTTATGGTCTTAATGTCTTAAATATTTAAAGCGGAGGTTTAATGGTGTTGAGAGGGATACTAAGCAGCCATGATGGTGTGTCGGAGTATACTCGATAGACTGGATAGCCTAATTGTACTCCTATGTCTCGTTGTCAAGTTCTCCAGTGACACGATAGTGTTGGGGCTCATGATCAACAATGAAGAGACAGCCTTCAGAGAGGAGGTAGAAGAGCTCGAGGCCTGGTGCCAGGCATATAACCTCGTCCTCAATGGCAACAAGACAAATGAGATAGTTATTGACTTCAGGAAAACTCGCACCACTCACACCCAGCTTTACATCAGCAGCACAGCCGTGGAAACTGTGAGCAGTTTCAAACTCTGGGGGGTGCACATCACACACAACCCTTCATGGTCCCGAAAAACATCCTACACAGTCAAAAAAGCTCACTAACGTGTCTACTTGCAGAGGAAACTGACAAGAGCTGGAGTATGATACATCAATACTCATGTTCTTCTACAGATGCGCAATAGAGAGCATCCTAACATGTTGCTTTACCACATAATATGGAAACTACACTGTCGAGGACAGAAAGGCTCTACATCGGGTTGTCAAAACTGCCCAGTGAGTCACCAGTCTACCGCTATCAAGGACATTTATACAGAAAGGTGCTGGAGAAAGGCCAGCGATATCATGAAGGATCCCACCCACTCTGCACATGAAATGCTTGTCCCACTCCCATCAGGATGGAAGCTACATAGCATCCATGCCAGGACCACCAGACTCATAAACAGCTACATTCCCAAACCTGATCAACACCTCAACTCACTTACCCACCTCACCACACTCCCTATCCACTACATTGTATTTTCTTCTCAGAGTCACCTTATAGTCTGACACACTCTACCTAGCATCACTTTATGTACATACAATCGAAGTATTGTATATAAGATATCTTATGTATTTATTGAGTTTTTTTTTCTTTTTTAAATCTTCTTGTGTTTTTTGTGTTGGATCAGATCCAAAGCTACAATTATTTTGTTCTCCTTTACGCTTGTGTATTGGAAATGGCATTAACTGATCTTGAATTTTGAATCTGTGAATGAATAGATTCAAGGAAGTTAATGCCTTAATTAGATAATCTTTCATTGTCAATCAAATCCTATTTGCAATGTTAGTGCAATACTTTAAGGGAAAACTGGAACGGCATCAGGATGGTTAGAGTGGAGTGGGACAGTAAAACATTGGGATAGTTTGGTTTTGATCTATTTTGCAAGTAGGTGAGAGTATAAAATGTCAGTGATTCTTCCTCTGATGGTCAACTAAAGAATGCCTGCTTTATAATCTCAGGGATAATCTCTGCCTGTGTAGGTGCCCCATTTGTGATGAAATCAACGTCCCATGGAATGCAGTGAGGGAGCAACAAGACCACAGAGAAATTGATTTGAGCATTTCAACAACTTTGCTTAAAAAGGTAAACACGAGGAAATCTGCAAATACTGGAATTTCAAGCAACACATGTAAAAGTTGCTGGTGAACGCAGCAGGCCAGGCAGCAACTTTTATGTGTGTTGCTTAAAAAGGTTTTTGTTTTCCACACTAGTAAAGCAAGTCTTATAGCATGCACCTACTGTGTACATACATCTATTGATGCTTCTGGACACATCTTCAGTGATGTTCCTGGAATCATTGGGTGTTTCGGGTCTTTCAACATCATACAACCTCCTCCAGGTGACCCAGCTGGGGCTGATCAGACCCCAGCTTGTGTCCAGATGGCTAGCTACTTATGACTCCATGGCTCCCCTCTTTTGAGCCACAGCCATCTTGAGGCCCTCTCTGCCGCATCAGTGGTACTGCAGATGGCTTTCCTCTTCCTCTCTCCCTCGATGCCCAAAATGCTGAAGGCTCTAGTTAAAGAACGGGCTATGAATCCCCTATAACTAACCTCCACTGGGAGACACCTCGCTCTCCATCCAGCCTGCTGACAGTTGCTGACCAGTCCTGCGTACTTGGAGAGCTTCCTTTCAAAAGCCTCCTCCAAGCTATCTTCCCATGGGACTGTCAGCTCCAGCAGCACCACTTGCTTAGTCGACTCAGACACTAGGACAATGTCTGGTCGCAGGGTGGTGGCTGCGATACGGTTGGGGAAATTCAGCTGCCCTTCGACAAATTAAAACAACTGAAAAGGTACAAGATTTGGATATCTCCTTAGTTCTAGGACAGGCAAAATAAAAAAAAGCAATTGCATCTTTAGTTGATCATCTTCCTGGAGATGCCATCATATACTTCTACTTCAGAGCAATTAAAACTTGTCTTTCGATCACGTCTTCCCTCACCAATTAGAAAACAAATAGACAATTACTGCACTGTCAACCAGATGTCCAAACTATTGAATCACATCTGGAGAATTTAAATTCAAACATTTAAATAATACTGATGTAAAAAACTCTCATCAGTAATAGTGAACATGAAACCACTGAAGTGTTGCAAAACCCCATCTGTTGCCTTAATGTAAATTTGTTCCTCTTATCTAGTTTGTTCTGTGTATGACTTCAGTCACTCCAAAGTGGTTGATTCTTCATTGCCCTCTGGAACACTCATATCCCATGAACAATTTAAAGTGAGTTAATAGCTTGGCTGAACGATCTGTCACTGTTAGTCAAATCTAGCTCTTGGTGCACTGCAGATTTTTAAAATCAAAAATGAAAGAATTTTTAAAAAATTATATTGTTTTGCTTAACTCTTGGGTGTTGCAGTAGTGCAAAAAAGTACAATCTTTAACACAATGTTCAAAGTTCAAGGTAACTTTATTACGGAAGTATTTGTACGTCACCATATACTACCCTGAGATTCTTTTTTACTTTCGCAGGTATTTATAGTAGAACTAAGAAATACAATAGAATAAATGAAAAACTATACAAGAACTGACAAACAACCAATGTGAGAAACAAGACAAAATGTATCAATACAAAAAAAACAAATAATAATAATAATAAGCATACACCACTCAACTTAAATGTGAGTACAACCCAGACAAATGAAGACATTATCACTATTGAAAAAAAGATTAACTAAAGAAAGAGTCTGACCCTCCATGGAAGACATCCTCATGATCTGAGCAGACTAGATGTTGACGAAGAAGTGTCAAACGCCTGTGTCAGAGTTGGAGACCCCTTCCCAGAAACAGAAGGGATCCTTGTGGCAAATCAGGATCAGGTGGTTTACACAAAAAATTATCAAAAATACAGAATAAAAGACCAACAAGTTCAAGATGATAAATGTAGAAAATGCTGAGAAAAATACCAGAAACAATCCAACTCATTACAGGATCCTGTCGCAGTTTAACTGAATCTGATTACTTACATAATAACAATCAAATGGCAAATATCCTTCATCAAAAGCTTGTTTAAAATACAAACTCACAAATGAAACAAGAGAAAATCTGCAGGTGCTGGAAATCCAAGCAATCCTGCTGAAGGATTTCAGCCCGAAGCATCGACTGCTCTTTTTTTCCATAGATGCTGCCTGGCCTGCTGAGTTCCACCAGCATTTTGTGTGTGTGGCAGTACCTCCAGTTGAACTCTGTCTTTCTGTGTGCTTCACCCTAGCTGTCAGTCTGTGGTTTTGTATTGCCATGTGCTTCTGTCCCCACTCCTGCTCTATTCCGGCCCCTGTATTACTGAGTACTCTGTCTCTCATCTGTTTCTCATTATTACCTGTATTGCTGCCACCTGTGTCTCATTGTGCTCCACCTATCATCTGCCTCTCTGTTTATTGCTCAGTGTATTTCAGTCCTGTGTTTTCACCTGATTGTGGCAGAGAATTTTCCTGAGCTGTTCCAGCATTTGTATCTGTACTCTGTCTGTCTGAATATCGACTCTGCCTGTTTCCTGATTCTGATTTTTGGATTTCTCTGGATGTTTTGATCTCTGCCTGAACTTTGACGCCAACTTTGTTTTGCATCTGGGGATTTGTTACTCAATTAATATCACTGTGTGCACAGTACTGGGTCTGCGTTTGGATCCCTGCTCCAGTGTCCTGACAGTGTGTTGCTTATAAAAGAAACCATATCTTACTATAAATACAAGCCTGGTCCAATTTTAGAGTCAGGATACCATAAATTATATTACAACCGATCAGTTATTACAGACAGGACAATCCATAATAGCCATCCAGATATAATAATACAGGATAAACAAACAAGTACAACTTACTTAATAAATTACAGACCATTCCAAAAACACACTACTTACAGAAATAAATAAGTAAAAAGCACAAGAAATATGCTAAATTAAAAGACTTTGGAACATAAGCAAGGTTTACATTGCCCCAATAGTAATATCTACGGCTGGTCTCATCCCAAAGTCACTACACAATGGCATTAAATAATTAAGGCTACGCAGATATACCTATAAAAATCTTCAGAAAGCCACAATATTAAACACCACTAGAGTAGTCTGAAAGTTCTGAGCAATTGACAATAAGCATGCTTGGGTATGACCATACCTCAGGTTTTACCAGCTTGAGCTCAGAAAATAAATAAATAAAAATACTGAGAACATGGGTTGGAAATTCTTTGCAAGTGAATCCATAGTTTGTGGAATCAGTTCTGTATTGAAGTGAGTGAAGTAATCCACACTGGTTCAGGAACCTGCTGGTTGAAGCATAATAATTATTTCTGAACCTGATGGTCTGGAACATAAGGATCCTGTATCTTCTTCCCAGTTCAGGAGTGAGAAGACAGCACGGCTAGGATGGTGAGAATAAAGGATGCTGCTTTCTCTTGGCAACAATGCTTGTAGATGTGCTAAATGGTGGAGAGGGCTTTGCATGAGATGGACTGGGCTGTGTTCATTGTGTTTTGGAGGCTTTTCCATTCTTGGGCATTGGTGTTTCTATACCAGCTATGATGCAACCAGTCAGGATCTATAGAACCGCTAAGCATCTATCGAAGTTTGTCAAAGTTTTAGGTGACAAGCCAAGTCTGCACAAACTTCAAAGAAAATAGATTTGCTACTGTGCCTTCATTGTAATGGCACTTATGTGTTGGTCCCAGGAAAGATCTTCTAAAATGATAATGCCAAAGAACTTCACCTCCAGTCTCCTACTGAGGACTGGGTCATAGACCTCCAGTCGTCAATAATCATCCCTTTGATTTTGTTAATATTGAGTGAGAACTGGTTGTCATGCCATTTAATTAGATTTTCAATCTCTCTTCGATATGCTGATTCTTCATTATCTTTGATTTGGCCAACAGTGAAGTCGTCAGTATGACTGTACTTAGCATCACAGTCAAAAGTATAAAATGAGTAGAGCAGGGGCTTACCACACATCTTGTGGTGCACCTGTGCTGGTGGGGATTACGGAGGAGATGTTGTTGCCAATCTGAACGGACTGGGGTCTGCAAGTGAGGAAATTGAGGATACTGTTGCATGAGGAGGTATTGAGGCCTGGGTCTTGGAGATTAGTTTTGAGGGGATGATAGTGTTGAATGCTGAGTCAATGAAGGGCAGCCTGATGTAATTGTGGAGAACTGTACATACGTAAAAATAAATATGGAGAATTACAGATATGTAAATTTAAATATGGAGAATTGTAGCCCTCGCTATAGAGATCATCTCGAGAGGAAAGCTAAAAACAGTATGGAACGTGGAAACACATAATGAAGTAGTGTGCATAATGAACCCTTCTTACAAGTGTGAGAGCTTTCCTGTAGTAGAATAATTAACCTGCACACTCAGTCAAAACTGCCAATCTGCTGTTAGGCATCAAAGACCAGCTCTTTAGATTTTACAAAATCATTATTTGAAATGTAACCAATATCTTGGTATCACTTCAGGATACGTACTTCAATCATGAGCCTATTCATGTTGACACACTTCCAAATGTTAAGCTCCTAGTTGTAGTGGGTTTGAAGATGTCTAGAGAATGGATTATAAAAATATACAGCAATACCACACATTGAGATGGCAAATTGTTAAAAGAGTAACAGTTTAATTATGATAGATATTCATATTTAAATGAATCTTTATGCTAGTTAATGAACATGGCTGATCACAAAGCAAAAATAATTTATTTCCAAGTGGAATTTGAGAAATAAGGAATTGGGGATTGCTTTGCTTGTGAAATGAAAATGATTGGTCAAATATTGAATTGAAATTTGGTCATTATTCTAAGCTGGACTGACTATTAGTTCTAAATTGCTCATATAATGACCTAATTCATTTCAATTTATGGGTCAAAGGAAGTTTAACTAACTGGTTATCATCTCAAGAGATTACCCTTTTGGGATATTGCTACTGCTCATTAAATGCAGATTCAACAAAATGTTTCTTCAGCCTTCATTTCCTTCAGATTTGCAGCATTGGCTATCATTTTCCCTTTTCCAAACTGGCAGCAAAGTTACAAGTGACTAACACAGGCTTGTGTTTTTAAGTACATGCACGTTTAGGATGAGACTTATATTTGAGGAGTTGTTTGATGCTAAAGCTTTATCCCAAGTCTCCTCAGCCCTTGCGACAGCAGCGGGTGTAGCACAAATTACCAACAGCATAGATTCATTTTGATTAAATCCCAGCTGCCATGCAGCAATTATAGTATCTATATTGTCAAGCACTATGCTGAGCAATAAAAATACATTTGTAAGCAATCCAATGAGAAGGCACATAAAGATGGCAAATGGCAAATGTTATGTTCTGGTGTACTATTGAGAAAGGTACAAAGTTATCTTAGAGGCTGGTATATGGAAGAGTCAGGCTTTCATATTATGGAATACACCCACAATTTCTATCAAGGCCTATTGCATGCTGTTCAACTTGGCCATTGATAATATTAATAAAATAATAATGACTTGCCTGCTGGTCGCTGATGGAGTAATAGGTCTTTCCCGGTGCTCCTAGTTTACTTCCTTTTTTGTTTCCAACCTTTTGAAATATTACTGTTAAACATGTTATTATCTTACTATGGCTACCAAAGCAGCTTTGGAATCTATTACGGACTTGCTTCAAAAGCTTTCTACAGACTCGCAAAAGCCTACTGAGGAGTTTCATCAGTTCAGAAAAGAAGCGTTGGCTGATTCACAGCAAATCAGCTTTGGAGTTAAACAAATAGGTACAAAACTGGATGTTATTCAAGAAACTTTAATCGAGCATGATAAGAGGATAAAAAAAGCATGAAGAGATTATAACGATACTGGATAAGAAAACTGATGATCTACAAAAGCTGTAGGAAAAACAATCCAAGTCCAACGGAAAACTGAGATAGAAGATTATTGATTTGGAAAATAGAAGTAGGAGAAACAACTTATGAATCTTGGGACTTAAAGAGTTAATGGAAGGAGATAATCCTAAGGAATTCTTTGCAATCCTTCTGATGGAATTTTTCCCTGATATTATACAGTCTTTACCTTTGATTGACCATGTTCACAGATCGCCTATTTATAGATTGTTACGTAACCAGCAACAATGAATATCAATTGAGTCAGGTTATATAAAAAAAACGAACATTTATTAAACATGGATAAACAATAAAAAACAAACTAAAACCTTAACTGGAAGTTAACCACTATGTGGCCGTTCAACAAATCGCCACTCGGTACTGGATCTTAAAGTGATAAATGCGAAAACAGTTCTTAAAGCGGTAAAGTCTAACACAGTTCTTAAAATGGTAAATGCAAAAGTCCAACAGATTTATACATTCAATTGGGAGAGACTTCTCTGGAGAAGGATTAACTTCATAGACGCGACTTTCCTGTTGGTTCTGTCCAAATGATTCATGATGAAGGAAATAAACGGCTGAAGAACAACTGACCTTTCTTCTGGTAAGCAAATCCTGCATGAACTACCTTTCTCTTTTGGCAGGAGTTATCTTTGATGCAGGTCACTACTTCTTCAATGAAGACTCAATAAGGTCGATCCTTTGTTAAACTGCTGATCGATACCAACTTCTCTTAATCCTTCAGATCCTGTACTTCAATAAAGTTTTCACTCTCCAATGCTACTGAAAAGGTACATCAACAAATCTGGAAGAAAGGGTAAACTGCCAATCCAGCACTATTGTACCTTACAATAGAACGTAAAACTCCGTTTTAAAAATGAAACTGCGTCATAAAACAAATATGCAATGGGACGCAGACACTGACGAATGTTCTAGCTGGAAAACTAACTGCGTCACCAGAGGTCTTCCCTTTTATACCTGTGGTGAACATGTCATCACGTGACCTCACATCGGCGGGAAAATTACATCAGGTGACCTCCAAAAGACCATTACATCATTCTCACAAGAAAGTCACAAGATCTCCTTGAGGCATGTAACAAGATCGACTTCAGAATCAAGACCAAGGTCGGTCATTATATGCTTTCACGAATTTCAAACAAAGGACCTTTTGATTCATGAATCCCATTGGAAAGGTATGATTGACTACAAGGGTCAGAAGATTCGTATTGGTGAAGATTTCTCATTGGAAGTTATGGAAGAACGTGCTAAGTTTAAAAAAGTTATGGAGGAACTTTATAGCAAAAACTTCAAGCCTTCTCTTTGCTATCCGGCTCAGCTGAGAATTACAATGCAAGATGGCTTAAAGAAGTGGTTTCTTACGAACGAAGAGGCTCAAAAATTTTTAGACTTAGAAAAATAACTGTTTAATATTTTTCAGTATGAATAATTGCTTCTTTTGTTTGGTAAAACTGTATAAGCTTATTTTTTTTACTGCATTTTGCTTTGTCTTAGTTGGAACAGTAATCAACCTTGAATTCTTTGGAACGGTTCCAGCAGGCTTTTCTGGGAGGATGACATTAGTGGCGGTAGGTGTCGGCTGCCTTTTGGCCAACTTTCTCTCTTTGGGAGAATTCAGAAAATGCTAAGAGAAACCAGAAACAAAATCCAACATATTGCAGGATCCTGCAGCAGTTTAACTCAATCTGATTACTTACACAGACACATTCAAATGGCAAACATTATTCACTAAAATCTTGCTTTAAAATACAAACCCAGAAAATACACAATTCCTTGCTATAAAAACAAGCTTTAGAGTTTTAGAGCCAGAGTCCCACAAATTATACTACATCATATCCATTATTACAGATAAGACAATCCATATTAACTAGTCAGATATGGTATTATAGGATAAACAAACACGATCAACTTACTTAACAGATATAGCCATTTCAAACACACATCACATACAGAAATCAATAAGTAAAAAAGATCGGAAATATGTTGAATTAAAAGAGGAAATTGAAAGACAATGGAACATGAACAGAGTATATATTGTCCCAATAGTAATATCTATAACTGATATCATCCTAAAGCCACTACACAATGGCATTGAACAATTACGGCTACACAGTAATATCTATGTAAATCTTCAGAAAGTCACATTACTAAACACCACTAAAATATGTAAGTTACTAGCAATTGAGCAATGAGTGTTCCTGGCTATGCCTGTACCTCAGCTTTTAAAAGTCTGAGCTGAGAAAAAATGAAAATAATAATAATAATAATAACATAGAGCACTTTTCATACACAATGATGTAGTTCAAAGTGCTTTACAATGGGATAAAATGCAAACATAAAAATAAAAGACAAAAAAATGTGAGTTAAAAGCAAAGTTAAATAATTAGGCTTTGAGCTGGTGTTTAAAAAGTGTCAACATCCCTTATAGTTTTAGTTATTAAATTCTACAGTTTAGGAGCATAGTTCAAAAAAGCTGAACTGCCAATTACCTTTTGAGGGAGATTGTGTAAACTTAAGAGACTGGCAGAAGACCACTTGAGAGTCTGAGCAGGATTATAAAACAAAATCAGTTCTGCGAGGTAGACCAGTCCCAGACAAATGGGAGCTTTAAAAACAAATAAGAGAACAAAAGTTGATGAAAAGATGAGCCATGTTAGTCTAAATCATTGGTTCCCAAACTCCTTCAGGTTATTGCCTCCTTGGCTTCCAGACCACATCCCCAGCGCTTCCCTCTCACTTACTGGCCGTTACGGAAAAACTATAAAGTACTTTGCTTTAGGATGCATGTGAAAGAAAATAGGAACTGCAAATTCTCTTCAATATTTTTATTAATATTATATAAATTGCATGAATACAAATACAAAATTCATAAGGATACAAGTAATATGAATTAAATTACATTTAAATCAGAGTAATATGATCACAGTATCCCATATTCCAAATCAATCATATTGAAAAAAATTTATTTTCAAAGATTATGAAAATAACTCAAAAAGGGTCCCCATAACATTAGAAAATCATGTTTAGAATCAGAAATCGAATAACGTATCTTCTCCAGATCTAGGCATAACATAACATCAGATAGCCATTGAGCATGAGTGGGTGGGGTGGCCTCCTTCCACTTGAACAAGATCACCCTCCTGGCCAATACCTGCAAATTAGATGGCTTAATATTGTAGCACTATCCTGAACAATACCAAATATGGCAGTCAAAGGATTGGGCTTAAAACTAACATTGAAAAGTACAGAAAAAGTTTGAAATACATCTTTCCAAAAATTTTCAAGGCTCAAACATGTCCAAAACATATGAATTAATGTGGTCACTCCATTAGTACATCTATCACAGTAAGGGGAAATATCTGCGTAGAAACGAGAGAGCTTGTCTTTAGACGTATGAACTCCATGTACCACCTTGAATTGTAATAAAGAATGACAAGCACATAATGATGAAGACTTAAACAATTTTAAAATAGTTTTCCAGCTCTCTTCAGATATGAAAATCTGTAAATCATTTTCCCAGTCTCCTTTAATTTTATCTAAAGAAGCCCTTTTCAGTCCCAACAGCAGACCGTAAATGTAAGGTATTGAACCATTGTCAAAGGGTTTCAGATTAAAAATTGTATCTATTATTTTCTTATCTGGACTTGTAGGAAATGTATGTAATTGAGATCTTTAAAAATCTCTAATCTGTAAGTATCGAAAAAAGTGGGTATTGGAAAGGTTAAATTTCATTGAAATTTGCACAAAAGAAGAGAGATCCCCTCCATCAAACAAATCCTGAAATCATTTAATACCCAATCTATCCCATTCTTTAAAAGATAAGTGAATTATAAGTGGTTTAAAAAACAATTAGAAAAGATGGGACTCGAGAGGGAGAATCTCAATAAACCGAAATGTTTTATAAACTGTAACCAAATCCTCAGAGTATGTTTGACCAACACATTGTCAGTTAGTTTATTTAAAGATAAAGGGAGTGAGGATCCAAGTAAAGAAATAATGGAAAATTTCATAACAGAGTTGACTTCCAAAGAGATCCATATAGGACAATTTTCATGGTTAATGTAATATATCCAGAACATAGTATTTTGTATATTAACTGCCCAATAATATAACCTAAAATTGGGTAAGGCAGAGCCTCCATTCTATTTGGTTTTTTGAAGGTGAGCTTTATTTATTTGAGGTTTTTTATTCTTCCATATATAGGAAGAAAGAATTGAATCCAAAGAGTCAAAAAAAGATTTAGGAATAAAAACAGGCACAGCTTGAAAAAGGAATATAAATTTAGGTAAGATATTCATTTTAATAGAATTAATTCGGCCCATCAATGATAAAGAGAGAGGCAACCAATTAGAAAATGATTTTTTAACTTAATTCATTAAAGTTAATTTTCCTAATTCTTGGTAATTGTTACTCCTAAAAACAAAAATTGTTTTCTTAAAATTTTAAAAGGAAGGTTAATATCAGTTGGTATTAAATTGTTTGAAGCAAACAGTTCACTCTTATGTAAATTTAATTTATATCCTGAGAACTGACTAAACTTAGTCAGTAAACGGAACACAGATGGTAAAGAGGTTCTAACATTATATATAAAAAGCAATAAGTCATCAGCATAAAGCAACACTTTATGAATAGTACCTCTCCTTAAAATACCAGTAATCTCTTTAGATTCTCGAAAAGCAATTGCTAAGGGTTCTAATATCAAATCAAAAAGCAGAGGGCTCAAAGGACAACCTTATCTCATCCCACATTGGAGTTTAAAGCGTTTAAAATTCTGAAGATTAGTAAGAACCCGAGCGGAGGGAAATAAATAAAGTAATTTTATCCAATAAATAAAATTAGGTCCAAAATTAAATTTTTCTAAGGATGTAAAAAGATAATTCCATTCAACTCTGTCAAAGGACTTCTCCACATCTAAAGATATCACACATTCCGATATTTCCTTAGATGGAGAATGCATAACATTTAACAAACGCCGTACATTAAAATGGGAATATCAATTTTTAATAAGTACTGTCTGATCATCTGTAACTATAGAAAGATATAATATTTTCAAGTCTGCGAGCCAACACTTTAGATAAAATTTTAGTATCAAAATTGAGTGAAGAGGTAGGTCTATACGAAGAACATTCAGTAGGATTCTTATTCTTTTTAAGAATAAGCGAAATGGAAGCTTTGTAAAAAGGCTGCGGTAACCTTCCTACCTTAACGGAATCGGTAAGGGTAGAACATAAGTGTGGTATAAGCAAGGAGGAAAAAGCCTTACAAAACTCTCCAGAGAATCCATCGGGTCCTGGGGATTTCCCAGAATGCAATTCTTGAATAGCCTGAGCAATTTCCTCCTGGGAAATAGGTTGATCCAGTTGCCTACGATCATCTATCAAAAGATTAGGAAAATTTGATTGATCTAAAAATTATTCATTGCAATATTATCATTAACAGATTCAGAACTATACAATTTGGAATAAAATTCCCTAAAAGTGTCATTAACTTCAAAGTGGTCAGTTGTCATGTCCCCATTAATTTTACGTATTTCTTTAATTTGTCGCTTGGCTATAAATAGCTTCAATTGATTATCCAGTAGCTTTACAGTCTTATCTCCGTGAATATAAAATTGATTTCTATCTTTTAAAAGTTGGCTTTCCATTGGATACGTTAAAAGAAGATCATATTTAGTTTTGGTTTCAATACGTCTCTCATATATTTCGGGATCGGGTACCCAAGCATATTTATGGTCCAGTTGTTGTAACTGATTAGCTAGTTCGTTTCTCTCTTTGTTAACTTTTTAATGATGTTTGTCAGTATAAGAAATAGCTTGATCCCGGATATATGCTTTAAAAGTATCCCATATAATAAGACTAGACATGTCTTCCAACATATTTTCTTCAAAAAAAAAGAGTAATTTGATTCTCTATAAATTTTAAGAAGTCTTCATCGGATAACAGAGTTAAATTAAATCACCAAAATCATAGGGATAGGATCAGGAAGATTTAAAGACAAAGTACAGGAGAGTGGTCAGAAATAGCAATCTCTTTATATTTGATCGATCGAACCAATGGAATCATTTGATGGTCAATATAAAAATAATCAATCCTGGTATAAGAATGATGGACATGAGAGAAAAAAGAATACTCCCTGTCCGTCGGATGAAGAAAACGCCAAGCATCAACTATACCACATTTAGTTCGAAAAGATTGGATAAACAAAGCTGATTTATTAAGTATGGTTGGTTTAACAGAAGAGCGATCTAATACTGGATCTAACCAGCAGTTGAAATCTCCTCCCATCACAAGAGAGTAAGTACACAAAACTGGCAAAAACAAAAATAGACATTCAAAAAATCCTGGATCCTCTACGTTGGGGTCATATATATTAACAAAAACAATCAATTTACTGTCTAAACTCCCTGATATAATAACAAATCGACCATTAGGATCAGAAACAACTTTATGCTGAACAAAAGAAACTGTATTATCTAGAAAAACCGAAACTCCATGTGATTTTGCATTAAATGAAGAAGGGAATTGCATGTCCTTCCACTGAGTAAAAAAACATAAGCAATCACAGCTGTGTATGTGCGTTTCTTGTAAGAAAATAATGGGTGCTTTTAATTTTTTAATAAAAGCAAACACTTTGTTCTGTTTAATGGGATGATTCAGCCCTTTCACATTCAAACTAAATGAGTTAATATTTTGAACCATTTTAAATACCAATCATCATGTAATTAAAAGATCTGGCCATAAGTTATTGAAACTAGGAAGCAAACCGTAGGGTAACGTTGTCAAACAGACAATCGTATAATCAACCCAACACAGCTCCCAGAGAGAAATAGGCCCTTTTCTCCCTCCCACACAAAGCTAGAGGGCTGACCAATAGATAGTCAGTGAGCTAACAACTAAAAAGTTCCCTCCCAAGAAATCCTGTTGACAGAAACTCTGGTCCTTCAGGTTCAATTATGTCCCTACCAAGACACAACATAAAAAGAAAAATAACTCAGTATTCAAAAATACAAAAGGATCAATTTAAACAAATTCAAAGAAAGATATATTAAAATAAAACCTCAAAAAGGGATATAATAAAAAGTATCAAAAAAACACAAAAAACAATGTATGAACAGCCAAAACATAAGCTATTGAAACCTTATTTCAAATTCATATTAACAGAAGAGAAAATTGATGAAATAAGAAATATAACAGTTTTAGACTTCAGCCTTCAGAAACTGTTTTGCGTCTTCAACCGACTTTATTCTTTTTTGCAATCCGTTCTTCAAAACAATACTCTGACGGGCGGGAAAACAAAGAGATGGTTTAAATCCTTTAATGTAAAGTTCCAACATAACTTTATATTTCACAAGATCAGCCATAACTTCAGGCAAATAATCTTCCACGAATCTGAACTTGTAACCATGGAAATCGATCATTCCTTGCCAATGGGTATGGCGAATTAAAAGGTCCTTAATACGAAATTCATGAAAACTTAGAATGACCGATCTAGGTCTTGCTGCCGACGACAGTGGTTTCAAGGTCAGCGAGCAATATGCTCAATCAAGCTTAGGCTCAGAAGTGAATAAAACAGGGAATAGCTGCTTCAGAAAGTCTGCAAAGAACTGCGTAGGGTCGGCGCCTTCAATTGATTCTTCAAGGCCCAGAATTCACAAATTATTTCTCCTGATTGATAATCTTTTTCACAAATCTTTCATTGGATAAAGATAACTCTTTGCAGAGTTTAATTGTATCTTCAACATCCTCTTCAAGTGTCAACAGCTTTGCAGTATTTTCCTGAATTCAGTTCTCATGCTCAGTTAAAGTTTGTTGGATTATATCCAATTTGCCATTAAGTCGTTGAAACTCCTCAGAAAATTCCAATTTTTGCCATTTAAGGAAGTTACTGATAGAATCCAAAGTGACTGGGAATTCATCTTCTGTTTCCCTTTCTTTTGCAGAAGCTTTTGTTGTTTTCTTAGCCATAGTAGAGCAGTATGCAGGTATTACAATAAGGTTTCAAAAAAAAACTGGTAGGAGACAATAAAGTAAATAGGGTAGGAGCAATCTAAAATGACGTTACTCCATCAGCTGCCAACAGGGCTGTCTGGAACTGCAAATTCAAAGCAGTGACAAATATTTGCAAAAATTATTAGTTTATTTAAAATGACAAAATTATTTCTTTATTTAATTACAGTAAACCAATTTTCATTAACAATTTTAGAACGTACATTAGCAGTCCAACTATTCACTATTTCATTGCTTGTTCACCTTTCAATGAGATGGATGGGCCTGGTTCAGTGACATCAGCTTCTCTGCGATCTGTTTCATTGCTTTGAAAGATGTTGGGTGACTGCACTGAAAATGCACTCCACTAAATATGATGTTGGAAAGGCAGTAAAGAACATCTTGACCTTTTCCCAAAGAGCAGAGTAGTGTTCAAAGATTTCTTTCTGTAACTAAAAGCCTTTTTATGATTTTTTTGAACCTTGGCTTCAGTTCAAAGTCATTTTGTAGCAACATCAGTTCTTCCTCCATCCTTCCTGTTCATTGCACGTTACAAGTGTTCTGGGAAGGATTTATTACCCAAGTTGGAAATTGGATCGAGAGAAGATCCTGAAATCTCTCTGACATGTCTTTATGCATCTCCCTCAGTTTGGTATAGTATACCTGAACATCATCATCTGGTATGCTTTCTTTCTCTCCTACCTCAGAGAGGCTGGGAAATTGGAAAAGGTTGCGGTAGACAATGTTGCACTAAAGAGACTTAACCTGGACAGAAATGAGGAGACGACTGATTCAATCTACATCATTTCATTGAAATTGAAGTTTGATTTCATTAAACTTTGCAAATAATTCTGAGAAATTAGTAATGTAATGCCTAATATTCTTGAGTTGATTAATGAATGAAGTGTTTGAGTCTTCAATAAATTTTTATCACAGTTTCAAAAAGTGCAAAAAGCATCTCAGGTAGTTTCCATCTGAGAACCAGCTGATTTCTGTGTGCAAGAGCAAGCGTTCAAACTGTTCATCATTCTCAATACAAAGCTCTTGAAATAGTCGATAACTGAGAGCATGGGACTTAATTTTAATTACTGCTGTGAAAACAATATTTAACGATTTGTGCAGCCAATCACTGGGGTTTTTGCAACAAGATGTTGTAAGTGAATCACAGTGAATGTTAAATGTGTTAGGAACAGTTTTTTTCAACAATAACCTCACAATAGTGTCCTGTCATTGATGGTTCCCCATCTTTTGTACAAAAGAGCAGAATGTCCTTTTCTTTGAAAAATTTCTCAACAACCCAAAATATTAACTCCCTCTTCAGATCTGTTTCTAGTTCCCTTGCAATTAACAAGTCTTGAAACATGCTTTTTTTCTTTTATGAAATGAACATAACCAAAAAGCAAAAGATTTGTTGCTTGGCAAAGCTGACTCATCCAAATGCAGAGAAAAATGCTGTTGTCCTAAGTATGTTGCATGATGCATCTTCTATATTCTCAGACATTTCATCTATTCATCTTTGAACAGAGTTATCGCTGAGCGGAATCACTTTATTTGCTCTGGTGACTTCTACAAATCCATATTCATAACTTTTCCTACTGCTGGCAGAATCAGTTCTTCTCCAATTGTATGGGGCTTTCCAGATTTAGCAATGAGCTCAGAATTGCTAAATGAAGCAAGCAAACAATAACTGTTTTGTTGTGAAGTGCTGGCAAACATGTTTTAAAGTGTTTTATATTTCTGAATATTTTCACAAAGTGACGGAAAATAAGTGAAATTCTTGTTTGCATTATCAGAGTGTATATCCTTCAAATGTTCAAGGAGCTGGACAGCTTATATGGCTTACTTGAAAAAGACTGTCACACAACATGCATATTAGCTGCTGTTACACCATAAGATATAGGAGCAGAAGCAGGCCATTCAGCCCATTGAGTCTGCTCCGTCTTCCAATCATGGGCTGATCCAATTTTTCCAGTCATCCCCACTCCCCTGCCTTCTCCCCATACCCTTTGATGCCCTGGCTAATCAAGAATCCATCTATCTCTGCCTTAAATATGTGCAATGACTTGGCCTCCGCAGCCGCTCGTGGCAACGAATTCCACAGATTTACCACCCTCTGACTAAGGTAATTTCTCTGCATCTCAGTTCTAAAGGGACGTCCTTCAATGCTAAAGATGTGTCCTCCTGTCCTAGGATCCCTTACCATGAGAAATAACTTTGCCATTTCTAATCTGTTCAGGCCTTTTAACATTCGGAATGTTTCTATGAGATCCCCCTCATGCTCCTGAACTCCAGGGAATACAGCTCAAGAGCTGCCAGATGTTCCTCATGAGATAACCTCTCATTCCTGGAATCATCCTTGTGAATCTTTTCTGAACCCTCTCCAATGTCAGTATATCCTATCTAAAATAAGGAGCCCAAAACTGCACACAATATTTCAAGTGTGGTCTCACGAGTGCCTGATAGAGCCTCAACATCACATCCCTGCTCTTATATTCTACACCTCTAGAATTGAATGCAAATATTGCATTTGCCTTCTTCACAATTGACTCAACCTGGAGGTTAACCTTGAGGGTATCTTGCACAAGGACTCCCAAGTCCCTTTGCATCTCTGCATTTTGAATTCTCTCCCCAGCTAAATAATAGTCTGCCCATTTATTTCTTCCACTGAAGTGCATGACCATACACTTTCCAACATTATATTTCATTTGCCACTTCTTTGCCCATTCCCCTAAACCAGGGGTCCTCAACCTTTTTTGCACTGTGGACCGGTTTAATATTGACAATATTCTTGCAGACCGTTCTGGCGATTCTGTTCGGAGGAGATGTGGAGTTAATCACGACTGGAATATAAGTGATAAGTGGCTAATACACTCAATTTCATTTCTAAAAGGATTTGTCTAATGAATTTAATATTAAACACACAGTGCATATTTTCCTCGCACGAATATAGTGATAAGTCAATTGTTAGGGGAGGACAGGGGAACTTGAAGTAAATGTTGAGCGAACTTCCAGTAGAAGTGGTAGAGGCAGGTTCGATATTATCACTTAAAGAAAAATTGGATAGCTATATGGACAAGAAAGGAATGGAGGGTTATGAGCTGAGTGCAGGTTGGTGGGACTAGGTGAGAGTAGCGTTCAGCACAGACTAGAAGGGCAGAGATGGCCTGTTTCCGTGCTGTAATTGTTATATGGTTATATAAGTCACTTATAAGTCAATAGCATCATAACATTTTAAGTAACGTTTGGATATTAAACACACAGCACATATTTTCCCCATATGAACATATAAAATCATTGCAACACATTAATATCGCTGAATCAGTGGGAGCCCTGGGCTTGTTTTCCTGCAATAGCTCGGTGCCATTGAGGGGTGATGGGAGACAACGATACTCGAAGGGGGTTCCTTATGTCCAGTCTATTCTGCAATTTAGTTTTTGTTGCATTCATTGCAGAAAACTCCGCTTGGCAGAAAAATGTTGGAAATGGAAGCAACGTTTTCAGTGCTATCGTGGCTATCTTCAGGATATTTAGCCTTGACTTTGATCCAGAATGCCGGCAGAGATGTTATGTCAAACACACTTTTTAACCCGCCGTCATTTGCAAGCTCAAGGAGTTGATCTCCTTCCCCCGCTGACATGGATGACGCATGGGTAATGACCTTGCATGCGTGACAGGGAATGAGGAAAGGTTTCCTCGCGGCCTGGTAGCACATGCTTTGCGACCCAGTGGTTGGGGACCGCTGCCCTAAACTATCTAAGTCTCTCTGCAGGCTCTCTGTTTCCTCAAGACTACCTGCTCCTCCACCTATCTTTGTACCATCAACAAATTTAACCACAAATCCATTAATACCATGGTCCAAATCATTGACATACATCGTAAAAAGCAGCAGTCCCAACACCAAACCTTGTGGAACTCCACTGGTAACCGGCAGCCAGCTAGAATAGGATCCTTTTATTCCCACTCTCTGTTTTCTGCTGACCAGCCAATGCTCCACCCACGCTCGTAACTTCCCTGTAATTCCATGGGCTCTTATCTTGCTAAGCAGCCTCATGTGTGTCACCTTGTCAAAGGCCTTCTGGAAATCCAAGTACACCATGTCTACTGCATCTCCTCTGTCTACCCTGCTTGTAATTTCCTCAAAGAATTGCAGTAGGTTTGTCAGGCAGGATTTTTCTTTCAGGAACCTATGCTGGCTTTGGCCTATCTTGTCATGTGCCTCCAGGTACTCTGTAATCTCATCCCCGCCAATCGATTCCAACAGCTTGCCAACTGATGTCAGGCTAACAGGTCTATAGTTTCATTTCTGCTGCCTCCCACCCTTCTTAAATAGTGGAGTAACACTTGCAATTTTCCAGTCATCCTGTACAATGCCAGAATCTATCAATTCTTAAAAGATCATTGTTAATGCCTCCGCAATAACACAGCTTCTTCTATCTAGATTTCTCATGATATGCCAAATACAGAAGGGCACATTGCTTTTCAATAACTATAATGCTCTTTGAGCGAAGTCGAAAAGAACGGTGGTTTAGCAAGTGATGAGGTAACTATGTGATCATCAATTATAAGGCACTGAGGTTCAAATGCTTATCATAAGTAATTCATTTCCTATGTTAAGCCAGTAATACCTCAGCTGCCTCCCTTGCTATCAAATGCGCTCCCCCTGCCCCATTACCTCATTTATCTTTATCGCCTCATTAGAAACTCCACGGCCCCCAGCAGCACTGTATCACCCACTTTGGAAACCACTGGTCTGAATGAATCAAAGTGTTGGTGACGAGCTAAAGGGAATGAAGAGCTATAAATGAAAAGTCACAAATAAATGCCTCAGGTCAATGGTTCAACAGTCTATTCTGTCACTGAATGAGATCATAGTCTTGTATTCCTCAATACTCCAAGCAGCAGAAAGTTTGTTTCCAGCTACCACTGTTGTACTTAATAATGTGGAAAAACAACTTCTAACTCTCCTTAACCTTCAAAGTTCTGAGAATGTGACCTAGGTTTCTGTTATCTCATGTAATTTAACCCTTGAAGTCTAGGAATCATTCTGGCAAATATGGCAAGAGATTTCAAAGCCATTTAAAATTTATGGCCATTGAATGACAGAACAGAGTCAAGAGACAAAAGGCCTATTCCTGAAACTGTAATCTCATTTATCTGTGAAATAAATTGGCTGATCTCAGCAAGAATACTTGAAGAAGGTTTAATTAATATTTTAGTTAGTACTTTGAAAGAATGTGGCCTAAAAATTCTTAAATATACCTGTTGTTATGGGCCAATGAATATTTTGTTTTATGATAAATTTAACCCAAGATGACCCGGCTGGTGGCGTAGCAGCATCAGCGTCGGACTTCGGGACGAAAGGTCCCGAGTTCGAATCCAGCTCTAGCCGGCTCCCCTGCACGCTTTCCATCCGTGCTGGGTTACGAGCTGGTGATCTCTTTGGAAACTCACCCGGCAAAAGGCAATGGCAAACCACTGCTGTAACTTGCCTCGTACGCCGTTCCCCACTACGTCAGAGAGGCGTGGAGGAAAATCATCCGCTAACCGGAGAAACTCCAGATGCAACGTACCTTTCCTTTCCTGAACCTAAGATATGCAAGACAGTGTACGAGGCCTTGGATGTTTACCATGCTTCAGGGCCTCTGTTTCACTTGTTCTGCAGTGGAAGAAGGATCATTGCTGGAGATATTGTGGATATAATTCATTGAGTAAAGATAGTTCAAAGTGGAAGAATCACATTGACAAGGATAATGAAGAAGAGATATTGGTAGATAGTATGGCTGTCCCAGGCACAACTTTAATTATTCCAATTTTGGCTAGAATCATTTTGCTGCTATGAGAGGGATGGAAACTTGTTCAGGATATCGAATCCAGGAATTGTGAAAGAAATGGATATATATTTGAAAGGCAATGATATGATTAATGAATTTGGATTAAAGAAAGAAACACAGAAACATAGAAAACCTACAGCACAATACAGGCCCTTCGGCCCTCAAAGTTGTGCCGAACATGTCCCTACCTTACAAATTACTAGGCTTACTCATAGCCCTCTATTTTTCTAAGTTCCATGTACCTATCCAAAAGTCTCTTAAAAGACCCTATCATATCCACCTCCACCACCGTTACTACTGCACATTCCACGCACTCACCACTCTCTCAGTAAAATAACGTACCCCTGACATCTCCTCCGTACCTACTCCCCAGCACCTTAAACCTGCATCTCCTTGTGGCAACCATTTCAGCCCTGGGAAAAAACCTCTGACTATCCACACGATCAATGCTTCTCATCATCTTATACACCTCTATCAAGTCACCTCTCACCCTCCGTTGCTCCAAGGAGATAAGGCCGAGTTCACTCAATCTGTTTTCATAAGGCATGCTCTCCAATCCAGGCAACATCCTTGTAAATCTCCTCTGCACCCTTTCTATGGCTTCCCCATCCTTCCTGTAGTGAGGTGACCAGAACTGAGCACAGTACTGCAAGTGGGGTCTGACCAGGGTCCTATATAGCTGCAACATTACCTCTTGGTTCCTAAATTCAATTCCACAATTGATGAAGGCCAATACACTGCATGCCTTCTTAACCACAGAGTCAACCTGTGCAGCGGCTTTAAGCATCCTATGGAAGCTTGAAGTTGGGTGGTAAGCTTGCAAGGTTAGTGTTGACAAAAGTGGGGCTTGTGAGATTTGAAAGGTGGAAGACTAGCATTTGAAGCAGACAGATCTTTTACAACATCAGTATTAAAACAATGAAACCAGCAGCTTAACTTGAAATTGAAACAGACAAAAAATAACTAATATTGAAGAAAGCTCTGATATTCTGGGTAAATACATAATTCCTAAGTTATACTGTTGTGCATACTGTTTATTGTGGGAAATTGTCTTAATGATAATCCATCACAGGCAGGATGAGAGTTTTTTTTAACCAACTTCCTAATTTTAGCAGAGAAGAACACTTGAAGAAATTCCTCTTACGTTTTAGACAACCTCCTCTTTTCAAACAATGGGGTCTGTATGTTGCCCTGCGCACTCAGTGTGGTTTGGTTCTCTTAAGTGAATTTCAAGTACTGAAATAAATACACAATATGCATCTCCCTGTGTGTGCTTGAAGATAGCTGGACAAAGATCTTGATTAATTCAGATGTCGAGGACGGGTTTATGTGGTGAATGGGGACTTAAAGCCTGAATAGAAAGCTAGAAATTAAGAAATAATTTACGCAGAATACATAAAATGAGAAGGCTCAGAACTTCCTTATTGCTAACTGGCTCAGGTATCTATGTTAATTCACTCATGTTATAAACCAGACTGCACTAATAGGCAGAATCATCAGTCAACCTGTTAAAAGAAATTCTTTGGTGATCTGATAGTGAATGTTACATATATAAAATATATAAAATAAAGTTTTGGTAAAAGGAAGACGGAATGATTTTCAAACTTATTTGTGAATAGCTCCAGGGACATATGACGTTTGAAAGATGTAGTGCTCTTTCAAGTATCAAATGTGCAGAAAGCTGAAGACCACCCTCACTGTAGTTCAAAGACAGGTCTTCAAAATGAAGTGGAAAGACAGGAACAGCAGCAACTTAGGTATTAATGCAAAGGATCTGAGAGAATCACATCTGCACCTTACAGATGAAATGACCTTATTATAATCAGTAGTTGCTTTTGTTTGACAAGTTCTCTTACACGCTTTATACTCTGAGATTCAACTCCATTTGATCCAATCAATTTGCTTTTACTTCAGAGCAGAGTGGAAATGCTGCACTCGAACAGCTCTATGGAGCATCTCGCTGAAAACATACACAAACGTTGTAGATTAGCTAGAATGAAAGAGAAATGGCATTGGTGCTATACATAATACAAAATGTCAGAGCATAGAACATAGAACTTAGTAAACTATAGCACGCTACCTACAAGCTCTTCAGACCACAATCTTGTTCCCACATCTTAACCCACTCTAAGCTCAACTGATGCTTCCCTCTTGACAACCCTCCATTTTTCTTTCACCATGTACCTGATTATCTTAACTGTTCCAAATGTACCTGTTGCATATTTAATATTGCAGTAATATGTGAGGAATATTATATTATTTGAGTAAATATTCTTTATTGTTTACGTAACTCATTACAGATTATATGTAGAAGTACATGAATAGCATACGTAATTACACTACCAGAACATATTTGCATGCCTTATGAAAGTACATGCTTATCCCAGTCTCCTATGTTGTTCTTTCGAACAGTTTCTGAAGTTATACAGAGCATAACAGAGTCGATGAGTAAGCTTTAAAACGAACCTACCTGTTGAACCACAGCAATTTCTTTTCTTTACAAGGGAAAAGAGAGACATTAAAATCTTTTAAAAAGCGCAGCACTATTGTTTTCTCTAAAAGCCCACTGAGATGATTGAGTTAAAAAAAGGCAGAAAATGGATGAAATCACAGGCTCATAAACAGTGAGCACCACGTGGTAATAATCTTAACTTAAAAGGGCAGAAATGGCTGGCTACATCACACAGAAGTTAACATGGTGATGTATACTGAATTAATTGAGCTGTATTTTAAATCAAATGGAATAGCTGATGACGAACAAATAGCAGTTTTGCTGAGTGCAATAGGTGGAAGAACATATAGTTTGCTTAGAAGTTTGACTGCTTTAACCAAACCAGTCATGGTTATTAGGTGATAAGGAAATGGCTGAGGCATTGAACGACTATTTTGTATCAGTCTTCACAGTGGAGGACACATCTAATATGCCAAAGAATGATGTTATGGAGGAAATGGGAGGTGAGGACCTCAATAAAATCACTGTCACTAAAGAGACATTGATGAGCAAACTAGAGGGCCTGAAGGTAGATAAGTCCCCTGGTCCTGATGGGATGCATCCCCGGGTGCTGAGGGAATTGACGGAGGTTATAGTAGACGCGCTGGTAAACATTTACCAAAACTCTCTAGATTCTGGGCAGGTCCTGGTGGATTGGAAGACTGCAAATGTCACTTCACTTTTTAAAAAAGGATGCAGGCAAAAGATGGGCAACTGTAGGCCAGTTAGCTTAACATCTGTAGTTGGGAAAATGCTTGAAGATGTCATTAAGGAAGAAATAGCGAAATATTTAAAAAGGAGTTTTTCCATCAGACAGACGCAGCATGGATTCAGAAAGGGCAGGTCCTGTTTGACAATCTTATTGGAGTTCTTTGAGGACATAATGAGTGCAGTGTATAGAGGGGAACAGCTGGATGTCATACACTTGGATTTCCAGAAGGCGTTTGATAAGGTGCCGCATAGAGACTTATCAATAAGATACGGATGCATGGAGTCAGAGGAAGTGTATTGACATGGATAGTGGATTGGTTAACCAATATAATGCAGAGAGCTGGTATAAATGGGTGTTTCTCCAGTTGGCAGTCGGTGGAGAGTGGGGTGCCGCAGGGGTCGGTGTTGGGCCTGCAGTTGTTTACCATTTACATTGATGATTTGGAAGAGGGAACTAAGTGTAGTGTAGCAAAATTTGCTGATGACACTAAACTGAGTGGAAAAGCAAATTATACAGAGGGTGTGGAGAATCTGCAGAGGGAAATAGATAGGTTAAGTGAGTGGGCCAAGGTCTGGCAAATGGAATGCAACATTGGTAAATGCGAGATCATCCACTCTGGAAGGAATAATAGAAGAGCAGATTATTATTTAAACGGTGAAAGATTGCAGCATGCTGTTGTGCAGAGGGACTTGGGAGTGCTTGTTCATGAATCGCAAAAAGTTGGCTTGCAGAATGTGGCCTTCATTGCTAGAGGGATTGAATTCAAGAGCAGGGAGGTCATGCTGCAACTATACAGGGCACTGGTGAGGCTGCACCTGGAGTACTGTCTGCAGTTCTGGTCTCCATACTTGAGGAAGGATATACTGGCTTTGGAGGCAGTGCAGAGGAAGTTCAGCAGGTTGATTTCAGAGATGAAGGGGTTAACCTATGAGGAGAGATTGAGTCACCTGGGACTATACTCTCTGGAGTTCAGAAGAATGAGAGGGGATCTTATAGAAACAGACAAAATTTTGAAAGGGATAGATAAAATAGAAGTAGAAAAGTTGTTTCCATTGGTAGGTGAGACTAGAACTAGGGGACATTGCTTCAAGATTCAGGGGAGGAGATTTAGGACGGAGATGAGGAGAAACTATTTCTTCCCAGAAAGTGGTGAATCTGTGGAATTCGCTGCCCAGGGAAGCAGTTCAGACTTCTTCACTAAATATATTTAAGATACAGTTAGATAGATTTTTACATAGTCGGGGAATTAAGAGTTATGGGGAAAAGGCAGGTAGATGGAGCTGAGTTTATGGACAGATCAGCTATGATCTGATTGAATGGCGAGGCAGGCTCGATGGGCCGGATGGCCTACTCCTGCTCCTATTTCTTATGTTCTTATGTTTATGTAAACCAGTCAAAATGAGCTTTGCTGATATCATGAAAGTAATGCAGGAACCAAAACCATTGTTGATTACAGAATGCTTTAGGTTTTACAAGTGGAATCAAAAGGAAGGGGATTCCATTTCAGTTTATGTGGCTGAATTGAAGAAATTGCGTGAGCATTGTCAGTTCAATGCTGGGCTTAATGATCTACTGAGAGATTGTTTAGTTTGTGGAATCTTGCAAGAAAGTTTTCAAAAATGGCCCCTAACTGAAACCCTCCTCACATTTAAAAGAGCAGTTAAAATCACTACATTAATGAAGAGGACAGCTAGAGGTGCAATTGAGTTGTAGTCAGAAATGAAACTGAGCGTAAATAAAACTGAAACATCTAAACAGACACTTGCCTGGCCAAACAAGTTGTGTTACTGTTGTGGCAGTCTCACATACACCCGACCAATACCGGATTAAAGGCAAAACTTGCAGAAAATGCAACAAAGTAGGTCACATAGAAAATGCACATTAAGCAGACAAAAATAAATGAACTGCACAGAGAAGAGAAAAAGATAAAAAGTCAGGTTGCAGTTTTAAATAGAGCATGAATCTACGTGCTGCTGATGAAAAATCTGATAATGACAGGAGTGACATAGGACTGGGTGGCAATGAGATTTACAATGTGAAACTAACAAGATACAAGCAATGGCTTACTCTAGAAGTGAATGGAAAATTAATTAAAATGGAATTACATACTTGCTCAGCCATTTCAGTCATTCCATAAAAGGAGTTTGAATGGCATTTCAAAGATACTGAACTGAAGCCTGCAAATATCCAACTTTGAACTTATACTGGATAAAAGATAACTCCTGTGGAAATGATATTTATAACAGTGAAATACAAAAACCAACAAGCCGCATTGGCCTTGTATGTGGTAATAACAGGTGGGCCAGCATTGTAGAGCCGTGATTGGCTGAGACAAGTACAAATTGATTGGAGATCCAGCCACCATTTGAATGCCACATCCTCTGCAGTATTGCACTGGAAAACTCAAACATATCAAAGGTAAAAAAGTTTTAAATGAAAACAGCACACCCAAGTTTTACAAAGCTTGTCCAGTTCCTTATACCATCTGTAACAAAGTAACCAGTGACCTAGATCGCATGGAGGCTAAAGGAATTCTTTCCATGGGCAATGTCAGTAATTCCAAGAAAAACGAGAATGTCAGGATCTCTGGTGATTTTAAAATCACCATCAACTCAGTTCTGAAAGCAGATCAATACCCTCATCCTGGGAGCAGATGCGGCAGAGACTGAGGAACTGGGAATAGTGCCCCCTCCTCCAGCTGCCTATCACCTCCCTCATGGTTCCACCTCCTTCCACTACCCATTGTGCTTTCTTCACCTTTCCTGCCTATCACCTCCCTTCTTGCCCTCCCTCACTCCTTGATATTTCCCCTTACTGGTTTTTCACCTGGAACCAACCAGCCTTCTCCTTCCCACCCTCCCCCCACCTTCTTTATAGGACCCCTGCCCCCTTCCTCTTCAGTCGTGACGAAGGGTCTTGGCCCAAAATGTTGACTGTTCATTTCCATGAATGCTGCCCGACCTGCTGAGTTCCTCCAGCATAATGTGCATGTTGCTTTGACCCCAACATCTGCAGAGTATTTTGTGTTTGTGAATAATATCACTTGAAAGGCTGCTGTAAGAATCAGTACATTAATCAGGCATTTCAAGCAGCCAAATACATTGCCAGAGTTATCACAGTTATTAGAAAAGAACCATCGTATGTTTTAAAAAAAATCCAACCAATATGCAAAGGGTTATATAATGACTAATTTGTATAGACTTTGTTTGTATTCCCTAATCAAACGTTGACCTGTCAGCCAAGAGTTCAGATCCCATTATCATAATTTCAATAAAATGAGGTAATCTCTGGGCTGCCACTAGGAAAGTAAACATGAAAGTTGCCACCTTGTTGTAAAAGTTTGATTAATTCACTGATGTCCATCAAGGAGAGGAGCTGATACCAGTAGTTCGTATGACTGGCTCCAGGTATTACCATAGCAGTCGACTTTATCTCCACGTACCAGGAAAGGCATGACTAGCATTTGTGGTCATCATAAACTACGCCTGACACTTGGAAATGGATCACGTTATCCTTCCAGCATTTTCCGCCTGGATCCTCAATGTTAAAGGCCTCTGCAATGATCAGAATGCTGTGAAATGCGTTGTGTTGCAGCAGCAGCACAGCACAAGGCTGTAAGTTAATAAATAAATAATGCATCAGAGGGACAGTGAGGTGGTGTTCATGGACTATTCAGAAATCCGATGGCGGAGGAGAAGAAGTTGTTCCTAAAATGGTGCACCGACACCTTATTGAACAGCCTCTTTTGATCCTGCACATTGGACCCTCCATACCAGGCCTTGTTCACATATCTACGCGTATGGGATAAGAGGCCAGGAAAAGCCCCAACCAAGAAACGACTGAAATTAATGACCTCTGTCTCAGCAACACTCCCTGGATGTCAGGTCTGCCAGTTACACTGGACAACAAAAATCTTGCTTTTTGAATACTTTTGGGTGTATCTAGTTGATCGTGGGCTGCTGGTCATGAAAATCACCATGAAAATTTCCTCTCACACACCAGTTTTTTAAGTCATCTCTAAATGTTATTTAATTTCATAATTCAAGACAGAATAACTGATTTAGGAAGGCATTTTTGACGGTCTACAAATCAAATAGATCATCAATGACAGGCAATTCAAAGAACTACTAGTGGGACCGGAGAAAATCACATGGAAGGCATTCAAGGATGTTGTTGAAAATGTTTTTGGCAACTACAGAGCACCAAGCTATATGCAGCTGGCTGTCCACATGCTTCAATCATACAAAACCTTGAAGTGCACATGTCACTAAGGATTCATTTTCTGCATTCCCATTCAGACTTCTTCCCTGCAAATCTTGGTGCTGTCAGTGACAACTATGGTGAGAAGTTTCACCACGACATAGTGGTCATAAAGAAATGGTATCAGAGCAAATGGAATCCATTAGTGCTGGCTGATTATTGTTGGACACTTCAGAGAGAAGCCTCAGACTGGAGTGCAAATGAAAGTCATCAGTAAATTATTTTTAGCTTAGTTGAACTACCGCAAAGCATCAACACTGTTATGCAATTAAATGCATTATATTCAATAAAAGTTAATGTCTTGTTTCTCTGCAATCCTAAATGAAACAAGTAGCCTGAAATTATATTTATGTTCAGCTTCCAGTGGTCTAGCGTAAACAAAAATAATTCTGTGGAAGCAAAACTTTTGAAAACATTGGTTGTCCAGTGTTATAGGTAGCCTTAGAATTTCCAAAATTCTGAAGCTATTAATAATTGATCAAGCTCTTCAAGAAAAAACACAAAAAGCACTTAGAACACTTAAATAAACTTCAATGTTTAAAAAAATCTGAACATACTATTGCTGAAATACCCTTAGCTTTTCTCTTCCATTGAAATCAAATTTAACTTGGCACAGGCTTTTGAACCGTCCACAGGGGAGTTTCTGCAACATTGGACTGCTCTGCTGAACTCATCTATATCGGACAGGAGTCAGGAAATAATGGTGAACAGCTGGCAGGAAGTTTGGGACTTCTGCATATGTGATGTGCAGAGCAAAACTCCCTAACCCTGTCAGTAATAATGAAGGGAATTGCTGGTTTTCTCTCACAGTACTTTACCCATTAAAAATTTTCTCACAGAAGCATGGCAGCTTTTCGGTTGTAGCTTAAAGAATTGTGAGTGAGAGAGAGAGTGAGAGACAGAGTGAGAGAGAGAGAGAGAGAGACAGAGTGAGAGAGGTATGAAAATCCTTCTGTTTTCTAATAACCTCACTGATCCATTTTTCCAGAGGGTTGTCATAGCTGGCGGAGTGGGTGGGTGTGGTAATGGGGATAAGCTCTCACAGCCTATTAAATGCTCCAAATGGCATGCATCTCAAATAGCCTCTGACAGCTAGGTTCAGCTCCTGGCCTTCATAGATGGCTTAGGTACTAAACCTGGTGGGACCATTTCTATTGACAGGGGAAGGGGGCAAAAGTGGATTACTGGTGCCTTAAAACCAGTTGCTTTGGGTAGGTGGGGCTCATTAACCATGGTTGGAAGCTCATCCAGGCAATGGAAAACTCTGATCTCAAACCTCTGCTGTCTTTTGGCTATACTCCCTCATGAATATGGTCTCGGGAGAAAACACAAAGGGAAAAATCCAGAGCTGGAGTCCCTAAGGCAGCTAGGTGGAGATCAACACAGACTGGCAACTTCTGCCAAACCGTATCAGTGTCTGCCGTTCCTTTGGATTCATCAGATGCATGGAGAGTAGGAGCCTGCTGCCTGGGCAACAGCTCATTCTGAATATTGTACAGCCCTGGCTTGCATATTGACTGAATGTAAGCAGCTAGGACCCTGACCAACAGAGGGCCTCTCTCACTGACTTTCCATTACCTTAGGGAAATGGTTTTGGTACAAATGCACACACACCTGGTGATGCTTAGATCTGCTGATGGGGACTTGCTTTGTGGCTTCTCCAGACAGTCACGGTCTGTGGAGTGCAATGTCACAGTACATTTCTCATAAATTTATCCATTCTATGGCTCTCCTTTAAAACAGTTGCCTTGCCAACTGGCTTGACTGACTAAGTTAAGGATGGATTATGCTGTA